>NC_137855.1:29085000-30285000 GCF_948465745.1 Chenopodium album
CTTTCAATGGTTCGAAATTTGTTTTATGTGGACTCAATTAAGTTGTGCAATTTTGTCAAAGAACAAGGAGTATCAAGTTTGTAGACGATGAAGTGGTCGCATTCTATTTGATCCGATAAATGTAATTATGTAATTAGCTTTTCTCGAACTTGTTTGTGGATTAGGTAATGACTTAAACTAGGTTTGGTCACTACATAGGAAAACAATGTTTTTTATACTTTGGTATTAACATTATTATAATATGGAAGTGACAAAATATTAGATTATGATATACTTTCTCACACTATACTATAATTTACCTATACATTGTTAGAAAATAAATACTCCATATGTTTCATAATAATCACAGTGGGGTTCAAGCTTGGGGTTATGATGCTTGAAATATTCCCTACAGTAACATACGTTTCAATTTAACTAGTTACATAGATCACGTATATTTTTCTTTCATTTTCTTTTGAATAATGTATACTGAAACTAGTTTTATATATATATATATATACATACATACATATATATATATACATACATGTATGTATATATATATATATATATATATATATATATATATATATATATATATATATATATATATATATACATATACATATATATATATATAAATATATATATATATATATATATATATATATATATATATATATACATATATATACATATATACATATATATACATATATACATATATATACATATATATATATATATATATATACATATATATATATATATATATATATATATATATATATACATATAAATATACATATACATATACATATATATATATGTATATATATTGACTGAAAATAAGGTAGCATGATATTTCAATGTATTAACCTTTAATAGTAACGGTAAAAACTACTGCTATACAACAAATTGTAAACTCATCATTTTATCATGCATATGACTTAAATAGTTCTATGAGATAATTAATTCTCATGGTATTTTCTTTATGGCCTAAATTTTTTTTAGTAAAATGAAATTAAAATTTATTAGCTATAATTTATTATTTTTAATTCAACAAACTGAATTTAGTTGTATTAATAAAGGTAATAACCTTTTCTATTATAGGTCATAACATAAGTTCGATTTTATTTTTATTTTTTTTAAATATCCCCCTCATAAAATTTGTTCTACAAAAAAAAAAAACCCTTCATTTTCATTTTCCGTTTAAAAAAACCCTTCTATAAATTTGAAACTAAAAGCAGTATTTAATTGAAAATATTTAGGAAAAATTGCTCCCATTAATCTGAACTTTGCCTCGTCCGCCGAAAATAATCCCAACTTTTGTTTATTATCTATAGCACCCAACTTTGGGGGGTATTAATTTTCGTTGCATCCAAATGACTTGCAACCGGTAAAGCAGGTAAACCTTTGTGATTTTTTTTTTGCACATGTGTCAATATGTAATTGGTTGAGAAAAATAAAGAAAAAAAAAATTAAAGTAAAGAAAATTAAAAAAAAATAAAGAAAAATGTAAAAAAATTAATTAAACCCTAAATGGAAAAAAGAAAAAAAAAGAAAAAACCCAGCCCAATTCCACCACCGCCACCACCTGTGCCCCCACCTCCGACAACCCTACCCAGGTCGCCGGTACCCCTGCCCACCAAAACCGGCGAAACCCTTCCTTCCCTCTCCCCGAAAACCACCCCAGCTTCGCCCTACAGCTCCAACAACATCAGATTCGCACCGAGCAACCCCCGCAACCACCATCGCCACTGCAGTCCTCGATTTCCTACACCCCCAGCCACCGAAAACCTCCTCTAACACACCCCCAGCCACCGAAAACCTCCTTCTAACACCACCCAAGCCACCGAAAACCTCCTTCGACACACCCCAGCCACCGAACTACTCCCCTCCTTTCCCCACTCAAAAGCGCATCCACCACCATATTTCTTCTACTCGCGGTTGAGATCGGCCAATTTAGGGTCGAATTGCGAGATCGGGAAGGGAAGGGGTGGCTGGGCGGCGGTTTTCGGTAGCGGGGGAAGGGTTTTCGGGGAAGGAGCTGTTTTTCCGGCGGGGTAGGGGGTGAGGGTATGGTGTTTTCCGGGATAGGGTGGGGGGCTGGGTATTTTTCCTTTTTTTTTATTTTTGTTTTAATTTTTTTTGTTTTTTTTTGTTTTTTTGGACCTATTACGTGTTGACACGTGTCTAGGTAACCTGCTACATCAGGTTAGATGACCTGTTGGGTGCAGCGAAAATTAATACCCTCCAAAGTTGGGTGCAATAGATAATAAACAAAAGTTGGGATTATTTTCGGCGGCCGAGGCAAAGTTCAGATTAATGGGAGCAATTTTTCCAAATATTTAAGCCATTTTTGACTTTTTTGAGTTGAATCCCTTATTGAATTTGTAAAATAAAATACCTAGAATTTCAATATCTTCATATTTAAACAAAAAATTATATACTTTTGTTTTTTCAGCTGTAAATCATTTATTCAGAATTTAAGACAGCATGTGATTTATGGGTGACATTTGAATAGATTTAATATAATAATATTTGATTTCCTAAATAAAATCAACAAACGTACACATGCACAATTATATAAAATTAACAATTTAAATAGAAAAACAATTTTTAAATAAGACAACTCTGCAAATATATATAGGGAAAATATATATAGTATTTAATACCTGTCAAAAGCAAAGCTACACAAACCGAGTTCAAGTAAGAAAAATAAAAAAATAAACCAAAATATTTATGCGGGATGTTCAATGTTGTTTAGATAAGTTGCAAAAGTCAAACCATAATAAGAAAGGATCCAAAAGGTAATTACAAATTAAGTCATTTAAACATATTATATCTTTTAATTATCTTAATCATTGAATTCTTCACGTCCAGACTGATACCCATCTTCAGGCTTGCTGCGACTGCTTGTTCCATCATTGTTATTGCCAATATCTTCGCCAATTTAAAAGTGTATGTAGGATATGCAAACATGTACTTTATAGAACATACAAAAGAAAAAATGCAATTGGTAATATTCCATAAGACACAAGGTGAATTTCAATACTAATCCGGGATATAACTGTTATTCAGAAAAATATAACAGCAGGTAATGAGCTTAATAATAACAGGTTACTTCAAAATAAAACAAAAGGGTTGTCTGGATTATAGAAAGAAGAAATAGGTAATGACCTTAACAATAACAAGTCAATTCCAAAGTAAAACAGAAACTTGTTAGTATTAGATAAAAACTTCAAAGGTAATGACCTTAACAGTAAAAGGTTATTCAAAGGTAAACAGAGACTTGTTAAGGTAATGACCTTAACAATAAAAGGTCAACTACAGAGTAAACAGGAGAGTTGTTCGTACTATTAAAAAAAGTAATAGGTACTAACCTGAACATTAAAAGGACAATTCCATTTATAATCAGTGTTATTCAAGATCAAAACAGAGTTAATCCATTAAACGATAATTTTACTTGATCAAAACAATTGAGCAATTCAAGATCAAAAATAAAAGAATACCTTTATCTAGGTTATGAACATCATCGGCATTGTCAATATGAGACTTCGCGTTCTCTCGGAACTCAGTCATGGTAGTCTCATCGAAGACTTCTGGATGCAATTGCCTTAGCATCTGTTGCACAACAAGGCTCTCCACCATGGCAGCCTCTAATGACGATCCTCCCGCACGAAGGCCAACCCCCTCAACACCTATGTCAGTCTCAATTTGGGGTTAGCTTTCGCTGCTCATTCGCCCTACCGATTGCCTCCATTTTCCGTAGCACAAAGTCCCCCACTTTGAGAGGACACTTGTGTACTCTTTTGTTGTACACCCGAGTCATTCTCAGACGGTATATCTCATGGTGCAAGACAACATTGCCCCTGCGCTCTGGAAGTGAGTCCAATGCTAGTCGCATGGCCTCCCAGTTCGCCTCTTCATCATACAGCATGATTCGAAGAGTCGGCTCATAATGCTCAATGGGCAGGACAGCTTATGCGCCATACACCATAAGGAATGGGGTATCTCCAGTTCCCTTTAGCAGTCGTTCTGATGGACCAGAGGACGTGTGGTATTTCATCCGCCCAAAGGCCACCAGCCCGTTCAATTATTTTCTTAATCCCGTCTGAGATTAACTTGTTGAAGGCTTCGACCTGGCCATTTGCTTGAGGCCGGCCGACTGATGCAAAGAAGCTTGAGACACCTTGGTCTCCCAGCCAAGTCTTGAGTTGAGGCGTCTCAAATTGAAGACCATTGTAAAAAACCATAGACATGGGCACCCCGAAACGAGTGATTATGTTCCTCCAGATGAAGGAAATGACATCTTTTGTCTTGATGTTTTTGACCGCCTCTGCCTCTACCCACTTGGTAAAATAATCCACAGCCACCAGTATGTAGCACTTGCCGCCTGGTGCGGCTGTATATAGCCCCAGAATGTCCATGCCCCGTTTGGCAAAGGGTATTGGGCTGTGGATGGCCATCAGGTCTGTAGCCGGACGATGGATGAGCTTGCCAAATTTTTGGCACTTGTCACATTTTTTCACCATTTCCATTGCATCCGACTCCAGAGTCGGCTAGAAGTAAAGCCGCTTGGCCTTGGCAGCGAGGGATCTACAGCCTATATGGGAAGTGCAGAATCCCGAATGAAACTTTTCGAGGACTTCCTTACCCTTCTCAGGGGTAACACACTTCAACAGGGGTTTCAAAAAACCAGCCTTGAAGAGTTCTCCGTGTCGCAACTCGAAGTTAGCCGCTCGTTTTTCCAGAACAGCCGCCTCCTGTGGTGAGTCAGGGAGCGTGCCGTCTGCAAGATAGGCCCGGATGCTGTCCATCCAGGTTCAGCTTCGATCCAGATTTCCAATGGGGTCTTCCTCAGATATGCTTCTTTTTTCCATGACCTCCTAAAAGACTGACCGAGGGGTTTCACAAGAGGCGGATGATGCCAGCTTGGACAAAGCATCCGCCTGATTGTTTGAAGACCTGGACACTTGACTTAGATTGAATTCTTCAAGTGTCCCAACTTCAACCTTGATCGCCTGCAAGTATTTAATCATGGCCGGATGAGTGGCCTCGTACGTCCCATTGACTTGGAGTACGACCAGTTGTGAATCAGAGCAGGCGTCAACTTTCTTTGCCCCTGCTGCCTTATAGTACCGAATGCCGGCAAGCAGGGCTTCATACTCGGCCTCATTGTTAGAGACCTGGAACTTGAACCGTAGTGCATACTCATATTTGTCTTCTTCGGGAGACTAACAGATAATTCCTGCACCACAGCCATTCACAGTGGAGCTCCCGTCCACATACAATTTCCAAACCTGACTAGTATCATCCGGAGCAATCGGCCTTGTCATTTCCACAATAAAGTCGGTGAGTGCTTGCCCCTTTATTGCTTTCCTTGGTTTGTAAATGATTTCCAATCCTTGCATTTCAATCGCCCATTTGAGCATTCGTCCAGAAGACTCCAAGGTTGTAAGTGGTCGCTTGATCGGTTGGTCAGTGTAGACCACTACCGCATGCGCCAAGAAATAGGGTTTCAACTTCTTGATGGCCATGTAAAGAGCGAGACCAAAATTTTCAACCATGGGGTACCGAAGCTCAGCGTTCCTAAGAACATGGCTGATGAAATAGACCGGGAGCTGGGTGCCATCTCTTTCAGCTAAGAGAACGGCGCTGAGGGCATGATCGGAGACGGCCAAGTACATGAAGAGCTTCTCTTTGGGCAGAGGGCTAACAAGCCTCAACAAAGAGTGCAGATGAGTTTTTAACTTTTGAAAGGCCGCCTCTGCATCGTCTCCCCATTCAAAATTGGTCTTCTTCCTGATTTCCTGGAAGAAGTAGAGACACTTGTCGCCTGACCGACTGAGGAATCTCCCCAGGGCCGCCAGACAACCTGTTAGCTTTTGTACTTCTTTCACAGTACGGGGCGACTACATGTCGATGACCGCCTGTATCTTCTCAGGGTTGGCCTCTATTCCCCTTTGGTCAATCAGGAATCCGAGAAACTTCCCAGAATCAACACCAAAGACACACTTTTTTGGATTTAGCATGACCTTGTGCCGCCTGAGTGTGGCGAATGTTTCTCGGAGTTCAGCAAGGTGATCCGCTTGTTGCTTGGATTTGACTATCATGTCATCAACGTATGCTTCTACATTCCTCCCAATTTGATTAATGAAGACCGTATTAATCATTCGTTGGAAAGTAGCAGGTGTATTCTTCAAACCAAACGGCATTACAGTATAACAGAACAACCCCTGATCAGTGACGAATGCCGTTTTTTCTTGATCTTTTTTCCACAGGGGGATCTGATGAAAGCCTGAATAGAAGTCCATAAAACTCATCAGGGCATGTCCGGTTGTTGAATTGACCAGACTGTCGATCTTTGGCAATGGATAACTATCCTTCGGACATGCTCTGTTCTGGTCGGTGTAGTCAACACACATCCGCTAAGTTCCATTCGGCTTTTTTACTAACACAACGTTAGCCACCCACTCGGGGAAATTGCATGGCCGAATGAACTTGGCGTCCAGCAGCTTTTTAACTTCGGCTGCTGTCGCCTGACTTCTTTCCTTGCCGTGATTTCTTTTCTTTTGCCAAATGGGCTTCTTTTTCGGATCCACGGCGAGTTTGTGGACAGTGAGATCCGGGCTGATGCCAGGCATCTATTCCACTTCAAAGGGAAAGATGTCTTTGAATTCTTTCAAAAGCTGGTGCAGACCGTCCCCACCTTAAAAGTCCACTCTGGCCGAGTGTCGTCCAGAGGGATATCAATGTGGTCACCAGTCGGCTGGGGACGGAGGTCGTCTGACCGTTCCCCGGTTAGTGATTGCTATTGCTTTTCTTTTTTGACCACCACCAGCTGATCAATCTTTCTCTTTTTCTCGGCTGGTGGGGCTTCCTGATCTTCCTTAATATCATCAAGGTCGATTGTTTGTTTGCCCCGGACGGTTGCTACGGCCGCGGGCTTGACGTCCGAGAGATAACACTCTCAAGCCGTGTTTTGGTCCCCGTTAAGGGAACCGACTGTGCCATCATCCCTTTCATACTTGACAAGCATGAGGGCAGGAATTATGACGGCCTTGCACTCGTTCAGAGTGGGTCGGCCAATGCTGAGGTTGTAAGCGGTGAGCTCTTCAACCACGATGAAACGGATGGTCATATGACGACCGTTTCCCTTCTTTCCCAGGCGGACGGGCAGGTCTATCCGTCCGACTGGGTGCACAAGTTCTCCCCCAAACCCTACAAGGGTGTGGGAGACCTCCATCATGCTATCCAGCTTGTACTTGAGATTGGACAAGCATTTGAGGATGATGAGGTCAGAGGAGTTGCCTGTGTCCATCAGATTTCGACCAACCAGTTGGTTGGCCACTTTGCATTCAGTGACCACAGGGTCATCATGCGGCCGACGGACTTTGCTTCTATCCTTTTTGGTGATGATGACTTCGGGGAAGGCGGATGTGCTTGCCGCCTCTCCCTCTTCAATAAAATGGATCATCTTTTTCAGAAGATCCTTGGTTCCCCGAATGGTCGGGCCACCCCCGGCGAATCCGCCTGCTATTGTATATACCGGATCTTCATCAGTTTTGATACTAACAATAGGCTGGGGAGTCTTCTTTTTGGACTGCCCCGGATTTGCTTTTGAAGTCACTTTGGACTTCACATAGAACTTCAGCTATCCTTTGTCGGCCAGACGGTCAAGCTCTCGTTTGAGGCTGAAATAGTCGTTGGTGTCATGGCCGACATCCTCATGGAAATGGCAGTGTTTATTTTTGTTCCGATTCTCAACGGAACCCCTCATTGGAGTCGGCTTCTCAAGAGTTAGCCGATCCTTTATTTCCAAAAGGATGGAGCAGCAGTCCTTGTGGAGCTCGTACCTTGGGATGTACGGTTTCCACTCTTTCTTCTTTTTCTAGGCCGGCTGATCGGAGTTATCAACAGCCTAGATTTGTTTTTTCTTTTTTCTCTCTTCTAGCTTAGGAGCCGGCTGAGAAGGCCGACTCTCTTTCTGTCGGTCAGACCTTTTAGAGTCCGACTGCTTGCTGGAGGAGCAGAGCTCGGTCGCCTGTATATAGGCTTCTGCCTCTCGCAGTGCCCCCTGCAAGGTGAAAATTTTTTTGCGGACAAGTTCGTACTTGAAAGTAGAACCGTCCTTCAGACCCTTGAAGAAGTGTGTGAAGGCGACCTCATCAGACAGCCCATGGATCTGGATTCTCACCAGATTGAACCGCCTGACATAGGAACGCAAGCCTTCTCTATCTCCCTACTGTACATTGCCAAGATTAAGGCTTGTCTTTTTGGCAGGGATGTTCATTGAGAACTTTGAAGCGAACAAGAACGCAAGCGTCTTGAAGCTATTGATGCAACCAGCCGGCAGATTGCCGAACCACAGCTGGGCTATGTCCTTCAGGGTGGCTGGAAAACAACGACACCATGTGGAATCATCCAACCCTTGTAATTACATGAGGTAGGTGTATGCTAGCAGGTGGTCTTCAAGGTTGGTGGTCCCATCATAGGTCCCAACCAACACATTTTTAACCTTGGCCGGCTGTTCGGCTTCGGTTATTTCCTTGGAGAAGGTAGATGGTTGATCTCTAAGGTGTTGCAGCCTAAGCTGCCAGTCCATGGGATGATAGCCGCATTCCGCCTACCCTCCAAAGAAGGAAGGTTGAATATAAGATTGGGTAGCCGACTGGTACAATGGCTGAGCCATGTGCTGAGCCGACTGGATTACATGAGGCCCAACTTGAACCCGAGGGCTGCTTGCTGGGGTCTCATGCGCAGATTGTGAATACCTTAGAGAGGTAGTCTGGAAGCTATCATGATAAGTCGATGTTGAAGCCGACTCTGAAAGCTCATTCCTCTTCCGCTCGATGTAATGTCGAGCGTCAGAGAATGTTTTCTTGCTACCATCCGGCTGAACATGTCGAATGGCTTTTCTTGTACCCGTTTCTGGGAAACGGAGTCTGGTAAGGTCAAACTGAGGCCGAGCCTTCTCCTTAGGGGCAGGATGAGGAGTCGGCTGTCGGTCCCTGACCGATTTGTGCTTGCCCACCTGGGCTGATTTCTTGGTCGACTGCTCCTTTCTAGGAGTAGCCGACATCTTGTCGGTGAGTTGTTTAATCTCACCTCTGAGACTGCTCACAAGCTTCATGAGCTCGTCTCTGGTTACTGAGGCTGATCCTGCTGCCTGGGTAGGATCAACTGGCTTCTTCGAATGTCCGGCTGATTTGCTCGGAGCATTTTGAGAATGAGGGCGATCCCGCTTTTCCTTGCTGCGGATGCGTTTGGAGATGAGAGACCCATCTCGGGCAGTATAGGTTTCGACGTCACCGTCGTCACCTGAGTCATGGTCCGTTTGGACCAACACTTCTTCCAGGGACCGATTGGTCTCTTGTGGCTGTCTGGTCTCCGGAGGCCGATTGGTTTCCGAAGGCCGATTGGTTTTAGGAGTTGGTACAGTTTCCAAAGAGGCCATCTTAGAGGTACTCTCTCCACAGACGGCGCCAAATGTTTCGGGGTTTTTTGTGTCCCTCGGGAGAGTTACAACACTAAGACTGGATGCTGAACTTGGGTGCCTGTACCTGCAAAACAACGGAGCACCGAATGGTCGGTGGTCCGCCTCCAAAGCCTAAGTTAGTAAAGGTCCGAAGAGTAAACGTGCGGAATGAAAAGGTTATCTGCTCGGATTCCGAGCTCGGGTGTACTGTTCTCCTGAGAGTGACAGTTCAGACAATGATTGGCATTCGATCACTGAATTTTCCTAGAAAAGTGTGCTCGTAAAGAATATCGTCTTCCCATAAATGAGGGGAATGTCCCCTATTTATAGGTTCCTAAAAAAGTGTGCTCTCCCTAGGGTTTCGTGCCCTAGGGAAGGACACGCAGCTTTTGCAGGGCCTTGGTATTTGGGCCTGAAAGCAACCAATCCCAGGGTCCTTAATCTGCCTGCTACGTGTCGTGCCCTGGGAGGCCTAAAGTGGCACCCCTTCCAGTGACACGTGGCGGACTCTGATTGGGCCAACTGGCCAGGGTATTTTTACCTAAATCAAATTGTATATGTAATTTTCGATTTTTTAAGATTCTTGAAAAACTGAGCCAATTTACCTCTTTTACAATCTGTTATAGCATATTCAATCTGTTCATTGATTTTAAAAAAAATGTTAACCAAAAAGTATGTAATTTACATATTTTAAAGCAAATAGTTACCATATGCTATCAATGAGTAATATATATACTGCAAATTGTTTCAAAAAAAAAAGTAATATACTGCAAACGACAATTTAAAAATCAAGAAGTTACCACATCAATTGCCAGGCAATGTCTATCGTGCGTGACTCCCAACGAATCCACTATATACACCGTTTTTAACAGTACATAGTAAACCAATAGGAACCAATGATTTATTGAATCATCTAGAACGGGGATAAATATCTGATGAGCAACATACTATTAGTGAAACAACTACAGGAATTCAAACGCATAAGAAATAAAGGAAATGACCTATTAAACAACTACAGATATCCAAACCTGCTCAACATTGCTTAAATCACTATCACCATCAGGTATAAAGGTTGCCACAATTTTACCACAAAAATCAATAAGTGATTTAAATCTATAAACTGGGATCCGTGAATCCAATTCCATTACGGCACACTGCAACATGGACATTGATATGTCTATTTTATATAGTATTTTACACCCGTCCCTTGGTCATAATTAGTAGTGTTTTTGGCTCTTTGGAGCCACTTTTATTACTAATATGTGTTTTCTAGTGTTTTCGTAGTTTTGGTTGAGTTTTTTAGGGAATTGCACCTTTGGAGCATTTTCCCGAGATTTTATAAAGCAACTACGAGCATTGGAGGAGCACGACCATTGTTGAAGCCCAAGGCCGGCTAGAATCATCGAGCCGGTGATTAAGGGCTCGGTATTTGGAATACCGAGGTTTGGACCGAGTATTCAAGACCTGAAGAGGAGATCCGGATTAGGCCGAGGAGTTGAGCCCGATCAAAGTCCAAGCCTCGAGGAACCACAAGGGCCCGATCGGGCAAGCATAGTCCCGATCAGGCAAGCTAGCAGCAAGTGGCATGGTGCGTGCCAGGCGCGCCCGATCGTGCGAGCCCTAGCACGATCGGGCGACGCTGCTGCGAGGGAATGCGAGCAAAAAGGCGTGCCCAATCGGGCAGCCCTTAGCTCGATCGGGCGCGTGTTTCCAGGGAGCTGAGTTTGACGAAACACTTAGTTTCTAATTAGGAGTTGTTAGATTTTTGTTTAAGTACATTTTTAGGATAATTATTTTGGTTACTCTTTCCCTTTTACTTTCTCTCTCTACTTAATATTTTCTCTCTCTAGACTTTTCTCTCTACTTTCCCTTGTTCTTGACTACTTTGTAATTCCGCCGTCTTGGTACGATTTCTATTTTAAATAATTTCAGTAATTTCTTCCTTCCAATTCCTTTTGACTAATTTTATTACTTTGCATGCTTTAGATTTAATTATGTTCGAGTAGTTTAATTCTAGGGTTTATGGGGATCCATAATTAATATGAAGGGATAATTTGTTATTATTGATTATTGATATTGCATGATAATTTCTTATTGAATTGTTTTAATTCTTTGCAATTAGATTATGAATCGAGCAGATGTAATTTGATTGTGAATGTTTAGCAATATTGAATTGATGAATCGAGCGGATGTTAATTTAATATTAAAGGCTATTTTCAATAGGAACTTAGATCTAGTAAATTGCGAGAGCCTGTTAGATGTATGTTGGTTAATAAATTGCGAGAGCCTGTTAATCATGTTATTTGTGCAATGTTGATTAATTGATTGTTATGTTTTATCCCGGAATATTAATTATTGGTGAACCTGAGACCCTAGGCCTTCTTATTATCGATTTTCTCCGTAAACTTAATATTCGTAGTATAGATTCATATTAAAAACAACAATTTGGTTACTTTAATAATTTAGATTATGTTAATTAATTAGGAGTAGAGACACCAGTTTCCCTATGGATTCGACCCTACTTCCCTATCTACTTTAGTTAGAGGATTTAGGTAATACTTTTCATTAGGTGACACGACTTTAGCCTGTCAAAATTTGGCGCCGCCGTTGCCGGGGAAACGGTTTTATTTTTATTTCTAATTGTTTTTGTAGTCTAGATTATTTTTCTTTTGCCTCAAAGGAAATTAGTTCTTTGAGGTAGTTCTAATATCTGTCTTTTTAGTTCTTTGTTTATGCCCAGGTGTTCCAGATCAGGTTACATTCCATTCGATCCTGAGATCGAGCGCTCTTTCCATAGACAGAAGAATTTTTATAGGCAGATCCTAGCAGGTTCTGGGAGTAACGATATTCCTGGAAATCCACTATCTAATTCTAGTGATTCGGAGGACTCATCCGATTCAGAATTAGAGATGGCTACACCACCTCCACCTCCACCTCGCAAGCTTAGCGATTATTCGCAGCCGTCCCTGACGGATTTTCCACATCTTTCTCCTACACCTGATCTCGAGGGAGTCCAGTTCGACATTAAGCCCCAGTTTATAACGATGATAGAAAGAAAGCAGTTCAGTGGAGCTAAGGGTGAAGATCCTAATCTTCACATTGCAGATTTCTGTCAATACTGCAACACTATTAGGTAGAATGGGGTAACGCAGGACCAAATCAGGGAGATTCTTTTTCCCTTTTCTTTACTTGGAAAAGCTAAATTGTGGTTTAATGGTTTGAATAGAACTGCACTTGGTATTACTAACTGGGAGACTCTTGCTTTGAATTTCTATAACAAATATTACCCTACAGAGAAAACAACTTTACTGAGAAGCGCCATTCAGAACTTTGCCCAAGAGCCAGATGAATCATTATATGAGGCTTGGGAGAGGTTCAAGGATCTGCAGAGGGAGTGTCCCCACCATAACTTGGCAAAGTGGCAGTTGATTCAAGCCTTTTACAATGGATTAGGGAATGCATCTAGGACAATTTTAGACTCCGCAGCTTGCGGTAGATTTATGAATCTTAATGTTGATGATGCAGGTCAGGTTATCGAAGATATGGCGATACATAATTCCCAATACGGGAATACTAGAGGCTATGCAAATAAGGGCAAGCACCATGTTGATTCAGTAACCCTTATGCAAGCCCAGCTCACATCTATTTGCCAGAAATTAGATAACCTTAGTACTACTATTTCCTAATTCTGTTGCTAATGTTTCTGCTGTTACTAACAATGCTAACGATGCTTTCTGTGAAAATTGTGGAAGTGTAGGTCATTATGAACAAGATTGCAGGAGTTCAATGGAGCAAGTTAATGCTAACCAAACCTACAAGCAAAATAACCCATACTCTAACACCTACAATCCTGGCTACCGGAACCATCCCTACTTATCCTACCGTAGCACTAATGTTCAAAACCCTCCACCTCTACAACAACCACAACAAGCACCACCTCCACAACATAAATATTATCACCCTCATGCTAACCAGAATGCCCCAGCACAAACCCCTCTACATCTTCTTACCCTGCTTTATCAGAAATTAGAGCAATGCTGACCAGTATGCAAAAGCATATGGAGAGTAGAGACCAACAAATTGATTCTATTATAGCCCATAATAAAGTCATGGACACCCAAATTGCCCAATTTTCCTCTACCCTACAAGCTCGCCAACAGCGAGCCCTACCAGCGCAGGGAATTCAACCTACGGAACATGCGAATGCAATTACCCTAAGGAGTGGTTCACACTACGATGGGCCCCCAATGCCCAAAGAGGATGAACCTGATTTAATTGATATTGCTAATCCTGATTCCATTGTACCAAATGTCCCTGCAGGGCTCCAGGATAACACTAATAATTCTGATAATGTATTGTAGGGTACAACCTCAGGGAAGGATGCACCCCAGGAGAAGAGTAGGGAAGCACCACCAGTTATTAAGCTACCATTCCCCAACCGTCACTTGAAGACTAAGTTGGATAAGCAGTTTGGTAAGTTTTTGGAGGTAGTGAAAAATTTGCAGGTAACAGTTCCTTTCACAGAACTTATTACTCAAGTTCCTGCATATGCTAAATTCATGAAAGATATTTTGACTAGGAAAAGGGCCTTTAATGAAGTAGAAACTGTAGCATTCACTGAGGAATGTAGTGCATTATTACAGAATAAATCCCCCCCTAAATTAAAGGATCTTGGTAGTTTTTCTATCCCTTGTTATATTGGAAATGTCTTCATTGATAAAGCATTATGTGATCTAGGTGCTTCTGTTAGTGTCATGCCATCGTCTGTATGTTCTAAATTAAATATGGGTGATTTAAAAGTTACTAATATAACTTTGCAAATGGCAGATCGTTCTGTTAAATACCCCTTAGGTATTTTAGAGGATGTACCTGTTAGAGTTGGTAAATTTTTTATCCCTGTTGATTTTGTTGTTTTAGACATGGCTGAGGATACACAAATCCCCATTATACTAGGTAGGCCTTTTCTCCATACTGCAGGAGCCATTATTGATGTGAAAAATGGTAAACTAACCCTTTTTGTTGGCGATGATAATATCACATTTAACTTAGGGAAAGTTTTAAAAGATCCTATGCTTGATGAAAATTGTTATTCAATTGATGTACTTGATATAATGTATGATATTTGTGAGGAAAGCTTACCACAAGTTCTTGCAAGGGACCCCTTGGAGGAAATTCTTTGTGGAAATTTGTCTGCAGGTGACATGAGCATATGGAGCAAGGAAGTGGATGACATAGAAAGAGCTCTTGCCACCAAGGAATTCGACGTTAATGATTGTGTGAAGGTAGTAAATTTGGTTCAGGAATCAAAACCTGCAGAGGTGAAGAAACCTGAACTAAAACCTCTCCCTTCTCATTTAAAATATGTTTTTCTTGATGAGCAGGAATTGTACCCTGTGATCATTAGTACTGCACTTGATGACCCACAAACTTCCCAACTTCTAGAGGTTCTAAGAACCCACAAAAGGTCAATAGGGTACAGTATTGATGATCTCAAGGGTATAAGCCCTGATTTTTGTATGCACAGGATACAATTAGAGGACAACTACAAACCTTGTATTCAACCCCAGAGGAGGTTGAATCCCAATATGCAAGAGATAGTTAAGAAAGAGGTTATGAAATTACTTGATGCAGGTATTATATATCCTATTTCTGACTCCAAATGGGTAAGTCCTGTACAGGTGGTTCCTAAGAAGGGTGGGATGACTGTTGTTAAAAATGATAAAAATGAATTAATTCCCACTAGAACTGTTACAAGGTGGCGTATGTGCATTGATTATCGTAGATTAAATATCGCCACTAAAAAGGAACACTTCCCTATCCCCTTTATTGATCAAATGCTTGAGAGGTTAGCAAATCATAAGTTCTTTTGCTATTTGGATGGGTATTCGGGATTTTCCAAATCCCGATCCACCCTGACGATCAGGAAAAGACTACATTTACATGCCCCTATGGCACTTTTGCATATTGTAGAATGTCTTTTGGTTTATGTAATGCACCTGCTACTTTTCAACGTTGCATGATGAGCATATTTTCTGATTTCATAGAGTCTATCATGGAAGTCTTTATGGATGATTTTAGTGTTTATGGTTCTTCATTTGATGCATGCTTATTAACCTTGCTAAAATTTTGAAAAGATGTGAAGAATGCAACTTGGTTTTAAATTGGGAGAAATGTCACTTTATGGTGACAGAGGGAGTAGTTCTTGGTCACATTGTATCTGATAAGGGTATACAGGTAGATAAGGCTAAGATTTCAGTGATTGAGCAGTTGCCTCCCCCAGTTAATGTTAAGGGAGTTAGGAGTTTCTTGGGTCATGCGGGGTTTTATTGCCGTTTTATTAAAGATTTCTCTAAAATTGTTAAACCACTGACTCAGCTTTTACTCAAGGATGCCCCTTTTATTTTTACTGACGAGTATCTTGAGGCTTTTGACAGGATTAAGCAGGCTTTGATATCGGCACCCATCATATGTGCACCCGATTGGAATCTTCCATTCGAAATCATGTGTGATGCAAGTGACTTTGCTCTAGGAGCCGTGCTTGGACAAAGGAAGGACAAAGTTTTGCATGCTATTTATTATGTAAGCAAAACTTTGGATGAGGCCTAAGTCAATTATGCCACCACGGAAAAGGAGTTTCTTGCTGTTATATATGCTTTAGAAAAATTTAGATCATATCTTGTTGGTTCTAAAGTCATTGTTTTTACTGACCATGCAGTTTTGAAATTCCTAATAGCTAAGGCGGAATCCAATCCAAGGCTACTCCGGTGGGTTCTTTTGCTCCAAGATTTCAATATTGAGATAAAGGATAAAAAGGGAGCAGAGAACGTAGTGGCAGACCACTTGTCACGAATCAGGTATGATGAGGGTAAGGATTCTCTTCTTATAGATGATTCATTCCCTGATGACAACCTGTATGCAGTTGTAGAGCATCACCCTTGGTATGCGGATTTTGCTAATTATTTAGTGGGTGGTACTCTACCTCCTGACTTGTCCTACCAACAGAAAAAGAAATTCCTTTCGGATGTTAAACGTTACTTTTGGGATGATCCTTTTTTGTTTCGTGAGTGTGTAGACGGATTATTTCGCAGGTTTGTTCCCGAATGGGAGGTTCACGGCGTCCTTACCAGTTGTCATACTTCACCCTATGGTGGACATCATGGCCCTACTAAAACGGTGGCTAAGATTAATGAGTCAGGCTTCTTTTGGCCTACCATGTTTAAAGATGCTAACACTTTTGTGCAGGCTTGTGACTCTTGCTAGAGGACTGGCAACATTTCGCGGAGGCATGAGATGCCCTAAACTGGGATTCTCGAAGTTGAAATATTTGATTTTTGGGGTATCGATTATATTGGGCCGTTCCCATCTTCCAATGGGAATTGTTACATACTTGTAGCCGTAGATTATGTGTCCAAATGGGTAGAAGCCATAGCTTCACCAATAAACGATTCTAAGGTAGTCATTAAGCTATTTAAGAAGGTCATATTTTCCAGGTTTGGTGTTCCACGGGCTATTATTAGTGATGGGGGTACCCACTTCCATGAAAGACAATTGGATAACCTACTTAGGAAGTATGGTGTGTATCATAGAACCGGGCTTAGTTACCATCCCCAAACTAGTGGACAAGTTGAGGTCTCTAATAGGGAAATCAAGGCGATCTTAGAGAAGGTAGTAGCCAAGTCAAGGAAGGATTGGAGTATGAAGCTTGATGACACACTTTGGGCATACCGAACAGCATTTAAGACACCGATTGGTACTTCACCTTATAGACTAGTTTATGGTAAGGCATGTCATCTTCCCGTAGAGTTGGAGTACAAAGCTTTTTGGACAATCAAAGAGCTTAATATGGATTCTAAGGCCGCGGGTCAGAAGTGACTTCTTCAACTCAATGAGTTGGATGAGTTTAGATTGTCGGTATATGATAGTGCTCGGATCTACAAGGAGAAGACCAAGAAGTGGCATGACAAGACCAAGATTGTCAGTATATGATAGTGCTCGGGCGCGCAATTGAGATTTTGGAAATTTGGAAATTCGCCTGATCGGGCGTGCCTTGTCCGATCGGGCGCGCCATTTGGCCGTCCCCCCCCCCCTTTATTTTCTTTTCTTTTCTTTCTTTCCTCACTTTCTTCTTATTTCATCTTCTTCATCTCACTTTCTCTCTCTAAAACCTCCATTTTCAAACCTTCAACCTACACTTCAATTCAAGATCTCCTCCAATTCTTCCATCAAAACTCAAAAATTCTTACATATTCTAACTCCTCTCATCTTCCTCTACAATCTACACTAAATTTTCATCACTTTCTCTCAATTTTCACTCAAACCCTAAGAGATTGAAAGCTTCAATTCCTACTAATTTACAAAGAAAATGGCATTCACTACTAGAAAAGGCCCATTTCCGACGGAATTTTTCCGTCGAAAACACCTTGAAATCCGTCGGAAAAGGTGTTTCCGATGGAATTCCGTCGGAAAAGGTTGTCGGAAATTTCTTCGTAGGAAATACCACCTTTTCCGGCGAAAATTCCGTCGGAAACACTATTCCGACGGAATTTTCCGTCGAAACACAATTTCTGGTACCTGCGAATTCCGTCAGAAATTTCCGACGAAATTGGAAATTCTGTCGGAAATTTCCGACGGAAATTCCGTCGGAAACTATTTTCGGGAATTAAAAAAAATCCGCCGTGCCACCACCGGCACGGCATATCACCACCTCCAACCACCCAAAAAGGCCTGTCAACCCCAACCAAACCAACCTTCTCAAACCCTAACCCTAACCCATTTCCACCACCCCCACTACAGACCACCACCACCGCCACCCACTAAATCACTAAATTAACCCACACCACAAAACCAAACCTAACCCAGACCCAAACCCCTAACCCAGACCCGACCTAACTAAACGAACCTTCTCTCACCACCCAAACCCTAACCCTAAACCTTAGCGGCACCCACCACCACCTCCCTCGACCCACCCTTAAACTGACCCTAAAACCACCAACGAGCCACCAGAACCACCAAATTTTAAAAAAAAAACTTTAAAATTAAAACATAAAACCACCAACGAACCACCACAACCACCCTAACCTATCCACAACACTAATCAAAACCCCATCCTCACCCATACCCAGATCCACCCACCTAAACACCCTAACCCAGACCCGACCGAACCCGACCCCACCTAAGCCCAGATCTCACAGCCACTACAAACCACCACCACCACCGAAATCCATATGTAAAAAAAAAATAATCGAAAAAAAAAATCATAAATTAAAACATAAAACATACCTTCAATTGAAATATGCTTCGAATTTCACCACGGAAACGGTTTAATAAGGCCAAATTCGTCCATGAAAAGTCTAGATCTAGGCTTTTCATGGCCGAATTTGGCTTAAAAAACCTTTCAAGTAGTTAACCTTTGTTGTTGTTGATGTCGGTGGTTAGTTGATGTTGATGTCGTTGGTGTGTTGTTGATGACGGTGGTGTTGTTGTTGATGCCGCCGTGGTGTGGTGTGGTCGAAAGGGGGGAAGTACAGGGAACGAGAGGAGAGATCAGAGAACAGAGAGAAGAGGTTGTTGTGTGAGGTTGATGTTGGTGGTGGTTGTTGCAGTCGCGGTGGTGGGAAGAAAGAGGGGAAAGCGCGAGAGAAGGAAGAGGAGATAAGGAAGAGGAAAGGTAAGAAGAGAAGAGAGAGAAAGGGGAAGGTGAGAGAAAGAGAAAGGGGAAAGTGAGAGGCGGAAAGAGAAAAAGGGGTAGGAGGAGCTGCTTTAGGGTTTCTTCATTAAATGTGTTTTTTGTTTTTTTTTTTAAAGTATTTTCCGACGGATTTTTATTCCGTCGGAAATTTTCGTTTCCGACGGAAAAATCCGTCGGAAAGGGCATATATTCCGACGGATTATGATTCCGTCGCGAATTTCCGACGGATTTGCGATGGAAATTTTTAATTCGTCGGAAATATCCGACGAAATATAAATCCGTCGGAAATTTCGGCTTTTGCGACGGAATTACCTGTCCGTCGGAACTAATCCGTCGGAATTCGACCTGATTCTTGTAGTGATTCAAGAGGTCTAGAACCGGAAGGGGTGAAGGATCGAGGCAGCAAGTGCCCAACATTGACCCGGAATTGCAAATTCCGGGGTGGGAGAGGGTGGTCATCACCACCCAAGAGCAACGACAAAGAATGCTCAACCTCACGTCACGGCAGGTAATTCCTACTCGTTTCATTCATTACCCTACACTTTCTAGACTAGGAATTGATAAACATGTTGAAAAATTATTCAAAGGAATTGGCATGAGTGGTTTGTTCAAATTACATTATGATACTTATGATTATTTGATTTTAGAATTCATTTCTAGCTTTAATGTCATAAAATCAAATGCTTTAATTTCTCATGTTCAATTTCGATTGCTTAATAATGATATTAGATTGTCTTTAAAGGATTTTGGAAAATTGTCTGACTTGAAATCCGATAGACCGATTGAACCACCCCAAGACAACATTACGTTTGTCTACCAAGCCCTCACCGGGAACCCCAACTTGAACCTCCAACATGCCAAGGGCACTTGGATTCAACATCCCGTGCCAAAGCTTTGGCAACGGTTTGTTGGCCTTACTATTTTTGGGAGGCATGAACGCTATTAGGGTCATACATGATTCCTATGAGTGATAAGCTTAACATAGTTCATAGAATGGCCCAACACTTCCAAAGGGTGGCCAATGCGGCCGAGTCGGGTAGGTCTAGGGTCCCAATTTCCTTAGGTGGGTTAATAACTCACATAGCGGTCAAATACCTTAGTTTAGCCCCTGACGGTGATGGTAAGGTAGCCGGACCAACCCTAATGGACGCACCCTACTTAGGAGGCCTTAATTGGATTAACGTGATAGGGGGTGAGACTTGGTGGGTGATTCATAGGGAGTCGGGTAGAAGAGACAATGCTTTCATCCTACCTAACCCGACTTTGACGAAGTTTGAGAAGGGCCTTCCTTCTTACACCTTCGAACTAGGAGACCAAGGAGAGGCCCAAGAACATCACCAAGCACCTCCCTCACCACCACAACAATTCCACCAACCATCACCCCAACACTACACACATGACATTCCCACTTCCTCAACCAACTACAACATCGACCCTAACGCCCCATATGACTTTTCGACTTTTATGAGCCAATTGGATAGGATAGAGAGTGGGCAAGGGAGGATGGAGGGTTTGGTTAGGAACTTGGACACTTGGGTAGGAGCCCTAGATGCTAGGGTTGGGGTTGTGGAGAGGAACTTAGGGCGGGGTTTGTACCCCATGTATGATGACTATGCCCGTCGGGGGGCTATTCCCCCCGAATCACTTGTCCCCGATTGGTTTTAATATTCCCAAGGGGGATACACGGATCCAAGTGCCTACGGTTCCTACGTGGACTATTCATCGGTCCATGGATATGGGACCGATGCTCCTTTTGGTGGGCTTGGGGGGAATGTAGAACTTAACTATTTTGCAGGTGGTTCGGGCTATGGAGGTGGTGGTTCGAGCCATGGAGGGGCCGGTCCTAGCCATGGTGGTGGCGGATATTCGAGGATGGATGAGGATGAGGAGTAGGTTACACTCCCAAGACAATGAGGGCATTGCTTGATTTGGCTTGGGGGGGTAATCTTTCGCTTGGTAACTCTCTTTCCTTTCACTTTATTTACTTGCTTTCTAGTGTAATTTTTACTTGCTTTTTAGTTTAGTTTTATTGCTTTCCTTATATGAAAAACACAAAAAAATTAAAAAAATTAAAAAAATCCAAAAATACGTTCCAATGAATTGTAAATCATGCTTCCCTGTGCCCCTTACTTGAGAAAAATTGTTTTGATTCTTGGTATTTGATGATGAATATTGTGGATTTGTTGGTCATGATTTGAAGTTTGATTGCTTGGATTCCTGAACATGCGTCAATTTTGTCCAACTACTTGTGAATATAGTGCTTGACTAGTTGATTTGGTTAGGAATGTGTGATTAGTTCCTGGTATGTCAATGAATTTGAGTATTGGTTTGCAACTATGAGTAGTGTTTCAAGACTCACTATTATGCACATGTGGAGGACGAAGGCATTTGTTCTTTTAGGTAGCCTTCAGATTTATTTAGATATATTTGTTCCCTTCTTGCTACCCATGTTGTTGCTTGTGCCATTTTATTGTTTTTAGCCACATTACAAGCCGTGTTTGCCCCATTGGTTACTAGTCCCAGGCTTGGCTTGGGGGAGCTATTAGTGAGTGAGGTGAGGGAGTTTGTAGTGTGCACATTATTTGCACAATTTGGGTGGGTTTTGAGAAGTATTTTGTTCTTGATCATGTTTCTGTTTTGATGAGTTTAAAAGTGTATAAATTTGAGAAAAGTAAAAGTGTGATGAAAAAAAGAAGTTCCAAAAAAAAAGTGAGAAAATAAAATTAAAAAAAAAAAAAAAAAAAAAAAAGAGAACTTCTAATGAAAAAAAAGGAAAAAAAGAGCAAAAGAAAAAAGTGTTTGCTGTTCAAATTATCTAAGTGAATGTTAATCAAAAGAAAAGAAAGAAAAAAAGAGTTGAGTTTCAATGTAAATATTTCAAGTTATGAGTTCAAAGTTTGTTTATTCACTCTAGTTCATTATTATCATATTTTTATGAGTGAATATTGTAAGAGTTGGGATTGTTTATATTGTTTAGAGTATATTTGGTGGATTATTGTTAGAGCTGGGTATGTTGGAGAAGTGTATGATCATTATTTTTTATCATGGGTTTATTAGGATTTGGCTCCCTTTTGGCATAACTTTTCTCTCACATATTCCCAAATTTATCCTACCCTCTTACCCTAGCCTTACATTACAAGCTTTAAAGACCCTCCGACCTTGTGCATAGAGTTGTGTAAATGTGAAAGTATTGTTTATCAATGCAAGTTATGGCTTGACATATTCCGAGCACTACTAGAAAACAGGGAAATAGCGACGGACTACTTCCGACGGACCAAATATTCCGTCGGAAAAATCGAATTTTCCGACGGATTTTAATTCAGTCGGATATTTCCGACGAAATCTACAAATCCGTCGGAAATTTCCGATGGAATAAAAATTCGTCGAAATATATGTGCTTTCCGACGGATTTTTAGTCCGTCGAAAATTTCTGACGGAATTTTCCGTCGGAATAAATTTTTTTTTTTAAAAAAAAACATAAACCCCTAGAAACCCTAACCCATGTTGTATTTCCGCCTCTTCTTTCCCTTTGTCTCCTTCTCTTTCCTCTTCTCTCTCCTCTCTCCTCTCCTTCTCTTTCGTTCTTACTCCTCTCTCTGAATCTCCTGCTCGTTCTCTTTCTTCTTTCGATCTCGTTCTCCTGCTCCTTCTCTCTCGTTCTTCTTCTCTATCTCTCCTCTACTCTACTTTCCCCTTAAATCTCCCACCATAGCTAACACTAACCACCAACATCAACAACGAACAACACTAGCAACATCGACATCAACACCACCATCACCGGCATCAACATCAACAACAATATTCATTTTTTCGCCCTTATCCTCTCTATTCATGCCTAAAACAAAGGTTTTTGGGTCAAATTCGACCATGAAAACTCTAGAGCTAGAGTTTTTATGGTCGAATTTGGCCTTTTAAACCTAATTTCAAGGTTACGTGTGGTCAAATTAAGGTATGTATCTTTTTTTTTTCAATTTTGATTTTTTTTTTTTTGTTGTATTATCAGATTTTTTTTTACAATTTCTGGTGGTGGAAGGTGGTTGTTGTTGGAGTTTAGGTTTTGTGGGTAATGGTTAAGGATATTTAATTTTTTCCTTAATTTTTTTTGTTAATTTTTGGTGGTGACTGTTGTTTTTGGTGGCCATAGTGGTGGTTTTTAGGTGGTTGGTGGGGTGGTTTGCTTAGGTTGGGGGTTTGGCCGAATTTGTAAGGGTGGGGTGGTAGATCTGGGCTTGTTTGTGTGGGTTATGGTTAGGTGGGTAGATGTTCTGGTGGTTGGTGAATCTGGGTTAGGGTGCGGTGGTGGTGGTTGGTGAATCTGGGTTAGGGTGCGGTGGTGGTGGTTGGTGAATCTGGGTTAGGGTTTGATGATGATAAGTGGGTGATTTGGGTGGGTCTGGGTTAGGGTTTGGTGGTGGTGGTGGATGGATCTTGGTTAGTTTAGGGAGTGGCGGTTTGGGCTTAGGGTTGGTGGTGTTCAGAGGTGGTGATGTGCCGCGCCCCTGGTGGCGTGGCGTATTTTTTTTTAATTTCTTTAAATCAGTTTCCGACGGAAATTCCGTCGGAATTTTCCGACGGATTTGTGTTCGTCGGAACTTTCCGACGGACTTTGCTAGTGCCCAAAAATGCATTCCGACGAAAGGATTCCGTCGGAATTTTCGTCGGAAAAGTGTTTCCGACGGAAAAGGTTGATTTTCCTACAAAGGGTTTTCCGACGGAATTCCGTCGGAAATAGGTTTTCCGACGGAATTCCGTCGGACGTGTTTTCGAGGGATTTTTTCCGTCGGAAAACAGCAGTTTTCTAGTAGTGGAGTCGACTATTAGGTTGAGTGTATGTCTTTTTAAACACACGAGTGTGTGAGTTTGGGAGGGCATTGTTCACATAAAGGGGTTGGGACGGAGAGCGATCGAGTACATCTTTTACTCGCCACATAAATGAGAGTTGAGTGTGTGAACACTAGTCTTGAATTCTATATGCTCTTGTGGTTTGCTTTATTTGACAATTGTTGGGGAGGAAGGGTGATTAGATGAATAAGATTGATTGATGTTGAAGCATATTCGTTTGATTTGCCTTGAATCGTTTGTGCTTGATTTTATTATTGGGGTGAGGCATGTTTTATATGTTCATTGATGAGCTTTTTGCTTAGGGACAAGCAAAGGTTTGGCTTGGGGGAGTTTGATATGTCTATTTTATATAGTATTTTACCCCCGTCCCTTGGTCATAATTAGTAGTGTTTTCTGCTCTTTAGAGCCACTTTTATTACTAAGATGTGTTTTCTAGTGTTTTCGTAGTTTTGGTTGAGTTTTGTAGGGAATTGCACCTTTGGAGCATTTTCCCGGGATTTTATGAAGCAACTACGAGCATTGGAGGAGCACGACCATCGTTGAAGCCCAAGGCCGGCTAGAATCATCGAGCCGGTGATTAAGGGCTCGGTATTTGGAATACCGAGGTTTGGACCGAGTACTCAAGACCAGAAGAGGAGATCCGGATTGGGCCGAGGAATCGAGCCCGATCGAAGTCCAAGCCTTGAGGAACCACAAGGGCCCGATCGGGCAAGCATAGTCCCGATCGGGCAAGCTAGCAGCAAGTGGCATGGTGCGTGCCAGGCGCGCCCGATCGTGCGAGCCCTAGCACGATCGGGCGACGTTGCTGCGAGGGAATGCGAGCAAAAAGGCGGCCGCCCGATCGGGCGCGTGTTTCTGGGGAGCTGAGTTTGATGAAACACTTAGTTTCTAATTAGGAGTTGTTAGATTTTTGTTTAAGTACGTTTTTAGGATAATTATTTTGGTTACTCTTTCCCTTTTACTTTCTCTCTCTACTTAATATTTTCTCTCTCTAGACTTTTCTCTCTACTTTCCCTTGTTCTTGACTACTTTGTAATTCTGCCGTCTTGGTACGATTTCTATTTTAATTAATTTCAGTAATTTCTTCCTTCCAATTCCTTATGACTTATTTTATTACTTTGCATGCTTTAGATTTAGTTATGTCCGAGTAGTTTAATTCTAGGGTTTATGGGGATCCATAATTAATATGAAAGGATAATTTGTTATTATTGATTATTGATATTGCATGATAATTTCTTATTGAATTGTTTTAATTCTTTGCAATTAGATTATGAATCGAGCAGATATAATTTGATTGTGAATGTTTAGCAATATTGAATTGATGAATCGAGCAGATGTTAATTTAATATTAAAGGCTATTTTCAATAGAAACTTAGATCTAGTAAATTGCGAGAGCCTGTTAGATGTATGTTGGTTAATAAATTGCGAGAGCCTGTTAATCATGTTATTTGTGCAATGTTGATTAATTGATTGTTATGTTTCCTCCCGGAATATTAATTATTGGTGAACCTGTGACCCTAGGCCTTCTTATTATCGATTTTCTCCCTAAACTTAATCTTCGTAGTATAGATTCATATTAAAAACAACAATTTGGTTACTTTAATAATTTAGATTATATTAATTAATTAGGAGTAGAAAGACCAGTTTCCCTGTGGATTCGACCCTACTTCCCTATCTACTTTAGTTAGAGGATTTAGGTAATACTTTTGATTAGGTGACACGACTTTAGCCTGTCAGACTTCCACATTGTTATCAAATAAATCAAACAAGGGGATTTGAATTTACAATTTGGTATGATGAGAGTACCTGGAATGCTGGTGGCAGTATCAACTTAGTATTGTCTTTTAATTTCAACTGCACATCATATAAGTACACAATAATAATCTACAATAGAAAAAATGAATTAGTTACCAAGAAATTCTAGGTAAACATGTGTAAAAAAAAAATTGTAAGGAGATTCAAGAGAAATTGCATACATGATCACTTATATTCGTATCTGGATAAAAACTCCAAGATTCGCCTATGGCCATCCAATGAAATTGTTTATATATTGCGCAATAAAATTCATCACAATTTGATTCCTTTGGAACCTTTTTGGATATTTGACGTTCCACAGATGAAAGTTGTGATTCGTAACTCTAAAATAATGGAAGTGACCGGCCACCTATAATGCTTCGTCGTGTCTCGTTTTCGTATTCATCACCACTATCTACTTCAATCCTATTGTTTCGTTCCTGCGTTTTTTTCACAAGAGTTTAGAACATAAACAAAATATAAAACAGAGTCATTGCTTTTAGTACAACTACTAACCAGAGACAAATAAATAACATTAATAGGCAATAACCAAAAATATAATGGGTCTATACCGCATAATACAAAACAAAAATATTGCATCTAATACGCTATCACCAATTAACACTATACCACAATTATAGATAAACAATTTGAAGAACATCACCTCTTCATGAATTGCATCATTTGAAATGCTTTTCTTATGCCTTTTTGGTTTTTAATTTGATGTACGGATCTGCATACACCGCTAAGTATTATCTCGTGGAGACCATATTGGGTTGAATATCAACTAAGTATAAATATTTGAAATATGATTACCAAATCTAATAGAGATTGGTCATCCTTCTCGGCTGCGCTCATTGTTGATTTATGTACAACCATTGAAAGCTACACCACGCAGTATACAAATTCAATGGGAATTTCTTAAAATGTTAGGTAATGATATTAATCAACTTCACTTAATACCAAAAATAATATTCTGCCAATAGTTTGTATAGATCACAAATAACTTACATGATCGGCTATTGGATCTAGATTGCTACTTTTCCCTTTTTTTTGGTTTTGATGATGATGATCGGGACTGTAAAAATTATTATTAGAGGATATCACAACCAAAATTATATTAAAAACTTCTTTCAAGCAAAAAAATTATGAAAAAATTATATAAATTAATGATAAACGAAGTGATAGGTTATGACATATATTACCTTTGCAAAATGGCATTCTTATCTACAAGAGAACTGAATGATCTTGTTTTTCGCCTCCTATGGGGCACCGACTTGGGTTCTTCGATTACAATGTCCTGTGTTCCTGTTTTTTGTTTTGGAGCTTTGACTTTAATGGAAGGACTTTCTACTTTGTCCTTTTCTTTTAATTCCTTCAAATTTTGCATCTTTTTAAGGTCCTTCAATGTTTCTAGGCCAGGTGGAAATTGGGGCTTATTGAAACGAATATCAAAAATGCTTAAGGATCTAATATCGGAGCCTTCAACTTGTTTTACCTCATTTTTTTTTTCCTCACCTATTTTTTCTTCACCCATCATCTCTTCAACAATTTTGTCTTCAACTATATCCCCTTCATCGCCACTTGTGCCTCCCTCTAGCTTACGCTTAGTGCGTGAGCTAACAATTAACTCTCCATCATTGTTAATAAATGGTGAACAAGAACGATTTAAAATTGTTGGGGTTTTCCCACCATCTCTCTTTGCAAAATATCCTCTACGCTTGGATGATTCCCCACCATTTGACATGATAAATGCATCGCTCTTGGATATGATTTGTGCCAATGAAGACTCAATTGAAGATCACATTTCTTAGACATCGTTCTCCAAGTTTGACATTTGTGAAAGAATTTGTTTCACATCCTCCTCAGCTTCATTTTTTTTCTTTTTCTGTCCAATTAAAAATTTTAACTAAATTGTTAGGTAATGCCAATTTTCTATTAAAAAAAAAAGGTAATGCCAAAATTAAATTCACATAAATGCCTACTGCATAAGCAAAATCCAATTACAAATTAACATTAATTGACATGGTGATGACCAAATTAACTAAAGATGGATGCCTTAACCACAAGCGGAATCCAATTAAAAAAAACAAAAAATACGTTTTAGGTAATAAACAATTTGAATACAGGTAAATGCCAAAATCACAAACAGATGAATACCAAATTCGCACATCACTTCTCCGAATCAAACAGGGTTGGCGAAAAAAATACAATTAAAATTTGAAAATTACAAGCCTATAAGAAATAAATATTTATATACACACCCTACAAAAAATTAGAGTTTGTCTATTATTCAACCCTTAGAAATCAATTACTTTTATTATGTGTAAAAATCATATTATAAATGAAATTGCAAGTATGATTATGTAATTTTTTTTAATAAGATAAAAAGTCTGTTTGGTTTTCACACTTACATATGCGTTCTTGACCATGAATGGAGTTCAGCAGTACCTAATTCGATCGAAGGACTTATGATTCCACAATTGAACGTGAAAAAAGAAAAATAAGTAAAACTCTACTTAAGAACGTGACAGGATTTGATAAAGAACAATATACTAATTTAGGAATATCCCAAAATTATAGCCACTAAATTATATGCCCAATATTTCAAAAATATTGTTTCCAAAATATAATAAGATAATAATCTCATAAATATTTTTTGCTAAAATGTTATGATAAAAATTTCAAAAATATCTTATTCAAAATACAATAAGATAATGATACCATAAATATTTTTTGCAAAAATGATACGATAAAAATTCCTTAAATCATTTTTTTTTTATATGATTAGTGTAAAATTATGATTACTAAACGCAATTGTTAGGTAATTCATATATTTTTCTTGAGAACGAGCAGATTCCAATTAAAACATAAAACTTAATTTTTAATTAATGACCAAAATTTACGAGTACTAATGAATGCCTTACACACAAGCATATTCCAAGTACAAGTAATAACCTAAAATTATAGCTAAAACTTTAAGATAATGACCTACATAAATAAAGGTAAAGACCTAACTACATAAAGGTAATTACCTAATCACAAACATATTACAAAAATCGCAAATGAAAATTTTGGATCAAACAGTTCGAAAAAGAAAAAACAAACTCATATTCTAAATTGAAGTGCAAACCTCGTTATCCATTGACGTTAAAAAAAATGAAAATTAAGCATTTCACATCATCATATTACACACGACTAAGGCTTTTTCCATTCTCAAAACTATCAAATAAAGTGATTTTTACATCAATCAAAATCATCAATCAAACCCTAAACGAAATTTGTACCCAAAATTGGATGGGGTTTTGGACAGAATTTTGGTCAGAATTTGGTCGAAATTTAGTCAGAATTGTGATTGGAGTTGTGGTCAGAATTTTGGTCGGAATTTTGGACGGAATGAAGAACAACGAAGAACAATGATGATTTTATGTTTACTAAATTGTAATTCTAATTTAATTTTTGAAAATGATTTTATTAAGTTTAAAATAGATTTTAAAAAACTATAATTACGTATTCTATAAAAAAATACACGTATTCACAATTATATATACATGTATAGTATATTTAGGTATTTAAAAATAAGTCAAAAATTGACCAATCATAACATGACATCTCGTCATGTTATGTTGTCATTTATTAAGAATGACACCATAGAATCATCACAAACTAGGGGTTAGAATTAAATAAAGAAATAAAATACTACGTAGGATCTAATCAAATTAATATTAGATCAATATAATAAACGAAAATAATAAGGTACACTAAATATAGCTTAATTGAATGCAAATAATAGATCAAGTAGCTAGGAAATAACATATACAGATTCTTATGCACTTGAGGGTAGATTACTCATTGAAAGAATAGAAATAAAAAAGAAATACTACGTAGTTGTTTGGTTAATCAGATATCATTACCTCTTAAATGTCATCGTATTAGACAAATTTGATCTTTTAAATTGAGGTATAATCCCATAATATTTTTTCAACAAAAGTAGGGCCTTATTTTATTGGACTAAATTAATCTGAATTGAACTTAACTAAATTGATCATAACTAATTAACTTTTTTGAAATGGACTAAGATCATGTTCACTTCACCCTATATTTGTTAAACTGAAATTATTATTATTGAAATGAAATTATTTTTTCTATACTTATATTTTTTTAATTGAACTTAAATTATTCTTACTAATCTACATAATATTTTTCTTTATTGAACTTATTGTTATTGAACTGAAATGTTTTTTTTTTACTAAATATAATTTTATAAGGTGAAATTATCTTTAATGAATTGAAATTATTATTACCAAATTGAAATTATGTTTTATAGAACATTATTAATCAATAGTTTTGATCGTATCATACTAATCTCGAGTTCTTGGTAATGTTGCTATCGATATTTGTATAACTTTCTAAAATCATGTGGAGTAATTGTTGCAATATTAAGGAAACAAAGAGAGTATATGATTATGTATTTTGGAAAAATTACGAAGTGCATGTACGAAAACAAAAGAAAAATATGAAACAATACAGGGAAAATTAATCAAATACCGTTTTATCAAAATAATCTTCGCAAAACCTAGCTCGAGCCCGGTCAAAAGGTTCAACATGCAACAAACTTGGAAAGTTCTCCTTCCAAACCTCATCAATGTACTCTATAATTACAAGTGACTCGCAAACCGGTTTTCCATTGTGTATTAAAACAGGAACTTTCATGTGAACCGGGTTCATCTCTAAGAGAAGTGAACTTTTATCATGCAAAATTTCATTGAGGAATTTATAGTTTGTTATACCTTTTTCTTGTAGTGCAATATTAACCCTCACAGCATAAGGACTAGCCCAGTGATCTATCAACACCAACTCAACTGTCATGGTTATTAGTCTTAGCAAATGCTCAAAGTAATAATAAGCAAATAGTATACTCTCTTTGTTCTTGAAAGTTTAAGTTAGCTTTCTAAGCAGAAAGTATGGAGACTTGGAGAGTATTATGGGGTTGGACGGTTGGTTTGGATTGATTGAATAATGAATTTTAATAGTTATTGGACTTGCAATTTATAGAGGACTATACTTTCTAAGGAAAAAAAAAACAAAGATTAAATTTATGTTTCATTATTAGATGGATTGTACATTAGTCACGTACTTCATTAAGAATTTATTCATGATGTCATCGCTTGCGTCTCTATTAAGACCAAGTTTTTTGAATGGAGCACTGTAATATTATAAAATACACAAAAATGTATAATATTTAACTGGATTAATGAAGGAAATGTGTACTCGACTACTAGAATCTAATACAATTACTAAATATAATATAGATCATTATGGAGATAATAACTTCGTTTAGGTTGGTTGTCTTTACGTCTTGTTAGAGAAAAATATTGATCATTGGGTTAAACTGATTCCAACTAAATGGATTTATCCTATGAGATTACACGCACAATAATATTAGGTCAGACAAGGAAATCGGGTCCAAAATCAGGCTTAGTGAATACCGGCCATGAGTACGTAGAAGTGAAGGGAAATAATGAATTAGGCCCTAATTAGATAATATGATTATATAATTAAGGGTTTGGAAAAAAATAAAACAAATGTTCATCATTCACAAAAAAAAAAAATTTAAAAAAAAAACGTAATATTTTTCCTTTCCTCTCTCTATAGCCATCATACAAAAGGTGATTAAGCTCCCCTGTCCAACTAGCATTGGTGGAGGTTTGAACTACACTTGTGGACTAGTCATAGATAGACCTAACAATCCTAAGCCTGACCCGATGACCTGACCCATGATTCGAAGTCAACTCGAAAACAGTGACCTAGAATTGACCTGAAACCCGAAATGAGCCCGACCTAACCCATACCCGACCCGAAATGGAATTGACCCGACTTTGACCCGAAACCCGAAGTTGACCTGACCGAAGTAACCCGACCTAAAGCAATCTGATTCGAAATTGACCCGATACCTAAAGTGACCCGACGTGAATATCAATTGAACTAACTAACCCAAATAGACCTGAAACTTAAAGTAACCCAAACTTATCAAATTACCTTATACCTGAAATGACCAAAACCAATTTAAGCCACATACTTGACTCGCGCGATGTTCGGAATATTTCAAGCATCTACCCCAAGCTTGAACCCCACTGTGATCATACACTAAAGTATGGTGGCGTCCAAAGGGAAATAAAAGAGAGCAAAAGAGTCGCCAACAAGTTTTAGGAACTTCTAAATCGTTCACGAGGTGAAGGTTACATCCCTTAACGATCCATGAGATCGTCAACTCCAAAAGGTCTTGAACCAAATAGGGTTCGGGGATGAGGGTACGAATCCAATCTACAAAAGAAAGAACTCGCCCTATAAAATAGGCCTCTACTTTATTCTACTCGTATTCATGTGCACTTTTTGACTAACATGCAAACACTAGATTAACCCTAAACCTGTTTAATCTATGTTGGTTGAATATTAATTCACAAATAAATCTATAATTGGCGTCACTTGAATTAAAATCATATTAGCCTAAACCAAATTATTAATTATCTTATTAAGCATACTTTCAAGTACAAATTCCCTTTAAACATGCATAAAAGGCCTGATCAAGCAATAACAATATATCAAGCAACATAAGTCACGTTTGGTTACATCTACCTCGATGTTGTAACTATCCTTATTGTAATAATCATCAATAATAACAATCATCATAATCATAATAATCATGTTAATAAAGCATAGTAATAATAGCAAGATCCTAGGCATGATACTAACAAGATTAATAACAAACTCTAGCATGTCATTAAACAATAAAGATCAAAGCTTTAAACCTAACATGGTACTAACATGCTATTAGAAATAATAAAAGGCGCCCTAAACATGATACTAGAAAGCAATAAATAACATCCTAACATGATACTAGGAATTAAACAAATCTACATGCTTTCTACATTGAAATAAATAGGGAGTAAGCTATTTACTTACTTGGAAGCCTCGTACTTCTTTCTTTCACGCCTAGGGCGAAGGCAACCTCGAACTTGGTTAGGTGTTTCTACATCTTGTGAGTGCGGTATTGTGTTTGTAAAAGGCTAGTTTAGAAAGAGAGAGAAAATCAAGTAATTCTTGATGAGAGTTGATGATTGTTAATTGAGAGTTGATGATTGTGAATGAATAAAAACGGAGGTTCAGGACCCTATTTATCGGAAAAATAGTCCGGAAATAGGTAAAATTCAATAAGGAATAAAACTCCAAGTTGTCGCCGCAAAACCGCTTTGTCGCTTGGCGACAGGGTCTGTCGCGTGGCGACAAGGCTTGTCACGTAGCGACATGCCTATCGTTTGGCGACAGCCTGGTTTTCACGCGTTTTCCACGCGGAGTCTAATTGTTAATCAAATTTGATTTATGGAGTCCGTACAAAAGCTGAAATCGTATTTTTAATAGAATAATATTTTATTCCAAATAAAACTTATCAAAATATAATTATTAATTCTAACTCTATTAGGATTTAAAAGAACCTTATAGAGAATTCTAGAAGACCATAATTAATCCTAATAATTTTAAGAATAATAATTAACATTGGGCCCTCCTTTAGATCATTGGGCCGCATGTAAATATCAAACCGGGCCTAGTTAGTATTTTGGCCATAACTTCCTCATTATTCATCGGAATTGAGCTTATAATATATCATTGGAAAGCTCTTTGCAAGCCCCATCCAATTACACTATTATTGGACCCTTGACACGGATCAAACTAAACAGGATTGGCTATTTTCATAAAATAGAGTTGTTTTCGTAAACAGAAAGAATGAATTTTAATAAAAACTAACCGCAACGCTAGACTTTTCACACTTTCACTTCATTTGATTATGGTTCGACGCGAAAGGTATTGATCACTGGGTTTGGTTTTGGGGAGACACAAATGGGTATCTACACGCGAGCATACTCGGCCCAAAGAGAAAACAATCGCAATAGGAATGGCAACGTATCGGATATGGCTAAATTCGAATCTGATTCGTTTAATTTTTGGATCGTGGACTCGGGTTTAAATCCAGATCCGAATATGATTGAGTCGATTGTTTTGTATAAAAAAAATCTACTAATAAAGCTTGACTCAAAGTATTGACCTGAAATGACCTAGCCCGATCTTAACCCGGCCCAAACTTGACTCGATATATGGACCTGAAAATTAACCCGACCCAAATTGACCCAATCTGAATTAACCTGACCCAAAACGATCTGACACGAACTTGACCGACCTAAAGTGTTGATCCGACCTAAAGTGTTGACCCGAACTTGACCGACCTGATCCATATCCAACCCGAATTTCTGTTGACTCGAATTTGACCACAACCCATACCCGACCCGAACGACCCATTTGCCAGGTCTTTTCATAGAGGAGCAACAATTGGGACTCTAATCTCCGCAAGAATTTAGAACGTAGAAAGCTTGAGAATTCACTCATCAATGGTATACACTACTAGAAAACAGGCAAATAGCGACGGAATAGTTCCAATGGACATAAAAATCCGTCGAAAATTTCCGACGCATTCTAAAATTCCGTCGAAAATTTCCGACGGAATAAAAATCCGTCGGAAATTTCGACTTTTGCGACGGAAGTTTCCATCGCACAGTACCATTTCCGACGGAAAATTAATTTAAAAAAAAACCCCTTTAAAGAAAACCGAAAATAAGACGGTTCCACTCTCTTTCCTCCTCTCCTTTTCTCCTCCTTCTCTCTCCTTCCTCCTTCTCCCTGATGCGCCGCTCTCCTCTTCTTCTCTCTCCGCTTCCTCTCCTTCTCGTTTTCCTCTCTCCTCTTCTTCTCTCTCCTTCCCCTTCTCTTTTTCTCCATTTTCGGCCTCTCCTCTTCTCTTTCTCTCTTTTGTTCTTGGTAGGTGGTTTTCATGACGCCGACGAGTTTTCAAGACGCCGGTGAGTTTGGTTGGTGGTGTTCAAGTCGATTTCTCGCCAATTCCTAGAAATTAATGGTTTTTCATGTCAAATTCGACCATGAAAACTCTTGATCTTGAGTTTTATGGTCGAATTTGACCTTTAAAACCCAAACTCGAGCCAATTTTGGGGTTTTTTGGGTGAAATTCAAGGTATGTACCTTTTTTCTTACTTTGTTTTTGTTTTTTGAGATTTTTTTTTAAAAAAAATTTATAGTGAATTGTGGTTGAATTGCGGTGGCGGTGGACTTGTCGGTGTCGGGTTGTAGATTTAGGTTAGGGTTTGGGTTTGGGTGGTGGGGTTTTGGTTAGTGTTCGGTCAGGGTTTGGCCATTGGGGTTAGGTAGATTTGGTGTGGGTGTGTCTGGTCGGTTTTTGGTGGGTGGGTGAGGGTTGGTTTCAGGTGTTGGTGGGTTTTGGTGGGTGGATCTGGGTCAGTTTAGGTTAAGATGGTGGTTCGCTTAGGGTGGTCAGTGGTGGTTGTGGGGAATATTTGAGGAGTTTTTGTATTTAATATGTTGCGGTGGAGGTGGCGGTTTAGCGGTGGGGGCTGATGGTGGTGGGGGGTGGTGCGGGCTTTTTGTTTTTTGTTTTTTTAAAAGGATTTTCCGACGGAATTTCCGACGGATTTTTCCGTACCCAGAGTACCTCTTCGGACGCTAAAATCCGTCGGAATTTGCGTCGGAAAAACTTTTCCTTCTGAAAGTGTTTCCGACGGAAAAGGTCAATTTTCCTACGAACACTATTACGACAACACTTTCCAGTGGACATCCGTCGGAAAGCCGATTTCCGATGGAAAACAGGGTGTTTCTGACGGAATTTTTCCGTCTTAATAATGCTGTTTTCTTGTAGTGTAATTCTAAACTATATGCCCCTTTATTTGTATATGCATGAGATCCTATTTAGCTGCGTATGAATGAGATTCATGAAAAAATCCGATTAGAGTACCTAAAATCCTACAATTAAACGTTGTGCAATATATCTATGACATACGGTTGTTAAATAATTACTAACTACAAAATTATAAAAAAAATGGTATAAAAAATAAAGACTTCACTCATCTTAATTTTTTTGACAAGGACTTCACTCATTTTATAGTCCCTCCATTCTTTTTTACTTGACCCGCTTTGACTTTTACACTATTCACCAACTCACCTTTGACCGTCTTTTGTGAATTATAATGTAAGGAAAAACATGTTCATGTGGGATCTTGTTCGAATCGTCTAAATAAGTGCTAACACAATATATAACTTTAAAATTTATACTTGAAGTCAATTAAAGTTATTGATGATTAAAGTTGTGCATTGGCAAGCGTGATAGAAGAAATAGGTCAAGTAAAAAAGAACGGAGGAAGTATAATAGTATATACTATGTATTAAAAGGTATTCCAAACAAAGTATACGCGCCACATAGCTTAGCACTTTCCTCCATATGTTTTCCATTGCATGTCAAATGTCATCACTTTATAAAATAAAAGTTATCGACGAGATTCGAACATACAACCTCTAACTGTAAAACTATGTGTCTTACCCTATATCAAACTATATGTCATACTTAATGTTATTTTTTGAATGCAAAAATAAATAAATGCCATTACATAATATATAATTTAGAACTAGTCTTGATTTCATTTTTAAAATGATAACTTGTACGGAGTAATAGTTTTTCTACTCGTAATTCACGGTTACACCTACAAATTATAATGCTCAAAGTTTTATTGTGATAAATTAATGGAAAAATTGTCGAAAATAATACAAATTTTAGCCAATCCGCCAAAAATAAGTTAATCTTTGAATTATTTCTAAATAATACAAACTTTGGATGGTGTCCGCTTTAAACAAATTATGACCTGTTGGTAACTTGTTTAAAAGGTTGTATGTGACACATGTTGTCGTTTGATGGGAAGGAGAACGGTAGGTCGTTGGCTACCACCCTACCCAATCAAACAAAATTTGTAACTTAACAAACCCCTATTTAGTGTAGTGGTAAGTCAAGGTCGAACCCAAAGGAATTGAGGTCGAATGCACAATGCCTAAGTCAAGCTATTTCGAAGTCAAGTTAAAGGGGTTTTATGAAGGAAACTAAAGCTAGAGCTAAATGATGCAAGAACTTATATGAAATCAATCTAAAGACACTAGGGCAATGGATCCACATGTAATTGTAATGAAAAATGGTAATTTGGGAGGTCAAACCGACTAAGTCAAGTGATATGAAGGAAGATCATCATGTATCCAAAAGAGCATACCAAGATGGTTCACCTAGAGGTCTAACTAGCGTCAACTACGCTAAACACTACGTAGGGAACGTCACAAAGCACCTCAATCGTGAAATTGTAAGTTACTAATCAATGGTCCGTATCATAGCAAGCTCACAATGCAATCTAGTGCAATAATCAAAGATGGCCAAACCTCAATTAATCACACACATGCACATGAATTATCAACCAAATTTAATCATATCATCAACTCCATCAATTATCCCCAAATTACTCTAATCCATTATTCAAACATGCTTCACCATTTCCCTAGCTAGAAAACTAATCACTAGCCATAGGAATCAAAATCAAAACTACAACAATCATCAATTTCATCATCAACATAATTGAAATCAAAGATTAAACCAACAATCAATCAAAATCAATCAAAATTCAATTAAACTACAATCAATCATCAATAACATGGAAAACAAATGAAATCAACTAGAATCAAACTTGTATTGAAATCAAGAAGAAGATCCTTACAAAAATTTGATCTAAAGATCAAATACAATGAGGAATTCTTGAGCAATCACCAAAAATAATGAGTTTCTCTCTCTAAAGTTCTTGAGTTTCTCTCTCTAAAATTCTCCCAAAACTAACTATCCAAAATCAATCTAAAAACTTCTTACTAAAAATAGGTAAAATAACTATATATACAAAGAGGAGGTCGGTATTGACGCCTAAAAATAGACCCTCGTAGGTGCGGGCGCTAGGAGGAAGGAGAATGGTGCGCACGGGGCACACCCAGATTGGTGCGCCCGCACGCACCAGGTGTGCGGCCGCACCCGACCAATGTGCGGCCGCACACCACCTTGGTGCGCCCGCACATATCTGGGTCTTTCCCCCTTCTTCTCTTCGTCCTAGCTCAAGCGGTGCACACGTCCTAGATGATGATGATGGGGGACAAAGTAGGCAGAAACTTTCTTGAATTTCTTGAAAAGTATAAGCCATGAAGAAGGCATATACAAAGCCTTGAAGCTTGCCTTTTGGATCCACCCTTGACTTGAAGCTTCTTGCACCATCTCTAGGCATGAAAACAATGAAAGCTCATAGAGAGGAAGCTCGGGAATTCTTGGACAATCAATTACCACCTACAAATAAATGATAAAAAGCAAGTAAAAGAGAAAAATAACAAGTAAACTAGAAAAAGCATGAAATAGAGAAACTAACTACAAAAAGCATAAAATGAAGAAAACAAGAATAAAACTAAGGAAAACTAAAGAAAAGAGAGATAAAATGAAATAGAAATCATCCAAAAAGGAACCAAATGAGTGCCATAAATGTCACTCATCAAATTCCCCCAAGCTAAACTTTTGCTTGTCCTCGAGCAAAACAAAGCAAGAAAGAATGAGGATGAAAATTTTATTGAAAACGAAAAAGAAAGACTCAAGATAAGAATACACACTAAAACTCACTGTCGTAGGAATCACGGTTGTTTTTAGCTACAACAAGCCCTTTAAACCCCAAAGTCGCCTATGAGGACGAGTGAGGTCTCGTAAGGGTATCCTAAGAGTTTGACCCATAACTCTCCACCAAACATCAATGAGGCAAACCCTAAAAAGGAAGGAAAATGAAATAAAAACAAACCTTTGCGAAATGAACCAACATAAAGACTATAATGCAAATGAATGACAATCTTTCTCAAGTAGTTAAGGTATGCACGTTTCAAGATATCCAAGGTTGATTGAAACATAGGGTATGCTAGGCATAGGAACTAGTTATCACAATTCACTTTCATCCCAAACAATCTTACCGCGTTCTTCCCACTAGTCTCAAATCTCCCCTTAGTGAGTATCCCAATGATTCCTCGAAGGAACCGGAAAAAGAATTATTTTAAGGCTACTCGACAATCTTGACTATGCATCCCCTTTCCTTAGACAATGACCCATGATGCCCTCCCCCGAATAGTGACTCAACTATCTAGGTCGAAAGGTCGTTCCCCAAGGTTGTAACGTAAGGCATAAAGGGTGAAGGTAGACTAAAATTTAAAAATTTGGTGATTTTCCTAAAAAGTGAAGCAAAAGGGTGATCAATCCTTAACACCACAATCAAGAAATTACCAAACAAAAACAACACCCCCAAGCTTACTTGAAGCTATACTCACAAAAAATATATACAAAAAGCGTACACGCTTCTCCCCTAAGCTAAAATGAAGCATTGTCCTCAATGCTTAGAAGGAGAAAAGAATACATCAAAATATTTTTGAATTATTCACCTTTTCAATTTTTTTGTGTTTTTATATTGTATTTGCAAAGTCCTTGCCTTTTGCTTAATTCGGACGGCTTTTCCTAAATGCAAATTATTAATCCATGCCTTTTGAGAAGTAGGACGGCTTTTCCACAAATAATTGCCATTATTCACAAAGAAAATGAAATCACAAACTTGCTTACATAAAAACCAAAATTCCAACTTAACCACCACAAACTTCTTCTCAAATGATCATATTGCTTCACAAAAACCAAGAAAATATAGAAAATGAAACAAAAGGTCAAATAACTAAAGATGAGGCTTGAAAAGAAGGGATAAGGCTCAAATGGTTGCAAGAAGGCAAATGTAAACCCAAAAATAAAGAAAATAACAAAATATAACAAAAATGAAAAATACCACCCCGAAAAATGTGCCTTTGTCCTTCCTAGATAGTTCGGTCTCGTGTTTGAGAATCATACATCAAGCTTTATTAGATTAGGTTTGCATAGTCAAGAATCCACGCCGCTCATACAAGGAATGTTGAAGGCTAGAAAAACAAGTAACCTCACAAGGTTGTGGCAAAAACTCACTAGTGGTGTCAAATCAACTATAGGAAGCAACTACCAACGTACCACAAACAAGTAGAATCCGGCTTCATGATCCCCCTAGTTCAAACCAACTACCCTAGCATACACTATCCTAGAGTCAACCGAACATAGTCTTAAACCGTGCATACCTTTACAACGTAGGAAGAAAATCATGCAAAAGACAAGTCAAATGTACAAGGTTCATTTCAAAAGAAAAGAAATGAAAAACAATGCCTCAAAATCACATCAAAAATGAAAAGAAAAATAAAGGAAAGTAAGAGAAAAAGTAAAATAAAAGAGAGTAAAAGAAAAGAAACGGAGACATAGAAAAGGAAAATATAGGAGAAATAGCATGCAAAGGACTAGAAAGCAAGTTAAACACATAAAATTCTCAATCGACAAACAAGTGATCGATCGACATCAAAGTCACCGATCCCAAACACATTACGTGTTAACAAGCATCCATCCTCGAACCATTCAACTTCTCCTAAACTAATCCTATTCTATGCAACCAAGGAAAATAAAGAGAAAATAATAAAGGTCTCACCGGGTTTCCAAGCTTAGCAAAAATAAATGAAGCGATTAGAAACCACCCCGTAGCATGCCATATCCATAAGCTCTTCAAGGAACCAAGTGAGAAAAAGAAATAAAAGAAACTATGAACAAAGAAAATGGTTAGTAACTTCAAAACAAATAAAAGAAAACTAAACTAAGCAAGAAGTATATACAACTAAAGGAAAGAAAAGCTAAACTAACCAAAGAATAGAAAGAATAAAAGAAATAAAACTAAGTAAACAAGAAGGTCTAAACTAACTAAAGAACTACTCTAAACTACAAGATTTGGATTTAAGGGATTTGGATCAAAGGGTTTTGGATATAAGGGATTTGGATATAAGGGATCATCAACAACAACATGCCAAGCAAAACATCACCACACACAACAAGCATCCAAGCAAATCGGGCAAACAAGCTAGCTACAAGGAAAGTAGCCTAGAGATCAAGAAAATGAGGAAATCAAACAAGAGGAATGAAAATAAACATGCAAACAACTAAGGTATGTACACAACAACAAAATTGGTCACCGAGCAAGTTATTAGTTCCCCCAAGCTAGATAAAAATACATCTCAACATCCCAATAAAAACAAAAACATGCATCAAAAATATAAGGGATGGAGGAAAAAAGCATGAGAAACTAAAGGGAACTAATAACTACTACCATCACCACCACCACTCCCACTCGGCCCGGCCCCATCGGGGTCCCTGTTGCGCTCGGGGTCATCGAAGGGATGAGGGTAAGGCTCCCATCCTCCGGTGTACCCCTCGGGCCACCCATAATGCCCCTTGAAAAGATCTTGTTGCCAAGGAGCAAGAGGGGTGAAGTTATCGGGCAAAGTGAGTTCAAAGGGGTGGTTGGGATGGACATGGGGGTAGTTAGGATCACCCCTATAGTCACTACCACCCGGAGCCTTGTAATCATAGTTACCGTGCTCGTCCGGATAGTAGTGACGCTCGGTGTCGGGGTTAGAAGGCCCCGACCAATAAGGATGCTCATACGAAGGTAGAGGACCTTGTTGGGGCGGGAAGTACGGATAGTTAACCGGGGGAGTAATGTTCCCACGGTTAACCTCCGCCTCATAAATTTGTTGTTGTTGTGTAAACATACCTTGTTGCATCTCTTGAATACCTCTTAGTTGCTCATATATGGCCCCAAAGTCTTGATCATACATGCCATCCACGTGGATTTTCAATTCACTCATTTGCTCACTAAAAGCCCTCAAATCCGCATTGGCGAAAGCATGTTGCCCTTGCTCTTGCTCTTGCTCTTGAGGAGCTTGTTGTTGTGGAGAGTAATGTTGTTGTTGTTGATGTTGTTGTTCTTCTTCATCATCTTCTTCCTCATCCTCATCGGAGTCGAAGTTGGGATGCCGAAAGGACTTGGGAACATGCCACACATTGTTGGCGATCCGAGCCAAAGAAGTCAAGCTGGGGTTAGGCAAGTAGCACCAATGCTCGTTGCCCCTAAGCCACTCATATCTCCCTTCGCTATGGCCCTTGGAGATGAATTGGATTTGACCCAATTGTTGCATATCGAGGTAGATAGAAGTACTATCCCCGATCTCCTTACAAAATGGGAGATAAGCATCGAGGCGAAGGCGAGTCAAGAGCCTAGTTACCATGCCCCCGCATGGGATCTCTCCCGTACTCCTCTTGCGAAGGTCCAAACAATATTGGGCAAAGATATACCCCAAGTTCAACCGGCCCACATACTCCGGGCGGGTAGACAACCAAAGGACCTTGAGCTCCAACTTGCTCAACTTCCCCAATTCTTGTTTGGGGAACAAAACATAGCCCAAAAGACGGTGTACAACCCTAAGGCAAGGTTGGTACACCGATGAGATCTTAGCCCGGTTGGTGATAAACTCAGTACCACCTGAGATGTCTTCCCACCATGAGTTTTGATCATACTCCAGGAAGATGTAATGTTCAACGTTGACAATATCCCCGTGGGGATCAAAATCTAGAGCGGCGTTGAACTCTTCCAATGATTGGTCGAAGATGTGGTTGAACAATTGGAAACGCACCCTATATACCCCTCCTACGGGTACAAGCTCTAAGGTAGCCAAGAACTCCAAAGTAGGCTCCTTATAGGTGCGGTAGGCATCGGTGATGAAAGAACCCAATCGGAGATTTAGGAGCAACGACCGCACATTATTATCAATACCCAATTTCAACATATCAGGTTGGAAGTAGTGGCGGGTTTGTTTTAGGATTCTTTCTTCCTTCAAATTTTGGTAGAAGGTCTTTTGTTTGTCGGTGAAGTTTTTCTTTTTGGGAAGAGAGGTTGGGGGTCGTGTTTGAGTGGAGGAAGGGTTGGAAGTACTAGGCCTAGAAGATGTACTAGGCCTAGAGGAGGTACTTGGGCGAGGAGGTTCATCGATGCTAACATCGGTTTTCCGTTTCTTGGTGAATTTCTTGAGGTATTTAGACATTTTGAGAGGCTTAGAAAGATCACCAATATCCAACAAAGAGCAAAACCAATGAACCAAGAATACCACACCCAAATTCACCACTTACTACCAAAATTGCCAAACTCCAAATTCACACTTCTTTTCAATCAAAACCAATTCCAAACCAATCAACAACACCAATAATCCAAGAAAAACTCCCTTCAACAATCCAAGACCAATACCACAATCACCACATACTACCCATATTCCAAAAATTCAACTCACAATATATCAACCGAAAATGATGAGAATCACTACAAAATCAACAAACAATACAATGTTATGCAAAATCAATCAACAAACATCACCAAATCACAACCAATATCAAGATCAAGCATCAAAAATCACAAAATCAATACTACACTAATCATGCTCATACAAATTTTCAATCTATGCAAATTTATGATATAAATGGCAAAATTAAAGCAAGGATTAGTGATTATACCATAAGAGAAACAAGATTAACCAACTTAGAGCAGGAGAGAGAGTGAGTGAAATTTGGGTCAATTTGTGAGGAATTTGTAGTGTAGAAAGATTTGTGAGTGATTTTGAGTGAAAATGGAGTGATTTTAGTGAGGTTTTGAAGGATTTGAGATGGTAAATGGTGAGTGAGGAGTGCGCACAAGGAGGGTTTGGAAGAAGGGAGCTCGTGAGGAAGATAGAGGAAATGAGGAAATGAAGGGAAAAAGGAGGAAGAAGGAGTATATGGCATGTCCAGCCCATGTGTGGCCGCACAGGACTGGTGTGCGCCCGCACATGCCTCGTGTGCGGCCGCACACCCCTGTGCGTGCCCAATTCTTCCTTTTTCTCATCATTTTGATACTTACTGCCTATTTGGGTGCGCACATGAATCATGATGGTGATGAGGAACAACATAGGCAGTAGCTAAAATCATTTTCAAAGCCCTCAAAGTTGAAAATTCATGTGTTCACCACAAAAATTCACTAAGTATCAATTTCCTCCAACTTTCAAAACATGAATTTCCTATCTTACCTCTCTAAAATTCTTACCCTTTTACCTCAAATTTCGATTAGAATCGAACAAAATGTGATTTGTGCCACGAACACCTTCCATTCATCATGCATACTTGTAGAATTTCAATCCCGCAAAAGGTCATCCTAAAAATCCTATCAAGTAGAAAAGTGAAGAAAAGACAAAGTAATAAAAGAAACAAAAATAAGAAAATTCAAAAATCAAAGGGAAAAGTTAGAAACTCCGGGTTGCCTCCCGGGAAGCGCTTGCTTAAGGTCCTAAGCTCGACCCTTCCTCCAAATCATGGAGGGTCAAAGAACACCACCTTCTTCAAGGTGGTTGATAGAGCAAAATTTTCTTCAATTTTGAGCAACTTCTCATCGTTGCTTAATGAAACCTTCACAAAATTCTTTTCAAATTCTTCCTTCTCCTTTCTCAACTTCTTTCTTTTTCTCACTTTCTTCGAGTCACGGGCCTTTTTTTCGGCTTGACTTCAACATCTTTAATCATGGAAGCTTTCTCTTCATCTTGAGAATTAAGCTTGAACCAACTTGGAATCTCAATTTCTTTCTCATCCCTTGGCTTTTGAATTACAAATTCTTCTTCACTAACATCATCAAGACTTGCACAAACATCATCAACAATCTCAAAAACATCGTTAGTAGAAGAATCAATCATGCACATATCATCAATGGAACGAGAAAGACTAGCACATGCTATATCTTGCACACAAGATAAGGACTCATGCATTAGCTTCAACTTAAAACTCTCTTCCAATTTTCCACATCTCAAAGTGATTTGACCTCCCTTCACATCTATTAAAGCTCCCGAGGTGGCTAAGAAAGGCCTCTTTAAAATGATTGGAATATGCTCATCCTCCTCAATCTCCAAAACAACAAAATCCACGGGAAAGACAAACTCTCCAATCTTTAAAGGAACATCATCAATTCTTCCCTTAGGAAGCTTAATAGAGCGATCGGCCAATTGAAGTGTTATATTAGATGTTTGAAGCTCACCTAGATCAAGCCTTTTGAAGACCGAAAAGGGCATAATACTCACACTAGCCCCTAGATCACACAAAGCATTCTCAAAAACCATTTTCTTGATTTGACAAGGGATTGAAAAATTCCCCGGATCTTCCATTTTCTCCGGAAGCTCACCATGGATAAGAGCACTAAAACACTTCCCCCCTTCCACCGAACTACCCTCATCAAAATCTTCCTTCTCCTCTAGTATCTCCTTAAGGAACTTGGAGTACTTAGGCATATTGGGAATCGGCTCGGTAGAGGGTGTGGAATCATGAACTTCCTTAAGAACTTCAAGGAACTTCCCAAATTGCTCATCCATTTTGAATCTCAAATATTTTTGGGGATATGGTAGATCGGGAAATCTCTCTACCTCACTCATCTTTTCAACAATATATTCTTCTTTTTCCTCAACCTCACAATAAATTTCCTTGGACTCAACCCTCTCCACTTCATTCTCCATAGCACCACTCTCATCTCTTTCCTCTTTTGAACAAGAAACTCCCTCATTAAAATCATTTCCACCACTTGTGAGTACACGGGTTTCTTTGGTTCAACACCTTGGGAAGGCAAAGATGAAGGACTAGCATAATCCTTAATAGTGCTTGCTGATTGGGTAATTTGAGTCTCAAGCATCTTATTGTGGGTCATCATCTCATTGAATTTCTTATCACTAACCGCCATATAGGTGTTAATGATCTTGGTTTGATTATCAATCAATTCCTCCAAAGTAGTCCTAGGAGAAGAAGGTTGTGAATAGGAATTTTCACCTTGAGTCTTTGGAACAAAACCGGGTGGGGGACCTCTTTGAGCATTGTTTTGAAAATTTCCCCTTCCTTGATTGTTCCAATTACCCCTATTTTGATTTGAACCATAACCTTGATTATGGTTACCACCACCATGATTATGGTTGCCATTACCTTGGTTGTGATTTACATAACCTTGGTTTTGATTACCATAGCTTTGATTTTGATTACCATAATTTTGGCTTTGATTTTGGCCACTATAACCTTGGTTATGGTTACCACGAGAACCTTGATTCCCTTGGTTCCTATAACCACTACCATGATTATAGTTGTCAAAATTGCCTTGGTTTTGGTAATTCCTATTCCATTGGCCTCTTTGATTATCAAACCTTTGAAAATTGTTGTTTGACACAAAATTAACATGTTCACACTCATTGTTGTCAAACTCATCAACACATTCATTGTTGCAATTGCTAGAATCATGGTCATATGATCCACATACATCACAAAACAAACATCCCATAGGCATATTATGTGAAGTAGAAGGAGTTTGAGAGTTAGAAGAAGTACCTCTCCCCTTAATTTGGGAGGGAAGATTTGAAGCTTGGGAAGAGGAAGAAACACTCTCCAACTTGGCCTTGATCGCCGTCATCTCCTTTCCCAAGTTTGTCATTTGAGAGGAAAGATTGTTGATGAGTGACATTTATGTCACACCTAGGGAGTAGTTTAGAGTCCTTTTATGCTTTCTTTCTCGTGTTTTTCCCTTTTATTCTCTTGTTTTCTTGCTAGTAAGGTTTTTAGTCCATTTTTGTGTTTTCTTGCATTTTAGGGGTATTTTCGTCTTTTCCACTTTACTCGCTTTACCCTCTTTTATTGTAGGTGTTGTTCGAGGATCGGAATCTTGTTTGGAAGGATCTCCAAGTGTTTTGGATGCTCGAGAAATGGCCTCGTGTCGTTTGGTTGGCTAGAGTTCAAGGCAAGGAGCAAACTTCCACTCATGGCTAGCGCTCTCGTGCATCACCATCATCACATGCCATGGTCTTGAGTGCGCAAAAGTGAAGAATTTGAGGCTGCCTTGTTCATCACCATCGTACGAGCATGATGCATGAGAGCGCACTCGAGCTCACCAGCAGCCGTGCATCTTTGGCTTGAGGGGAGCGCTTGCAGCAGCAACAAGGGGTGCGTGAGCGCAGACCCACTTGTGCGTGAGCGCAGACCCACTTGTGCGTGAGCGCAGACCCTTCTGTGCGCGCGCACGGGTCTTGTTGCGCGCACGCACTGGCTTCTCCGTCTCTCTTTGTTTTATTTTTCTATTTATACCCCTTGACTTTTCCTTTTTGGAGAGAACATTTTTAGCTATTATTCTAATTCTCTAATTAGTTTTAGGAGAGCTTCTCTCTATAGGTTTAGCTTAGGATTAGAGTAGTTTAGAGAGAGAAAGTGAGGGTTTCACCATTGTTGAGCTTGGATTTTGAAGAAGAAGATTGATCATCTTATTTGTAGACTTTCATCTTCAATCAATGAGAATCTCTAACTCTCTCTCCTCTATTTTTATTGTTTTATTTTGATTATTATTTTTGTTGTTGGTATTGCTTGTTGATCATGTTGATTCTTGATTATTTGTTGATTAATCTTGTTATTGTCATGATTAGTGAGTAATATCCTCATTGAGGGGATGGTTGTGGTGTAGTTGGATCTTGAGCATGTTCTAGGTTTAGAATTGATTTAATTTGTAATTAAAGTCTTTATATGCTTGATATTCTTTAATCTTCTTGCAAGTGCACATTGTTGGGTGATTAAAGGTGAATCTTTGCTAACAAGGAACGGAAGTTGACTTAGTTAAGGTTCATTGTTATCGATTGTTATTTAATAGTACCTCCTAGTATATGGTTCTAATGTGGAAACATAGAGGCTATGTTAGAAGAAGCCAATTGACCCCGGAAGGCGGCTAGATTGGATCTTTTATTTCGATATTTGAGCATGTTTAGTTCATAATTAATTCAACTTCTATGATTTTGTTTATGTTCAATTGAATGCTATACCTAAACCATTTCCCTTAATATTTTATTTCTTGTTTTAGCATTTTTAGACTTTAGTTTATTTATCTCTTATTCCGGACTAGCTTAATTGTCGATAACATTTGGTGGTGTTTAACCGTTCTCTGTGGTTCGACCCCTATGCTTGCCTTATACTCGTATTAGGTTTGTTTAGGTTGTATAAATAGTATTTGATCTAGGTGTAGTCGTTTGACGACGCGATTATTCCCTTGTCAATTGTTGATGGCATTAAGATGGTCCACCGAGTACAACGAAGATTGCTTACTTGAAGAATCTCTTTCCCCATCTTGCCAATCTCTATAGTAAGTCACCACATCCTCTATTATGTCCACAACTTCTTCTTCGGTTTTGTTCATGATTGGACCACCGGCCCCTCCATCAAGGCATGCTTTGCCTTGAGGACTCAAACCACCGTAGAAGATTTGGATCAATTGATATGTTGGAATTCCGTGGTGAGGACATTCTCTTTGGTACTCCTTGAATCTCTCCCATGCCTCATAAAGACTCTCATTTGGATTTTGCTTGAATCCTTGAATTAAAGCCCTTGCCTCCGCCATTTTCTTTTGAGGATAGAAACGGGACAAGAAAGCTTTAGTGACATCATCCCAAGTTCTCAATGAATTGGGTTTCACCTCTTTGTCTAGCCATTCCAAAGACCTTCCTATTAGGGAGAAAGGGAACAACTTAAGGCGGATGAATTCTTGAGACACTCCATTAACCTTGATCGTGTTGCAATATTTTTCAAACTCCTTAAGATGGTTCAATGGGCTCTCGTTCTTTGCCCCACTATATTGTCTCCTCTTAATTAGGGTGATCATTGCCGGCCGAATTTCAAAGTCGTTTGCCGGTGTTGTAGGTGGAGCTATGCCGCTCTCGAACCTATATGCACTGGGTACTCCCAATTCTTTCAAGGCAACTCTTGGTTGTTCTCCCATGACTTGCTCTTGTTCAATCTCTTCTTCGCTTGAGGAACTATAATCCAAAGTCTTGTTTGCTACTCTCCTCCTTGAGAGAGTTCTTTCAATCTCCGGATCAAAGGGAACAAATGAGCGATCTCGGGACCTATGCATACAAAACTCAAAGAAAATATAAGTAGCACGGCTACAAGTGTAACCTAAAGTGTAAAATCTTTTTGTATTTTGCAAATGAAATGAAATAGACTCAACAACAACATGCACTCAAAGCACCATTCCCCGGCAACGGCGCCATTTTGATGGGAAGGAGAACGGTAGGTCGTTGGGCTACCACCCTACCCAATCAAACAAAATTTGTAATTTAACAAACCCCTATTTAGTGTAGTGGTAAGTCAAGGTCGAACCCAAAGGAATGGAGGTCGAATGCACAATGCCTAAGTCAAGCTATTTCGAAGTCAAGTTAAAGGGGTTTTATGAAGGAAACTAGAGCTAGAGCTAAATGATGCAAGAACTTATATGAAATCAATCTAAAGACACTAGGGCAATGGATCCACATGTAATTGTAATGAAAAATGGTAATTTGGGAGGTCAAACCGACTAAGTCAAGTGATATGAAGGAAGATCATCATGTATCCAAAAGAGCATACCAAGATGGTTCACCTAGAGGTCTAACTAGCGTCAACTACGCTAAACACTACCTAGGGAACGTCACAAAGCACCTCAATCGTGAAATTGTAAGTTACTAATCAATGGTCCGTATCATAGCAAGCTCACAATGCAATCTAGTGCAATAATCAAAGATGGCTAAACCTCAATTAATCACACACATGCACATGAATTATCAACCAAATTTAATCATATCATCAACTCCATCAATTATCCCCAAATTACTCTAATCCATTATTCAAACATGCTTCACCATTTCCCTAGCTAGAAAACTACTCACTAGCCATAGGAATCAAAATCAAAACTACAACAATCATCAATTTCATCATCAACATAATTGAAATCAAAGATTAAACCAACAATCAATCAAAATCAATCAAAATTCAATTAAACTACAATCAATCATCAATAACATGGAAAACAAATGAAATCAACTAGAATCAAACTTGTATTGAAATCAAGAAGAAGATCCTTACAAAACTTTGATCTAAAGATCAAATACAATGAGGAATTCTTGAGCAATCACCAAAAATAATGAGTTTCTCTCTCTAAAGTTCTTGAGTTTCTCTCTCTAAAATTCTCCCAAAACTAACTATCCAAAATCAATCTAAAAACTTCTTACTAAAAATAGGTAGAAATAACTATATATACAAAGAGGAGGTCGATATTGACACCTAAAAATAGACCCTCGTAGGTGCGGGCGCTAGGAGGAAGGAGAATGGTGCGCACGGGGCACACCCAGATTGGTGCGCCCGCACGCACCAGGTGTGCGGCCGCACCCGACCAATGTGCGGCCGCACACCACCTTGGTGCGCCCGCACATATCTGGGTCTTTCCCCCTTCTTCTCTTCGTCCTAGCTCAAGCGGTGCACACGTCCTAGATGATGATGATGGGGGACAAAGTAGGCAGAAACTTTCTTGAATTTCTTGAAAAGTATAAGCCATGAAGAAGGCATATACAAAGCCTTGAAGCTTGCCTTTTGGATCCACCCTTGACTTGAAGCTTCTTGCACCATCTCTAGGCATGAAAACAATGAAAGCTCATAGGGAGGAAGCTCGGGAATTCTTGGACAATCAATTACCACCTACAAATAAATGATAAAAAGCAAGTAAAAGAGAAAAATAACAAGTAAACTAGAAAAAGCATGAAATACAGAAACTAACTACAAAAAGCATAAAATGAAGAAAACAAGAATATAACTAAGGAAAACTAAAGAAAAGAGAGATCAAATGAAATAGAAATCATCCAAAAAGGAACCAAATGAGTGCCATAAATGTCACTCATCATCGTTTTATTAGTTAAGCAATTTAATTTTTTTTTATCTTTTTCAATTTATTTAATTCTTTTAGTATTGAAAAAAATTAAATAATATTAATTATTATTATAAAAAAAACCACCCATTACTATTAAACTCCTTTTTTTTAAAACATTATTATTATTATTATTATTATTATTATTATTATTATTATTATTACTATTATTGCTATTATTACTATTATTTGTTTAAAATGAAAAAAAAAACCTTTTTAAAATAGAAAAAAAAAAGAAAAATATGACCCACCACCACAACAGCTCAGCCCTCAAGCACCTTCCTCCACCACCTCTATACGCTGGTTCGCCGCTGAGCTCCTCCAACTCCCTCGCGTCGACCGACCAGCCCTGCCAGCTAGCCCCCTCCCCCGCGTGTCATCCGCATCCCTCTTCCCCGGCAACCAACGAAGCCCCTTTAATTCCCCAAAATTGTCCCTCCCCCGCTAAACCACCAAAAAACCCATCTCCCAGCCTCAAAATACCCTAATCGGAGCTCCTCAGCCACCTCGAAGGGTTTGAGTAGGGTTTTTCAGGGGTGGGGATGGATTTTTGGTGGTTTAGCGAGGGAGTGAGGGTTTTCGAGAAGGGTGTTAGTTGGTTTGGGGAGGAAGGAAGGGGGTACAGTGAATCGCGGGGGAGGGGTTTGGCGCCAGCACCAGGGACGGAGGGTCGTAAAGTGGCCGGTGTCGGGGGGCTGGGAGGGTTTTGGGGGAGCCGGCGGTTGGTGGTTGGTGACTGGTGGAGGAATTAGGAGATGGTTTAATTGTTTTTTTAAAATATTTTTATTGTTGATTTTTTTTTTTTGAAAAGTTTTAATTGTTAAATTAGCCATAATTAAATTTATTATTAAAAGTTAATTACATTGTTAAATAAATTTATTAAAAAGAAAAAAAAATAACCAGTCATTCAGGTTGCTGGTAAAATAAGTTGTTTAAAGCGAATACTCACCAAAGTTTGTATTATTCAGAAATAATTAAAAGTTTGACTTATTTTTGGCGGACCACCCAAAGTTTGTATTATTTTTGACAATTTTTTGATTGTTTTTTTTTTTTAAGAAAAATGATTATATGAATACTAATAATAATACTTAATTTATATGTTTTAAAAATTATAAAAATTAAATAAAGTCAAATTTAATTGTCTAACCTATAAAATAACGACATGTATCTCGTGTACCTGTTAACCAAGTCACTAACCAGTTATAACTTGTTTAAAGTAGATATCCCCAAACTTGGTATTATTTAGAAATAATCAAAAGATCAACTTGTTTTTAGCGGATCGTTTAAAGTTTGTATTATTTTTTACAATTTTTCCTACAATTCTATAACATTTGCAACTTGAAAATAAACATATCTATCTAGTAAAATATACTAAAAGCGAAAAACCAATGACATTTGTCATTACCTAGTGAAATATTTTCCCGCTTTTTTATTATTTTTTTTTTCTTTTGCAAAATCTTTGAGTTAACTATTTACACCTTTTGATATTTTCTTTATATTTTGACAATCACATTCTTAATCTACCCAAATGAAATATTTCTACATGTCTTTTATATACTTTACATTTGGTAACATTATTGTAAAAAACATTTAACAACCGTGCATTCAAGATTTTAACCTAGTACATATTATATAAAGTTATTATAAACCACCAACATTACCTAAGATGCTCATAACAATTCATACAACAAGACGAAACACTTGTACAACGAACATTAAATTATGGTTCAAAATTGAATGATGAACCTCAAATTGGTCCAAATCTCTCTTTTAATTCATGAACATATTCATAAATTTTAAGCTCATTAGGCATAGAAGATTTCACACTATCTCTTTCCATACATCTCTTAGCCCATGCAATAAGTTTTGGACATTCGGATACTAAACTCAAATTAGTGCACGTCTCATAGGAGTAAAACCAGCTATAATTTGGGATTAGTGCGATGTCTAAAAATCCGAAATTGTTGCCTCCAAAATAAGGTTTGTCTCCAAGCTCCTCTTCAAACAACTTTAGGAAATTTATGAAATCATTCTTTTCATCCTGCTGAATTTCGTCTTTTTGACTCCATAACTTGCTAATAAAAGTTATAAACTGTATAGTACAAATTTATGAGATTAGCATTAGAATTAAGAACTGCTCCCTCCGTTTCATAATGTTAGTCCCATATGAAATCAATCACATAAAATAAGAAAATAAATGTATTTGGAATCTAACATTAAAGTACAACATAATTCATATATAGTTTACCTTATTTAACTTTTTTATATTTTTTATTATGAAGCACAAGTCATTATTGCATAATTTAAGGTAAAAATTTCCTTACTTAGAGCCATGCCATCAATCCACAATCCATATATTCAACATGGGTAGATTTTTTAGAAATGCCCAAAATAGTATATGGGACTAACATTATGAAACGGAGAGAGTAATAATTAGGAAATAACTTTGTGCATAAATGAGAAAGTCCCACTTTATATACCAAATCAAATAAACAAAAATACGTTTATCAAGGCGTGACAATTTCATAGATAAATCAACAAAAAATCTCAATTAGGGTATGTTCTCATTGACTGAACTGAACTGAATATTTTATAAGTGAAGAAAATTAAAAGTTGAACGGAACTGAACTTAACTTATTAGAGCTGAGCTTAACTTAAAATAATCGTATTAGAACAGACCTTTTGTATAGTATCTGAATTCCGCACTTAATAAATAAAAAATAAAAAATAAATTGTTTAATTTACAAAATTATCACTTGGTAAACGAATCTCTGGTTAGCATGACATTTTAAACACCCATTTAGGCCACGTTCAATTCAGCTTATTTTACTGAACTGAAATTATTTTTAATGGAGTAAAATTATTTTGCTTAACTTAAATTAATTTTTATTAAAATGAAATTTTTTTTGATAAACTGAAATTATGTAATGTGAAGGGTGAACTAAACAGAGCCTAAAGTTATTGTTTTATTTACGAAATTGCCACCTAATTAAAAAAAATTGTTTATCTTGGAAATAAACTTGAATTTTCCTAACATAATTGGGTAATTGGGTTAGATCCTATTACCATACCTAAGCACCTGTTAGAATTAATTATGAATTAGAAAGACATTTAGACAAGATTTAAAACCAAGCCTTGGATATCTATAAAGAGAAGATGAAATACCGTTTTATCGAAATAATCGGTCCAAAACCGAGCTCGAGCCCTTTGATATGGATCAACAGGCATCAAACTTGGTGAGTTTTCCTTCCAAATCTCGTCTATGTACTCCACAATCAACAACGACTCGCAAACCGGTTTACCATTGTGCATCAAAACCGGAATCCTCTTGTAAACCGGGTTCATCTCGAAAAGAAGTGGACTTTTGGCATTGAGCAAATCCTCTTGTTGGCATTCATAGTTTGTAATACCCTTTTCTTTTAGTGCAATTATGACTCTTACAGCATAAGGACTTGCCCAGTAATCCAATAGCTTCAATTCGTCTGGCATTGCTATATATGATGATATAGATTTAGTTTATGTAAATGCTCAAATTTAATTAAAGTATTAAGCGTTAGTTAATTAGTCTAAGATGGTGTTTTTGATGTAATTTTATGGAGTTGGACTATTTGAATGATTTTATTCAATGGACCTAGCATCGTTAGTAATTTTATATGGAAAAATTATAGAGTAGGTGATGACTTTTCTTACTTTTGTTGTATATGTAAAAAAAATACTCAATTCGTGTTTTAATAAGTGTTACACTTATCAAATCCGACCGTGTTTTAATAAGGGTTAAACTTTATTTTTTTTTGGCAAAAAGTTACATTAAAATAGTTTATCTCTCTCTTCTCATGGTCCTCACCCAAATCCACTACTACTTTTTTAATTATATATTTCCTCTCACATTCATTACTTTTCAATAAACTATTAACCCCACTATTTTTTTTTACAAATTTTTAATACTCCAACTACCCCACTTACCTTTTATTCTATTTTGATCAATTAAATTGTCTAAAACTACGTATCGATCAAACTGTAACACTTAAAAAAACATGGAGGGAATACATAAGATTTTTTGTTTTGTTTATTATTTTATTCGTTGTTGATTACTTGAAACTTGATTATACACTTATACTAATGATCCATGACGTCACTGCTGAGGTTGGAATACATCTGTTACTCTAGATCTGTTAGAGCGCCGCCACAACTCACAAGCGAATGGCGTGACACTTGGTGGTGCGTCCTAGCAAAGTGGCAAGTGCATAATATAATACTTCCTCCGTTCTTTTTTACTTGACCCGCTTTGACTTTTACACTATTCATCACCCCTCCTTTGACCGTCTTTTGTGAATATTATATAAGGAAAAACATATTCATGTAAAATCTTTTTGAATTCGTCTCAATAAGTACTATCATAATATGTATATTTTATAATTTTTACTTATAGAGAATTAAAGTTATTGTTCGATAAAAGAAACAGGTCATGTAAAAAAGAACAGAGGAAGTATATACTCTCCTCATATTTTATTAATTGCTCTATTTTTTTATGTGTAGTTTTAGAAGATATAATATAAATGTAATAAAATATAAAGGAATTGAAGTTGGTGGGAAAATAAAGTACTCCATGAGTGATAGTTAGGAGGAAAGAGAATCTTATTGAAGTTTGATAAGAGAGAAAAAATTAGTAAAATATTGTGAAATGTTTCTTAAAAACGAAATGGAACAAGTAATCAAATACGACGGTAAAAAAAGTGGGGCAAACAATATATAATACGGAGGGAGTACTCGTTTTGTTCAATTTTTTTTCTCCATTTTACTTTTAACGATCACTAAGACGTGTCTTAAAACGTACTCCTTCCGTTTTTAAATACTTGCTTCACTTTCCTTTTCCGTTCGTTTTTAAATACTTGTTTCATTCCCTTACTTGGAAATGTTTCACATTATTTAATTAATTTCTCTCACTTAGTGGATCCAACATAAATCATATTTTATTAATTTCAAATTCTCTCTCCTCTAATACTCTCCACTACTTTTACTTTATACTACCTCCGTTAACAGTAATTTGCAACATTTACTAAAAGAGGGTGCTACATATTATTTGCAACAAACTTACTTCTTTCCTATTTTAGTAACTTTTTTCTGTCAAAATGACCAAAATACCCTCATTTAAAAATTATTAACACAAAAAACTACACATAATTACAAATCATTCTAACTTTAATCTAAATTAATTATCTAAGCCTTCCCACCCTAATAATCAAATCTATCTATACTACTATTTAAAAACAAAAACCATCAACCTTATAATGCCACATGTACATTTTATTTTTTTTTCTCCAATGCCACATGTCACCTTATTTAATCTTTTTTTTTTTAATATCTTTTCTCATATGAAAAAAAAAAACTTTAATTCAATACATATATGAATGATTGAATGTTGTTTGGTTCACTTTCCTCCAGTTTAATTTCTACTACAATTACATTCAATTTTCACCTCTTCTTCTCCTCTATAAACTATTCATTTGCCAATATAAATATATTAAAAAATAATTATTTATATAGTATACCTATAAATAAACCGTGCGTTGCACGGGCCAGAAGGCTAGTTAATTTCAATTCATCTCCCCATTATCCTTCTCTCTCCTCTTCATCTCTCATTTCATCTACTACATCTCCCATCAAATTCCAGATCTGATTGTTCGTTGATGGTTCATCTCCCATCAAATTCCCTCGTTTCTGGGTGGTTTCTAGCTCGTGGGTGGGTTTAATTAACTGAATTGTGGTTGGAGTTTGCTGGGTTCGTTCGTGGGTGGGTTTGCTGGGTTCTTTCGTGGGTGGGTTTCTAGGTTGTTCGTCGAAGGGTCCTCGTTTCCGGGTGGTTTCTAGCTCGTGGGTGGGTTAAATTTGCTGAATCATGGTTGGGGTTTTCTGGGTTCATTCGTGGGTGGGTTTGCTGGGTTCTTTCGTGGGTGGTTTCTAGGTTGTTCGTCGAAGGGTCCTCGTTTCTGGGTCGTTTCTAGCTCGTGGGTGGGTTTAACTTGCTGAATCGTGGTTAGGTTAGGTTGTTCGTCGAAGGGTTTTGGTGGGGGTGGTTTTGGCGGTTCATCGATGGTTTTGCTGGGTTCGTGTGGTTGGATTCCGATGGTTTTGGTGGTGGTTTTCGGTGGTTTTGGTGGTTTCAGTGATTTCTGGTGGTTTTGGGTTTGGTGGTTCTGGGTTTTTTGTGTAACTTTTTTTTTTTTTTCATTTTTTTTAATTATTAGGATTAATAGTTAAGCCCTTAAGCATATGCCCTTATTTTTCATTAATCTTGCTTAGAATCTTTTGCCTAAGAGTCCACGCAGACCCCCTTTGTTGCAAATAACTGCAAACGGAGGTAGTACAATTTTTTATTCTTCCACCCACCCCACTACCTCCAAATTTTATTTTACTTTATTTTGGTGAAAACTACCTCCATATTTTATTACTTTATCTAATTTCTCCTAAAACTGCGCGCATGGAGAAATGGAGCAAGTATTTAAAAACGAAGGGAGTATATATCTTTATTTTCATACACTTTAACATTATAAAAAGCGTGATATCAATAAAATATACTATGAGATGACTCTATCAAGATCCAAGATGACTATATTATCCCTTATACATTAACGGTAATTTTCGATTCCAAGCTTAATTTGGACTCTTATGGATCAAAATGACCCCCAAAACCTATACGGATGATTTTTCAACACGCAAATCGAAAAATAAAAATTAAATTCTTTGCCTCCGACGAGAATGATGGCCGAAAAACTCAATAAAGATGCGCTTTACACCCAAGCTATTAGTTTGTGGTGTTTTGGCTACTACACAAAGTATGGGGTGCTGGGTGCACCCAAGCCATAGTTCAGAATGTTGAGGCTAATTTTGCCTTTAACATATTGAACCTTTACTACTCTTAATCCGTAGCTTATAGATCATGCTATTGAACACACTCGAATAAATAATTTGTGTTGTTCTAGCCAATTATGCCTTTTAAGTTCAGCAAAGATATAAGGACCAGAAAAATGTATAAATACTTCATTTATGTCTCAAAATAACAGACACTTTTTTTTTTGGTTTTAATTACTCACTTAATATTCTTACATCATATATGAAACTCACATAAACTCCATAAAATCACAACATAGAACTAGATTTATTATACAACCACAACATCAAGATTTTGTAGTTCTTAAACAAAAACTAGATAAAACACTACTTCCTCCGTTAATGGTTATTTGCAACAAAAGGGTATTATTTGTGAGATATAAAATATTCCTTAGTTACAAATAACCATTAACGGAGGAAGTATAAAAAGTAACCCCTTCTTTGGTTAGCTCTCGATTGTTAAACCATTATATCCCTACAATTCGTTCATCGGAGAGCCCGAGAGCTAGCACATTCACATTCGATCTTTAAAAACACCGCGATTTTAATCTGTTCCAAACCTCTTCTTCAATTCAAAAATGTACTCATAGATTTTAAGCTCATTAGGAAGAGACTTGTGCACACTATCCCTCTCCATACATCTCTTAGCCCAAGCAATAAGTTTTGGACACTCGGCCTCTAGGTTCAATTCAGTGAATTTCTCATAGGAGTAAAACCAACTATAATTTGGAATAAGTGCAATGTCTAAATATCCAAAATTGTTTCCTCCAAAATAAGGCTTTTCTCCAAGCTCATCTTCGAACAACTTTAGGAAACTTATGAAATCCTTCTTTTCATCTTGCTGAATTTCGTCTTTTTGTCTCCATATCTTGCGGAGAAAATTGAAGAACTGATCCATGATAGATTTTAAGAGAGATTATCATCATATATAACAAAAGGAATAACATGAAAGATGAAAAATAATGTACCATATATAAATGTATTTATGTATATATATGTACTAATGCACGTCTAGTCAAAAGATGAAAAATAAAATGGCCATGATTCTTAATGATTTGAATAAAAAGAGTCCAAATTATTTGTAGTTAAATAAACTCTAAAGAGGATCAAGGATTCAAGGGGTAGAGGGACGGTTAATCCCTCCATCTCCCCCATGAGTGACCTGGGTTTGATCCTCACCCTACCCCTCATGAGATAGGAGGGACACCCCTTATGTTTATCGTGAAAAAAAAAAGTTTAATATATTTTAAAATGTCAATGATCAACAAACTTAATTTGTTGTTTGTTAAAGTCTTAAGGAGTGCTACTCAAACCCTCAAAGCTCGAGAGTGAATCCCGTCTATATCATTTACCCTTATGACTTTCTAAATAAAAAGGAATAAAATTTATAGTTTAAACATGCACTTTTGATACCTTTACTTGAATCATTTCAATCTTTAACACCAAATATCTTCCGTGGTGCCTACCGACAAATTTCCATCCTTTTACCTCATTTTAATTCCTTTAAATTAAACAACATTGGGTTAAAGCAAATCTAGTCTATCAATAAGCTAACAATTGATAATCAAACAATAACTTACCACTGCACCTTAAATTATAAGTGTCAATTCGGGTAACTAGATTAGGTTCAACTAAGTCGGATTCGGCTTATTTCAAATATAAGTTATGGTAAATCATTGCACTCATACATGTTAAAATCTAAATCGGATTACTTTAATTTCGGACGGGTTGGGTTAGATTGTGTTAGTTCTAAACACCTCTATCTTAACTTATGCATCATGATAAACTTCAAAACTTATGTAGGGAAAAACACATACCATCTTGTCATTATAATCAGCCCAAAATCGAGCTCGAGCCCTCTCATAAGGATCAACAGGCAGTAAATTATGAGACTTGTCATTCCAAACTTCATCAATGTACTCCAAAATTACAAGTGACTCGCAAACCGGTTTTCCATTATGAATTAAAACCGGGATTTTCTTGTGAACCGGGTTCATCTCCAAAAGAAGTGAGCTTTTAGCATTGAAATCTTCATGTTGACATTCATAGTCTACAACACCCTTTTCTTGTAGCGCAATCTTGACTCTTGCAGAATAAGGGCTATACCAGAATTCTAGTAACAACAGATTATTGTTTGACATGTTTATGGATTTTATTTAGTGGGGTCTGTTTTTGGAATGATTTATGTTATTGAACTTGGTTTATAGCAATGGGTTTAGTTAGTTTATTTTATATAGGTGAAAAGAAAAGATGGGATTTAGGGTGATAGTGGTTAAGTTATTGATCTGTGATGTCATCGCTTTCGTAACATTTAGGCATGTAATTTATGGACAAAATTTTATACTGAGTAGTCTAAAACGGTGGGAATATAAGAATATTTTTTATTTTGGGTAGGTACGAGTAACTACATCAAGAACTCAAATTATTTGGGTCGCGTCATTTCGGGTTTTAGGTGTATTGGCAATTAGTATTATGTGCACCACATCTATACTTTTGAACATTTAGTTTAAAAATTGAACATGTTACAATAAAATGAATAATTAGTATAAAAAATATGAACACGTCACAAAACTAAACATAAACATGCAATTTTTATGTTCATATTTTATAAATAAATATTCATTTTGTATACAATAAATGTTCAGTTTATATTACAAACCTATTGAATTATTACGAGTCAGACAAACTTCTTTCAAAATTTGTGTGACATGTTATCATATAAAGTTTGAGATTGTTAAGATTTTTTTACCAAATGTTCAAAATTTATTATTGTTCATATTATTTTTACTAAATGTTCAAAAGTATAGGGCTATAGGCGTGGTGTATTGCGATTGTTCACATCTTTTTACTAAATGTTCAAAATTTGCGATTGTTCATATTGTTTTACTAAATGTTGAAAAGTATAGGCGTAATGCATTGTTATTGTTTAGTTTTTTTAACTAAATGTTCAAAATTTGCGATGTTCAGACGTGTTTACTACATGTTCAAAATTTGCAATTGTTCAGATTCTTTTACTAAATGTTCAAAAGTATAGGGGTGGTGCACTTATTTCTAGGTGCACCATGGTGCTTTTTAAAATTTTTAGGCAAGTTCAAAACTGGATCCAGACTATAGGTCAAGCTTGGATCCATTGCACTTTACAAAAAATTAAAAATATATATATAAAAATAATCAAGCCAGTTTGGTTAAGGTTATTTTCTATTCGAGTCTAATTCGAACAAAAATCGGGTCAGATGACTTTTGGTATTAGGTAATTTCGGGCCGGGTACAATAGGTAGAGTGACTTTGAGTATTGGGTCAAAAGCAAGTCAACTCCACTTTGGATCTGGTAAAATAGAGACCTGATCTATCTCGACCTTAAACAACAACGCAAACACTAATCAAAATTGGACTTTTGACCTGATACCCGAAGTGATGACTCGATTCGAATTTACCCAATCCTAAATTTACCTGATACCCGAAGTGACCCAAGCCGATTTAAACCCGATCGAAAATACTTGAATTGAAAATATCTTGAACCAAACTGTATTTTCTTTTTGATACATTAGGAATTTCTTTAGTTAGGAAGGATTCCTAATGTTTAATGTTTATTTATCTTACCTTTTCAAAAAAAAATAAAATAATGGAAAGCTCTAGTTTATTATTAAGATAAAATAAAAAGGATTTATCTAACGAGATTTCTTTTTTTTTTTTTTTTTCCTTTTTTTTTGAAACAATATCTAATGAGATTTCTTTAAACAAATCAATAAAAAAATTTAGTTTGTATAACATTTTTGTAAATAAATCAACAGTTTTGAAGCCTATATTTAATTAATTTTTTTTTTTTTCCCGTCATGATGATAAACTTGTAAATTCCCGTATTTAGTACTTCGTACTTACTTGTAGAAAAATTAATTGTGCGACATATATGTATATTGTATACTAGTATTTGTGTATATATATATATATATATATGTAACCCACATATGAGTAAGTCATACTTTTCTCACAAACACACTCAAAAAACTTCAACCATGGCAAATGAGCAGCTAATATTAATTGATTTCTGGGCAAGCATGTTTAGTATGAGACCCAAAATAGCATTAGCTGAAAAAAACATCACTGATTATGATTGCAGAGTGGAAGATCTTATGGGTGACAAAAAAAGCTCATTGTTGTTAGAAATGAACCCTGTTCACAAATTAATCCCAGTTCTAATCCACAATGAAAAACCCATTTGTGAGTCATTGATAATTGTTGAGTACATTGATAAAGTTTGGAAAGGTGAAATTCCTTTATTGCCCTCTGATCCTTACCAGAAATCTCAGTCTAAATTTTGGGCTGACTTTGTTGACAAAAAGGTATATCTTTTATCAATTATGTTAATTTTAGTCTTTTTTCAGTATTGACTGTGGTTTAATTTTCAGAAGTTTGTATAATTATGTTTTTTCCTTTTTAATAAGTTTGTGTTGTTTTAGCTTAATGATAATGTTTGAGTCTTCAAAAAAAAAAAAAAAAAATTAATCATTATATATACAATTTGACCTATGTTTGCTACTAATAAGTTTTGAAAGATGCTTATGTAGATCTTCAGAAATTGAGCTCTATGAAATAATACATGTTTATTTTTAAAATAAGATAATTATGGAGTATTTATAATAATAATTTGTAATATTAAATTGTTGATTATTCCCTCTATTTCTAAATCATCTTACTAAGGGTATGTTCTCATACGATTCTTTTCTTCTAATTTTCTTCTCTTATAAAATATTCTTTTCACTTCAGTTCAGTTGAACTCTAATAAGTTCAGTTCAGTCAATGAAAACAGACCCTAAATTTTGATTGTATGATGTTGTTAGATTTATATAGATATAGATGTATTGGTAAAAAGAGAGTGAGTGAACAATACTATCTCAATATTAAGGAACAGTAGAAAACAAATATCAAATATGTAAAATTATGCATCGACAAACGTGAAATTTAAAATGGTGCAATAATTGAATTAGGGTACAAAAAATTGTTTTGCTACTAATGTTGAGATGCCTTATTGTTTCAATACTAATTCTAGAACCTCTGTTAGCCCAAAAAAAACAATGATAATGAGATAGTTTGCTAATTCAGATCAATTAGTGGTTATACTTTTTAATGGATATTCCTAATTGGGTTTTTTCATTAGATACTCCATCCATTGTTTAATTTAAGTGAATAACCGAGAAAAATAAAGTTAATTTAATAAGTCTGATTGATATAAATTTGTAAATGAAGGAATTGTGTAGTCCTATGTTACTTGGACTCAGGTACCCATGTTCGACACGGGTATGTGTCCAAGTGTCCGACTCGGCTATTTGTGAAAAAATTCTATGATTTTGAACTAAAATGAAGTGTTTAAGTACCATACCTATGTCCAAGTGTCGAGAGTCCAACACAGGTATTTGAGGTAAAATGAAGAGTCTAAGTAACATAATTATAGTCATTGCATCTAATAAATTGGGGGTAGACTTATTGCCTGGTTGTCCCTCGAATAACAAACCCGTGATTAATTCACCACGTTTGCTTTTTTACGCAGTTTTATCCAGCAAGTAGAACATTGTGGAGAACAAAGGAAAGCGCTGAAAGAGAGGCAGCTAAATCAGAGTTCATTGAAAATCTGAAGTTGTTAGAGGAAGAACTCGGAGATAAATGCTACTTCGGAGGTGATCACTTCGGGTTCGTGGACATCGCTCTCATTCCATTTTACTCTTGGTTTCATACATATGAAAGTTGTGGTAATTTTAGTATTGAAGCAGAGTGTCCTAAGATTATTGCGTGGGCGAAACGTTGTGAACAAAGAGATGCTGTGAAGAACTCTCTTCCTGAAATGCACAAAGTTTCTGAAATGATTTTGGGGGCAAGGAAACAATATTTGGGAATTGAATAACTGAAAGTGCTGAAATTTGTAAGAATTTTACATTCTTACTTAAAAAGGCACAGCTTTGATTAATGTACCAACAAAATAATGAATGTAGTAATCAACAAGACCATGTATTACAATAGTATGAATAAACATCTTTTGTTTTTAGTTTTTTGCTTGTCTATAATAGAGTATTCGAGCCAATTATGAGTAAACATAGAAGAGTAAAATTACTTGGTGGTTTATTGAATAAAACAAGGTAAACTATACTAATACTGAAGAAACACATTTACAAGGCTTGCATACTCATTACTCTTAATAAGAGGTACATGTTTCGCGATTTAGGTGTCTACATAAACATTGGTAGAATATCATAATTTTCAAACCTAGAAAGTTTTGATGATAATTGGTAAACTGTAAACACTAACAAAAACATTAGAAGAGAAAAAAAAAAAACAAACAAACAAAATAAAACAAAAAGCACCCTAAAATACATGATACAGTATGTTTCATTAGCCTTTGAGTTCAGCAAGATGTTGCTTCCTTAGCTCCAAAAGGTGAGTATAAACTTTGTATTGATCGGGAAGAGACTTGGAAACGCTCTCTCTTTCCATGCACCTCTTAGCCCACGCCACCAAGTGTGGACATTCTTCCACAAGGCTGAAGTTGCCGCACGTTTCGAGGGCATAAAACCAACTGTAAAATGGTATAAGAGCTATATCAACAATGTTTAGATTTTCACCTCCAAAGAAACGGTTGTTACCAAGCTCTGCCTCCAACAATTTGAAACACACCACTAGTTCCCTCTTTGCTGCCTCTTGCACTTCACCTTCAGAAGCCCACACTAACTTCCCTATGTTGTATATCTGTAACAATTCCGAAATTCAGTCATCAGTCACATATACTTAACATTGTACTACATAACTTTGTTGTGTTTTTACTATTGTAGTCCTTTCTTCGGATTCAAAGGTCACATATACTTACAATGTTCGGAAAAAAAACACAATTATCAGATATTACTGGTATCTGTACATGATTAGATTTCCTAACGTGGAACAACTCCGTTATGAGTGATTAATACCATTAATTATGAAGGGTGAAGACAATGTAACAAACTACAGACGAAAAAACTTACTTTCTTGTCAATGTAGTCAGCCCAAAACCGAGCATTCGCCCTCTGATAAGGATTAGAGGGCAATAGGGGAGCCTTATGTGCCCAAACTTCATCAATATATTGAACAATGATCATAGATTCACACACAGGCTTCCCTTTGTGAATTAAAACAGGGATTTGCTTGTGAACAGGATTCATCTTCAAAAGAAGTGGACTTTTGTTGTTAAGATTTTCTTCTCTTTCTTCATACTCTACATCTTTTTCAGCTAATGCAATCCTAACTCTCATCCCAAATGGACTTGACCAGTAGTCCAACAATATCACTTCTTCTCCCATTTTTCTTGCTTTTTTCTTACTTAGTGTAGTGGTTTGTGTTATAATATGTTGTTGCTATTTTAAAGGGATGAATGAAGAACAAAGAAGATCCTAGAGTTTGGTATTTGAGTTGTTAAAGCACTAGAACTTTCCTTTATTCTCATCTCTTACTTTCTTCAACCTGGCTACTTCTAGGATGTTGTATTAGTTTATCCAGAAGCTTTGTAAAACAGGAGCTATATAATTAAATAACTTATAAGATAATTTGTTTATTACTCATCTCTCAGTAATATCATTTGCATAGTTTTTTGTTTATTTTCCTACCAACATACTTGTACAACGTTGTAAATGTTTCTTATCCTCGTGAATCTTATAATATTCAAATGTTGTGGTTATTTTTAAACGATTGGAATACAGGAGAACGACCTTGTAGCCGCAGTACTGAGAGCCCAAAGGAGGCTCTAGACTGAGCCGATGTGATTGCTTGAACGTACTGATCTACGGCAACATAGACTATTAAATTATTTAGAGCATTTGCATTGGTGAGTTAGTACCCTACTCACAACACTCTCTCTCCCCTTTGTGACTTAACTCACCATTGTGGAAAGTAACTCACAAGTTACCCATAGTAAGGAGAACACCACACTAATGAGTAATTGATGAGTAAGTGGCCCGCAAGTTACTTTTAATTTTGTTTTTGCTTCTATCGACTAGAAACATAACAAGTGTCCCCTACAAAGTAATATTTGAATTCTTGAATTAGGAGAGACAGTGGTGAGTAACCTTATCATTACAGATAAAAAAAATAAGATGACTCATAATAAGATGATTTGGAAGAGACAGAAATAAATGAGATGAGTTGTAATGGTGGTGAGTTACCCACCATTGCTCATGCTTGTATATTCATTTTCAAGTGTATTATTTAACGATTTTCCTATAATATCCTTAATTACTGGAGGTTATGATAAAAATAGGCCTCAGGTACTTGAGTAGAAGCATTGTAGACAAGAAACATTAATGAATGCAAATACAAAACCTCAAAGCTGGGGTATAATTTCATCTATCTCCGGCCACATTTTACGGATAAAAATTGTTGCACATCCATAAAATGGGATAAGTAAAGAACAAAAAGGATATTATACATGTAGCCGAAATACATCAAATTTCCGAGTTTCTCCATCAAATCAACTGCAAAACCTACGTCCTGATTTGTACATCAAAGCCCAACATCTCAGCCTGAACATTACCATTTGACTAGTAGCAATCACTTTCAGCAGAAGAATAGGCAGAAAATAGTTGTCTACTCGATAATCGATATGCATCCACTGGCAACCGTATAACATGTATAGGGGGTAGGCCGCATAGTACGCATCCCCAAATATTACAAATAAGTTTACAACCCATTCCTAGATAAATGGGATTCTGCTGATGAAATTCTGAAAGTGCCGGATACCTTCTTCCTCTGCCATGTGATTCGAGAGTAATAACTATGAACTACTTCTGGCTGCTGAATGATCTAATGTGTTCAATTAGGCTTCCTTTCAAAGATCCAGGAATTTGTGAAATAAATGTTGATCTGGCATCAGCAATTAACATGTCCCTGTAATGCAGCACCAATAGAAAAATTAGTTTGAAAACCAAAGCACCTTAGTCACAAAGTTGAAAATTATACTCTGATGCTAATAGTAGGTCATGACAGAGAAAATGGATATAGGTGAGGGCATCCAAGCATGAATTTAGCATCAGGTGTTCAACTATCACTGAAAACAATTTACTAGATGTTCAAGCATCACTGAAACCCATTTTTGATTAACACAGAAGAACATGCTTCAAACATAAAGCCCTTTTAGCAAGAAACCAAGAACTCATGCTCCTAGCATGCACTCAATTTTTTTCAGTAAAGCCACATCTGCCACAGCAGAGCATTGAGGAAATTATACAGTAAACCAGTCCTCTAAAAAGACCCACAGCAGGGCATTAAGATAGAACCACCACTTTATTCTCCATGGGAAAGAAGCATGGGCTTGGACGTTATTGTTCACAAATTTTTGTAGAACCCTAGCTCCTTGTTTTTCCTAAAACCAATGTGATTTTACATGTAAACACGCCCCAAAAATTGGCCTACACAAGACATCAAGACCTATGTTCGCCTTTCACTAACAACTCTGCATCTTCACAGATAAGATGCCACCTTACAAGCAACATTTAGTTTCATTGTAACACTTATATCTAAGGTTCACAAAGGTCAACTGAGGCTTTGGTTTTCAACTTAGAGATACTACAGAGTGCTTCAACAGCGGGTGCCTTTAAAGAACCCAAACAAAACCAACCTGTTCAGTACCCTAAAGTAACCAAGGAAAATTACTTACCCCCAAATTCCAAACAAATAGCCAGCAATATACTAGCCAAAGACTAATCATATAATCTCTATTCAGCAATATGCCAACAAGCACAGTAATTGATAGACATCTCGGATCTCTTAACTTTAGCTTACTCATTTTGCACGCTACTAAGCTATAAGTAGATTTGTCAAAACAGGCAGGATTAGATATAGTTTGCAGGAAGATGCAGAAAACAATTCATGTGCCCACATTTTAAATACCAAGTACAATTTACAAACATATTAGAATTATGTGTTTAATTGTTCCCCATAATTGCAACCTAGCGTAGTATTGTCTTCTTTATATAAACTTGCTGCCTAAATTAAATCTTTACAACTCACAAGCCCCAGGGTTTCTAAATAAAGGAATAAATAACAACTTGACTTCAAAACAAGTGATATGCAACTGCTATAAGATTACCCAAACCAGAGATGAGTCAATATGAACATGACCCAAAATTTAATAAAGCTTGAGGAGATGAGAACTGATCATATCTCAACCCAAATGTGATAACTTTGAAAGCCGACATGAACCATAAAAAGACCAGACCTATACCTGAAACCAAATTAAACTGCAAGGAATCAGCCCAAGCCTAGTATCCGTTTCACTTATGCAAGAAGGCCCAAGAGTACTAACAATTGATGAGAGGGAAGGTGTTAAGAAATCAGTTTTGGGGAGAGGGTAAAGTAGTATTTCATGAATAAGTTAGTTACTGAGTTTGTTATTTTGATTCCTTTGGCTAATTGCTTCTAGAGTTTGTTAGCTTGCTTCATTTTTGGGTATTAATAGGAGTTTGGACTTTGGGGTCAAGGGGAAGGCATGAAGAAATTAAACTTTGTTTTGGGAGAGCACCTTCCTCTCGAATGAAGGCCCTGTACTCTGTTTAATGATATAACTACTCCATTTAGCTGCCATTTCTATCTTTTTTAGCTTGTGATCTTACTGTTCTCATACTAATTCCTAGCATAAACTCACCCAATCCTGAAATAACATCCCTATAGAGGATTAAGGAAAAACACACACACACACACACACACACACATGTGACCAGTTATTTCACCCAGATTGAACAAGATCCTAATTGTATGTGCATGTTCATAAATCCAAAACCAAAAATTAACACCCAAATTGGCCGGCATGGCAGTTTTAAGCTTAAATGGAGGTAGGTGCACGAAGCTAAGTGAAGTTAGAAAGACGTTCAAAATCCTCCCACAAGAATACTATTGATCTCATTCCTAGTACACTTTGACGAAGGAATTAAGGTACACAGGAAGCCTCCACTGAGAAGCAATATTCCAAAACAGCTAATCCCTATTCTAAGGAGTACAGGCTGCAGATGATCTCAAGTCTCAACCCCCTGGTGTTGCACTAACGGTGTGTTTGGATTGAAGGAAATGAAGGGAAGGGAAGGGAAATGGAGAGATGGGGTATCTTTCATTTGGATAACAAATGAGGAAGGAAGGGAATTGGAGGGGAGAGAAAGGGAGGGATAAATTTGCAGGAAATTGATCCCTCCAACAATGGAGAGATTTGGAAGTAAAACTCACCATTTTTCCCTCCCCTCTTCTTCTCCTCCCTCCCCTTCTTTTCCTTCTCCTTTCTTTATCCGAACACACTGTAAATGGGTTCCAAAGAGGAATGGATGAAAATTCTAAAAACCAACATGTTTCACAATCATAGAAATGTTTTCAAGTGACACACTTTTAAACATGGAACTCTTCTGGTGCACAAGACGTCAAGACCAAACCTCAGCTCAGAAGTTTCCTTCCTACGAGTCCTATTTGCCCAATTCTAAATCACAAGGTAAATTAATGGATATTCTTAGTCATGTCCACTGAAAGATACAACGGCAAAAAGAAATAAGGGAAAAATGCTGTTCTCCAGCAATTTTACTAATCTAAATTATCTTTTGACAGGCCTTTGACCAACCTATGGTACTCTTATATACGAGCTAACTCAGAAGGAAACACACAGCATAGTATAAATGTAGCAGAGAGCTCAGTTATTTTACCCACTTCCCTAATCCAACTCATGAAGCACTGATAAATCATCCAGTATAACATAACCATCATTTTTCATTGTCCACCACTTCTAGATGAAAGAGTTTATCACCTTTCATTGAAAATTGTCCAAATAACAAATTCCACAACATATTTAGATTGTATACATAATTATAACTTCAATCAAACAGCAAAGAATAAGATATCAAACCAAAAAACACAGCCCTATCCTGAAAAAGATTAGTGCCATTAAGGGATGGATTTAGCAACGTTGCACGGAACGCGGGACGGCAGCGCGTTCCCCGTACTGGGTCGTATGTCCCAAAACGCGGTACGGACTCGTCCCGGTTCGTTGTGGTGCGCGATTTGGAACGTCGTTGATGGAGTACCCATTTGTGGGTGCAAGAACCTTCAATTTTCTTGAGTAGCAAGGACTAGCAACTGTATTTTGTCTAAAATTTCAGGTTTAATCGGAGCTTTTAAGATTTACATTAATGGAAGAAGATAAGAAAGGGTAGAAGGAAGAAGATGTAGCTGAAAAGTCACATGCACTGTTAAAAAGTTATGGACCCTACCTTATAATCTTTTCTTTTTTTTTGAAACCACCTTATTATCTTTTCTTGTTATTTTTAATTGTTTAATGTTATGTAATGGTAGTAGTGGTACTACTTTATTTTATTTTATTTTATTTTTTGACAGCAAGTGGTACTACTTTTTTTAAGAGTTTACGGAGTAGTCTATGCTTTAGTATTGTAACTTGTACTATTGAATAGTCGAATACCAAACATCGTACATTCATGCTGAAATAATCTACCTAAAATAGTTCCCCAAAAATAGCCCAACGTTCCAGGAACTTTAGACCTCACGTTCCGCGTTCCCGTCCCCGTACCACGTTCCAAAACGTTCCACGTTCCGTGCAACGTTGGGATTTAGAACTAGAAAGAATCAATATTCCAGCAAAATTACAAAAATTTGGGGGAAGAAAAAAGTTCCAATCACATGTTAAATCTATTTGAAATAAATTAGGGAATGCTCAGTGAGCGTCAGGCAAACTAGAAGCTAAAATATTAGTTCCTTCACTCCTAAAAACCAAACTAGAAAAGAATAAAAGAATAGGGCGAGCTGAAGAGGAGAAACAAAAGAACATAAGACTAGACCACCCAATCCAATAAATCCTTTCATTTAGTTCAAACAAACTCATATATATATCCCAGAAGTACCACAAACATTAATGTCCCTTGTGCTCCAACAATTCACGAAATAAAATCAGAAACTGTAACTGGACTAGGCAACTAGCCGAACATTACCTGGGAGCCTTAAAATAGAATCTACCATAAGCTGTCACAACATAGTGCCAGGTACCCATCACCCCTTTAGCAAGGGCTCAAGACAAGTGTTACATCACCCCATAACCATAATCACATAACTTCATGGGGACATCATCCGTAGAGATCACATTAGGGTGATAGTTTCAGTGATAGGTACATCCTAAGAGCCATCATAGGAAATTCAGATAACACGAGGACATGAGGTATTACATAGCACGACCATGATTTATTGGACACTATAATTCAACATATGAAATGGCAAACACGGAAGGGATCTCGGCTATCCCACCACCCACATCTCTGATAAAGAATCCCTCCAGCGTGTCCTTAATGACTCATTAGCACAATTGGCAAAAATAAATTTCAAGTGTATACTGTACAACTCGTGTAAAAGGGAAGATCTCAACCTACAAGGGAGCTAAAAGCATAGACTGTACAATATATGTAACTCTCACATCACTAAAAAGCCCAGCTTCAAGGAGACGGACCAGACACAAGAGCTAATAAAACCTTGAAGCAAAATACCAAACCTATGACCTATCAATTCAAATAGACCATAAAAATTAAAAAAATCAAGGTTCCCATTGTCAAATACTATATTATAAAGATTTGGCATTGATGTCAAATATGGGTGAAAAAAACTGCTTCCTCTGTTTTTTTAATACTTGCAACACTTCTCCTTTCACACTTGTTGATGCATTATTCAATCATTAATGTTTTTAATTACCAAAATGTAAAAAAATATAGGCATATGATATTAAAATAGTAAAATCGAGACAAATCTAACAAGATCCCACATGATTATATTTTTTCTTAGTTATAAAACATCAAATCAGGTCATAGTGGAACATATGAATAGTGTAAAAGTCAAATTGTTGCAAGTAAAAAAAAAATTGAGGAAGTACATTTAAAATAGCATGGCGCAAAATCAAAACAGGAAGGCACTCTTGTCAATCAGGGCACAAAAAGTAAGGCACAACATTCTACAAAACAATTTTTATCAAAAATGATCATGTAAACATGCAACTGGATTGAAGGAAACGGGAACCAAAGAGAATCTTCCAAGGAAACTTAAATCACAAAATCCAAACAATTATATTTTTAATCAGTGTCAGCTACTTTAATTGAAGCCTTATTTGACCCACACATATAATTACAATAAAACCACTCAAACTTACAAGAACAATAACCTTATAACCTAGAGGCCAAGATGAGAAAGAGATTACTTCTTCTAGTCTTCTTTATGATCTCAACCTCCCTACCATCTTTTATTTGTGATTCATAGCAGCACAAGTGTCCAATTCCAAGTCAAGTGCTTAGGTACATATTCCACTTATTGTTCCTCAAGATGAGAGAGAGATTGCCTTTTCCAGTTTCATTTATCATCTCAACCTCACCACCTTTTTTTATTTGTGGTTCATAGCAGCACAATTGTGTCCAATTCCAAATCAAGTGCTTAGGTACATATTCCACTTATAGTTCCTCAAGATGAGAGAGAGATTGCCTTTTCTAGTTTTATTTATCATCTCAACCTCACCACCTTTTTTTATTTGTGGTTCATAGCAGCACAAGTGTCCAATTTAAAGGTCAAGTTCTTAAGTACATATTCCACTTATAAATCCTCATTCTTATGTGGCGTATTGACACACATGCAGCAGATGGTCAAAAGTCCTTCTTAAAATGTGGTGATTCTGATATCCCAATAACCCAAAAGGCAAAAAAAGAGAGAATATGAAGGACCATAAATTGATGATAAATTGGAACATATATCCCTACATACAGACCTCAACCTCAAGAACCAATTTATTACAAAGAGCCTCACAAGCCACAAAACTTCCAAAATGAAGAAATTTGCTACACAAGGGACTAAGTTAGTTGAATTTATTAAATTTTGAAAGATGCAAATAACAAGGGCACCCTTTACCAAGGCTCCTAGTACAAATTAGTATTTGTAATATTCATGGAGCCACTTGAAAATTCTACCAATAACTTTTCAATAATTACAAGCTTTTTTTAATGCAATCATAGGAGACGACAAACAAATAGATTCAAGAAGATAAGTGGTCTCTGTGAGTCCATATGGTCTCATAGACATTCAAGTAGACAACGGGCCTACTCTCCAATGGTCTCATAGAGCCGATCTCCCCTTTAGAATGAAATTGTCAAAGCACAAGGTTTTTAAACCAATGTCATCAACTTTTCAAGCAACAAACTGGATTTATAGCCCGAGAAAAAATCAAGACTAATAAACATATTAAACACAACAAAGTTTACCAATATTAAGGAGCACTCTGACTTTATTGACACCATTTACCACTGACGATAAACACAGTAGAAGTATACAATCTATGTTTATTATTTAAAAAAAAAAAAGGAGTATATTAACAATACTCTCTAAAGTGAGTAAAGTCTAAACAGGTAACATACTTAAGACCTTAACATTACTCTCTAATCAGGTAGAAACAGAATGAATTGTTTAAGAGCCACTCACAGGTAGCATTCAATTAGTCAGCCTACACTTCTGAGAACAGCTTAAGTAACACAAAGAAAGTTGGTGATACTGGATCTCCTAGTTGAAGGCCTCTTAGGATACCATTATTATTATTAAGTTCACCATTAAAGGAACTCAGAAACAAGCTGTTGAAAAGCAGATATTTCTTCCTGTCTATCTTATAAAGATGAATATGATACTAAAGCTATAAAGCGCCTTGGGAAATCACAGACATTGTGCTATGCTCACTAAAGCATGTATAATTATGTAGTCAACGTTTTTGTACCCTTGTCAGTGAGTCACAACTTGGGTAGGGAGCCTATACATCCCGTCTATGGAAGATATAAATAGATCAGCATTAGAAGAAAATTTGTAGACTAACTTTCCTCTATCTTCAGAACTCCAATTGAGTTCTTCACCATCTATTAATGTCTTTGCCAGCCAGTATATCCTAAAAGATCTATGGTGATACTCATACACATCAACTCTACAAATTAGGCCTTAGTCAGCTAGAAAGAAAATGTATTAGTGGGTGAGGGCTTATTGTCAATGGAAAAAATAATGGCTGGAGATAGTAATAATGAAACTAGAAGCATTGAAGAGGAGACAAGAGAATAAAAGTTTGGGGGGGGGGGGGTATAGGAGATAATATTTAGACAAAAAAAAAATGAAAAGGAGGATAGATAAAAGACAAGAGAGTGCATATTTTATTGTAATAATCTTCATAATCCATACCAAATTTAATATCTTAGCATTATTCTTTCTTCCAATTAGGTGCACTTGCTTGAAAGAAAAGTGCACATGAAATATTTAATATGGTAATAACATATACTAAAATTTACCAGGCTATTTTATCCCAAAAAAAGAGTAAGGAAGCACAAGGTTCCAGCCGCAAAGGTGAAGATGATTCTTCTATGAAGAAAATATCATTTCAATATACTAGCGGCAGAACATTAGGGGGAAAATCCAATGTCTCGGACGCGTCAAAGGTAGAATTATAGCATACCACTGTATCCAGGTGTTTGTCAAATATAAACACAAAATATATCAGTGTAACAATATCGGGGTTTCTAGTGAACATTGGTTCTCTAGAAGAAGGACCAGAAGCATATGCAATCCTCTTAGTAAATCACTAAAGAGAATTGTTCACAATCTAAGAACTACTGCAACTAACTGTCAATATTTGAGCTCTTTCCTCCCCGTTGCTTATCTATTTAGCCTCCTTTCTTCTTCTAATTACACTGCAATATTCATCACCATGCCCTCCCCTACTATAAGAGTCAAACCTAACAACTTAACTCTGCCCAATAGAGAGTAGTACTTTCATTCCAGTTAAAAATAATGTGAGATGCAAAACTTTGACTGCAGAGCAAACAGCTTTGTTCAAGTTATGTCAAAAAAAAAAAAAAAAATAAAAAAAAGCACTATTAATCAATGTAAAAGTAAATAATCAGCATTTCACTCAACAAATTCTTTGTTTTTTCCCCCTATTTTATACTACTTTTTATTTATTATACTGTGATCCTCTAACATTAATATAAAGTAACTTCACTTTATTGACCAACACTGAACTTGTTTTAAAATTGAAAGACTTACTTTGGCTCTTTGTTGTCTGTTGAGCTGCAAGCATCCACACACGCCCTCTTCTTTGATCTCATGTATTCATAAACCTTATCAGACCAGCCACATGTTTGTAGAGCTAATGCAGCCTCCTTTTGAAGACTGGATATTCAATAAAATATCAACATAAGAAAAACTCTCGAGAAAAAAATTCAGCATTTAAGTAAACTGGTCACTTAAGGAAACTGGTGCACGAAAGCATATGCTATGCAGCTAGAACTAGTACTAGCAATCTCTTAAATGACATGGACAAGAAAACATTACTCTACTCGACTTAGAAGTAAATCTGAATAAGCATCATATGATATGGCTATCATATAATAATCAGCTAAACGAATTTTATTTATACTTCGATCTTATCAGTTATCATCATACTCTATTATATTCAGCTCTAACTTAAATAAATTCAATTCAAATAAACAAAAATAAAATAAATAAATAAATAAAAGAACCTGAATAAATTCAAAAAGACTTCATGTCAAAACACATAAACCAGTAACAAAGAGTGCAGCAAGCATAGACTTGCTACAATATCAGTTGTACATAAGCATATCATCCTTTTCTTCTTATTAATCACTAATTAATATTCATATATTTCTGTTTTTAAGAGTGTTGTTTCATAACTCAAAAGTAGCTACTATATAATATAAAATGGAATGTGTTGGTTACTAAAATTATTCCACATGTTCTGTGACGTAAGAATTTCCTGAATAGGGGGGCGGGGGAGCATAAATCCACTTCTTATATTGTGTTGTGAGGAGTGAGGGGGGGTGGGGGCTGAAGGAAAACTTGACTCTCCTTTGTTTGTTTACACATCCTATTAATGAGTTTGGGATGGGAAAAGAGGAGTGCATTTTGAATAAAAATACATACAGTTCCTTAAATTCTTCAACTTTAGCCCGGGATTTGGCATCTTTGGCTAATAAAATGCATGAGTCTCTGTCTTCCAAATTTCTCTTGGAGCCAGGGAAATCAATCCACTTATAGCTCTGACCATTATGAAGGGCACCATTGTCCAGCTTCTTCCCTGCACTCTCTGCGTTTTCCAGCTTTCTCGGGCCAGAGAAATCACTGCGCTCATTTCTTTGACCATTATGGATGACGCCATTATCAATCACCTTCCCGGAAAACTCTTTGTTTTTTAAGCCATTGTCTTCAGAGAGACTTCCTTTTATAGGACCGAGATTCCCATTCTTGAGATGAGTAACACCATTTATCAAAACCTGGCTACTTGCAACGGCATTTTGTTCACCATTCCTACAGTTTCCATTGTTATCTTGCATTGAATGCACATTGTTTCCATTCATCTGCTTACAAACAGAATGGCTCGGTTTTCCATTACTTCTCACAGCGTCCTTTTTTTGAACATCAACTGTCCCATTATCACTACCAGATACTCTTTTAGCAAGTGAATTTGTGAGGCCACTGAACTTATTTTGTAGAATAGCAGAAGCATCAACATTTTTACTAGCAAGTGGAATGCTTTTAACAAGAGAAGGTGCATTAGATAATTTCATGTTCATTGCTTTTGCAGGAATAGAGCTCCTCGGAGACTTAGGCATGTTGCTGCCATTAATCCCATTAGGCTTCACTCCATTTAACACAGTAATATTATCAACAGCAACAGGTCTATGGCCATTCCGGGTGAAAAAAAGAATATAAGCTTTCTCAGAAAGTGCTTCTTGCAAAGTTGATAATGTCACATAAGAATCATTGCAGCAATACCAACGACCCATCACATCCTGCATATATTATAAAAAGAATGGGAAAAAAAAAAAGATAATAAGCAACCAATCTATTCATTAAGTCTGCAAATTATGTATGTACAAGGTCAAAAGTGAACCTTAATGTATGAATAATAATGTCCAGACTCAGGTGAAAATCCTGAATGCACAATGGTAGCAAAAAGACTATATTCAGGCTGAGGATCCTGCAAAAATTACATACAGATTATACAACAAATAACAGAGACAGTATAAGTTACACGATCTATTTTGATGCAATCTCCTGTCCCCCAACTAAACCAAAAAGTAACAATTCATTAAACATACAAAAAAATTGACATCAACCACTAAACAAGCACCAAAAGCAAGACCCCCATGATTGACTAACAATTTATACAATTCAACAATTGTATATATACTACCTCCGTATTTTTTTATCGACGCACTGTATATACGTAATTTAAGAAAAAGATGAGCGGGTGTAAGAAAAAGTTGTGATTGGGTGTAAGAAAAAGTAGATTGGGTGTAAGAAAATGTTCAGATTGGGTGTCAGAAAGCAGGTGAATGTAAGATAAAGTAAGAGAGAGAGTGCCAAAAGGAGGATAAGTGTAAGATATGGTAAGGAGGTTGTGGAAGGTGTAAAGATTGCAGGGTAGTATGGTGGTTAACATAGTATGCCAAAAATGGAATAAAGTGTATAAACAGAATAAAAAACCTTGAATGGAGAGTGAATATCAATCAATCAATCAATCACAGCCTTAATCCCATAAGTGGGGTCGGCTAAATGGAGAGTGAGTATAGCATATAAAACAGGTGTTATATTAGAGAGAAGAACACACAAAAAAGACCCAAACAGCCACTTTGAAATACGGCAGTTACAAAGAAGTACAAAATATATTTATAATACAAAAATATTAACCCCACAACAGCATTAAAAGCCTTAACCTAAATGATGGGGTCGGCTATATGAAACAATATTGTATCTCCTTATTCTCCTATAGTGACCTGCTATGATCATCTCCCTCCATTCCTTCCTATCAAGTTCGTATACCAATTATAACCTAAACTCTTAGTATAATTTCTAAATCCTTCCATCGAAGTCGCCTTTGTCTCCCTCATCTTCTTCTAAGACCCCTATGACCTAAACCCTCTACTTTCCTCACCAGCACATCTTCTAATCTTTGTCTCACATACCCAAATCAAACTCCAACTTCCCTACTAATATCTTCATTCCTACCTATATCGATTAAGGAACAGGGACCACATATTGAGATATTTACACATAAAAATAAGGTTAATTGTTGTGCAAATAATAAGATGGGGTGATAGAATAAGGTTGATCTGGTAAAAAAAAAAAAAAAAAAGGCTCTTACAACTGAAGATTATGAGATAGTTAGGCTTCCTTGAGTGCTAGTACTCTTCTTCATGACATATAAACCTTTAAACAGAAAGTCTAAAAGTAATTAAGTAGTGAATCTATCTATATTACACAAATTGAAATTATAAAGTAGTAAACCTTTAAACAGAATTACCCTGAGCACCATAAATTGAAATTGATTGCTTACACAATTTGTACTTCATTTATTAGATGAAACACATAGAAATTGCAAGGGGTTATATGCAAGGATTTAATTACTTTATCGTCCATGTGATTAGAAGAAAGGCAGTCTGGCAGCCCACCCCACTTCACCGCCACAATCAAACCACGACCCATTGCCCCAGTAGCACCTCCAACAGACATCCCACCACCAACCACCACCGTCACCAATGCCCCAACACAAACAAACCCTCATCAACCCCACCATCACATCACCTATTGCACCACTTACACACCCACCAAATTCCACCGCCAACCCATTGCCTCCACCAATATCACATTATCACCACTGGTACTCACTACCACCCCATCAAAACCCTCCATAACCCCTACAACCACCCCCCCCCCCATGGTTCAAGTAAGTGTGTGTGTGTAGCAAATTGAACAAAAATTGAGTGACAAGGGAGAGCTAGATAATTGAGAGGGGAAAGAGTGATTGGGAGCATGTTAATTTTCTGGTGGCCATGTTTTGCCCAATAGTCAATTAATTATGTCTACCCTTTCCGGGATAAGTTGTCATTTTATCTTACCTTTAACATAATCAGGTGCCATTGTGATAGATGTTCTTATTTCTATGGGTGATTAGCACAGTCAAAAGTTTCCTAAATCTGAAATTGTTGCAACGGGTTCCTCAAAAGCAGAAACAGAATTGGAACCACCTATATAGATTAAGATTTAAGATACCATGTCATTTTCACAAACTTGAATAGTCAATAAATTAAAACAATGTACTGTATAGTTGAATATACTTCCTCCGTTTCTTTTTAGTTGACACGTTTCTTTAGTCACGTTTGCCGATGCACAAATTTAATCATTAATATCTTTAATAACAAATAAGCAAAAATTATAAAAAGTTAATAATTTGAAATTATTTATTGTGACAAATCTAACAAGATCCCACTCGACTATATTTTTCTTCACATATAAATCACAAAACATGGTCAAAGGGAGATTTGTGAATAGTGCTAAAGTCAAAAAGAGTCAAGTAATAAAAAACGGAGGTAGTATATATTACTTTATGATTTGAGCCTATATTGTTATATTATCTTTTGTTAATATTAGGAATGGGCTTGCGTTAATTTATGACTTGGGTTAAATAACAATGTTTCAGCAGTGAATCCAATTTTTGGGTACTCGACCAAGCCTAAACCTGTTGCAACACATTCCCCATTTCGTTACCCATAAGTCTTTTGTTAATATTAGGAATGGGCTTGCGTTAATTTATGACTTGGGTTAAATAACAATGTTTCAGCAGTGAATCCAATTTTTGGGTACTCGACCAAGCCTAAACCTGTTGCAACACATTCCCCATTTCGTTACCCATAAGGGTCATAACCAAGTTCGATGGTTTCGGTTCCTTCCTGGAACCTTGAATTTTGCTCCCCCTACTTCTTTCGACATTATTGTTGTGATGCTATAAAAGAGGGGATAGGAAAGAGAGGTTCAAGTAGAGATGATATAGATGGTTGCCTGATTTATTTTTTTTTCCATTCTCTGTTTAGGTTGAAGTTCAAATGGAAGGTTGGACAACATGAGCATGATAATGAAGGGTCGGAGAAGATGAACATTGAGTGTAAGTGCCGAAAACAGCATGGTTGGGGGTTAATTTACTAAATTGTATGAATTTAGGTATTTAAAGATAACAACAACTTGAAAAATGATGATAGTTAAATACTTAAAATTAAAAATATATATATAAGTAAGGAATACTTGGAGAGTTCATGCACTTGCAATTCTCAATATTAATAAGCTATAAGACATAATAAATGCTACAGCTCATGTTTTCAAGAAATGGCTTAATATATGGCCTAGCAATATCCCGATGGTCATTATAAACATTGTACTATAGTATTTGGCTATTTAATTATTATGTTACAATCATCATATAATTCTATATGTAATTTATCTTGGCTCATGGGTTGTGTGCTTTAAGAATATTTATTAGAAACGACTAAGTTGCCAAAGCTAATTGATAAACAAATTAAAAATGTCTTGCAATTAATACCTAGTGGTAATTAGCATTTAGCAAAGAAGATGAGAAATATTCATATTGAACTATATTCGTTCAAAATAAACACTCACCAATTCCTACTTAGATATATTTGTGTGGACTAAAAAAAGGATAGCTAAGATTGTAAGACTTCTAATTAGCTCCTCCATGTCCACTCCATGTCCATGAGTGGATTATGGGCAAGCAAACTTAAAACATTTATTAAGTATTTGTTGCATCTAACTATAACTAACTTGCCTGGTATGGGGAGGCCCTTTGTTTTCAATAATAGCTAATCTGGCCTACTCTTAAGTTTGACTCTTATAAAACCTGTTCCATCTTTTAATTTTATGCATCATTACATTTAAAAAGTGTTCCCAAGGTGAGAAAGGAAAAACGCTTTAAAGTAACCAGGCCAAGCGACCTACAAAAGGTGTTGTGACTTGTGAGCAGTACTCTAGTCACTTTTGGGGAGACACAAAGTGTGCGCCATGCCGCCATGGGCTACCTTTTGTTTTATTATTATAGGGAGAAATAGAGAAACTTAAAAAGAAATATGTGACTCGTCTCCCACTTGCCGGACCCTAATCACCCTGCATTGAATGCTACATACCATGTTTACCTCAAAAGTTACTTCTGATATAGTAAGTGATTCCCCATGTCTCCCCACAAATGGCTCTAATCCTCTACTATTCTACTCTATCTAACAACATACAACTACTATAAAATCTTAAAGACATTGAAATGAAAATAGCATCACGTCAACGATGACATGATCAACACATCTCCCGTGACACCATAATTGTTTCCACAATAGCAACCAAAATATGTATTTGTATACTCCAAATTTTGTATGGACAAACATCTTTCTCATTCCAAATCATTGACCTAATCTGAAATTAATTAACACCAAACCAATCTCCAAACTCTGAGTAATACGCATGTAGGTGACAAGAATTTTATACCTTTACTAACCTATTCTACAAAAGAGGTGACAAAACTAAGTCGTATTTAGTAGGAAAAGCAAAGGATATAAGCTCACCTGACTTGCTTTGCACATGAAGCTTGAAAGAACCAAAACTTCTTCAAATGCAATCACCCTATCTATCTTCCCGCCAAAAATTCCCTCAAATCTCTGCGCATTAAAAACACAGCACAACTCATTCTCATTTACTATCCAAATAAACATTTCAAGTGAAAGGGGAAATGAAGCACCATCAACCCACCTTAAGCTGGACTACAAGTACATTTGGTGCTTGAAGAATGGACATTTGTTTCTTAGCAGCCACTAGTTTCTTGCATCTAAACAGGCAAAAGTTAATCACAAAAACAGAGAAGTGGATGAGATTTATGAATATAAGTTAAGTGAAGGAAATAGCTCACCTCTCGCATTTGTATTTATTATTACCATCTAAAATTTCAGCCTGAAAAAATCTTTTCATGGCTTCTTTAAGTGAACTGCAGTTGGATATTTCAAGGCAAATATCCATGATCTCATCGACTTTGTTTGACTCAGTTCCACAAGAAAGGCATTTCACTTGACTTTGCAGAGAACCCCCAAATATCTCCTTCACAATGGAAGCACCAACAAAACTCTCTCCTCCGCTTCCATTGGAAACTTTCCTAGCACGCTGCTGTTGCAATTTCTTCAAGCGAAGGCACGTGTTGTGGCAAGCATCAATGACATAGCGGAGGAACTCATGAGCATCTTCCTGCCTCCCGCACTTAAAGTGCTCAGCAAACAACCGCAGGCAGCTCACAATCTTTGATGGTGTGTCAAGTGCTAAATCAAGGCTCAATGACCGAACAATCCTTTTCTCTAATATACAGAACGGGCAGTCTCGTTTTCTATCAGGCTCAGATGAAAAATCGCCTGCACATACGATATGTAACCCATAATTTAAAACTTAAAAATCAAATTCAAATCGCATTTATATAAAATTAATAATTTTAAAAAGTAATTTTCCAAACTCTGGAAAAGTAAATCGAACAATTCCATAAAGAATTCTAAACAATAAAACCCAATGAACTAAACAATAAATTGTAGCAACTTTAACCCTTGCGAAAGCTTATATTGAAATTATCACAGTAAAACATTCAAAAATTCAAATTATAATTAGCTAAATTACAAATCAACAAATCCGAATTACCTAATAGCTTGAACAATCGATTTTGAATTGTGTTCAAGTACAGGAATTTGCCAAATAATACTCTACATAAGCTCAATTAGACATTTAACAGAGAAATTTAACTCAAGCATAAACCAAATCCAATAAACCTAATAAATTCATATCATATTAATACAATCAATTAACTGATGCAACCATAGCACATTCAACAATTACTCAAAATCAACGGAAACAATCACAAACAAAAATACAACAAATTCAAGAACCAACCACAACAAAAGTCGAAAATCGAGAAAAAAAGAAAGACATACAATTCAAAGAATGTTGATTGTTGAGGCAAAAATTGGCAAGAGGAGGAGTATAAGTAAGACACTGAAGAACAGAATTAAGATAACAGGAATTGCCGAGATTCTTCAACCCTAAAGGGCCGCCATTTTTGCGTTTATGGTGAACAAGACTTGGCTGCCAACTCATTTGCAAGCCAGCCATTTAATAACAATATGAATATGAATACAACCACCATCGAAGAGAAATAAACTCAAACTCTTCCTTGTTTTAATCTTCGTTGTCGTGGTTTCCCCGCCCCTCATTGATCTTCAATTTTTACTTTCGCCGTAGATTCGCCCGTGCGCATCAGAATTCAAATAAGGTAAGGCCGTGTTGGGTTGATAAGGCCGTGTGATTGTGTGGGGTTGGCCGTGCAGTGGTGGTTGTGGTTGTGGTAGAATACAGCAGTAGCTTCTGCCGTTATAGACTCTTCGTCTTCGTCTCTCCCCCTCTTTTTTTCCTCTCTCTGTTTTGTTGTTGAGGTTGTGTTTATATGTGTAGTTTTTTTTTTTTCTTTTTTTTTTAAGAATGTGTTCGCGAATATGTGGGTAGTTTGACGACTTGATTTACTTTTAATAATCTTAATAAGGTTTTTTTTTAATCTAATATATATAAATAAAGTAGGCATTTTTGGAGAGCATTGGGAGCGCCACATAAGAAAAGGTATATTTTCGACCAATTAAAAATTAGATTTCTATTTTATTTTAGAATTAAAAAAATCGCTCGCCACCTAAACAAAAGTGACGAATGAAATTTTAAATTTTTGCCAGATTTTAATTATTTATAAACACTAAATTTTATCATTTTTGTTTGTTACAGAACTAAAAATTATCTTTAGATATCAGGATTTATATTATTTAAAAAACTAAAAATTATCTTTAGATATTATGATTTATATTATTTAAAAACTAAAAATTATATTATATATGATGATATGATATTTTCATACAAAATTTTAAAACTTAAAATGCAAGAAAAAAATTAAGAGATCACCAAAAAAAAATATTTATATACAAAATGTATACAAAAATTCGTGCATTGCACGCCACATAAGCAAAAGTAATATTTCGACCAATGAAAAATTAGATTTATATATTAATTTAGAATTTAAATTTTCATTCGCCATTAAAAAAAATTAATAAATGAAATTTGAGAATTGAAAACAAAAAGTAGTAATTTAAGATTTAAATTATGAAAAAAAAAATTATCTTTTATATTATCTTTACATTAGTATTTATATTATTTTAACAAATAATTAGAAATTAAAAAATAGATTTTGATTTAATGATTTTATCTAACTATCTGATGAATGAGATAATATTTATTTCAATTTATAAATTCAAGTTATATATACGTAAAATTTAAATAAGAATAATTTATAACTTAACAAAATTTTTTACCTTAAATTAATGTTAAAATAATAGAATAGAAAATAAAAACAAAAAATATTAAGAAATTACAAAAAAATATACAAAATGAAATATTTAAAAACCGTGCATCGCACGGGCTTACATCTAGTAATCTTAATTATGAGGTTAATTTGCCTCCAATGGTCTTAACCGGTGAATGACGGGCTAATGATCTGTTATAACAAGTGACCATGATGTGTGTCAACACGTGATTGATTCAAAATATTTAAAAATTCTAAAAAAAAAAACATAAAAACCCATAATTTCAGCCACCTTCTCCCACCTCCTAACCTCGTCGGCAACTAGTCAACCAACCCCTCAAAACCACCTTGAAAAAGCAAAACAATTATACACATAATTACATCAAAAGTAAAATATACAAAGAGAATTGGAGAAAAAAAGAGATTATTGTTAGAAGGCAATGTGAATGTCAATAATTGATTTGATGTTGCAATGCACATATGAGTCCAACCCTTGTGAACTCATATTGTCTATATGTATGAAATTATTGTACTCCTAGTTGAACACTCATGATATATAAAGAGTGTCATACAAGAGAAAATTTACGGAGCAATACTTATCAGTTTCTCTTTCTTCTCTTACTCCTTTATTTCTCCGAAATAAAACTTTCTATCGGTAAATTTTTAACACGTTTTCAGCACCAGTTTCCAGTCAGGTATATTTATACCTACTTCTAAAAATTTATAACAAATAATACTATCTATTTCTAAATGTTTCGAGGAGTATGCTCTATAGTTGCCCATATTTGAGATCCTCTATACCAGAAACTCAAACATTTGATGTATTATATATACCTCAAAAACAACGGTGAAAGTTCTCTTACTTGTAAATTCATTACTATCATCTTTTGTTTATTCATGTCGATGTTTCTTTGTTTGATCCATGTTGATATTACATACTCATTTTACCTAAATTTTGATCTTAGTTATTATAATTGCTAAGTAGTAACTTTGCATGCATATTATTATTAACTAGATTAACAAAAAGATGAAGCCTTTTTATACTTTTTATATTTCTTACTTTTAGATACTTTTTGTGTTTCTTTCCGTTTTCGAACTCATGATCTTTTATAGATATTAGGGCTCTCGGACCACTATGGCTTGCATTCCCAGTGTGATAACCTTTTACAATTATATATATAAAATATATATATATATATATAAAATATATATATATATATATATATATATATTTATATATATATATATATATATATATATATATATATATATCATAATTTTATGCCAGTACATTAGACTATTATATGATATTTTTACAGTTGTACAGAATTGTAACGGATAAACCTACCTCTATAAAAGGCGGATTTTCTCCCCGGTTTCACCACAAATCTCTTATCCCTTCCCACTTTTTATCCAAAAAAATCATCCAAAAAAAAAAAATTTTATCACCCCCTTCTCCGATATGATCCCCAACGACGACAACCAAAACACTCACAACTTCACTTTTGAGGAAGATTTAAGGAAGATAAAACAATATTTCCTTCTAATTACGGCTCTTGTAGTTCTATTAGTAGCAATATTAATTTTTGTCATTATGTATAAGTAAAACTCACTTATTTTGTCGTTTTAGTATATTAAAAGCTTGTTTTTGTTTTATTATGTTTGTTTGTTGTTATTATAATATTACCGTTATCATTATAATTATTGTTACTACTGTTATTGTTGTCATTTTGCTTTTTTTTTTTTTTTTTTGCAACTACCATGATTAATTTTGTCTAATCATATAATTACTCACAATAATAAACCAAGGGGGAGAAAAGACGATATAATTTATGGTTTATTATTATTAAATTTAATTATCACGTATTTTATTAACTTAATTATAAATATGGAAGAACTAAACATGTGAGTTGTACATATAATTTGTTATTATAAACTAATTGTCACGTAATTTGTTGTAGCTAAAATGGGAGACCTTATGAAAAGACAGCATCTTAGATTTATCTGGAAAGAAATTTCTGGAATGGAAAGTGGATGCAATGATGAATTTGAAAGCTCAAGGCTTGTGTTTAGGGTAAAAATACCCCAGGTACGTGGCCCAATCTCATAGTGACACGTGGCCCAATAAAGAGGCGACACGTGGCCCTATGAGAGCGAGACACGTGTCCCTCTGTTATGGTGACACCTATCAGCCATATCTAAATACCCTAAAGCTACAATCAGAAAGAGAAAAGGGCTCTGATGACCTCAGGCCCAAATCCCGAGAAAGCCTTGAAAGCCGTAAAACGGTGCCCCCCACGACACGTGGCGACCTCTGATTGCGCAGCCAATCATGTCACGAGATTTTAGGGCATAAACCCTAGGGGGAACATGCTCCCACCCCTATATATACCCCAATCATTTATGATGGGAGGGGTGGATTTTGATGTGACATTAATACAAGAGCACTAAAACGCTCCAACTTCTCTCTACTTTCTCTCTCTAGCCTTTTCCGTTTCCGTTCACTAACTTGAGCGTCGGAGGCGAATATTCCGATCACCGGAATATTCGTTATTTTGCAGGTGTCCGAGTCTTTGTCTGCAGAGCGCGACCAGTATCCGAGGGAATCACAAAAAACCCCGAAACATTTGGCGCCGTCTGTGGGGATACTCGTCTGTTATGGCAATAGATGGTCAGACACCTAATTCTGGACCTCGTCCAGGCGAGGATGGATATGGAGAGGACATACGTACTACCATACACTCAAGCAATCCTTTGACTGCCTCATTTGAAGAGGCCGAACAACCTCCTGTTACTCCAGCTGCTTTAATGGCCGAGCTAATTAAGCTCCGCAAGGAGTTGGCGGCTACCCAGCAAAAGGGGGGAGGAGGCACCTCTAAGAAAGCCAACAACAAGACCAATGCAACTGATGCTGGTAACACCCCATTCCGTCGTCCGCACGGAAGGTCTCCCCGAGTCCCACGGACCAACTTCTCTAGCCTACTGGCGAAAACACAGTCGGCTGGGGGGAGGGGCCGACAGCCAAAAAGAGTTGAGACTGAGCCGTCACAACGCTTCAAGGACGCCAGTGACTACATTCGGCACAAGCAAAGGGAGAGGGCCGCATACTCTGACACGGCCTCTACCCCAACCATGTTGGATGAGGCCTCCAACCAATCTTTCTCCCAATACACCAACACGGCTGCTTCCAGCAAGAGCCATACCATTACTCCCCGTCCAATTCAGCCATTGCAATATCAGCCCCCTCAAGTACTCAATGGGTTGATACAACAAACTCCCCAAGTTTTTGAGCAATATGGGTCGTATGGTCAGATGTTCGGCCAGGCTCCCTACCTGGCTGGAACGTCCGCTCAGCCTCAGCCTATTGATTGGCAAATGCGTTTGTTGAATTTGGGAGATAAGCCGCCTCCGTTCTCGCAAGACATACTAGCGTCCCCTCAACCAGCAAAAGTGAAGAGTGTACTAGTGGGTGCCTATGATGGTACGGGCAACCCAGAAGAGCATGTTACCTCGTACAGGAATTTGATGTACTTGCAAAGTGTAGATGATGCTACATGGTGTAGATGCTTCCCGGCCACTCTCAAAGGGGTGGCCCAAGACTGGTTTAACAGCCTTCCAGCCGGATGCATCAATTGCTTTACCACCCTCAGTTTGTTGTTTGAGGGAAACTTCTCATACAATATCCCACCAAGAAAGACAAGTCTAAACTTGGCTACAATTGTCCAAGGAAAGAATGAAGGACTACGCTCGTACGTCCAAAGGTTTAACCAAGAAAAAGCTCAAATTCATAATCTTCCGGACGAAATGGCTTACTCAGAATTTCTCCGGGGATTAAGGCATAATGGTTTTAAGTTTGATTTGGTAAGAAAAAAGATTCGGTCATACGCAGGTGTATTGCGGGAAGCCGAAGCCTATATTGAGGCCGCGGACTTTTGTTCGCTCACCAAATCAGAACAGCCGGCCAAGGGGGCTGAGAAGAAGCAATCTTCTCAGCAAGACTCGGCCGGTCGAAAGAAAGAAGGAAACAAAAGAAAAGAAATCTGGGTACCTGATGACAAACAACCCAAGTCAAAGAAAAGCAAGACGTATGAGCCTTAGTATGAGTTCAACAAGGATGGTTACTCCATTTTGATGGAGATAAAAGACAAGTTTGAGTTTGAGAAGCCTCAGCCTTTGAGAGGCTCGGCCCAGTACAGAAACAAGAACAAGTATTGTCATTACCTCAAAGATGTGGGTCATGACACGAATGAGTGTATCAACTTGAAGAGACTGTTGGATAAGTTGGCCGACAAGGGTCTGCTGAAACCCTATGTGACCAAGTCCAAATTCACCTTCAAGCGGACAGACAACACGTCCGAGAAAAAGCAACAAAGTGAAAAGAAGAATGACAAGGAAGATGATGGGAATAGCACTGATTCAGGTTTTGTGGCCGTCATATCAGGAGGCTTCGCTTCAGGCGGCCCTAGCTACCATGAAAGGAATCAAGCAGGACGCTCGAAATTTGTCAAATGTGATGCAGACGGACGTTGTTAAGGCCGAGCCATTTCCTGAAGTGATCATCAGTGAGGCTGGCCGTGGAGAGGTCAGAGCTTTGCACAATGATCCCATGGTCTTTGTAATGAAAATAGCAAATTTGAAGGTGGGACGGATATTGATTGATACGGGCAGTTCGACCGATATCATAAGTCTCTCTGCCTTGAGGAATTTAAGCTTCCCAGAAGATGCTCTCCAAGACATAACTCACCCCTTAGTAGGATCTGAGGGGAATATCATTCATCCAGTCGGACGGATTGACCTTCCTATCCGTTTCGGGCAGAAGGGTGAAGGAAGAGACATGGTCGTCCGTTTCCTTGTGGTAAAAGAGTTGACTGGGTACAATGTAATCCTTGGCCGCCCTACTCTCAATGCAGCCAAGGCGGTCATAGTGCCCCATCTGATGTTGCTGAAGTTTGAAAGGTCGGACGAAAAAATTGGAACAATTCAAGGAAGTCAGAAAATGGCTAAGGAATGTAATCAGCTAGCCGTGAAGCCAACAGCACGAGGTCCAAAATTATCCGAGATTAAGGAAGAAGGAACCTCACTCCCAGCATACCAGGTCGGCCAGAAGCGTAAGGCGACCAGGGCAGAAGAAGCCTAGCAACTAATGACTGTCGGCCGGCCAGATGAGTTGAGGCCCCAGCCGGCCGGCAGCCACCAGGATATAGTGCTTGACTCCAACCACTCAGAACGGACAGTCAGTGTCGGCACTATAGCCTTGGAATTGCTTGGGGATGAGTTGGTTCAGCTGTTAAGGGAATTCAAAGATGTGTTTGCATTTGAAGTTGGTGAAATGCCAAGAATAAGTCCTGACCTGGCCGTGCACAAGTTGGCCGTGAATCCTTTGATAAAGCCTGTCCGCCAGAAAAAGAGGAATCACGGAGAAGAAAGGAATCAGGCGGCCACAGCAGAGGTAAAAAAGCTGCTGGACGCCGGTTTCATTCGGCAATGCTTTTACCCAGATTGGGTGGCCAATGTAGTTCTTGTGAAAAAGTCGAATGGGACTTGGAGGATGTGCGTGGATTACACAGACTTGAACAAAGCGTGTCCTAAGGACAGCTTCCCCTTGCCTAAGATTGACCGTTTGGTTGATTCTACGGCCGGACACGCCCTTATGAGTTTCATGGACGCATACTTCGGATTCCATCAAATTCCTTTGTGGGAAGAAGATCAAGAGAAAATAGTGTTTGTGACCGAGCAGGGGTTGTATTGTTACAAGGTTATGCTATTCGGCCTCAAGAATGCCCCTGCTACGTTTCAGAGGCTTGTTAATACGGTCTTTGGAGATCAGCTCGGCGGGAACATGGAGGCATATATTGATGACATGATTGTCAAGTCAAAAGAGCCGGCCGACCATCTCAAGGATCTACGAGAAACGTTCACCGAACTCAGGCGGCATAAGATGATGTTAAATCCAAAGAAGTGTGTATTTGGTGTTGAGTTCGACAAGTTTCTCGGATTTTTGATTGATCAACGTGGAATTGAGGCCAACCCTGAAAAAATTCAAGCCGTCCTTGACATGAAGTCTCCAAGAACAATCAAGGAGGTGCAAAGACTGACCGGCTGTTTAGCAGCTCTTGGAAGATTTTTGTCAAGATCAGGGGATAAGTGCCGTTACTTTTTTCAAACTATCAAGAAGAAAGCCATGTTTGAGTGGACAGAGGAGGCCGAGGAAGCATTCATACAGTTGAAAAATCACTTGCATACATTGCCTCGCCTCGTCAGTCCGCTCAAGAATGAGAAGCTATATATCTATCTTGCCATCTCCGAACACTCTCTAAGTGCCGTCTTTCTTGCTGAAAGGGACGTCCATCAGGTCCCGGTGTATTTTATCAGTCATGTACTTCACAATGCTGAGCTGAAGTACCCCACAATTGAAAAATTTGGCCTCGCCTTGTACATGGCATCAAAGAAGCTGCGGCCATACTTCTTAGCACATTCAATTGTGGTCTATACAGACCAACCCTTGAAGAAGCCGTTCTCAACATTAGAGGCAAGTGGCCGCATGCTCAAGTGGGCCTTAGAGCTCAAAGGTTTTGATCTTGTGTTTGAACCAAGGAAGGCAATCAAGGGGCAAGCCTTTGCGGATTTTTTGGCTGAAATGACACGGCCTGATCTTCAGCCGGCCGGGGACCAAGTCTGGAAAGTGTTTGTGGATGGTAGTGCAACAGCGACTGGGTGTGGCGCTGGTATTATATGTGAATCTCCTGAGGGAGACAAGTATGAGTACGCGTTGAGGTTTCAGTTCCAAGCGTCAAACAATGAAGCTGAGTACGAAGCATTGTTGGCAGGCCTAAGGATGTGTAAAGCGGCCGGGGCAACCAAAATTGAAGTATGCTCGGACTCCCGGCTAATAGTCCACCAAGTCAATGGTGGCTTCGAGGCCAGGGAGCCGGCCATGATGAAGTACATGCAGCTAGTTAAGAATGAGGCCGAAGGCCTAGAGCTTTTTTCTCTCAAGCAAGTTCCCCGTTCAGAGAATCATCAAGCGGACGCCCTCTCCAAATTGGCTTCCTCGGCATCATGTGATACTCCAAGATCAGTGTTTTGGGAAGTAAAGGAAAAAAGGAGCATTGATGCTGCGCCCGTTCAGATAATAGATAGAAGTTCAACCTGGATGGAAGGAATTATTTTCTACTTAAGGGATGGAATACTTCCGGACGATCCGAAAGAGAGTTGGCTATTGAAGAGGAAGGCGGCGTGGTTTGAGATGAAGGATGGGGAGCTATTCAAAAGAGCCTTTGTCAAGCCTTACCTTAAATGTATAACTCCTGAAAGAGGCCATGATGTGTTGGATGACCTTCATCAGGGGCATTGTGGTTCGCATATTGGAGGACGAGCCTTAGCTGAAAAGGCGACACATTTGGGATATTACTGGCCGAGCCTGAATTCGGACGCCATGAAAATGGTGAAAAAATGTGACAAGTGCCAGAGATTTTCAACCCTTATTCATCGTCCAGCAAATAGTCTATCAGCCATCAGTAGTCCGCTTCCCTTTGCCAAATGGGGCATGGACATTTTGGGGCCGTATACTCCTGCATCCGGCCAGAGACGATATGTACTAGTGGCAGTAGACTACTTCACTAAATGGGTTGAAGCTGAGGCCGTCTGGGGCATTAAATGGACGGATGTGTCAGCCTTCATTTGGAAAAGCATAATCACTCGGTATGGGGTACCTCAGTCAATGGTGTTCGACAATGGACCCCAGTTTGAGACGCGTCAACTCAAAGAGTGGTTGGAGGACCAAGGCATTACTCATTGCTTTGCCTCAGTCGGCCGACCACAAGCCAATGGTCAAGTTGAGGCCTATAACAAGTTGATTTCAAATGGGATCAAACACAAGCTTGAAAAAGCAGGCGGCCTATGTGCAGACGAGTTGGTCAATGTGCTATGGTCCATACGGACAACAGCAAAAAGTTTTACAGGTGAGACTCCATTCTTTTTGGTCTATGGAGCTGAGGATGTACTCCCAATTGAAATGTATGAGCCTACTTTGCGGGTAATGCTTTATGATGAATCGGCCAATTGGGAGGCCATGAAGACCGCCCTAGATTTCCTTCCAGAAGCTAGGGGCAATGCGGCGCTTAGGCATGAAATTTATCGCTTAAGGATGACAAGGGCATATAACCGCCGAGTGTCTAAGCAGCCGCTCAAAATGGGGGATCTAGTGTTGAGAAAAATGGAAGCTGTTGGCCGTGCCAATGAGGATGACAAGTTGACTCCAAACTGGGAGGGGCCGTACAGAATCAGGGAAGAAGTCAGAGACGGCACGTATCGCCTTGAGGCAATTGATGGCCGTCAGATCCCACGGACATGGAACACTGATAACTTGAAGAAGTATCATGTTTGAGTTTTGTTTCTTTAAATACTTAGCCAAAAAGCTGTTTATACAGCTAGGTGTACTGACCGAGCCTTGTAATTAAAGCCATACGACCACAACAATGTACTTTTGACAATAATTAATGAAAAGTCAGGCATTGTTGAATTATTTGTGGTTTTACTTGTATTTATTTGCTTGTTAATATTTATGATTAAAGGCCGAATGAAACGATTTACTGAGTTGCTTCCAATATAGTAACACGGCTTATCATTCTTTTTGAATGGCCGAGGTAAAAAGGAAGCAAGGTTGCTCCCAATATAGCAATTCGGCCATGTAAAAAAAAAAAAAAAAAAAAAAACTGATTAAATTCAGAGAATAATGCGTTCGTCCAATTCTAGGCGGACGATTGAGGCAAGGTATTCCAAACTTCTGTAGAAAGCAAGTGTCCTTTACAAATAGGGCAAGGGCATACCTAGGCGTTTGGCCCGGCCGATCAAGGAATCTCTAAGTTGAGATAATACTTAGGATTTCTAGGGTGCGTCCGAGCGATAGATTCAATGGACTACTCGTACAATGATAGCCGAACGGCCGATTAAATTGATTCGGTGCTTCACCTAGTCCAAGGGCAATCATTACTATGATTTGATTAACTTGCTAGTCGTCATACCCTTTTAAGGCATAAAAACTACCAAGTTAATCAAACCACTTAGAAAATGGACTAGGCGAGCACCGAATAAAGGGGCATACCCCTAGGAGCGTACGAAAAGGCATAATATTAAGACGTACGAAAAACTTGCAAAAAGCGAAAAATTGCAAAAATTTGCTAAGTATGAAACAGAAGTAAAAACCGCTCAAAAGGCGGACAAAATTCTCATTAATAAGACCGCACAAAGGCGGTCGAAATTTTTACAAAACCGCTCGAACAGGCGGCCTCAAAATAAGAACAAAAAAAAAAACGAAGTACAAAATAAGCTAAGTACACAGTAAGCTGAAATAAGAAGGAAAGCTGAGCAGACGGCTGCTGGAGGACCTGAGCTCTACTTAGCCGTGTTATCTTTGGCAGGCTCCTCCGCTGTCTTGGCGTCCTTGGCCGGGGCAGCCTTGTTGTCCGCCTCCTCCTCCTCATCCCCGTCCTCTCCGGATTCGGGGGAAGTAACTACTAGTTCTGGAGGAGGCATGCCGGCCTTCCTTGCCTCTTCTCTAAGGCAGACATATTGAAGCCGCTTCTTGAAGCGTTCCTCGTAATAGGCGGCTTCACCTTCGTCCACCATCAAGTCGAAGGCATCAAAGAAGTATGCCTTAAGCCTGTCTTCAGCATTTTGCTCGATGCGGATGACTTCTTCCACGCTGATCGGCCGAGGAGTTTTAAGTTGCTCCTCATAGTCCGCAATGGACTTCTTTAAGGTCTCCACCTCGACCTTCAGCGCGTCCGCTTCATCTAGAGCAGACTTAAGGTTGGCTTGGGCTAACTTCAGCTCACTTTTCAAGGCTTCGGACGCCTCGAAGCCCAACTTCCACTTCTCCTTTTCCAGGACGGCCTCGTCCCTTTCAACCCTCATGGCCTCCCTGGCCAAGGACTCCTGTTCGAGTGCCTTGCCCAGTTTGACCAGGTCCTCTGTTTGCCGCGCCGCTTTGTCGGACAGCGCGGTTATTTGGGTCTCAAAGTGTACCCTTTGGACGGCGGCCGTCCCAGTTACAACATCCTCGACTTTTCTGATTTCGAGCCAAGCATTCTTCAACGGTTCGTTCTCCTTGTCCTTCCAATCTAGGAAGGCGTTCAGACGGAGGAAGAGCTGCGGACAGAAAAAAGAAACTTAGTCAAATATAGAAAAATTTGCTAAGTGTTGGAAAGAAAAAGCATAAGGAGACAGAAATATACCTCGGCGCTACAATTTAGCATGGGGCCGAGGAAGCCTTCATTGATCCCTCGCAGCTTGTCACGCTGCGCTTGGGGGACCGCGTGTACCATGGCCTTTTTATCCGCACCAGTCAGTGACTGGCCGGGCACCCTCAGCTGCATCTCCTCTGATATATCTGCGGACGACCGTGTAAGAAGAGTTAGCTAAAATTCACAAGTAAATAAAGATGTAAAAAAGTAAGAAAGAAGAAGGCTAACCAGTGGAGAAGCTTGGAGGAGAAAGATTGGTGGGAGGAGGCGGCAAAGGAGCCTCCCCCTCATCCGGACGACCCTCATCAGCATCGCTGGACGGCTGGTTGACCAGCATCGTCCCGATCCAGCGACCGGTCGTTTTTTCTGGGGTTGACTTATCCCCACCGTCCGAAGGGACGGACTCTTCATGGACCTGATCAGCAATAGGTTCCATGGGCTTGGAGGCCCCGCTTTGTGTCAGTCGGGGTTGTTCTCCTTTAGACTGCGTTGTAGCAGTCTGCGACTTTGCCGTTGTCGCTGCCTTAGAAGACGGCTTGGAAGCAACCGTCTTTCTCCTTTTGGATGCGTTCGCATCAGGAGTGGACGTGGCCGGCTGCTTCCGCCTGGCCTTCGGGGTAGAAGAGGAGGTCTGCAAAAATACAAAGTTAGAAATTTTTTTTTTTTTTTAAAAAAAAAAAAAAAAATACAAAGTACATGATGGCGTCCGTGCGATTTGGGAAAGGAGCTCCTTTCCAGCATGCGTGAACGGACATAAAGCGTCCGTGCAAACTCAGGAAGTAGGTTCCTCCCAATATAGCAGAACGGACACAGTAAGGAATGAGAAATTCAAAAAATAAACTAAGTGTTTACCTCTTTGAGTTGCTCGTACATCTTGAAACGAGCCTTGTATCTGGCCAAGTCCACCTCGGACATCTCAACCTCTGCTTTTTGGGCCGAGTCAAGCATAGCGTACGCCTCCGCTGCAAAAACAAAAAGCAAAAGTGTTAGAATATTTTTCTAAAAAACTCTATGTGCGTACAAAAAAGTTTATATATCTAAGTGTCCACCTTGGGGCATGTTCTGGTACAGGCCGTACGCAGACATGAAGATAGGGTCCCTAAGCCAATGGCAAGAGGAACCCAATGGCTAGGGACCCGTTCAGTTTAGTTGCCCCGCTTGACTCGATTAACTTTGAAGTACTCGAGCTGGTGTTCGTGGCTTGGGTGGATGGGCGGCTTGTCAGGCTTGTGGTCTCCGCGTCCGAGTTGAATAGGCTCTGGACGGCACCTGTTCATGCGGAGGTTTAACTCCGCGTCCTGAGTTTTGACACGGTAGAAGTGGTGCTTCCAGTCCCTCCACTTACTGACACGGTCGACCACGACCATGTAATCCCTGGTTGCGCTCAAGATGAGCCAACCATCCACATCCTTTTCCAGCCGAGTGAGTGAGTGCATCTCACAAAAGACCGCAAAGTCTGGCGTAAATTTCTTAGCGATGCACGTCACTAAGTACCCAAAAATGTTCAACCAACTGTTTGGCGTCAGTTGGAAGAGGCCGATGTCGTACTCGTCCAGGACATTCCGGATGAATGGTTGAAGAGGGAAGCGGAGCCCCACATCCAAGGCGGCCCTGTAGACGCAAAACGCTCGTTTGCGCGGCTTCTCCTCATCCCAGGTAGCCACAGCAATGGCCTTCCTGGGGACTTGAATTTCGAATCCCTCTCCCAAATGGAGGGACTCCTTGTACTTCTCAAAATCCTTCCTTAAAAACTTCAGGGCTGTCTCCCCAACTGTACAGGCGTACGGGTCCCTGAAGTTATCTATGTTGGCGACAGTTTCTTCGGCCGCCGCCTCGCCTTCGGCCGTCTCACCCACGGCCTCTTTCTCAACTTCTTCTTCTTCCACTTGGTGAGAAGGGGCACTCCCAAATTCTGAAGACAACACTCTGTCCAAATCTGCTGCTTCGGCCGAGCTTCGGCCCCTTGAGCTTGGAACGCCCATTGAAGAAGGAACGTCCTCCTCGACCATCGGACGCTTGCCTTTATCCTTGGCAGCGACCGCCTCATTTCCCGAAGGAGGGGCGTTGCGAATAGGCAGGTCGGACGGTTCTCGGATTGAGATTCCGGTTAAGGGTCTGTCCGCCCCGCCCAGTTGAGGTCGAGGTTGAGAAGAAGTGGGGACGGACGAACCAGAAGCGTCCGCCCCAGGATTGGAAGGGTTGTCTTTGCAAGTTACCAGCTCGGCCCCATCCATGACTGAGCTGGCGAAATGAGGGAACCTAAGTTCCGGGGCAGGAGCGGACGAGGTGCCTTCAGCTTGAAGGCGTTCCTCGAAAGAAGAAGTGACCTCCACGGCCAAATGATGGGAGCCAGTGGAGGTGGTCGTTGTCTGAGTGGTGGAGTTAGTCTCCACCATAGTGCTTGGGTTACTAGGGTCATAGGGGACCCTAGGATGAACCAGACTGCCGTCTAGGTTCCTGGCCGCATGACGCTCACGCGTTCGCATGGTTCTTGCCATTGCCTGTTGGGACAGAGAAGAATAAGTGGGGGTGAGTATGTACACATTAGACATAGACTCACTCCAAGGAGGAGACAACTCTTCTCCGTCCACTCTAGATTCCTCAGTCCCAGGCGAACGGCCGGCCTCATGAGAAGAGTCGGACGAAGCCGAGTATGGATCCAGAATTGAAGTTAAAGAAAAATAAAACAAGGAAAAAATAAAAGAGGAAATGTAGACGGCCTACCTCTGTACGTTCTGAAAACTTTGAAGGTGGTGGTGAAGCTCTTGAAGGTTGACCGGAAAACTCAAATATGCCCGAAAAACTCAACAGAAAACTCAAACTCACGGCGGCGCTCTTGAAGATTAAGGGAAAAGTAACTTTCTCTCACTAGAATGCTCTGCCTTCTCTCTAGAATTCACAATTGGGTAAAGTGTGAAAATGAGAATTCACTCCCCATATTTATAGTGTGAATTCATGGTGGCAAAATGGTAAAATCATTTTTTCGCCTAAACATTCAAACGGTAATTTCTTGAGAAATTACTCGAAGAAAGGGCCAGGACGACGTTAGGGTTCTGTTAACTTGTGAAAAAGACCAGACGAACAATTAACGGCACGTTAAAGTGAGTTGAAATGAGTTAAGTGGAAAATTCAAGAATTTTACACCTTCAACACTTAGTCTCCAAAACTTGAGAAAATCTAAGAGGAAAAACGTCCGCCCAGTTCTCAGACGTTTAGTCTAAAACAGGAATTCAGACGTACGAAGCATGATTAGAAAGCCAGGAAGTACGTCTGAAATCATGGAAGCCCAGATTACCCCAAAGAAAATAGGTGGTCGTTCTGGGTAGTTAGGAGATAAGCTCCTCCCAGAGTATCAGAACGTCCAGTCTCATTTCTATGGCCGTTCTGGGTAGTTAGGAGATAAGCTCCTCCCAGAGTATCAGAACGTCCAGTCTCATTTCTATGGCCGTTCTGGGTAGTTAGGAGATAAGCTCCTCCCAGAGTATCAGAACGTCCAGTCTCATTTCTATGGCCGTTCTGGGTAGTTAGGAGATAAGCTCCTCCCAGAGTATCAGAACGTCCAGTCTCATTTCTATGGCCGTTTTGGGTAGTTAGGAGATAAGCTCCTCCCAGAGTATCAGAACGTCCAGTCTCATTTCTATGGCCGTTCTGGGTAGTTAGAAGATCAACTCCTCCTAGAGTATGAGGGCGTCCAGCCTGAAATAAGTGGACGACCACATGAATTCAGAGGTTAAGCCTCTCTCAAAGTACGAGAGCGTCCAGTACAAAGTATGGACGTCCAGATAAGCAAAAATCCAAGCTCATTCCAGACTACGAGAACGTCCAGGGCAAAATATATGGACGTCCACGTAGCAAAAAGAGCCTTGAATCAAAAGTGTATGGACGTCCAGGGCAGATGGGAAGCAAACCCAACCCAGAGTACCAGGACGTCCAGAATGCAAGATCAGAGGAGGCGACCAGTAAGTGTACGAGCCACGCCCTCTGAGGGGCAAATGTTTAGGGTAAAAATACCCCAGGTACGTGGCCCAATAAAGAGGCAACACGTGGCCCTATGAGAGCGAGACACGTGTCCCCCTGTTATGGTGACACCTGTCAGCCATATCTAAATACCCTAAAGCTACAATCAAAAAGAGAAAAGGGCTCTGATGACCTCAGGCCCAAATCCCGAGAAAGCCTTGAAAGCCGTAAAACGGCGCCCCCCACGACACGTGGCGACCTCTGATTGCGCAGCCAATCATGTCACGAGATTTTATGGCATAAACCCTAGGGGGCACATGCTCCCACCCCTATATATACCCCAATCATTTATGATGGGAAGGGTGGATTTTGATGTGACATTAATACAAGAGCACTAAAATGCTCCAAATTCTCTCTACTTTCTCTCTCTACCCTTTTCCGTTTCCGTTCACTAACTTGAGCGTCGGAGGCGAATATTCCGATCACCGGAATATTCGTTATTTTGCAGGTGTCCGAGTCTTTGTTTGCAGAGCGCGACCAGTATCCGAGGGAATCACAAAAAACCCCGAAACAGCTTGGAGCACACTATTAAAGAAAATAAAAGTCCCTCTGGTCAAACAACTGATACTACCACTTCTGCAATGACTGTTGTAAAACCTATTACTGAACAAGATAAGGCAAAAGTCTTAGTGTTGTTAAGGCATCATTTACATGAAGGTCTTAAAACTGAGTACATGATGGTTGAAGATCCCAAAGAATTATGGGATTGCCTTAATGAAAGATTTGGACACCACAAAAGGGTGCTCCTTCCTAAGGCATTATTTGACTGGACAAATTTACGGTTCCAGGATTTCAAATCTGTAATTGATTATAATTCAACCATACATGAGATAGTGTCTATATTGAGATATTGTGATCATCCAGTTACGGATTAACAGATGATTGAAAAAACACTCACTACCTTTCATGCAAGCAACATACTGTTGCAAGAGCAGTATCGTGAAAGAGGTTTTAAAAAGTTCAATGAATTAATGAGTGTATTGCTTGTTGCGGAACAAAATAGTGAACTTTTGTTGAAAAATCATAACTTGAGACCAACTGGGTCTTTGGCCACTCATCATGAGGCAAATGCAATAAATTCTTATCCACTCGAGTCAAATGCTACACAAAGAGGTGGACGTGGAAATTACAATGGCCGTGGAAGAGGCCGTGGAAATTATCGCGCACGTGGCCGTGGTCGTGGTAGAAACAATTTTCAAAGAAACAGTAATTTCAAAAATTTTGAAAAACAGAAGGGGCAGTCATCTGGAAGCCACAAACAAACTCCTTCGAAAGGAAAAGACACATGTTACAGATGTGGCATGACAGGACATTGGGGACGTACTTGTCGTACGGCAAAACATTTGGTAGATCTTTACCAGGCTTCTGTAAAAGGCAAAGAGAAAAATGCAGAAGCAAATTATGTTAATGAGGAAAATGCTCCTTGTCCCAGCCTTGATGTATCTGATTATTTCATGGATAATGCTGAAATTGGAAATGATTTCATTCTTGGAGAAAACAACAATGCTTAGGTTTTTCATCTACTAATGTAACGTATGCTATGTTTTAATGTATTTTCTTTATATTCTGTATTTTAAATTTCTAGTCATGTACTTTTAATCTTTATCATCAATAAAAGTTTGTATAATATTATTCTAAACTAATCTCAAACTTATTTTATAAAGATATGGATCTACCTGAAGTTAGTTCCAAATATCAATGCCTTTTGGACAGTAGAACAACGCACACTATCTTAAAGGATAAAAATTATTTTTCACAACTAAAGTTGTTTCAAGCAAATGTGAACACTATTTCCGGGTCAGCTAAATTAATTGAAGGATCTGGAAAGGCTTGTATAATGCTTCCAAATGGAACAAAATTAAGAATCAATAATGCTTTATATTCAAGTAAATCTCGAAGAAATCTCATAAGCTTTAAAGATGTACGCCAAAATGGCTATCATCTAGAAACAATGACAACATATCAAAAAGAGTATATATGCCTCACGGCAGAAAAACATGCCAAGAAACATATATATGAGAAATTGCCAGCATACTCTACGGGGTTATATCGTATAAACATACGACCCGTGAAAATCAATATGGTATCTAACCAGAAGTTAGATGACAAACATTTGATTATTTTATGGCATGATCGTTTTGGGACATCCAGCAACTGGGATGATGCATAGAATAATAGCACATTCAGTTGGACATACAATAAGATATGTCAAAATTCCCCGATCAAATGAATTAACATGCTCTGCATGCTCACTTGGCAAATTAATAATAAGGCCATCTATGAACAAAATTGCTACTGAATCTCCAAAATTCTTGGAAAGAATTCAGGGAGATATGTGTAGGCCAATTAATCCAACATGTGGACCATTTGGATATTTCATGGTTTTAATTGATGCTTCTACACGATGGTCACATGTTAGTTTACTTTCAAGTAGAAATGTTGCCTTTGCAAAATTACTTGCCCAAATCATCAAATTAAGAGCACAATTCCCATATCATATAATAAAGAAAATGAGACTTGACAATGCGGGAATTTACATCCCAAACATTTAATGATTATTGTATGTCAATTGGAATTGATGTTGAACACCAAGTAGCTCATGTTCATACAAAAAATGGTCTAGCTGAATCACTAATTAAGAGATTAGAATTGATTGCAAGACCATTATTAATGAGGTCAAAATTGCCATCATCTGCTTGGGGACATGCTATAATACATGCAGCAGCGCTAATTAGATTGAGACCTACAACTTATCATAAATTCTCACCACTACAACTTGTTTGTGGTCGAGAACCAAGTATCTCACATCTAAAAATCTTTGGTTGTGCTGTATATCTTCCCATTGCTCCACCCCAACGAACAAAAATGGGTCCACAAAGAAGGCTGGGAATTTATGTCGGGTTTGAATCCCCCTCTATAATTAAATATCTTGAACCATTGACTGGTGACTTATTTACGGCTAGATTTGCGAACTGTCACTTTAATGAAACAATATTCCCAGCCTTAGGGCCGGGGGAGAGAAAGTGGACCCACGTAAGAAAGAAATTAAACTCATTTGGAATGCAACACAACTGTTGATGTTAGACCCACGAACAAATATGTGTGAACAAGAAGTTAAGAAAATTGTTCATTTACAAAGTGTTGCAAATCAATTGCCTGATGCATTTGTGGACACAAAGAAGGTGACAAAATCACATATACCAGCAGCAAATCCCCCTGCACGTATTGAAATCCCAACTGGTAATAAGGCCATAGAAAATGAATCTCAGGCACGCAGAAAGCGTGGAAGACCACTTAGTTCAAAAGATTCTAAGCCAAGGAAATTGAAAAGATTGGATGGAATAGAAAATGAGACTAATGATGTTCCCCCGTCAAAAGGTCAAGAAAGAACAAATGTTGATGAAAGTAAAGAAAATGATGATAATCTAAAAGGGCACGAACAAGAAGACAACCCTACGGGGAATGAACAAGATGTTCAAAACATCGATAACAATGAAATTTCAATTAATTACGTCTCTACAAAGACTCAGTGGAATAGGAAAGATGTTATTGTGGATGAAATATTTGCAAATTCCATCGCAATCGACATTGTGTCTGATGAAAATGATGTTGAACCAAGACCTGTAGAAGGATGTCGACGTAGGAGTGATTGGCCAAAGTGGAAGGAGGCAATGCTGGCTGAGTTAAAGTCACTTGAAAAACGAGAAATTTTTGGAAAAATAACCCTTACACCATGACAGGGTAAAGTCGTATCCCCAAATCAAAAGAATTACCTAAGTCCTCTAACTAATGCAGATAGGGAAGCAGGTCGAGTCCACACGGAAACAAGTCTTTCTACTCCTAATTAATTATTATAATCTAAATTATCAGGTAACCAATGTTGTTGTGATTAAAGGAATTATACTACGAAGAATATGAGTAGGGATAAATAAAAGTAGGGGAAAATCAATGAATAAAGGACCTAGGGCATAGGTTCACCAATAAATAATACTCCAGGGTAAAACATATAAATCAATCATCAATGTATCAATTAATCAGATAATAAAGGGCTTTCGCTACGTATTACAATCACAGGGTTAATTTACCGGTATTAAATCTCATCTCTCGAATCTCGACTTAACCATTTATAAATTAAACTGGCTATTGAAACTAGGCCTTAATATTAATTCTCATCTCTCGAATCTCGAATCAATATTGCGTAACTCATATAATTAAATCAGCGGTAATCTAATTGCATAATATTAAATCAATCAATAGGAAATTAATTAAACATTGACAATTAACAATAATAAATTACCCTTTCATATTATTTATGGATCCCCATAAACCCTAGAAAGAAAACTACTCACGCATAATTAAATCTAAACTAATCAAAGCAAGTAAAGAAAGCATGATTAAAAGCAAGAACAAGAGATTAAAGAAAATAATAATATAAAAACTAACATGAAAGCAAACAAGTTAAACTATAATAAAAACAAAGAAGCAAAAATCAAAAATACAAATAATGAAAACAATCGTCACGAAAAGCAATAAAACTGGAAGAAAACGGGAGGAAACTAAAATAAGCTAAACTATAAAAAACAAAGTATGGAGAGCGAAAGCGTGAAAGCGAAAGCGAAAGAGAAATCGAGTGAAGAGGAAGATCTGCTACAAAGATCTAATAAAAAATTCAAATATACACCGGAGAATTCTCCGGTTGGTAACCCTGAGAGGACTCATCTGGATAACGATGTGGTCATGGAAACCTATGTGGAGAATACTCCACAATCTCAATCGAGGGTTTCATACAGTAGTATGACGAAAGGGCATACAAATGAGCAGTTTGGTTCTGGCAATATGGGTTTTGATGATGATGGATTTGAAACTAAGGATGACCAACCTTTGGATTGTGATTCTGACGATGAAATGTGCCCTAATATTCTCCTTTCTAAAGAGGAGAAGAGAAGATTAAGGAAGCCATGGCAAAATGCGTTGATTATCAAGTTATTTGATAAGAAATTAAGCTATGAAGTCTTAATTAAGAGATTAAGGATTAAATGGAGCCTTAAAGGTGACATTTACCTCACAGATGTTGGTTTTGCCTATTATGTGGTGAGATTTACCAATATGGAGGATTACCATTTTGTATTAACTCAAGGGCCTTGGCTAATTGGAGACAGCTATTTGACAATCCGTAAGTGGGTTCCTAATTTCGTAGCTGATGAAGCTCCTATCAAATTCCTCACTGCTTGGGTGAGAATTCCTCAGTTATCTCTTGAATACTTTGATAATCAATTCTTACATTCGATTGGTTCCAAGATTGGGAAGGTTGTAAGTATTGATAGAAATACTGAATCCATGAGCAGGGGGCAGTACATTCGATTCAGCATCGAGGTGGATTTATCCAAACCTCTGTTATCCAAATTCAGACTTAATGGGAAAGTTTGGAGGGTTCAGTATGAGGGCTTAAAGCAGATTTTCTTTAGATGTGGAAAATTGGGGCATAAGGAGATTGGCTGTGAATTTGAAGTAGTCCAGGATGATAATGGAAACAGGATTGTTAGGAGAAAGACCGATTCAGTCAAGGACCACGCTCCGAAATCAAGACCAGAGGAGCATGACTAGTTCGGTTCTTGGATGTTAGTCCAAAGGACTAATAGGAAGAGTGTGATTAAGCCTAAAGGTCAATCTACAATGAAGTAGGGTGCTGGTGATAAACAAGGTATTAATGTGAAACAAGTAGTCCAGACTACTGGCAATGCTGAAAACAGAGAAGAGAACAGAGCAAAACAGGACAAGAATCAATTCTGGAAGAAGGTGGATAACCCGATTTCTAATGCGGGTCGGAATAAAGGATCCAGGTTTTCTATATTGGATCAGGATCAAGATTTGGATATGACAGAATTGGTTAATGCTCAAGATAAGGAAACTGAGAATCCAGGAAGGAAATAAGGAAAGTGGTTCCTTGGAAACTGATAAGGATATGGAAGAAGTTGCAAATCTAGGAGAGAATAGTGGAGCTATTCGGAGTAGTTTGAGAAATTTGGAAAAATCGCATATTGGGATGGAAATAGATTTGGAAGGTGGATCAACTATTGACTTAGATGAATTTTCGAATGCTGGAAAAGATAATCAAAGTTTAAATTTTAAGGAAAAAGATATCTGTGGAAATAATAGGATTGAAGGAAATATTTTATCTCAAAAAAGATTCCCTTTACAAAAGGAAAATCTAGATCCGAATATTGAGAGTGAAAAGATTGCTAATCAGAGTAAAATCAATAACAATTCTCAATCGAACAATTTTTCTACTGCACCTCTGGACATAGATTCTCAGAATTATGATGGAGCAGTGGGAAACAAGAACAAGCCCCCGGATCCCGATTACCCTCAAAGTATGTGTTCCTCCGACTTACACGGCCTTCGCAGACTATCCAATGGAGGGACCTACTATGGTCAAAGTTCACCCGACTTCGAACAAGGCTTCGCTACAATGGAACACGTTTCTCCCACCTCGCCACAACCCAACGGAGATGCTGTTTACGGTGGAAATTCCACTGAGAACCAGGGGTCCTATGGATGCGCTGTCGGAAGCGTACCTAGGACTTCTTGCTAATGTTCCTTTGAACATTGTTGATCGCCACCCTGTTTTCCAAGAGTTTAATATGCTGATTAAAATCATGATTTGGAACGTTCAAGGGGCAGGTAATAAATTAGCTGCCATTAGGGAGTTAATTAGAGTAAATAATCCTACTGTGTTGGCTTTGGTTGAGACGCATTTGAGTGGGGAGCAAGCTCAGAAAGTGTGTGATAGGATTGGTTTTTCGGGCCAAACTAGGGTGGAGGCGCAGGGCTTTAGTGAGGGTATTTGGGTGTTTTGGAAGGATGATGAAGTTTCTGCTACTGTGATTGATAATAGTTCTCAACATGTTACGGTGGAGATTGAAAAGAGAGGGGAAGAACCGTGGCTGTTCTCTGCCATATATGCAAGTCCTGAGAATGCTTTGAGAAAGGAGCTGTGGAGTCAGCTTGAGAATATCAAGAATAACTATCGAGGTCCTTGGCTAGCTGCTGGGGACTTTAATGACACTATGTTCTTGTCTGAGAGATCAGGTGTTGGTGGCTTGGAAATGCAAAGAAGATGCCGTGAATTTTGTGAGTGGGTGAATTCAATGGGTTTGATCGATTTGGGATGCTCGGGGCCTGCTCATACGTGGTTTAGAGGTTTGTCACCTGCCACTTTCAAATCAGCAAGGTTGGATCGTGGTTTGGCTAATGAGGATTGGAGGTTGATGTTTCCGGAGGGTGCTGTGCGAAATTTGCCTAAATTTACCTCCGATCATTGTCCTATTTTAATAAGTACTACAGGGTTTACACCAATTCCTTCGTCTCTTAAGCCTTTCAGATTCCAAGCGGCTTGGTTGCAGCATGATAAATTTGAAGAGTTTGTATGTGCGAATTGGAATAACAGAGAAGATCTGGTGCCTTATCTAAAGGTTTTTGCGGACAAATTGTCGGAGTGGAATAAGGAAATTTTCCATAATATTTTTAGGAAGAAGGCCGAATTAATGGCTTGACTTGAAGGGATTCAGCGATCTCTTTCTAATGGTGGCCCTCGATACTTGTTAAAGTTAGAGGAAAAATTGAGACGAGAGATGATTCAAGTCTTAGATCAAGAGGAGACCCTTTGGTTTCAAAAGTCAAGGGCGGATGCTATTTGTGACAGAGACAGGAACACTAAGTATTTTCATCTTTCGACTATAATTAGACGAAAGAGGAATCGCATTGAGACTTTGAGAAATGCTCAGGGAGTGTGGCTGACTGATCCAGACCAAGTTCAAGAAGAAGTTTGAGGTTATTGGAAAGGATTGTTTAGAGAAGGGGGGCAGTGTAATTCGAATCTTGAGCTTCTTCGAGACTATTTCCCTCGTATAGGTGCGGATGACTGGGAGATTTTGACTAGACCTTTTGCGGTGTGTGAGATTTATAAAGCTCTTCGTAGTATGCATCCTTATAAGCCACCTGGTCCCGACGGTTTCCAACCCTTGTTTTATCAACATTTTTGGGAGGTGGTGAAGCCGAATTTGATTAAAGTGGTGTTTGATATCCTTGAAGGTAGATGCTTCCCTGAAGGGATTAACGATGCTTTTTTGGTGCTTATTCCAAAGATAGACACCCCTGAGACAGCCAAACACTTTCGTCCAATTGGTCTATGCAATATTACAGATAAACTTGTGACCAAAATTGTGGTGAATCGGCTTAAACCCGTACTCCCTAGTTTGATCTCTCCGACCCAATGTTCTTTTGTGCCTAATCGTCAAATCACTGATAATGTGGTGATAGTTCAGGAAATGCTCCACTCGATGAGAAAGAAACAAGGAAGGGTTGGGTACATGGCGGTTAAAATTGATTTTGAGAAGGCGTATGATCGCCTACGATGGTCTTTTATTAGAGATTCACTGCTAGAGTTGAGACTCCCGCAACAAATGGTTGACATTGTGATGATGTGTATTTCGTCGGCTAAGTTAAGTGTTCTTTGGAATGGTGAACCTACTCCTTATTTTTCTCCATCGAGAGGGATAAGACAAGGCGACCCGCTTTCTCCGTATCTATATGTCATATGTATGGAGCGTTTGACCCACGTAATTGATAGGGAGGTGAATTTTGGCTGTTGGAAACCGGCTTATGCAAGTCAGGGAGGTCCTCCAATTACCAACTTAGCGTTCGCTGATGACTTGATATTGTTTGCCGAGGCTAGCAAAGAGCAAGCTCAAGTGATGAAAGGCTGCCTTGATTCGTTTTGCCTAGTGTCAGGTAGTAAGGTGAGTCTCGACAAATCTCGAATATATTTTTCGCTAAATACCAACTTGAATGTTCGTGATGAGATCTGTTATGAGTTGAACATGGAGAGCACGGATGATTTTGGAAAGTACTTAGGGGTACCTACCATTAATGGTAGAGTCACCAAAAGCACTTATCAGTTCCTTGTTGATAAAGTCAATGCGAAGCTAGGTGGTTGGCAATCTAAGGTGTTATCGATGGCTGGCAAGGCTACATTAGCTCAAGCTTCTCTCTCGTCAATTCCAGGCTACACAATGCAATCAGCCCGTGTCCCAAAAGGTATTTGTGATGCTATCGATAAGAAGACAAGGGCTTTTTTGTGGGGCAGCAATGAGGAGCATAAGAAACCTCACTTGGTAGCTTGAGATACGGTGATTAAACCAAAGAGTGAAGGTGGGTTAGGATTCCGATCAATGCGTCAATCCAATGCGGCCTTTCTTTCAAAACTGGGATGGAGGATATTGGCAGAGAAGGATTCTTTGTGGTCAAGAGTTATTAGACACAAGTATTGTGGTGGTAGATGTGACGTTGAGATGTTCAAGTATAAAGCTGACTCTTCGAATGCATGGAAGGGAATTGTTGAAAACATTGATGTTTTGAAGAAGGGGTTAAGATCGGCAGTAGGAAATGACAAAGGGACTGACTTTTGGCATCATAATTGGGCTATCAAAGGCCCATTAATCGAGAAGGTAATCCATGACCTTCCTGCTGAATCTCTTGGTTTCAAGGTGTGGGACATGTGGGATAATCAAAGGGGTTGGAAATTTGAGTTGTTTGCTGATTATCTCCCTGGTGATATCTTAAAGATTATCCAATCTTTCGAACTTGTGGAAGATGAGGATGCGATTGATACTATTTTTGGAATGGTTCACCTTCAGGAGATTTCTCTCTTAAGTCTGCAATGGAGATTATTCGGGGAAGCAATAATGTAGGACAAGATGACACTCCTTGGCATCTTATCTGGAAGATAAAAGCACCTCAAAGGATGCGCTTCTTCTTTTGGCTTGCTTATAAGGATAAACTGATGACAAATGCTGCTAGGTTCATTCGACACATGACCGCGGACCCTCGATGCCTAGTTTGTGGTTTTATAGAGGAAAATGCGGAGCACATTCTGAGAGGTTGTCATTCAGCTAAGGCAGTGTGGCGTAAGCTTGATGTTAATGTTGATAGTCCTGATTTTAACATCCCTTTTCGAGAATGGATTATGAAGAATTTGCGAGTTCGAGGTTTTTATGATAAGGAGGATTGGAATTTGATTTTCACAGTAGCTTGTTGGTGGTTGTGGCGTTGGAGAAATACGCGTAGTTTTGATAGAAATGTTGATATCCCTATTGACCAAGCTTGTTTCATTATGGCTCGTGTTGGTGATATTCAAAGGGCATATGATAGAGTTGCTGATGCGAGAAGAGGAAAGCGCAAGAGGGAGGAAATCTTTGTGACTTGGGAGGCTCCTCCTATGGGCTGGGTTTGTTTACAAACTGATGGAGCATCTAAGGGAAACCCAGGTGCGGCTGGGGCTGGTGGGGTTGTTCGTGATCATCTAGGAGTTTCCAGGGAGGTTTTTGCTCTTAATTGTGGGACTTGCTCGTGTACTAAGGCAGAACTTCTGGCTGTGATGCGTGGTTTGGCTGTGGCGTGGAATGGAGGGCACCGTAAGGTCCAACTCAAGGTGGATTTGGAAGTAGTTGTTCGTATGTTAGTAGATCCTACTCCTACTAACTCTCCTTATATTCATATCATCCGAAAGTGCAAGGCCTTGTTAGAGAGACAGGGTTGGAAGGTCACTATCGGTCACTGCTACAGAGAAGCGAATAGGGTCGCGGATTGGCTTGCGAACTTTGGAGTTTCAATGGAGCAGAAAATGGTCTTTTTTGAGGCGATCCCGGAGGATCTTCGTGCTGTTTTATTGGAGGACCTAAGGGGAGTGGCCTTTCCTAGGAGAGTGCAATCGGATGCTTAGTTTTATTTTTTTTTTTTGTTTTTGTTTTGTTTTTTCTTTCGGTTGTTGCTTTTGCTTTCTAGTTTTAGCTTTGTCTTTGTTTTAGGGGCTTGCCCCTCATCTCCACAAAAAAAAAAAATAAAAAATAAAAAACAAATACCAAAAGTTGCGTAAATACTGGAAACTAAAAAAAACTAAAGTCAACTCCTTAACATAAACTCTCAAATTCCACTAGAGCTAAAATTAAAGAAAAGCCTACCTAATAATCCCCCTCAAGCTGCGTGAATCTTGGGTATTTATAAACCCAAGATTCCCTCGTCACGAAACCGACTTCAGCAAAATAATAAGAGTTAGGCCCAAGGAATATAAGCCCATTCCTTTCTTCATTAATCGAGCTGGTCCACAAATTACGCTCAGCTCTTCTCTGCTTGAAACTACAAGCTGGGCCCCTTTCAACCTTTGGCCCAATCATACTCTTGGTTGGTTCGTAATATGTATTTGAACTTCTCATTAATCGAGCCCTTAATCACCAAATAAATTCCTTTAATTCAGTCTTGGGCTTCAAATATACGGTCCTGAAATACGATCAAATTCCAATATCTTCGTAGTGGTTTAATAAGCTCGGGAATTATTATAATCCTGCAAATTCCTACAAAATAATGCCAACTCTACAAAAACACTAGAAAACGTATATTAGTAATAAAAATAGCTCCGCAGAGCCCAAATAAGCACAAATATGACCGTGGGACAGGGAGTAAATATATATATATATATATATATATATATATATATATATATATATATATATATATATATATATATATATATATATATATATATAATAGACTTATCACACCAGTAGGTGTAAAACCCGTTGGATACAAATGGGTATTTGTGAGAAAACGTAATGAGAAAAATAAGATAGTTAGATACAAGGCAAGACTTGTAGCCCAAGGATTTTCTCAAATTCCAGGGATTGATTATGAAGAAACATATTCTCCAGTGGTTGATGCAACTACATTAAGATTTCTGGTAAGTTTGACTGTCACAAAAGGACTGCAAATGCGATTAATGGATGTAGTTACTGCGTATTTGTATGGGTCACTCGATACGGACATTTACATGAAAGTCCCCGAAGGACTAAAACTACCAGAAAACCACAAGCCTAGACAATTGCTTTCCATAAAACTAAAAAGGTCACTTTATAGATTGAAACAATCTGGAAGGATGTGGTACAACCGTCTGAGTGAATACCTTATGAGAGAAGGATTCAAAAACAACCAAGTTAGTCCCTGTGTTTTCATAAAGCGATCACAATCAGGATTCGCTATCATTGCAGTTTATGTTGATGATTTAAATATCATCGGAACCCCGAATGAACTCGAGAAAACTGCAAAATACTTGATGAAAGAATTTGAGATGAAAGACCTTGGGAAAACTAAATTTTGCCTTGGGCTGCAAATTGAGCACTTGAGTCATGGTATTTTTGTACATCAATCAAACAATACAGAAAGAGTTTTGAAACATTTCTTCATGGACAAAGCAACCCCAACCAACTTCCCAATGGTTGTTCGTTCTTTGAATATGAAAAATGATCCATTTAGACCCCGAGAAGAAAATGAAGAGATTCTGGGTCTAGAAGTACCATACTTAAGTGCAATTGGAGCCTTAATGTACTTAGCTAATAATACTAGACCTGACATAGCTTTCTCTGTGAATTTGTTAGCCAGGCACATCAATGCACCAACATATAGGCATTGGAAGGGAGTTCGACACTTACTCCGGTACCTACGAGGGACACAAGACCTTGGTTTATATTACCAACCAAAACAAGATGCTGCTCTCATTGCAGACGCTGGATACTTATCAGATCCTCAAAATGCAAAGTCACAAAATGGATATGTGTTTACTTATGGCGGCACTGCAATATCTTCGAAATCAACAAAGCAGACATTGACCGCGACATCATCAAATCATGCAGAGTTGATAGCCCTCTATGAAGCATGACGGGAATGTGTGTGGCTGAGGTCGATGATCAGTAATATCCAAAAGGAGAGTGTTATGAACGCAATAACAGAAGACCCAACCATCATCTTTGAAGACAATACATCATGTATCGCTTAAGTAACTGAAGGATAGATATATTAAGGGAGATAAAACGAAACATATTGCCCCAAACTGTTCTTCACACATGATCTGCAAAAGGATGAGGAAATAAATATCTAGCAAATTCAGTCTTGTGAAAATCTTGCCGACCTTTTCACCAAATCACTTCCTTCGAAGAAATTTGAGCAGTTAGTTCACAAAATCGAAATGCGACATCTTCGTGAACTATGCTGAGATCAGGGGGAGTATTATATGTACTGCACTCTTTTTCCCTTTGATCAGGTTTTTATCCCACTAGGTTTTTCCTGACAAGGTTTTTAACGAGGCAGTATACCAAAGCATATAATACTATATCGTTGTACGTACTCTTTTTCCCTAGCTATGGTTTTTACCCTATAAGGGTTTTACCTAGCAAGGTTTTTAATGAGGCAACAAATACCTTTTATGTATAAGTATAGGCATTCAAGGGGGAGTGTTAGAAGGCAATGTGAATGCCAATAATTGATTTGATGTTGCAATGCACATATGAGTCCAACCCTTGTGAACTCATATTGTCTATATGTATGAAATTATTGTACTCCTAGTTGAACACTCATGCTATATAAAGAGTGTCATACAAGAGAAAATTTACGGAGCAATACTTATCAGTGACAGGGTAAAGTCGTATCCCCTAATCAAAAGAATTACCTAAGTCCTCTAAATAAAGTAGATAGGGAAGTAGGGTCGAATCCACAGGGAAACAAGTCTTTCTACTCCTAATTAATTATTTTAATCTAAATTATCAAGGTAACGAATGTTGTTGTTATTTAAAGGAATTATACTACGAAGAATATGAGTGAGGAAAATAAAGTAGGGGAGAAAACAAATATTAAAAGGCCTAGGGCATAGGTTCACCAATAAATAATACTCCAGGGTAAAACATATTAATCAATCATCAATGTATCAATTAATTAGATCATAAAGGGCTTTCGCTACGTATTACAATCACAGAGTTAATTTACCGGTATTAAATCTCATCTCTCGAATCTTGACTTAACCATTTATAAATTAAACTGCCTATTGAAACTAGGCCTTTATATTAATTCTCATCTCTCGAATCTCGAATCAATATTGCGTAGCTCATACAATTAAACCAGCGCTAATCTAATTGCATAGTATTAAACCAATCAATAGGAAATTAATCAAGCATTGACAATCAACAATAATAAATTACCCCTTCATATTATTTATGGATCCCCACAAACCCTAGAAAGAAAACTATTCGTGCATAATTAAAACTAAACTAATCAAAGCAATTAAACAAATCATAACAATAAAATAATAATGATGTAAACAAGAATTACGTATGAATACTCAACTAACAAAATAAAAGCAAAGCGTAATTAAAAAGAATAATATGAAATTAAGAAAATTATGATAACAAAACTTAAAGAAAATAATAATATAATCAGAAATAAAAGAAGTCAACTAACACTTGCATGAAAACAAAATTGACGAACGAACAAAGACTGTGAAAATCCTAACTGAAACAAATTAAGTTACGGAAATCTAAAGAAATTAACAAAGCTTAAATCTAGCTACTAACCTCCTCCCTCACGTAATACTACTATCCTATTTATATAAAGAAAAACAAAAAGGAATTCCAACCCCACTCAAACTAATAAAACAAAGCCTAACAAAGCTAACAATAAAAGTTGCGGGAAGTTGGAGTTCGGAATTTGCAGGCCCAAAAGCAACCAACAACTCAACAATCTTAACGCTGAAGATGTCCATCTGACCGGGCCAGGCCTCGCCCGATCGGGCCCGGTCAACTGGAGTTGCGAGATGGGCTTCAATGCTTGGACTTTGTCTTTTAGAATTCACTAGCCCAAGTTTCTTCACTTGTTTGGTCCGTAATAATAACTTGTAAAATCTTGGACCTCTTCATATATCGAGCCCTTAATCATCGAACCAAATTTAATTAACTCGATCTTGGGCTTAAAATATACGGTCATAAAATACGATCCGACTCCAATATCTTTGTAGTGGCTCCATAAGCTCGGGAATTATCATAAATCTGCAAATTCCTACAAAATAAAACCAACTCTACAAAAACACTAGAAAACGTATATTAGTAATAAAAATAGCTCCGTAGAGCTCAAATAAGCACAAATATGACCGTGGGACAGGGAGTAAATATATATATAAAATAGACTTATCAATCAGTTTCTCTATCTTCTCTTACTCCTTTATTTCTCTGAAATAAAACTTTCTATCGATAAATTTTTAACAGTTATGCAATATTTAAAAAAAAAATAGGAAAAATTGCCCGGAATAATCCCACCTTTTGCCCGTCCGTTGAAAATAATCCCACCTTTCGATTATTTTTTAATAATCCCACCTTTACCCCCCGATCTTTTTTAATTGTCCCATTTTACCTGGAACCGGTTGAGTAGGTTTTTTTTTTTTTTTAAAGTTTAATTTAAACGTGTTATGACTTGATTGGCCAAAAATTAAAAGAAAAAAAGTAAAAAAAAAAAAAAAAAACACAACACAACAAAAGCAAAAACCACCAGTCACCCCTATTCAGCCACCACCGTTCCCACCACCACCCAAACTCAAAGCCTAGAACCACCATCCCACCCATGCCTGAAACCACCGCCACCTAGAAGCCGCCGCACTGACGACCCCACCCAGCCAACCTTACCACAGACCCCCAATAACCCTTTAATTCAAGACCACAAAACCCACCAAACCAAACCCGACGGATTGGGTTGGCTGGAATTCGGGAATCGGGGCAAGGATTTAATGGGGGTTTGTGGTTTTTAATGGGGGATGGGGGTGGTTGCGAGGCGGTATAGGTGATGGAGGTTTGGGGTTTGCCGATTTCGACGGTGGATCTGGAGATAGGGTGTCGTTTTGGTCGGGGAAGGAGGTGGTTTACTAGTATAGGTGGGTTGGGTGGTCGGGGAAGGAGGTGGTTTAGGTGTGTTGGGTGGTCGGGGAAGGAGCGGATTTAGGTGGTCAGGGAAGGAGGTGGTCGGGGTTGGTCGTTAGGGAGGTTGTCGTGCCGGGATGGGTTGCTGGGTGGTCGTGCCGGGATGGGTTGCTGGGTGGTCGGGGTTGGTCGTTAGGGAGGTCGCCGCTCCGGAATCGGTGGTTGGGGAGGTGGTTTTGGCTGGTGGTGGCTTTAATTTTAATTAATTGTTTTTTTTTAACTTTTTTTTAAAAAAAAAAATTTATTTTATTATTTAGACTAATCGGGTGCCAACACGTGTCAAATAACTTGCTGCAGCAAGTTAAGTGACCGGTTGGGACCATTAAAAAAGATCGGGGGATAAAGGTGGGATTATTAAAAAATAATCGAAAGGTGGGATTATTTTCAGCGGACGGGCCAAAGGTGGGATTATTGCGGGCAATTTTTCCACACACACACACACACACACACACACACACACACACACACACACACACACACACACACACACACACACACACACACACACACACACACACACACACACACACACACACACACACACACATATATATATATATATATATATATACATCATATTTGGTCTTTATTAATGTAGGCATGATCTTTGTACTACTCTATCCGTCTACCTTATGACTTCTTATAATAATTGAATTTGTGATGCAGGTGATTGTTGATAACGGGCTCTATAAAGGGTATGAAGTGATATGACTTCATATGACCTCAAAGAGTCAGAGCAGGGGTGGGCCAAAGAATTTCGGGCGCCTTTTTTATAATTCAAAAGGAGATTTCAGTAATAATACTTCGTAAATATTAAATTACCAGAAATAAAACCATAAGTCCATAACATTTTCACGAGTAATTTCAAGGCCAATTGTCTCGAATAAATATTCAAAAATATAGCAAAAGACATTATCATAAAAAAATTTAGAGCAAGTTGTATCTAAAAACTTTGGTAATTTGATTCATAGAGAAGATATAATAGAAGTAAAAAAAAAAATACTCCGTGGAAAATTAAGTATAATTTTATGTAAGAAAGTAAACATAATAAAGAGCTAAGGCCCTGTTTGATTCACCTTAATTTTGCTGAACTGAAATTATTTTTACTGAACTGAACTTATTTTTACTGAACTGAAATTATTTTTACTGAACTGAAATTATTTTTTACTGATTTTCTATTATAATTCTTCTTTAAGAAAACAGAATTTTACTGAACTGAACTTATTTTAACTGAACTGAAATTATTTTTACTGAACTGAAATTAATTTTACTGAACTGAAATTATTTTTACTTAATATTATTTTTCTAAGGTGAATCAAACAGGGCCTAAGTCCTAATTCATAAGTCATTACACATTAGAATCAGAACAAGCAAAGATACTTAAGATAGCTTAAAGTATATAGAAATAGAATGAAACAAAAGTATTGTAATTTTAAATCCAAAGAAAGACTTAAAAAGAAAAGGGAAATTCTCATTGGTAGCCTCGTACTTTTGTGTATTTTCAATGGTAGCCACTTCGAATATGAATTATCTTTGGTAGCCTCATAGTTTTAACGTTTTCACTTCCGTAACCTTAATTACTATAAACTGTCAAGTGGGTGTTAAATTTAACTGAATTATATTTAATTCATATTTTTTTGTTTCATAAAAAATAAAAAATAATTTTAATTATAATACATCCCTCCTCCACCCAATCACTAAGCCCAGCCACTTCCCTCTCGTAGTCCCCTCTCCCCCCTCTACTTTCGGGCTTTCGGCGGAGCTGCTCCGGCTGCCCCTCCTACTTACTCCGGCTAACCTTCCCCAACCCTCAGTCGCCCTTCTAATCCACCACAACCACCAATACACTTTCCCTCTTTCTAATTTTCTATGAAATTTAAATCCCCAAAACCAAAGTCATTCTTCTTTCCTTTCTTTAATTTGGCTGCTCAAGTGCTCACTATCTTCACCAATCAACCATCATCAATTGTCCTCACTGACCATCACCATCAGTTAGCATTATCATCAACAAGATAAATAGAAAACTTGGTCGTTGGCTTAATTGAATCAATTGATTTGGGCTAAAATTGAAGCGTGCGACTATAAATTATGGGCTAGCGGCGCTGCTCGGTAGTGAGGTGTAATACCCCGTATTTTTAATGTATTTTATAAATTTATATAATTATAAAATATATTTTGGGTCAAACCATTTTAATTATTGGATTATAGATAAAGCAAGTATTTATATTTGGGTCAACAAGTATTTAATCCAAATGTAGCCCGTCTTTCTTATGAACCCAATCATCCTATTTTTACTTTTGGGCCACCTATTTCATCATTTAAAGTCCATTATTTTTATGAAGCCCAAACCTACCCTAACCTACTCTACACTATAAATACTCCATTTATCCCCAAAAATTTCCCACACAAAAAGGTTAGTCTTATTTTCTTCCCTTTTCTCTCCTCTTTTCATTCTACCTATTTTGATGATTTTATTTATGGGTATTGGTTTTAATTATTCAAAGTATGTTTGATTAGTATCATAATTATGTTTTGATGATTTAAGATTGTAAATTTTAAATAATAAAGTGTTTTATTTTCAGATTTCATAAAATTATAAGTTAGGGTTTTAAAATTATTAAAGACTTGATTTTTAGGGTTTTTATGAACAATTGAATTAGGGCTTTTATAGTAATGATATTTTGAAATTTTGGTGATTATAACTACTAATTAGTTTAACTTAATTCCAGATTATTTTGAACACGTAAATTCGTGTTTAAATTTTTTACATTTTTGTTCGTTAATATTAATCCCGTTTTAATCCCGACCAGGTTCTAAACTCATTCGATTTTGATAAAAAAAGTAGTGTTTTCCATGTAGAAACAATGTTTTAACCTTTTGTGGCCAAATTCAACCTCTAAATATGATTTTCGGGCAGTTTTTGGTTTTTAACAAAGTTTTTTTAAAAAAATTTATCCTTGAGTTTAAAGGGTAATAGATAATTTAATATTTCTATGGATAATTTAAGTATAAAGATGTATTTTGATGAAGTTTTGAAGTGGTTTTTGATTAGTTTAAAATGCTGGAATTTTATTTAAAGTAGTATAATTGTGATTTTTATAAAAGGGTGTGATTACTTATTAAAAAATAGTTTAATTAGGGGTTTTTAAATAATTTTCAGATTATTTTAAATGGTTTAAAGTGAGTTTAAGTTGCTGGAAATTGTGTATACAAGGGTAATTAATTTAGTATTATTGTCCCTTTATGTAGGAGACTTGATTCGGGAATTGTTGTAGTGCTTTCGGCCACTTTAAGGGCTTTATTGAGGTACGTTCGCGTACTTAGCATAGTTATGTTGATGTAGTAGCATGCTAAATGTGTTTGATTAATTAAAAATAGTATCATGCTAGGTTTGGAATGGAAATTTGTGATTTGGATGTTATTTGTGATTGAATTGAGAGCATGATTTACTTGTGATGAGTTATTGAATGGAAATTTATAGTTTGGAATATTATTTATGAACCACATGTTTATTTATGGCTTGATAGAGCATGTTTAATCAAACTAATTGTTCAATTATGTTTGAAATATTGAAAAGGATTTTTATTATGGTTCATATAATTTTTATTGATGCTTTAAGCATGAGGAAGGAGCTATATAAGTGTCTATGTACACAAGGAATAAATTGTATGTTGGTGCCTTTGTGCACTTAAGGTGTTTTTAATACCGAGGGATAGGATTTTTGGCGCTTTATGCGTTTAAGGTGTCTTTGACACTGAGGTAGAATTAAAAAGGGTTCAACATTAAACATTATGTGGTCACTAAATATTCAAGAATTAAATTGGTATGTTTGAGTGATTGAATTATTATTGATGATTGAATTGTTATGCTTTGAGGGTCATCACCAAGTCTAATAATATGTAAATAACGTAAAGTGAAAGAAATTACACCAAAACTCTTGGAACGTATATACCTTGAGTATGAACATATGGGGGGAGTTATGTGACTTTATATTTGATATTAACTTCTAACGGAGTACAGGACGCTGTATATTCCTTTTTATTATTATTATTATGCGCTGGAATTTCGCCACCTATGTGTGGCACAGGTTTGTCGCTGGCACAGTTAGCTCCCGTGTTAGTTAACCTCAATTTATTTGGGGGAGGTATAGTTGGAAACCTGTTCGATGCGTAATCAACGCTAAATGAATTATTTAGTGTCTAGTTAAAGTGTCTTGTTGATTGTTGTGTGTGCTTGTAAACAGGTGCATCGAGGTAAGTGTGTGTTGATAGGTGAAAGCATGTTAGTGTGTTTAATTACGCTTATGTACTCAACTTTGCTGATTGTGTGTGTTTGTGTGTTTGGCCATGTCTTTATCTTGGCCCTATGATGACCCATTTTTAATGGAGAGTAGTGGGGACAAGTGGAGATAATCTTTTCAGGTGTTGAAGCATATTCATGACGGGGCATGAGTGAAGAGCGAATCATGCTAGTTTCTATTAGTTGAGATGTGGTTTATTGCTTTCAAATATTATATTATGTTATGCTTATGAGACTAACGCAAAGGTTTTCGTATTTTAATTGGTTTTGATAAGGGCCTACAAGGGTTTCAAGTTGTAGGTTGATTGATCTTATTTGACTTCGTTTTACTTTGGTTTTAACTTTACTTTCGTTTCGTTGACTTTTAAGTTGACTCGTTTTGAATGGTTTTGAGTTAAGTCTTCCGCTGTGTGTCTTTGATAATTGCCTTAGCCGTTCTCACGGTGGCGGTAACGTCTTAGATATTCCTAAATCGTATTTAAAAAAGTAAAATAGGTATTTTTAAAGGAAAGGAATTTCTAGGGTGTTACATGAGGCGGTGTGGCGATGCTGGTTGCAGGTTGGTGTGATGGTGGTTGGTTGTTCATCAGTGTGGCGGTTATGGGAAACTGCCCGATTGCTGGCTGATGTTACGGACTTGGTGCGTGAGGGAGTAGGGGCTGAGGTGTCGGGAATTAGGGCTTCTTCACGTCTACAACAGATCAATAGACCCCCTCGTCGAAGAAGGCTGTAAATCACAGTGATATGGAAGAGGGTATAAAGAATGTTTGATTTGCAACAATGATCGTAGCTTTGCTGAAAGAGTTGTTTATAATTGATTTAATTGTCATGTATGTCTTTGTGAAAAATATTGTGTGAGTCCGTTTTACTAACAAGCCCGCGCGCGGCCCGTTTTTTAATAGTTCGGCCCTTGCGCGGCCCGTTTTTTAATAGTTCGGCCCTCGCGCGGCCCGACTAATAAATATCACTGATTTTTTTTAAAAAAAAAAAATTCTTCCAACGTTCCGCCTTTCTCCTTCTTCTTCTTCCCTACGTTTTCTACAGTTACACTCCATTACTATCAACTTACCTACATTTTCCCTAAAATTTCGCATCACTCCTTCATTTTCTAGCTTATGCTTTACTTGCATGTACTTAATTTTTATTTTATTTTTTACATAAACCCTAATTTTCGTCTTCCTCAACTACATTAATGGCTGACCTTCCCCCTGTTGATGATTCTTCTCCTTTAAAAGTTTATGTGAAACGAACTAAACGATCATCAAAACAGCCTCCGAAGATAGTTGAAATGGCTGAAAGGTTAATAAATTTCTTAGTTATTTTTAGGTTATTCTTTTTTAAAAAAAAATTGTCAGTCATTTATTTTTTTGTTCTTGTTCTTGTTTTGTAGGGATGATTCACAGCATCCGAAGAAGCGTGGTCCTAAACAAGGTTCTAAACGAAGACGATCTGTGAGGTGTGATATTCGAAATAAATTCTTTTAAATTCAGAAAAATATGGTTTGTATATTCAGATGCACACCAGGTGTTCGATGAAATGTAAATTGTTGTTTTTACTTTGAATATTCTTGTGTAGGATTATATTAATTTTGATGTAATTACATTTGTTGTAATTTTGATTATTTTGAGGATTGACTATTATATAGTCAGGAATTATATTTTTTATATCAGAAATAAGCATTTTATGATATTATCTTTTGACGTGGGAAAATTAGGTCGTTGGACTAATCCTCCTAAGCCAAACAAAATTTATAAACACTCAACAAACCTAAATACAAGTATAGAGGTAAGTCAAGGGTCGAACCCAAAAGAACGGTAATGTCTAAGTGCTTCCAATTATGTGCCTAAGCTAGGTCGAAGACAAAGGGTAAAAGAGGACACTAACAACTACTAAGAAAAAGAAATCAAACAAATAAAATGCTAGGGATTAGGATTCACTTATAGTAGCAATGAAGAATGCAAATTGGTTTAGGAAGTTGACTAAGTCAAGCAATGTGAGGGAAGATTAATTATGCAACCAAAAGAGCATAACAAGCTATTCTCCTAGAGGTCTAACTAGTGTCAACTACGATAAACTCTAGCTAGGAAACATCACAAGACACCTCAATCGTGTAAATGCAAGCCACAAATCAATGGTCAGTATCAATGTGAACTTACAATGCAATCTAGTGTGAATAACTAGGGTGATCAAGCCTAAATCAAACACACACATGCACATAATCAATTAACCAATTTAATCACATCATCAACTCCATCAAAATCCCCAATCTACATCAATCCATTACATAATACAAGCTTCACCAAATCCCTAACCAAACAACTACTCTAGCAACATCATCAATTCAACTAATAACCAAAGAAATCAACAATCAACAATCAAAGAATAAACAATCAAAGAAGAACAATTACTCTAATCAAACATCAATCATCAAATCATCAAAGTCCAATCAAAATCCAACAATCCAAACATGAATACTAAACAAAACAATATATGAGATAGAGTTTAGAAATGCTCATTGATAATAGAGTAGATCTCCAATACAATTGTCACCATTGGATCTTCAATCTCTCAATCACCATTGAAATTCTTCACTTTCTCTCTCTAAAATCTACTCCTAAAACTAACCCCTAAATCTAGAGAGAGAAGCTCTCAACTAAGCTAGAATATGATCTAATTTTATTATGAAACTTCTTACAAAAATTGGGTTCAAATAGGTATAAGAAGAGAGAGAAAATCGTCGAAATCCGATCGGAAAAGACTCACGTCGGTGCGGCCGCACAACAGAGGATGTGCGCCCGCACCACCATGATGTGCGCCCGCACCACCATGGTGTGCGGCCGCACATCCTTCGTGTGCGCCCGCACCTTCTGCGCGTGCGGCCGCACTCAGTTGGGTTTCTTCGAATCTTCAACTCTTGAAGCTCAAGGGGTGCACACATGATTTATGATGGTGATGGGCACTAGGAGTGGCAATAGCTAAGGCTTAATATTGAGGGCACACACTTCCTTTGAAGGGAGCACAAGAGAAGAGTCAAGACTTGGAACTTCCACTTCTTTGCATCTTGAGCTTCCCAAATTCCATGAACTTGATCCAAAAGCTTCTTCCACCATAGTGGATCACCAAAATCAAGACCCGAACCTCGTCCAATACCTATAACCACGAAAATAGAGCAAATAAAGAAGAAAAGGCTAGAAAACTAACGAAATGCACAAAAGCTACAAAATAAGAGAAGAAAGGTAAAACTAAGCAACAAAACATAAAACTAATCACTTATTAAGCATGAAAGATATGAAAAGAGAATAGAAATGACCTAAATGCTCGTCAAATGTGTGCCATTTATGACACACATCATCTTTAATTGTATTATTTTATTTTGATAATAGTATATGTTTTTCAGGATTTAGATGATTTTCATCAGAAATTAAGTTCTTGTTGTCTGTATTGAAATTACTTCATTAATGAATAATTTATGTCATTTTTGATAATAGTTTATGTTAGTCAGGATTTAGATGATTTCCATCAGACATTAACTTCTTGTTGTCAGTATTTTATTACTTCATTCATGAATAATGTATCTTCAATCAGTATTAAGCTTATTTTGGTCAGAATTTAAGTTAATTTTGTCAGGAAAAAGATAAGTAGTCTCATAAATAAGATTGCTTTTATCAGGGATAACATATTATTGTCGGCAATAATTAAGTTCTATCTTTTATCAGGATTAATATTATTTTATTCATAAATGAAGATATTATTGTCAGAAAAAATATAATTCTGCTCAGAAATAAGATTATTAAAATTAGACCTAAGATATGTGTCATTACATTTCATATTGCTTTCATCAGGTTTAACATTATGCCTGTCAGGAAAAAGATAATTATGCTAAGAAATAAGTTTACTATCATCAGGGATAACATAATTATTATCAGGAATAAGTTTGTCTTATTCATCTTTTTTATTTTTCAGTGCTCTTACTGAAGATGATATTTCAGACCTTGAAATTGGTACTAAATCTGGTCCTAGTTATCTTTGTATAATTATGGAAGATTTTAGTGATGAGCAAAAGAACACTAGTCGAAAAAAGCAAAAAGGCATCGCTCAATGGAAACCGATGGCAAAAATAGGGGAAAAAATGGGCGGGATTTTGAGGGATTAGTATTGCCACCGGTTCGGTTCGAACCGGTGGGAAAAATATTAATCCCACCGGTTCAAACCGGTGGTTTTTCTATTTAAAAAAACAAAAAAAAAAAACACACGGCCTTTTCTTATAAAACCCACCCCCTTTTCCCAAACCCTAGCCCCTCAACCGTTTCTCCTCTCCTCCTTTCTCTCTCCTCCTCCTCCTTCCTTCTCGTTCTCTCTCATGCACTCCTCTCCTCTCCTCTCCTCTCCTTCTCTTTCCTGTTCGATCTCCATCTCGATTTCCTTCTCTTTCCTGTTCGATCTCCTTCTCGATTTCCTTCTCGATCTCCTTAACACCGCAACAACAACAACGAAGACATGCACGAAGACATGCAAGATCTCCCTCTCTTATCTCGCTTGCCCCCTCCCTCCTCTTCACCTTTTTCGACCGCCGCCGCCGCCGCCGACACCTACTATTGCCTCCAACGGTTTTTTGGTCAAAATCGACCATGAAAGCTCTAGATCTAGAGTTTTCATGGTCGATTTTGACCTTTATAACCGAAATTCAACATAATTTCGGGGGTTTTGGTGAAATTCGAGGTAATTTCTCTCTTTTCTTACTTTTATTTTGTTTTTTTGTTGTTTTTGGTGGAATTTGTGGGTTGATTTGGTTGTTGGTGGTTGTGGTTTAATCTGGTTGCTGGTGGGTTGTTACAAATTAGATCTGTAACTCGAAATTGTTGCATGTCTTGTACATCTAATTTGGGTTTTTTTTTTCTTCTGTTTTTGAGTTTTGAGAATTAAATATCAAAATTAATTATTGTTTTTTTTAACAAATATCAATATTAATTATGTATTTCGGTTTATACTGTTTTTATTGATTTTAGATTTCGGATTTTTTTTTTGGAGGAATTCGATGTTTTTTTTTGAGTTTTAAGAATTAAATAAGACTGTTAAGAAGCATGTTTGTTTTTGTTCTATAATATTTTTGGGTTTCAGAATTATAATTTACTTTGGAATTATAATTTACTTTGGGATTTTATTAATTTTTCTGGGTTTTCTTTTTTTATTTTGAAGTTCATGTTTTCTGTTTTTTTTTTCTTCTTTTCGCATCTATATTGTAAGTTTAATTAATTTTGGTGTTTTAATTATGCAGGTACTAGTTTATGACTCCACATAGAAGAATCAAGAAGATATTGACGTTGTAATTTTTTTTTTATATTGATGTTGTAAATTTTTTTTGGGTATTGTACAATAACAATTTAATGATAAATTTATTTCCTATTATATATTTCATTTACAGGCTTAGTTGATTTTGATGTTGAGTTACTCATATTTCAAGTGAAATAAGCAAACCAAAAATATGAACTCATAACTCTGACTATTTTTCAAGTGAAAAAAAAAATATACATCATATTGCCACCGGTTAACCGGCGGAAAAACTAATACATACCCAAAAAAAAAGCGCCAATTAATATTGCCACCGGTTAACCGGTGGCCAAAACAATTAATGCCACCGGTTTTGAACCGGTGGCCTTTTGTTCTAGGATTTGCCACCCCCAACTGAGCACCGGTTCAAAACCGGTGGCATAGGGGGGTTTTGAACTGGTAGCCAACTAGTTTTTTCGCCTAGTGGAAGGATGTTATAGAGATTGGTTTTGGTGGATTGCTTCATATGAATTTGCAGGAAAATATCAGTCATCAGTTGTACAACTATATAGTAACATGCTAGAAATCTTATTGTTGGTAAAAAGGAACATGCAATTCGTATTGATAGTTCTGATATTTTTGATGTGTTGGGTATTCTTTTTACCGATATACCTGTGAAAGAGATTTCTGAAAACAAAAAATCAATCAATCCTGATTAATATTTGAAGATAGAGTGGAGGAGATTGTTGGGTTTGGATATAGAAGATGACTCTGAACAGGGAAATGAAGCTGAAGCACAGAAGCAAAAGAAGGGGAAAACAGAAGAAAAAGTTGTTTAGGGTAGGAAGAAGAAGAAGATATATGTCAACATTCTTACTTATAAGATGTTGTTTGAGAAATATAGACATGGTGGTCCTGAATTTATAAAGTTGTTTGTTATGTTTGCTGTGTTTACATTCCTAACTCCAATTGGAGATAAGTCTCCTAATTTTATTATCATCAAGTCTTTAGAAGATGTGTGTTTCATTAAGTCCTTCAACTGGGCTGGTTATGTTATGGACTTCTTATGTGGGTTAATAGCAGATTTTCAAGCCTTTGTTTTGAAAAAAAAGGAAGGAAAGGACTTGAAAACAAAATCTAAACAAGTAAATGGCTATCTAATTGCTTTGTAATTGCATTTTTTAAAAAGTTTGAGTTTAGGACAACTTTACAAGACAAGTCGTTTATTTTGAACTGGAGTTGTGAGAGTTTGAATGAGAGGATTAAGTTTGTTGCAGAAAATATGGATTATGGTACTGTGAAACTGTACCCTGCTGCCATACCAAAACAATATGCTGGCAAAACTGAACAGGCTCTTCTAAAAACTTTAAGGTTGGACAGTATTGAATTTAAGATTGAAGACAGTGATGAAGATGAATATTTGGATGAAAGGCAAGTTGAAAAGAAGGAAAAAAAGAAGGAAAAAAAGAAGGAAGATTAGGTTGTACAATCTACTAGCTTTGAATTGAAGGATATAGATGATAAAGCTAGATATGTAATGTACAAGAATCCTAAAGAGTTTCCTACTGATGCTGAGATTGATAATATGGATATCGATGTAATTTTAAAATTCCATCTTTTTATAATATTTTTAGATTTTGTATAATTTGCTTTTATCATAATCAACATTAATATTGTCAGTTAGAAATTAGAATACTATTATCAGCAATAAGAAAATGTTAGTCAGGAAATGAAATTAATATATTAAGGTTATTGTTGATTTATTTACATTGCTGTAATTTGATAATACATTATTATTGTCATGATTTACTATCATATTATCAGGTTTTATATACTTTCTATCAAAAATTAGCATTATCTAATATTATCCTTAATTCTATTATTTTATTTTGATTATAGTATATGTTTGTCAGGATTTAAATTCTTTTCATCAGAAATTATGTTCTACTTGTCAGCAATAAGAAACTATTAGTCAGGAATAAGATAAACACCCTCAGAAATTAGATTACTATTATCAGCAATAAGAAACTATTAGTCCGGAATAAGAATTATGTTATTTTCTTACATTTTACTTATTCATTTTTTATTTTATTTGTTGATTAGCATGTGAAGAAGAAAATGATGAAATTTGGTCAAGGCTTGAAGATTGTATCAGAGAACCAAATAGACTTTGCTATTCATTTGAAGGATGAAGCAAAAACATATTAACAAGAATCTCAATCTCAAGGAGAGAATGATTTCTATTCTAATCCTGAATTTTTAGCAAAAATTGATGCAATAGTTGAAGCTGCAATGCAGACTAAAACTTTAGCTACTGATTTGGATTAGTTTGATAAAAAACTTAAGTCTGATGCAATTGTAAGTTTGATTACATTTATTATTATTATTATTATTATTATTATTATTATTATTATTATTATTATTATTATTATTATTATTATTTTATACTTATTAAAATCATATTAGTGTAGACACCCATTTATGTCTTCCCAAAACCAAACCCAGTGATGAATGCCTTGCGCGTTGTGTTGTTATCGAATTAGGTGAAAGTGATTCGAAAGCCAAATGTTGCGGTTTAGTTTTAATTAAATTCTTTTCTCTCTGTTTTTGAAGATGACTTTTATTTATTTGAAAACGTCCATTTCAGTTTATTTTGGTCCACGATAAGGGTCCAATAATGGTGTAGTTGTATGGGGCTCGAGGAGACCTTTCCAACGATATATTATAAGCCCAATTCCGATGAATATTGAGGAAGTTATGGCCAAAATACTAAACTGGGCCCGGTTATTTATTTTAATACGGCCCAATGATCTAGAGGAGGGCCCAATATTAATTATTATTCCTAAAATTGTTAGGATTAATTATAGTTTTCTAGAAGTTTCTAGAAAGTTCCTTTTAATTCTAATATTGTTAGATTTAATAATTAATTATCTTTAAAAGATTTTTATTTGGAATAAAATGTTGTTTTGTTATCTTAAAAATACGTATTTTATCTTCTGTACGGATTCCGTAGATCAAGTTGATTAAAGATCAGATTCCGCGTGAAGAAAAACGCCCTAATACAGGCTGTCGCCAAACGACAAGTCTGTCGCCGCGCGACAGACCCTGTCGCCGCGCGACAGACCCTGTCGCCGCGCGACAGACCCTGTCGCCTCGCGCAGACATTGTCGCGTCGCGACAGAGTTGATTCCTGGCGACATCGTGGAGTTTTATTCCTTATCAAATTCTATGATTTTCCGGATTATTTTCATTATAAATAGCGTCCGAATTCCTGTTTTCAGAATCATCAATCACTATCAATTCTCATTCAATTCTTCCTTAATTCTCTCTTTTCCCTTGAGCAATATACGCTTTCTTTCTCTCTCTCTTTTTAAACTAGCTTTTCACATACAATATTCCGCATACATTAGACTTAGAGTCATCTAGCCATGTTCGAAGTTGCCTTCGCCCTAGACGTGCAAGGTTGATATTTCTGAGGGTTTGGTCCAAAACTAGTCTAAACTTTATTTTACTTGATTTCAATTTACTTTCTTTAATTATTCTTTATACTTTCATTGAAGTTTACTAACTTGTGTATTTCGTTATTAGAAAGAGGTACGAGGCTTCAAAGTAAGTAGAATAGCTTACTTCCTATTTCTTTCACAATGTAGATTGCATGCTTATTATTGTTTTATGATTCCTAGTATCATGTTAGGATGTTTAATTTCTAGTATTATGTTAGGATGTTATTTTATGCTTTCTAGAATCATGTTTAGGGTGCCTTTTATTGCTTTACTCTTTCTAATATCATGTTAGTACCATGTTAGGTTTAAAGCTTTGATCTTTATTGCTTAGTGACATGCTAGGATTTGTTATTATTCTTGTTAGTATCATGCCTAGGATCTTGCTATTATTATCAAGCTTTATTATGCCTTATCATGATTGTTATGATTATTATTATTATGTTTCTTGATTTATATATTGTTATTGCTTGATCACGCCTTTTATGATTGTTAAAGGGAATTTGTACTTGGAATCACGTTTAATAAGATAATTAATAATTTGGTTTAGGCTAATGTGATTTTAACTCAAGTGATCGCCAATAATAGTATTATTTGTGCATTAATATTCAACCAACATAGATAAACAGGGTAGGTTTAATATGATGTTTGTATGTTATTCGAAAAGCGCACATGAATACGAGCAGAACAAAGTAGAGGCCTATTTTATAGGGTGGGTCCTTTCTTTTGTAGATTGGATTCGTACCCTCATCCCCGGACCCTGTTTGGTTCAAGACCTTATGGAGTAGTTGATGGTCCTTTTGGATTGTCTTTTGGGTTTACAAGTTCCTAAAACTTGTTGGCGACTCTTTTTGCTCTTTGTCTTTCCCTTTGGAACGCCACCGTACTTTAGTGTATGATCACAGTGGGGTTCAAGTTTGGGGTTATCATAATGCTTGAAATATTCCCCACAGTTTTTGGCGACTCCACTGGGGAGGATTTCTATTTATATTCCTGAAATTTATTAAATTTTGGCAATTATTTAGAATGAGCGGATGAGACTCGAAAAATTCTAAGTATTTCATGTGCGTGATTTGATTAACATTATTGTACTATGCATTAAAAGGTCCTCATGGGAGTACCCCATGAGTCAATCCATAGGAATTTTACACGTGGGAAATTTGGGAAATATCTTTCATGACTAGAATCGAAAAGATAATACGAAATCTGGAAAATTCGAAGAACACAGAAACTTGCCAAGGCATGTAGGAACTAGCGTCTAGAAAACAGGGCTTGTCGCCCGTAAAAAGTTTCTGTCGCCTAGCGACAGTTCTGTCGCTTGGCAACAGAGGCTTTTTTGCGGCGACAGTCCCTATAGTCTGGCGCCAAGTTCTTCCAATACCGAGCCAGGGGTCTGTCTTCTTGCTTTGACCATTTCTAGTGTTGTTGGCTCGATTTTGCTTATTGATTGAGTCATTTACTCACTTTTCTGAACCCATATGTGTTCTACATATGGATATAACCCTCTGGGGGTTCCTGCTTCACCTGCCCAATGGAATATTCCACTATCACGTGCAAAGTTCAGATTTGGGTACGTGTAATGTTTGCGAATCCACCAAACTGTGGCGTCGAGTTCGATTTCATCACGAACTCGCGGAATCCTGTCCATTCGCTCCAACCCTCCCGGTAGGCTTGTGTGCAATGCATATGGATTCTTAACCATGGACCTTTTTGACTTAACCCATATCCTCGAACTTTAGAGAACTAGAGCCATGGTTAGGTTGCAAACTCATCATATTGTGACTATGTGAACTACTTGTGCCTTTGTTCGTATATATTATATGTGTGTTAACCGTTTGTTTGATTTGTGTTAAAGATTAAATAAATTGACCAATGACTAAAAGGACTTTGTCTAATCAATTAATTAATTAATTTCGAATTAATTAAAGGCTAATAATTTAATCAATTCGACTTAGTACGACTTTAGGCATGTCCATTTAGAGTAAAATTACTGGAAATAGTCCAGATTAATGTTCCAGCAATGGCGCAAGAATTTGGACTGTGGCGCTGCAGTCTAGTGTCTGTCGCCTAGCGACAATTTTGTCGTCTGGCGACAGGCTCTAAACAGTGGCGAAAGTCCTGTTGTTTTAGCGACAGTCCAGTTTTCTTGCTTGAGTCACCACGACAAGTCTAATTAACAGTCTACTAATTGGATTAATCAGTTTGTTAATATTTCAAACCATGTTTAAGTCTTTAATTGAGTTTAGGCACTTAAAAGTCCCATGGTCACACACTAGTAGTCAAGGCATGTCACTCACATACACATAAAGCACACACATAACATGTTTGTCACATTATAACCATGTCTAGAGAGTCTTGAATGCGTGTTTTCCGTCATTTTTTTTGGGGGGGTTATTCGGATATTAATCTTCCAATTTTCAACTTCCCTTAAAATATATACCCCATTTTTTTATTTTCTTCTTTTTCTTTTAATCTTTTAAACATAAAGTCAAGTCAATTAGAGTCAAATATTAAAACAAATATGGTTTAAATTACAGCGCGTGGTCAAGAAAGGAAGGGCGTTTAATCAAGGACAACACTTTTGTTCAAGTTTTACTTTTCGACAAACCAATCGGTAGGAAAAGAAAAGCTAAGAAGGCAATGGCTAGTCAAGAAGAACTTAATGAATTCAAGGGACAGGTAGCCAACTTGGCTGAGATGTTGCAAAACTTATCGCTGCAAATAAGTAATCCTGAAAAACAAAAACAAATGGACCTAATCCAGGAAAGCTTGGGCAAACTGTCCAACGATTTCAGATTTCAAGAGATTAGCTCCCAAGGGGTCTCAGTGGATAAGGACCTTCTTCCACAAAAGTTCAATCCCAATGACATCCCTAAGTTCAAGGCTATGGATAATCCCTATTTTCACTTAAGAGCTTTTGAAACTGTAATGAGTATTAAAGGGATAGATAGAAAAGCATTTCATTCTGTATTTTCATTATCCTTAGAAGCTGTATGTCAACAGTGGTACTTTTCACTTGATAAAGAAAAGACCTCAAGTTGGGAATCTATTGTGAGTGCTTTCATTGAAAGGTATAAATGCAATATACAAGTTGAAACCGATCATAGAGAATTAGAAATGCTGAAACAAAAAGAAAACGAGGTTTTCACCTCCTTCTTCAATAAATGGAGGGAAACCACTGCAAAAATGGTTGAAGTGCCTAGTGAAAAGGAATCCGTCAGGATGTTCATTAAGAACCTCCAAGAAAAATATTCTAAGCACCTTAAATATCAAAGCAACTTAAATACTTTCAAAGCGGTATATGATATTGGAATTAACATTGAAGATGACCTTGCTAAACAGAAAATTGCTAATAACAACTCAAGTAGTGGCTGGAAAAATAAGAAGAACGACAATCCTTCTTCATCCAAAACTACCCACTAAAATAATGTTAGCACTTTTCCTCTTAATGAAGTATTGGCAATGAATAATAATCAAGGACAAAAGAAACCATTTAGGAAGAATTATACTCCTATTGGTATGAGTTATGACACCGCATTTGATCGCTTACATGCAAAAGGTCTTATAACTCCTATTGGACCATTTGGGGACCCACCTGTCGAAAGGAGAACGGCTAGCTGGAACCCAAATGCACATTGCAAATATCACCAAGGTAGGGGTCATCCTACAGAGAATTGTTGGAGATTAAAGGAAGCCATTCAAGATTTGATCGATAGTAACAAGCTCCCATTACCTCCTGCAAGTAAGAAGCCAAGTATCAATACTGCACCGCTATCGGATTCTTTGGCTATTTCCGACGAAGAAAACCAAGAGGATCCATCTAGTCTCATAGAGCCTATCGAGACCATTGAAGAAGAAATCTTCGAAGATGCTCTCGAATTCTCCGGTCAGGAACCTGCAACTAAGCAAGAAGTATTGGCATTGACATTAGTACTTTCAGAATTGAAAGAATTAATCTCACAAACCTTCGAGGCCATAAAAGAGAAAAATGAGTTACTTAAAAATAAACCTCCACTTAAGCAAAAGAAACCTTTTTCTCTCCAAGTAATTGACACTCCCAAAAAGAACAATAGGAAATATACTCCAATTGGGACATCATACACAAATATATTCAAGATGCTCTTCGAGAATGGAAAAATTCAACCTCTCGAGCCAAGACCATTTGAATCGCTGAAAAGGACAGACAAATATTATTGTGCATATCATCAATCAGGAGGACATACAATAGAGCAATGCTTCAAGTTTAAGGACTTGGTGCAACGTTTGATTGATGAGAAGAAGTTAGTTCAACTTCCACAAGATGCCATGATTAATGGAGTATGGGACAGTGACGATGAGGATGTTTACCTTAAAGACATTGAAGAAACTCCTCTATCAACAATATACCCAGTAAGTGACATTTGGGATGAGGAGGACTCACCCATAGATGTCCTCACTAGGTCCGGGAGAATACAACCTCCCATTTCAACACAACCCATACCTTCTATCCAGCAAATTCCCGTGCCTATTATAGAAGACAACGATGTTGTCAAACAGCTAAAAAAGACTAAAGTAGAAATGAATGTATGGAAACTTTTACCCACATCTCGAGAACATAGAGTTGCAGTCATGGATGCACTGGCTAAAGTAGGCATAGATTCGGACACCACTCCTGAGGGACTTGCAAACTTCCTCACGAGCGATCTCCCAAGTCCAATTAATTTGGTCACTTTTTCGGATAAAGAGCTACCACCGGAAGGTGACAAACACAATAAAGCTCTAAACCTCACAGTCATATGCAAAAGAATGAATGTCCCTATGACTCTTGTGGATAACGGTTCAACAATTAATGTGTGCCCACTTAGAACCGCAAGAATGTTGGGAATAAGAGATGAGGATTTATCCCTGTCAACCCAAGGCATAAGAGCTTATGATAATTCGCGTCGTTAAGCATTAGGGACGATTACCATGAATATAACGGCGGGCGCAATAGAGCATGCTACTACATTTCAAGTAGTAGATATCAAGGCATCTTTTAACTTGCTATTGGGACGCCCTTGGCTTCATGATTTAAAGGCCGTCCCTTCGTCTCTCCATCAACAAGTAAAGGCTATAGTTGGAGGTAATCCAATAACCATTGATGCTTCATCTATGAGGATTAAAACAGTAGAAAATCCACTAATTAATGTGGAACACGATGAAGATTTGTGGGGCTTTAGCGAAGAGGTCTCCTTAATAGAGGAAGATGAAAGGACCCCTCTTCATTATGACCTCCACTCAAACATGATAACAAATGCTATCCTAAGAAAACAAGGACACTTTCCTGGAATGACTCTAGGAAAGAAGAAAGGAGTAGCTAAACACATGGGCTTACCTGGCCTCCCTAAATTGGATACTTTCGGACTTGGTTTTGAACCAACCCGCGAAGACCTTAAACGAGCCCAGGAAAAATCAAAAGCACGAAGAAATGCCCGCATACAAAAAAAGGAAATACCCATGGATCAATATCCTCTCACTTTAAATGGGCAATTTATAAGAGAAGGAGAGGATTACCCTTGTTATGAATTTCCTGAACCCTTTGTTGTGAATGGTATAAGGCAGCCTGGATTCGAGATCTTTTTGGATTGTTGTTTCCTAGACGAGATCCCAACTCCAATATATAAGGAAAAGGCATCTCCTTGTTTCGACTTTAATGTCATGGGACTCCTCTTTGGAAGGGAAAAGAACGAATCAAGATACATGGAAGATGATTCTTCACTTATCCAAGCAGTTCTCCAAAGCGACAATTTCGACCCCTCCGAACTTATCACTCCAATAGAAGATCAAGAGCGTGGATGGCGCAAGACAGTGAAGATAGTCACTACAAATGGAAAGAAGATTTCAATAACTACAGGGCAAGGACCAATATTCGAAGAGTCGTCTGAGTCAGAGTCTGAGTTAGAGTCTTCCCTCATTGAGTCTTCTAAGTCTTTAGTTGTAGCACCCTCACCTTCTATTTCTACTCCTAGGATAGTTAGCAATCAAGTCCCGACGGACATTTCTTTGTTTGATGTAATGATTTCTGAGTTTAATAATATGTCTTCTTCCCCGTATTCCTCTTGTTTTTCTTTATCTAAAGATGACGAGCATTGCTTAACTAATGATGAAAATGATAAAGAAATAATTAAAGCAATGGAAACACTTGAAAATAAGACACCAATAATTGAGGATACAGAAACGGTTGATATCTCAAAAGATCCAACCATTAAAAGAGAAGTTAAAATCGGACTGACGCTAAACAAAGAAGAAAGAACCGATTTAATTAGTCTACTTAAAGAATTTATCGATGTATTTGCTTGGTCATACGAAGATATGCCAGGCATTAATAGAGAAATAGCTCAACACACTATACCATTAATTCCAGGAATGAAACCTGTAAAACAAAAGTTACGTCGAATGAAACCCGACGTGGCCTTTAAAATAAAAGAAGAAGTACAAAAACAAATAACTGCAGGTTTTATCAGGGTATCCAAATACCCCGAATGGGTCGCCAATGTTGTCCCGGTTCCGAAAAAAGATGGTAGAGTTCGAATGTGTGTCGACTATCGAGATTTAAATAAGGCAAGTCCAAAGGACGGCTTCCCTTTACCACACATCGATATTTTGGTAGATAACACAGCAAACCATGCACTTCTCTCGTTTATGGATGGATACGCAGGATACAATAAAATCCTTATGGCCGAAGAAGACATGGAGAAAACAACATTCATAACACCTTGGGGTACTTATTGCTACACAGTAATGCCATTAGGTTTAAAAAACGCGGGTGCTACTTACCAACGAGCAGCAACTGCCCTACTCCATGATATGATGCATAAAGAAATGGAGGTCTATGTGGATGACATGATTGTAAAATCAAAAGACCGCCAAGGACACCCAATAGCTTTAAAGAAATTCTTTGAAAGATTAAGAAAATACAACATGAGGTTAAACCCCTCTAAATGTGCTTTTGGAGTTACCTCAGGGAAACTCTTGGGTTATGTCATAAGCTCTAGAGGAATAGAGATAGATCCCACCAAAATTAAAGCAAACATGTCCATGCCACCGCCCAAAACCGAAAAGCAAATTCGAGGATTTATTGGCCGGTTGCAATACATAAGTAGGTTCATATCCAAGTTAACCACGATATGCGAACCAATATTCAAAAAGCTTAAGAAAAATGTACCAATCATATGGGACGATGAGTGTCAAAAAGCCTTTGAGAAGATCAAAGCCTATCTCTCGAATCCTCCCGTATTAGCCCCAGCACTCCCCGGAATACCCTTAAGACTATACTTAACCGTCACAAAGGAAACAATGGGAGCTATGCTCGCACAAGAGGTAGAAAACAAAGAAAATGCTATTTACTACTTAAGTAAGAAAATGCTCGAGTATGAAACACGCTACACACCATTGGAAAAGCTGTGCCTCGCGTTGGTGTGGGCCACAACTAAATTGAGACATTACATGCTCGTGCATACCGTTTACGTAGTCTCACGAATGGATCCCCTAAAATACCTATTCGAAAGATCTACGCTTAACGGACGAATCTCAAGATGGATAGTAAATTTGGCCCAATTCGACATAAGATTTATGCCTCAAAAAGCAATTAAAGGATCAGTGGTCTCGGATTTTCTAGCAGATTTCCCAATAGAAGATTAAACACCCTTAGAAGAGAATGAATTCCCAGACGAAAATTTAATGATGACAGAGGATGATACATGGACTCTATATTTTGATGGAGCCTCGAACCAAAAGGGGTGCGGCGTAGGAGTCTTATTAATATCACCTAAGGAGGAACATGTCCCTATATCCATCAAATTAGATTTCGACGTCACCAACAACGCAGCTGAATATGAAGCATGCGTGGTAGGCCTCGAAACCGCTTTAGCCCTAGGCGTAAAGAAACTCCGGATATTTGGAGATTCCTCCCTAATTATTAATCAAATCTCCAAAAGATGGAAAGTTAGGAGTGAAAGCTTAGCTCCTTACCAAACATATTTGGAAACTCTCACCGATCAATTGGAAAAAGTGGAATACACTTACCTACCTAGAGAGGAAAACCAATTCGCCGACGCCTTGGCAAGGCTAGCCTCAATGGTTAGAATACCTAAGGAAATTGAGCAAATGCCTTTAACCATAGAAAAAGGCATAGACCAGCATACATCCAAGCCATAGAAGATGACGAAGTAATTCAAGAAGAAGAACCAGAGGAAGAACCATGGTTCATAGATATATTGAATTATGTCACCAAAGGAGAATATCCTCCTCATGCCAACAAAAGAGCGAAAAGAGCATTAAGACTCTTAGCTTCCCAGTTTGTACTCATAGGAAATGAACTACACAAAAGGGTACCTAAGGGACGAGCTCTATTATGTGTAGGCAAAAAGGATGCTCAAAGGGCTATGAGAGTAATCCATGAGGGTATATGCGGAACACATGTTAACGGCAAAATGCTAGTCCAAAAGATAATGCGAGAAGGATATTACTGGACTACCATGAATAAAGATTGCCATCAATATGTAAAAAGATGCCCAAAATGTCAAATTTACGCAAATTTGCAACATATCCCACCATCTCTTCTTTACACCTATACTTCACCATGGCCTTTCTCTACATAGGGAATAGACATAATTGGAAAGATTACACCTCCCGGAACAGGAGGTCATGAATACATCTTAGTTGCAATAGATTACTTCACAAAGTGGGTAGAAGCACAATCATATGCTAAACTCACCGCCAAGCATGTAGCACTCTTTATCGAAAGAAACATAATTTGTCGATACGGAGTCCCACATGAAATGATAAGTGACAATGGAACTCACTTTCAAGCAGAATGTGAAGAATTGTTACAAAAGTATGGTATTCAACATCACCATTCTTCCCCGTATAGACCTCAAGCAAATGGAGCAGTTGAGGCCGCTAATAAAAATTTGAAAACGATCATTGAAAAAATGACTGAAAATTATAAGGATTGGCCTGACAAACTTCACTTCGCACTGTGGGGTTATCGCACGTCAATCCGAACGTCAACAGGAAATACGCCATTCAACTTAGTATATGGAATGGATGTCGTACAACCTGTAGAGTTAGAAATACCTTCTTTACGCATTGCGTTAGAAAGTAAACTCGATGAAGTTGAGTGGACTAGAGCACGATATGAAGAGCTAATCCTACTCGATGAAAAGTGACTAGAAGCTCTACATCATACCCAATGTTATCAAACCCGCATGGCTAGACATTTCAACAAAAAGGTCAAGACTAGAAATATCAAGGTTGGGGACTTGGTATTAAAAGCATTAAGAAAAAATGTTTTAGATCCAAGAGGCAAATTCCGGCCTAATTGGTCTGGACCATATATTGTCAAAACAATCCTGTCAGGAGGTGCGGCTAAATTAACTGATATGGATGGCAATGAATTTTCAAACATGACAAACCTTGACCAACTTAAGAAATACTACCCATAAGTACTTGAGTGAAACACTCAAGAGAGCTACGTTTGGCCTGATTCCTTAAATAAAGGATACGTAGGCAACCCATACAGGGTGCGGCCACTTTAATTCCTTCAAATTCTGTATCCCCGAAGTAAAAAATACATGTCCGCAAAATTTCAAGACTGACGCCAGAAAATAGACTCTGTCGCCAGACGACAATTTTGTCGCCAGGCGACAGAGCTAAATCCTCAGCGACAGTGCATCAGATAGCAGCGCCAGTCTTCTGCAAGTGTCTAGACAAGTTTCACGTATTCTGGAAATTTATTCGACTCCCGTACTCGAATTAATTCTCCGAAAAATAAATGTTGTAATTGTTTTCATTGCTTTAATTGAAAGTTAATTAAAATAAAAGCTGAAATTTTATTAATTAATAAAGAAAGTACATTACTGATAAAATAAAAGCTGAAAAATTAACTAAAACAAATTAACTTTGTCTAATAAATCAAAAGAAAAGCAATGCTCTAATCTTTTTTCTCCTTCTTCATTCTTTTCCAATTTGTGTCTTCATTCTCTTCCTCTTGATCCATAACCTTTGCTAGGAGACAACCGTTAGAAGATCTACACTCTATTTTAGTATAGATAGTTTCTCCTTCCGCTAGGACTCCATGTTTGTTCTCTACCCAAGCTTCCTTCTTAGTAGAGTCGACTTTTCTTTTTCCTTGATTTTTCTTAGCACTCTTCTTTCTAGGCATAACAGGAGTCTTGAATTCAATTCTTTCCCTTAGGCGTTCTTTAGCAGGGACCTTTTTGTCACCTAGACGATCCTAGCTTCACATTGGTCTTTTCAATTGTAACTTAAGTTTTTTGGAATCTTCCATCAAGCCATTGCTTCACTTTATTTGACAAGCATGGTGGTTCCTTATGGGTAATCACCTCCCATAAGGGCCTACCGCTCCAGTATCCATCAAAGCGCTCAATCTCTTGTGACACAGGAAATTCATAAGGACGGCGAAGATCTCCTGTAGGGATGGTTTGTGCGAGACCATATTGTCTCATGACTCTACAAGGAAAATAAAAGGTTAGTCTCGACAAGCTCAGGAGACGACAATATGCTTGGTTACTACAACCAATCATCGCATCAATCTTCCACCAAGGAACAATCCAGTTTATGGTAAAGTCACCGGCAGCGAACACCTTGCTCCACTCACGGCGACCGATTTTCAAAAATCGTTTCTTTCGCCGGACTATGCAATTTGGAACATATGTGTGAATATCATCAGGAGGATTAATAAGCTTCAGCCTCTCCATGAGCCATATCTGCAAAATATGTATTTAAATTAATATTACAGTGTAAAATAATATTCTTTAGTTCTTGATAAATTAATAATAACATTATTTTATACCTGTAATAAAATTGGAGAACCTCTTAAAGGTGCTCTTGAATTTTTTCTTAGTGCATCTAACCACAGCATAGTCTCTCCAACAATTAATGGCATTGGATTCCTCCCAGATTCAACTTGTTCTATAACGGATATAATTATCGATTGCCCTTCATTATCTTTACCACTCACTAAGAGCAATTGGTTAAATAAACAATAAAGGAAAGCCCTTCTCTTATAGACACGGAAATCGGGATTGGGATTATCATAAAAATAATGTGCAAATTCTGTCAAATTAACTATGTTACCATGCACTATGTGTTTTAAAGTCGTCCCCCTCAAATCAAAAAAGTGTTCGAAATCCTTATAGTAATATTCATTGATTCTAGGCATTACCGCAAGGTCTGTGGAATAATAACCTACGATGGCTCCAAATTCTTCCGGTAAAGGACATATTTCATCATGAAAAAATCTAAAACAATGAGTATCAATATTCCAATAGTCTATGGCAGAATAAATAAAGTCAATATCAAGACTCATCCCCTTGACTCCAAACATACCCCCCATATGAGAAAGATCTAATGCCTTTTTATCCTTAGCAGTTAAGTGACGACACCATTCATCCATGTACCCACAAAAGCTTCTTTTAGCTAAAGGCATGATTACTAGTTAATTAACTATTCAATAAGCTGGTTAAATTATGCAGTAAACGGATGATTCGGGGGCTATTTATAACCTTTTTTCACGACAGACTTCAATTCCTGTAGGAAACAGGAAAGCGCGTCTGTCGCTGATGGGAAGGAGAACGGTAGGTCGTTGGGCTACCACCCCACCCAATCAAACAAAATTTGTAACTTAACAAACCCCTATTTAGTGTAGTGGTAAGTCAAGGTCGAACCCAAAGGAATGGAGGTTGAATGCACGATGCCTAAGTTAAGCTATTCCGAAGTCTAATAGGGGTTTTAGGTAGAAACTAAGGCTAAACTAGGCGACGCAAAAGGCTTGTACTAAATGAATGCTAAGGCACTAGGGGAATGGATCCACATGCATCAACGATGAAGTTCAATCAACTTGGGGAATTTACCAATCAAGTCAAGCAATGTGAGGGATAACCGAAATTGCAACCAAGAGAGTACATCAAGATATTCTCCTAGAGGTCTAATTAGCGTCAACTACATCAAACACTAGCTAGGAAACATCACAAGATATCTCAATCGAGTAAATGTAAGCCACAAATCAATGGTCCGTATCAATGTGAACTCACAATGCAATCTAGTGTGAATAACAAGGGTGATCAAGCCTAATCAAGCACACACATGCACAAAATCAATCAACCAATTTAATCACATCATCAACTCAATCAATTTCCCCCAAATTAATCTCAATTCATCATCAATACATGCTTCACCACTACCCTAGCAAATAAACTACTCACAATCCATAAAGAACAACAAAATCAAAGCTAAACTAATCATCATTCCCAAATTCATCAATTGAAATCAAATTGAAACCAACCAATTCAATCAAATCAATAAAACTATCAATCAACCAAATCAAACAACAATACTCATGAAATCAAACATTGAATTGCATTAAAGAGTAAAGAATTCTTACAAACTTGATAGAAATCAAATCAAATGAAACAATCTTCAATCATCAATCATCAAACCCACACTTTCTCTCTCTAAAAATGCTAAGAACTAATGTTTTCTCTCTCTAAAATCTAATCTAATCTAAATCTTACTAATGAAGATCTAATCTTCTCTCTATATATGGAAAGAAATAACTAACAATCCCAAGAGGAAGTTGGGAAAGACGTCCAAAAATAGACCCACGTCGGTGCGGGCGCTCGAAGGAGAGAGAATGGTGCGCACGGGAGCACACCCAGGCATGTGCGCCCGCACACACCTGATGTGCGGCCGCACACGACAGATGTGTGGCCGCACACTCCTCTAGTGCGCCCGCACAACCCTGGGTCTTTCCCCCTTCTTCTCTTCGTCCTAGCTCAAGCAGTGCACACATCCTAGGTGATGATGATGGAGGACAAAGTGGGCAGAAACTTTCTTGAATTTCTTGAAAAGTATAAGCCATGAGGAAGGCATATACAAAGCCTTGAAGCTTGCCCCTTGGATCCACCTTTGACTTGAAGCTTCTTGCACCATCTCTAGGCATGAAAACAATGAAAGCTCATAGAGAGGAAGCTCGGGAATTCTTGGACAATCAATTACCACCTACAAACAAATGAAATAAAGCAAGTAAAAGAGAAAAATAACAAGTAAACTAGAAAAAACATGAAATAGAGAAACTAACTACAAAAATCATAAAATGAAGAAAACAAGAATAAAACTAAGGAAAACTAAAGAAAAGAGAGATAAAATGAAATAAAAATCATCCAAAAAGGAACCAAATGAGTGCCATAAATGTCACTCATCAGTCGCCAGGCGACAAAATTGTCGCGCGGCGACAAAACCTGTCGCGCGGCGACAGACCCTGTCGCGCGGCGACAGGATGATTTACGCGGCGCCAGCTTCTTCCTTAGCAGCGTCACCTATTGCGCGTAGGAAACCGTGTTTTTCCGTATTTGATTTCGACTTTGATTTGACTTTCTGTTCTATTCCTCTTCTCATACCCTCAATATTATGATTTTTATTATTATTATTATTATTATTATTATTATTATTATTATTATTATTATTATTATTATTATTATTATTATTATTATTATTACTCCTATTATTACTATTATTATTATTATTATCATATTAAAGCTTAATTAATTTTAAGCTTACCTTCATTTTCTTCTTTCTTTCATTTCTTTTTTTGGGGGAGAGAGTCGGTACCCTCCATTAATATTAAAAATGACGGAAAAAATTTCGCGCAAAAATTACACTTTCTCACACACTTACATATACAATGCATTCGTTATAAAGTAATAAACTAAGCAAATAAAATGTTCAATATATAATAAAATGCATATATATATACAAGTGTCTGGCACATGAGTCATATAAATACAATAGGCAAAGTCCTACAAAAGCCAAACGTAAAACAAACACAGGTACAACTATGGCGCGGGAGGTCGCAAGTCGCGAGGAATGCCAAATGTATCGAAAAATGTCCTACTCCGTGGAGTATGTCCATCATCGTCCCCTAAACCACCAGACGGCACAAACTACAGCTCAAGGCCAGGCCACCTAACCTCACCCTGAAACCCGACGGAAAGAGGCTGGGGCTGCAAAGGCTGCTGCGACGACGAGCCAAACTCGTATGTCCCACCACCCATCCCACCTCGAACGGTCGGCCCGGTCGGGATGTCCTCAGGTGATGACGCCGAATCCTTTACAGCGGCGGCCTCAGAACGACCACCTCGACCACCAGAAGTAGTCCGGTGACGCCTCGAGTCGGACCTAGTAGTCTCCCTCCTAGGCTCGGGCCTCGATCGAGTGCGTGGAGAAGGAATAGGCTGCCCCTGCAAAAGTAAATCAAAGTTAGCAAATGCAACGAAAATAAAGCCAAAAGCAGTAAAAGTAAAAGTAATACCTCCTCGGCGTCGTTGCTACGACAGGTAGCACGGTTCCGCAACCTCACAAGCTGGTTCAAAAGGCGTCAATGCACCTGGCCATAGCCGTCACCACCTCACGAGAGAACAGCCAAAATAGTCAAAGTCAATAACAATTATAAAGCCAACATAAGGATGGTATAAAAAAAAAACTACTTACTTGAGTCTGGTGACGAGGAATAGACCGCTCCACAAACTGCTCTCCCTCTGGAGCTGGCGGAATAAGCTCCTCGATCGGTCCATACGTACCCTGGTAGCGTATAGACATCCTCGGAGGGATGAACTCCCTAGGACCAGCCTGCTAAAAGTAAAAGTTAGAAAGATACTTGGGGGCTACCTAAGAAAGATAAACCAAATGAATAAAAGCATACCGCTGCCTCCTCTGAAAGGACAGGAGCCGGCGCTAGCAACGGTAGCAGGTCCTCCTCATAGCTCTGCTCGAGGAGAACGTATGACCTCCAAGGAGTACCTCGCGAAGGCCCACCAGCACGATCCCGCTGCAAGGCATCGTGGAACATATGCCGAGGTGGAGGAGCGGGAACAACGAAAGTATCTGAGGAGTGCTGGATGGCCACCCTCTCCCCTAGGTAGACCACCACGTCGTACGTCCCCAGAAAGTAACGACGCTCAACTGTATACTGCGCCGCCAGCGCAGAGATAGGAAAAGCAGCCCAAGGTCGATATACCGGGCTAGGCTCCTGAAACATCACTAAGTAAGATACTAACGCTAAAAGGTGATAAAAGAGAAAGTAAGAATTAAAGAAAAACCCACCGTGAGGATCATCTCTCGAAGGCGTAGCATCTCCGGCGGACCTCTACGGCCTCCCCAACTAGCAGCAATGGGGAGCACGCGAGGAGAGGGCCTCGCAGGCGCAAGAGAAGAGAAGTACTCGTAGAACCAAATCTACACAAAAAGTGAAAATCAGTAAAAATTGTGCTCCTAAAATCTAGAGTTAAAATCTAAATAGGGAAAAGGAGATATACCTCTACAACCCTCCAGAAACTGGAAAGGGCAATCTCCCCAGACAGGGCCTTGTGACGACAGGAACGCCGCAAGCCCAGTAGAAAATCAGCATAGGCCATGCTGGCCCAGTCATATGTCCCGACCAACTGGAGGTCGCGAACGGCAGACAGGTAGTATAGAAGTACTCTACTACATCGATCAGGGGAAAATGTCCCTGATAGCAGATCAGCACAAAGATACGCACCCGCTGCTCTCGGGTAGTCGCATCATCCTCGAAAGCTGCATCCAACGTGCAGCGACGGATGCATCGGGAACTCAGGTTTCCCGACTGAGCCTCAGCTTGGGCCCGAATAACGATCGGCCCCAATAACTCCAAAACCTCCGGCGAATAAACAGTAACCCCAGCATCAAAAGGCAGAGGAGTAGACTGGAACTCTAGCCCCGTGATGAGACTAAAGTCAGCTGGAGTGACTGTCATCTCACCCCAGGGAAAGTGAAAAGTGTTGGTGGTGTCCCAAAAGAACTCCACCAAAGCCCGAACAACGAGGTTACCCCCGTCGTATGAAAACATGGCCCGGGTGGCCTGCAGCAGGGGAGTCAATCCACATGACTCCCAAAGATGACGAAGCCCCTCATCACGGCAGATGAAGTTGTCGTACAGAGAGATGATGGTGGAATTACCCGAGCCATGGCTATGGGTCCTCCCACTCGCTAGACCTCGTCGGATCCTGTCCGACAGATGATGAACCGGCGCGTGAAATAGAGTGCGCTCGTCCCAATCAGGCATGACACCCAGCCTGGAAGTAGAAGGCACGTCCTCGCCCTCACTGGTGGGCTCGTCCTCTCGACGTGTGTCCCTCGACCGAGAACCGGAACCACGTCGTCTAGCCATGCTAAAGTATGTAAAAGTAATTAAACTTAAGTTTCTACAGTATCTAAAGTTCGCCTAAGCCGCATGATACTATGTTCAAAAAAAAAACGGAGTACGTAGTACTAAAACAGAGCAAAATTTCAAACAAGCATGGAAGCGTTCTTTAAGCAAATAAACAATTTCTTGCAAACATATGATGAATATTGTGACAAATTGTACAAGTAAAAGCAGTCAAAATGCAAAGAACGACCCACATTGTTCTTCACGACCTTAAGAGGTCCAACAATGGTGAATTCTTCATTTCTTCACCAAATTGAGTCAAACAAGTCTCAAAATACTCCCAAAGTAATATACAAGCATAATTAAACAAATTCAAGGCATAAAATTCAACGAGCAAAGCAAATTAAGCAAAATGAGTTTCGAATTTTCGGAAAAAACGCAAACAAGAATGCGTAATTCATCAAAAACCGAGTAGAGTTTGAGCAAAACTTACATAGATCCGGAAATTAGATGAGAAAAGCTTCGATTTGCAACAAGTTTGAGCGAATTTGGTTGAGAAATGAGCAAGAACGAATTTTTTGAAGTTTTTTGCGAAAAACTGAAGCAGAGCAGCGAAATGAGGAAGAAGAAGAAGTCGGGTTTAAAACCCCGATTCTGTCGCCAAACGACAGAATTGTCACGAGGCGACAGACCCTGTCGCGCGGCGACAGAACCAAAACCTCGCGACAGGCACTTCTGGTCAGCGCTGGAGCGGCGACAGAGTGCTGGGCTCTTCCTTATGGTTTTGTGGGTCCAGTTTAGTAATTTGGGTTCCTTGGTACGCCAGTTAGCCCCTTTAAGTAATTGACATGATTTAGTCAGCTTGATCAAAATGCACTGAGTGATCGACTTGATGAAAGATCGTCTCACTTTAGCTTAAAGCGCCTACGTATTGGCTTGTAATAAGGCACCGAAATAATGGTTCAACAAATAAGGCACCGAAATATTGGTTCAGTAAACGCACCAAAGTAATGGTTCACAAAGGCAAAAGCACCAAAGTACTGGCACAAATATAAAAGCAATGATGAATAATAGTATTAAGGGTCAATAGGTAAAGTGATTCTTTGACAATGTCTCAACATAAAGGGAAATTGTTTAGCAGCGAAGTACGGTCGTGACGAGGTAGTGTCACAAATGGTGGAGATGGCGAAGCAAGGCCACCTTCGGTGATCCCTCAAGGTAAAGAAGAGATTGTCTATAGCGGCGACATACTGCTGTGGCGACGTATGGCCACACCCAGGAGATGACGACATACAGTTATCTTCGATGATGTTCCCGAAATACTGTGGAGGATTATCACCAAGAATATTGAAGCCGACGACATATGGTTATCTTCAAGGATGGCGTTCACGAGGCACAGTGGAGGTTGTCACAAGCAACATAAGAAGCAACAGCAAAATGGTTACTTTCAGAGACGTGTGCTCGACGGTGCAAGATACGCGTTTCTTAACTCTTTTATCAGTTTTAACTAATGATTAGTTTTGCAGGTATCGGCGTTATAAGAATGATTTGGATTTGCAGAACATTTTGAATCATTCTCCGTCCCTATCGGTACTTTGACTCTCGTTTTTCGAAACCTAAGTTTCTTCAAACTCAGTCAAAGCAGGGGCTTCTGTAGACACCCATTTGTGTCTCCCCAAAACCAAACCCAGTGAAGAATGCCTTGGGCGTTGTGTTATTATCGAATTAGGTGAAAGTGATTCGAAAGCCAAATGTTGCGGTTTAGTTTTAATTAAATTCTTTTCTCTCTGTTTTTGAAAATGACTTTTATTTATTTGAAAACGTCCATTTCAGTTTATTTTGGTCCATGATAATGGTCCAATAATGGTGTAGTTGGATGGGGCTCGAGGAGACCTTTCCAACGATATATTATAAGCCCAATTCCGATGAATATTGAGGAAGTTATGGCCAAAATACTAAACTGGGCCCGGTTATTTATTTTAATACGGCCTAATGATCTAGAGGAGGGCCCAATATTAATTATTATTCCTAAAATTGTTAGGATTAATTATAGTTTTCTAGAAGTTTCTAGAAAGTTCCTTTTAATTCTAATATTGTTAGATTTAATAATTAATTTTCTTTAAAAGATTTTTATTTGGAATAAAATGTTGTTTTGTTATCTTAAAAATACGTATTTTATCTTCTGTACGGATTCCGTAGATCAAGTTGATTAAAGATCGGATTCCGCGTGAAGAAAAACGCGCTAATACAGGCTGTCGCCAAACGACAAGTCTGTCGCCACGCGACAGACCCTGTCGCCTCGCGGCAGACATTGTCGCGTCGCGACAGAGTTGATTCCTGGCGACAGCGTGGAGTTTTATTCCTTATCAAATTCTATGATTTTCCGGATTATTTTCATTATAAATAGCGTCCGAATTCCTGTTTTCAGAATCATCAATCACTATCAATTCTCATTCAATTCTTCCTTAATTCTCTCTTTTCCCTTGAGCAATATACGCTTTCTTTCTCTCTCTCTTTTTAAACTAGCTTTTCACATACAATATTCCGCATACATTAGACTTAGAGTCATCTAGCCAAGTTCGAAGTTGCCTTCGCCCTAGACGTGCAAGGTTGATATTTCTGAGGGTTTGGTCCAAAACTAGTCTAAACTTTATTTTACTTGATTTCAATTTACTTTCTTTAATTATTCTTTATTACTTTCATTGAAGTTTACTAACTTGTGTATTTTGTTATTAGAAAGAGGTACGAGGCTTCAAAGTAAGTAGAATAGCTTACTTCCTATTTCTTTCACAATGTAGATTGCATGCTTATTATTGTTTTATGATTCCTAGTATCATGTTAGGATGTTTAATTCCTAGTATCATGTTAGGATGTTATTTTATGCTTTCTAGAATCATGTTTAGGGTGCCTTTTATTGCTTTACTCTTTCTAATATCATGTTAGTACCATGTTAGGTTTAAAGCTTTGATCTTTATTGCTTAGTGACATGCTAGGATTTGTTATTATTCTTGTTAGTATCATGCCTAGGATCTTGCTATTATTATCAAGCTTTATTATGCCTTATCATGATTGTTATGATTATTATTATTATTATTATTATGTTTCTTGATTTATATATTGTTATTGCTTGATCACGCCTTTTATGATTGTTAAAGGGAATTTGTACTTGGAATCACGTTTAATAAGATAATTAATAATTTGGTTTAGGCTAATGTGATTTTAACTCAAGTGATCGCCAATAATAGTATTATTTGTGCATTAATATTCAACCAACATAGATAAACAGGGTAGGTTTAATATGATGTTTGTATGTTATTCGAAAAGCGCACATGAATATGAGCAGAACAAAGTAGAGGCCTATTTTATAGGGCGGGTCCTTTCTTTTGTAGATTGGATTCGTACCCTCATCCCCGGACCCTGTTTGGTTCAAGACCTTATGGAGTAGTTGATGGTCCTTTTGGATTGTCTTTTGGGTTTACAAGTTCCTAAAACTTGTTGGCGACTCTTTTTGCTCTTTGTCTTTCCCTTTGGAACGCCACCGTACTTTAGTGTATGATCACAGTGGGGTTCAAGTTTGGGGTTATCATAATGCTTGAAATATTCCCCACAATTAGATATATATATTTGATATTATTCTTTATTTTGTATAGGTGAATGATGTTATTTCTGATCTTGGTTTGCAAAAAGATCAAATTGAAGATAAAGAACAAAATTTAGAGGATGCAAACCAAGGAAGCAAGGAACCAGAGAATAAGGCAGACGTTTTTAATGGTTTGAATGTTGTTCAAGGAACTGATGTTGTTAAAAATTTGGATAGAGAACCAGAATTAGTTGAAGGCACAACACCATCAGAGAAAGAGGTGCATTCAGTTAGTAATGAAGGTCTTCTTAGTTCCACATCACCTCCAAGAACACCAAAGAAACCCAAGGGTCTCAATGAAATTTATTTTTCTGCTATGAATGAGAATCAGGCTATACTTGTGCAAGAATGGAGGAGTTTCCTCAAGGGAGATACTTCTTTGCCTAGATTTACTTTATTTACTCTTACTCCTCCTACTTCTCAAGATACACAAGTATCCCAAGAAGAAAATGCACAAGTTACTGAAAAAGAAGTTCAAGAAACTTCTGAAAAAGAAAATGAAAAAGTCAAGGATGATGACAGCACATCTAAGTTGTAATATTTGTATTTTAACTCAATAATTTATTTTAATAGTTATTGTATTTAACTATCATATTTTATATAAATAAATGTGTTTAATTTTCTATTTTATTGTATTTATTTTTATTTGTATTATTCATATGCTTTCAGGTTTTTACTAAATCTGATGATGTTATTTAGTCTAAAGCTACATAAGAACTTCCTTTAGCTATTTATCAAGGTCATCAGGTAATAATTTTTGTTAAAAATTTTCAGGAATTTAATGGTTTTTGTCAGAAATTATATATATTTTTGTAAGGAATTTAAAGTGAATTAGATTGAGTTAGTCAGGAATAAAATTGTCATTGTCAGGAATTAAATTACTTTTGTCAGGAATTACATTATTTATGTTAGGAATTAGATTGAGTTAGTCAGGAATAAACTTGTGTTATTCAGGAATTAGATTGAGCTAATCAGGAACTAGATTGAGTTAATCAGGAACAAACTTGTCACTGTTAGGAATTAGATTGTGTTAGTCAGGAATAAACTTGTGGTAGTCAGAAATTAGATTGAGTTAATCAGGAATAAACTTATCATTGTTAGGAATTAGATTGTGTTAGTCAGGAATAAACTTGTGGTAGTCAGGAAATAGATTGTATTATTCAGGATTAAACTTATGTTAGTCAGGAATAAACTTGTGATAGTCAGGACATAGATTGTGTTAGTCAGGAACAAACTTGTGATAGTCATGAATTAAACTACTTTTGTTATGATTTATATTATGTAGTATAGATTATTATTGTCATGATTTAGAAGACTTTTGTTTGATATTTATATTTTTTGTCCTTGTAGGAAGCACAACCTCAGCCTAGAGATGCATGTGCAGTTTTAGAATTGCTGAGGAATAAAACTGTTCCTGCTGAATCTATTCCAATTGAATCTCCTACTGTTGCTATTGCTGACATAATTGTATTAGATAAAACTCCTGCTCCTCCTAGTATTGATGATGAGTTTATGGTATCAGAAAAACAGCCTCCCAAAACACACATTGAGTTAATTGATGTTGATAGTACTCCTAGTGCTACAGATGTTCCTGGTGAATCTATTCTTATTCCTGCTGATAAATATTCTGGAAAAAGGGAGAAGAGATTTCATGAATTAAGACAAAGGCAGGAGGAGAGATTGCAAGCTGATTTGGTAGCAGCTGGTGATTCAGATTAGGTTCTACCACCTATTCACAAGATTTTAATTCAAAATAAAGACAAGATTGTGTGTAAGAATTTGCAAGAAAACAAGCCTTTGTATCACAGAAGATTGTCTGAACATGAAATATACATGTGTGATTACTTGTTTTTTATGCAATATTTTGAGCAGCTTGAGTTAGATCCTACTAGTGAAGATGAGGGAGTTAAGAGGCGTAACCACAGACTTTATGTAGAAGATGTAGGTACTGTTATCTGTCAGTTTCCCACTGAAGATCTTGAACAGAGTGATCTTATTTTGGTTAAGGAGGAGTTATGTTCCCTACGTCCGTCTCTGTGGGTTAATTCTGCTATTCATGATGCTTGGGCTTCTGTGCTCAACATTGAAGAGAGTAAAATAATAGACAGAGGAATTTTTCAATATAAAATATTTGTTTTTCAAACTGAAGTTGCTGTAAGTTTTTTTCTTTTCTTTACTTCATTAAGAAATAAATTTTATTTATAACATAATATATTTCGGTGGTCCGCCTCCGAAGCTTAAGTTAGTCTAAGTTCGAAGAATAAGGTGCGGAATGTAAAGGGTTATCTGCTCGGATTCCGAGCTCGGGTGTACTGTTCTCTTGAGAGTGACAGTTCTGACAATGATTGGCAATCACTAAATATACCTCGTAAAGAGTGTCAAAAGAACGTAGCCATAAATGAGGAGGTCATCTCCTATTTATAGGCTTCTCGAAAAACGTGCACCCCCTAGGGTTTCGTGCCCTAGGGAATATTTACGCAGCTTTTGCAGACCTCGGGATTTGGGCCTGAAAGCCGCCAATCCCAGGTCCTTTTATCTGTCTGCCACGTGTCGTTCCCTGAGAGGTCCAAGGTGGCGCCCCTTTCAGTGACACGTGGCGGACTCTGATTGGGCCAACTGGCCTAGGGTATTTTTACCCAAATCAACTGTGATACAATATGAAATCATGAACTAAATTATATGTAATTTGAAATTAATTATATATGATTTGAAATTACATACAATCAAAATTATGAACTAAATTGTACCTTTTTCAACAGTAATTGAGCTAGAAATTGATTCTATAGGTGAATCAGAATCTCCTTCAATCATCATTCTATTGTTTGATTTCTCCATTTTTTTATGAAATTTGAAGATTTGAATTCTCTGAAATTTGAGGAAATGAAGTGGTTGAAATTCGACGAAATGAAAGCGTTCGAAAATTTCAGTGAATGACGGCGCTCGAAATTTTATGAAAATGATGAAAACGAAATATTCAGATAATTTATAAAATGGTGCGCAGGCTTTGGTCGGGTTGATCAGGCCCGCGCTTTTTTTTATTAAGGAGCCCGGACTCACGTGAGTCCAGTCTCACGCAAAACGCTTTGATGTCTTTGATATAAATCTCTTTGTAGATGTCGTATGACCTCTTTCTATGAATCAATCTTCTTCAAAAAAAAAAAAAAAAAAAAAAAACAACTTATACATACTACAAAATTAACACAAAATGTACTCTAGTCATTGGAATATCCAATTCCTTAATTACCGTATAAAAAAAATAAAATTTAAAATTTAGCCTCAACTTTACAGAGAGTAATATTTTTTAGAAATGTACATTTTTTTAGACATCAATCTAATCTAATATATATATATATAAAGGGGAGTTTTTTTCTCGAGATTTTAGAGCGCACGTAGGATTTTTATTTTTAAAAAATTATTAGAGTGCCACATAAGATTAATATTTTTAAAACGCTACAATAGGATTATGCCACCTAAGATTAGTTAATGTGCCACGTAGGATTATAATTTATAGTTAAATCTAATAAATAATTCAATTGCCACATGAGCATAAATGACCAATGAGATTTTAATGGTTACATTAATTAAATATGAAATATTATCTTTTGAGATTAGAACTTTTATCTAATACTCCGTATTTTAAAACAAATTCGAAGAAAGTGATATATTACGTACAACTAATAAAATAACAATTATAATCACATAAATATAAAAAATATTTTTTAAAAAAAATCTTCATCTAGTTTGTATATATAACTTATAATATAAGAGTCGCTCTATCATGGTGTATGGCACTGCTCCACTACCTAACTAGTCTTCTATTACAAAGCTTGAATTCCAAGACTCTATACAGCAATATATTCATTGACGACTTCAATAATTATTAGTCGCTGCCTCACTGGTAAGATGATCACGGTTCCACAGCAGAATCATGCCCTTCGAAACCCAAGGCAAATGTATCATGCTAAAACAAGTGATCATGCTACGGTCTTCTTGTGATACAAATAGATCAGAACTTTGCATGTGTTCCACAGCTCATACCACAGTTGATAGTTTTTGTGTGGGTATTGACAGACACGATAAGCTATATGCTGTTAATGTGTCAAAAGTAAATTTCGTTACGACAATCTTAGAATTTCTGAAGGGTGGTACCTGCAATTTAAGAGGCCAATGAATGGCAGCAACTGATTTAATTGTTAGATTTATGTTCTATAAAATTAGATATGCTGCTCCAATGGAACAAGAAAAAAAATCTTAGACTCTGGCAACAAACACCAAAGAAAGCCATAGATCTGGCTCCTCTATTTTCACCCAACCAAAGAGAATTCTATAATACTCTGTACCAGAGGCTAGCAGGAGAACAATATATAATTGACCTAGAGCATATAAATCATTCCTCAATCCACATATAATGAAAATTTGTTGGAAGTGTGACAAAATAAATTATCTTTTGAATACAAAATCTGTTTTATTAACCTGTAGCATCAGTAGTAGCAGGTTCAATATTAGAATACAAATTGATCCTATAGAGTTGTATATATTTTTCCTTTTGTTGTTAGTTTTCACAGATTTGTATACTCTTGTCTCAGTATATATTTATGTTTACATTACTAAATGTTGCATCATCACATCTAGATTCATGCCCAAAACATTAAATAAACCATGAAAATAATACAAGGCATGTAAATTTACATACATAAAATCACCAAATAGTACACCCATGACATGAAATTAAAACTTTATTCATATTTAGAATACATAAATCATTTGATTTATAATGCTAAGCTGAATAGATATGACAGACATTTGTAAGCAAAGTCACAATAATAAGCTAATCAAAGTTTGGGAATTAAATAGAAAAGTCAAGGAATTTGATAACAAAAAATAGGACCAAGTTAATAGACCTTAATAATGCTCCCAAAGTAAGAGACAACTTTGACAATTTTAACCTTTGCATTGATCAGCAAGTCAAGTGATAACATAAGCATAAATCACTTACCAAGCAACTCATATAGCTATTTGTTAGAGGATGAAGAGACCATAGGTATTAATTCCTCAGATTGTGCCTCTTTTAAACTTCCTTGTGAGGCTTCTTTTTTCAATTTATGATTGTTATATCCTACTACACCAGCAATGGCTGCACAAAAAAAAACTCTTAGCATTGTTATGCTCAGTTTGGGAATACTTAAAAGAAACTTCACAGATTGAACCACCTCTCAAGTATGCTATTTAAAACTATAGTAATCAGACTGAGGAATTAAGACCTTACCTATTCCATAACCAAACAAATTGATTAGTGTCAATTTTGTATCAGCAAAAATCAGGGCAGACATTAGCACAACAACCCAATCCTTCACCACCCCAGCAACTCGAATGGTGAGCGCACTAGTATGTGAGATGACAAGGAAAACTGAGAGATTGAGGGCAAAAGTACAAAGGCAGTTGAGTATGAGAACAAGAGGTGGAAAATTCCATAATCCATTTGCATCCATTATTGGCTTCTCCAAAAATAGCCATGGAATGAAAAGGCAGAGAGCACTGCCAGGAAATAAAAATAAAATAAAATAAAAAGGTAATAATAAAATTAAAAATGTAACAAACACAGGACGATGACTAGATAAAAAAATTACCTGCAGGGACTGACGTAGTACATGATGGATATAGGATTCAGCTTCAAACCCTTCCTTTTAACAAATATCTCCATAAAGATGAGCCTGAGGGCCTCTCCAACTACACCTCCCATTTGGTAAACAACACCAACCCAGCTGATACTTATTTCACCATAAGAAGCAACTACAACACCAAGGCTTATGACTGACATAATTAAAAGCATTCTACAGCTCATGACCTCAAGCCCAGCAGCCACTCCAAGGATGAAAACGGCTACTGGCACTGCATTAGTCACGTATGAATCACTATTAATATCACAAACCACAGGAAAATTCCCTTTTCCCCATGGGTTGGAGAGTTGAGGGAAGGAAGGGGGGGGGGGGTGATTGTTGCACAGGATGAATGGATTCTGCATCATATTTCCACTCATAAGACTCGCAATATGTTAAAAAAGATTACAATCAAACTGCCGCCAAGACCAAAGCATGCTTAAGCCTTCTTACCTCGTAATACCTATACTTTCCTCCCCACCCCCCAGTCCCCCACCCCTTCTCCCACTCCAAGCTCTGCAACGTACATAAGTATTTTCGTATAATTTGAATCTGATATTCACAAACCTGATAAAGACCCACACTTACTTACCCTAAACATATTCAGTACGAAGTGTATGCAATAGCACATGTGCACATATGCATGTGAACACAAAGATGTGTTCATGAGCAAGCATTGAATCTAATAGTGAAAGGAATCCAAACAGATAACAAATTTTACAGGCCACGGCTTTAAGTCAATGTACTAGTCATTATGTGCAAGATAGTACTAATACATATAACAACGATAAAAGCAAGGTAATAGGGTACACAATTAAAAGATGTCAGACTTACTAATGGCCTTCAACATTTGTGCAAAAGCAACTGATATGTATAGGTATGCTGTATTCCCCAACCAAAGGGTCATTGCAAACATTGCACCAATTGGAATGACTGATGTGATATATCTGTAACAAAGCATCTTCAGATAATTAAAATTGCATAACCAGACCATGTTTCAAACGAAACATGGATCCTATCAAAGGAGATACAAGATTAATGTAGACATAGCAAAATCATGACACAAGAAGCTAGTAGCAAAACCCACATGTTAAATATATGTAAAATATTGATCTTAAGTTATCAAAACAATTTGAAGGCCATTACCCTGATGTTGAAATAAATTAGAAGTCAAGCACAATCATCTCTAGTTTTCTGATCTACAAGCCCAATATTCTTAGAATCCTAAATGCATGATGTGGGTAATTGTCATCTATGTCAACCTAGTAGGTTCATGAAAAGTTGCAGTACATATTTTTTTAAAAGTAAACTGATATCAACAAACAGAAGTTCTTTACAAACTAAAGCATACTTATGATTTTGAGAAATCTTGTTCGTAAAAGCCACCTAGAAAAAACAGTATAATAAGGAAAAAAGAACGATCAGAGTGCATTCATTTAGAAGGGAAAGCAAATAGTAATTTCAATATAAATTTAATGTAACTTTTGCTTCAGCTTCTATAAGCAAATTAAGAGAGATACTAAAAAAGTAGAAATTAAACTTGACCGTGATTTTGTAATGTGAATCACAGAATTATTTTCTCAAGTAATCAAGGTGAGGGAATGCGATAAGCAATGATGTCATCATTCAGTTATCACACAGCTTGCATTTCCACTCCATGATGATTGAAGCATAAAAATAGCATCTATTCATAATTGACATGATTTACCAGGTTAGCTCCCAACTTAAACAAACTTTTATCAATTATTGTCATATAATATTAATGTAGGCTTGTTGATTTAAAACAAACTTAGGCTAACAATTCAAATTTTTACTGACAACTGTACCATAGATGTTTTAAGATTCTTCTGCTGATTTTGCCTGCTAAGGAACTCATAAAAACATCTAGAACAAAGAACATAGAGATAATAAGAAGGAATCATTATAAATCTTCCTCACTTTTTTGAACGAGAACTGCAAACTCAGTACAAATGATAGCTTCAAACATTGTGGAGTTAAGGGGTCATTGAGAAATTGCAGGAACGCAATGCTTTGATAACAATTACAACTTTATAGGGTGAATCTGGTTGAAATGAAATCTTCATATAGTCCAGATACTGTGCATCAAATGGTTTTCTTTGAGCTATATTTAACTTCAAGATGGGCGAGGACAATTGGGCACGATGAGGGATTTTAAGGTTTTTCATATTTCTGTAATTTAAAGAATTTGCGTTTTCTAATAATAATAGAGTTTGCAGCTGATGGTAGCTTGGCTTCCTATGTGGACACTCTTTCTTCTCATGAGTACACATATGTATACTCATACTCGAGTACCCATGTCCAACATGGGTATGTCTACAACTCTGGCTCAGCTATTTTGCAAAAATGTTCCATAATATTGGCTCAAATTGTAGTGTCAAAGTGTCCTACCCATGTTAGAGTGTCCTAGATCCGGATTGGGTATTTGAGGTGCAATGAAGAGTCTAAGTAACAGTTCACAAAAATGTTTGCATTATCTTATCTAAATTGAAATGCAATGTTTACCTCTAATCCTCATTTGAAAATGCCTGAGTACCTGACTTAGCGTTTAAAACAGCTGTTTGGGGGAAAGGCAGGTAATGTGGACAATTAAGAACTGATTTCAGAAGCTAACATCTTATTTATCAAAAAAAATTATGTACTTTCTTTAGGAAAATTTGACATAATAAATCCCAACTGTGGTTTATTTCTCATGAATTTCAAGTTTTTGGCTGCTCTTTTCATATTAGTCCCATTGACTTATAACCTGTTACACAGCTTCAGCTATATTTCTCCTGCCACCATTTCCGTAGCCCATGCAACCTCAACATCTGAAAATCTGAACTCCATCACCACTATGCCTAACACCACCATCATAACCATCTCCACCCCGTCACTCATGACCCCACACCACAACCCCAATGCTCCCACTGCCTCGACAATAAAACCAACACCTACAGAACCCAAATTCAGTCTAACCTAACTTCAGATTACAGAAATGGCTTCACACTAAAACATAAATAGAGAGATGCAGACAAATTTTGAGGAATACTTAGTTCATTTCAATGATTAGCATATTAAAAACAAAGGAGCAATTTGTGGATAATTCTACTTGAATAAGAACCCCAATCTGAAACCCTATAGTATGTAGTTTTATAACTTTAATTAAAATAAATCTGCAGATAAAGTAATATGGTAAAAAGATGGATAAATTTCAAGATTGCGAAGTTTTACAAAATTTTTAAAGCTTGCCTCACTGTTAGCCAGGGATTTCAACATTTCCTTTGTGTGCTCAACTGTAGCAAATTTACGTTTGAACATTCATACTGCTAAGAGTTCATTTTATAATGCACAACCACAATAAGAATCCCATATTATTGAGCTATGATTTTCTACAGATTTTAGTGGTGTAGCTATAGGGGCTGGAGAGGTGTTAAGGAGGCTGGGCATGGCAGGTTTGGTGCTGGCAACTGGCAAGGTTTGGGGGGGGGGGGGGGGGTTCAGAGAGAGTAGAAATAAAAAAATTTTGAATTGAGAAGATACCTCAAACTTGAGATTAATTTGAGAAGTACCTCAAATTTTGAATGAATTAACAATGGAAAATTTCGATGATTTTTATTTGACCAAAAAAAAAAAAAAAAAATCATTATTCTGTTAGCATAAGCATAGAATCAAACTGAAGTGCAGACACATAAAAATGAAATAGTAATGTGTACAATTTATTCTTACACTTCCATGGTCATCCCTTCTTCAACTTTTAGAATCTGAAAGGAGAGAGATGTTTTAAAATAAGAATAGAAAAAGTGAAAAGAAATTGATCAAAATAATATAAACAGAGAAATTAAACAGAAAAGTACCTTTAGAACCTTTGTCAGCACAAAGCATAAAACAGAGGAAAAGACCATGTGAAGAAGAGTCAATCCAAGAGGGTAAGGAAAGTTTATTTCCTTTGATGACAAAACCCACTGCATTTAATAAATGACAAAACCTCAGACTCCTCTATCAAGCTTAATCAGCTGCAAAGATATTAAATTAACTCAAAGGAAGATGGGTATCATTGGCATTACTCATATGGGATAATGGAACTACAAATTCATTAAAACTAATTATTCTTTCAATCAAGTTTGTTAACAAGAATATTATTGCTAAACTGCTAAGACATAACCTTATAGAGAAGTGAATAGAACGTGAAGTGTTTCTATAGATACTATGAACACAATAGAGACATGTCAAGGGCTTGTCTATAATAAAGAAACAATATTCCTAGGATATCTACAAAACTATTATGGCTAACAACCTAACAAGTTTTATTTATTTTTTGACTAAATCACTTTTCCAAACCCTAAACCTCCCTCCCATGGTTCAAAAATGCGGTTTCGGTCGCGATCACGGAAACGGTCGCGTAATTCGGTAACGGAATTGATGCGTTGATCACGGAACCCTTGGTCGACATTCTAAATCCCAACTAACAAGATTCTCAATCTATGGTCGACATTCTAAATCCCAACTAACAAGATGATCCTTCCTTAGCTCTTCAACTCCAGAGTGAACTAGACGACGAAAAATCTCACATTAGATTCTCAATCTTATATTCTTATGCAACAGTTGCCGGACTCTTGAACAGAGAGATATTGAAAAGGAGTAAAGGAGTATGCTCGATACACCAGATTGAATAAGAATAACCCTCCTAATAAGGAATTGACTAAACCTCCTTTAATCAATCTAAACTTATTGAAAATATTTAAAATAAAACTAGTTCCTAAATGATTTCGAGCAAGAAAACCAAGATAACTAATAAACCAACTAATAATTGACACCCGCACACCCCACTAAAGTAGCATAGCTCGCTTTACAAGTTCTTATTAAACTACATTTGGATTGTTAATTCTTAATCCAAATAACGCCTCAAATGAGATAAAGAATCATCTTGAAATTGTTAAAACCAGATTCAAGAAAGGGAATATTATCATCATTGTATTGCAAGTAAGACAGTTGAACATCCTCTCTCCTAACTTTAAAATCTCTGATAAGCCCCTTAAAACCCCATTCTCCAATGATCTCCCAAGACGTCAACTACCAAAGTAAAGAGAAAAGTTGTCCACTTTTAAATATAATTGGTTTCGTACCCATATCATTGGAAAGCTCTTAAAGTCTACTTTCTAATATAATTGGTTTTGTACCCATATCATTTACATATTTTATGTTATAGACTAAAGAGTGTAAGGGTGTCATAGTCAAACCTAACTTTAGTCAATGACTTATATATTATTCAATCTAAATCATAATAAAGCTTATGAAACATCAATTTAAATAACTTTTAAGTATCTATCTAACTATTTAAATTTTGTAGGCATAAAAATGTATTCATGAGTCTTATGCACTCAACTTTGGGCATATACAAAACACTTTTATAACATGAGTTTATTGTAGTTGGCATTCTTTAGCTATCTCGTTAAATGAACTAACTTGAATTGACACTTAGTTTTCTATTATTATTGGATTTTTTTTATTATGCTGGATCTAGGGGAAACAACTTTACAAGTCAACAACGTTATTTTTTTCATAATTGAACAACAATTGTCGTGTACTCTCATGGTTAAGAATGTGTATCAAAAATCCGACTTTATAGTTTATAGTGTATTGTTTAAGTTATGCGCGTACAAAATTACTTCAAAAACTATTTAATGTTTGTATTGTCGATATTATGTTATTAACAATATATATTATTATCATTCTCATTGCTATAAAATTATGTATGTAGTCATTTGTTACATTTTGAAGCCCAATTTTACAATTTGGTAGAATTGTACGATTCTACAATTCGATTTTATCGATTCGATTCTACCCTACTCACCGATTCATAGTAGAATCTCGATTCTAATAACTTTGGACACCCCACGAAAGTAGCATAGCTCGCTTTACAAGTTCTTATTAAACTACATTTGGATTAATTAATTCTTAATCCAAATAACGCCTCTGGTGAGATAAAGAATCATCTTGAAATTCTTAAAACCAGATTCAAGGAAGGGGATATTATCATCATTGTATTGCAAGTAAGACACTTGAACATCCTCTCTCCTAACTTTAAAATCTCTGATAAGCCCCTTAAAACCCCATTCTCCAATGATCTCCCAAGACATCAACTACCAAAGTAAAGAGAAAAGTTGTCCAAAGATCTCCCTGTATTGACCCTATACATGAAGGAAGCATTCCCTAGGAGCACCATTTACCATAACAAAAAAGAACAGATTAGATTAACATATATTTATGCAATGCCTCCATCAAATGCCAAATCGGACGTCAAAACCATTGTTCTCTAGACGCTAGCAAGAAAGACCAAATTCACACTATCATATGCCTTATTAAAAGCTAAAAACCAGCCCTTATAGCTATGATCATGGGCTCGAAAACAACAAGAGTTTGAAATGTATTTTTTTGAATTTTTTGTTCAATTTAATTTCTTTCTTTGGCTTGTTTTGCAACAACTAGCTTAGTTGATTTCTTGTTAGTTTGGTTGGCTTTTGTCATAACCCTATTAAGTTGTTCTTGCCATTCTTTTATTAAAATGGTGAATTAAAATCCTAGCATTAATTTGGAGGAGGAAAATTTTTTATCCTATTACTTAAGAGTTTACACTTTCTAGTTCATTGTTTCTAGTGAAGAATAACACCAAAGAATATCCACAAACTCGGCAAATTCATTTATAAATAATGCCAACTTATTCATCCGGTTCTTTCATCACTACACAACAGCAAATCTCGATAGAGAATTAAATCATCCGCCCACCAATTAAAATCATGGACCAATTAACATCTAGACCTCCCAAAACCCTGCAAATGGCAATGGCTGCTTTTTCAATGACGGCGGGGCAGCCAAATGATACAAACTCTCTAATGTGAGGTAATCCAATTAACACCTTAATAATTGGCTTTAACTATCAAACTAAAAACCCTCTTAAAACCCTCAAAATTCAATCATATTCAAATTCCGCAACAACTAAATACTTCTCCCAATAATAACATATGAATTCCAAGCTAAAATGCAATACTAGAAATCAAATTGAGTATTAACAAAGAAAAAAAAAAAAAAAAAAAATCAAAATTCAGAACATCAACAAATTCAATTGCGAAATCGAATAACAAAAATACGCAGATCCAACATTGAAAACCACATTAACGAATTAATTTACTAATTGAAAGAGGAAGAAGAGCGATAAGAAGAGAGAGAAAATGGACCTTGTTGAAGAAGATCTGACCACTAGAAAGCGCGATGTAAATGAGAAGATAGATGTAGGTTAGAGTTCCATCTTTGCGAGAGTTGGTTGATGAATCCGCCATTGATGAAGAAATTGAAAGAGCAGAGAAAATACTGCATTTGCAAGTGAGAACTGAGAAATGAATCAAATGATAGTGGCGGTTTGAGTGAATTTTAAGGCACTGACGAGTGACAACTACGTTCGTTCGCTACTTTGTTTACGAGAGTGCAGTGATTTCATTTGCATGATTTTTATATTTTGGAAAATTTGCAAATAAAAGTTATTTTAAGTTCGTATTTTGCAAATTGCAATCCAAAAAATTCGTATAAATTGTAATTTGCAGCCCGATTCAACTTTTTTATCGGTTTACATGTGGAAAAATCTTTCGTAAAGGTCTTAGGGGTCATTTTAGTTCTTAGGGATCCGAATTGAGCTCGTAATTAACAAAAAAATAACGTTAGTGCTTAGGTTATTTTTTTTTGCTAATTCTGACCTCAATTCGGGTCCTTTAGGGCTAAAATGGCCCCTAAAACCTTTACCGAAGATTTTTTGATACGTAAACCGATGAAAAAAGTTGAATCGAGCTGCAATTTACAATTAATACGAACTTTTGGGCTGCAATTTGCAATTTTATTTTTAAATGGCTGCAATTTGCAAAATACGAACTTTAAATGGCTGCAATTTGCAAATTTTCCTTATATTTAACGCAAATTGTACAATAGTTCTTAATTTTTTTTATTTTAAAGGTAAGTTAAAAATATTAGGATGCCCTTCTCACGAGGGGTACTCCTAATATATTATATGCATGAGGAATGATAATAGAATCCATAAGGGTCGTTATTCACCTTTCAGAATTAAGAAACAAAGTTAAATGATGTTTTACAAAGTGTCAAGAGTGACCCTTATTCACTCTAATTTTGATCATAACTTGAGTTTTATAGATCGGATTGAAGCAAATCAAATTTCGTTGAAAATTAGACTTGAAGATATTTCCAATAACAGGTCACGCGCTTTTATATCTTCATGGAACTTAAGATATAGCCCCTGAAAGACGACCCTGCAAACCAGCGAACGAGCTACGCGGGCGCAGCTCATCACTCCCATCCACGAGCGAGCTTCTTCTTGGCCTGATGGATATCCAACAGCCTGTGGTTTGAGCATCCACAACAGCAGCTCATGATGGGCCTCGTCTTCCCACCTTCACAAGCTTCATCGACTATGATTCCACATGTCGCCTTAGTCCACCAATCATAGCAAGACTTTTGTAATTGCTATTTTTCTAATTTTATTTTATATATTTCCCTTTTACAATCAGATTGCATCAAGGATTCAAGGGTGTGCATTAATCCCTTTTCCTTTTGCAAGGTTGAAGTAACTAAGCCAATTGATTGAAGATAAGATTCCATTGTGTATGTTATTTGCGAATGATATCGTTTTGGTGGATGAAACAAAGGATGGAAATAATGTCAAGTTGGAGCAATGGAGGCAAAGGTTGGAATCTAGAGGGTTTAAGCTAAATCGGAGTTAGATAGAGTATTTTGTAATTCACTTTGGTACTCAGAGGAGGGCAAGAAATGAAGTGGTGAGTGAATATTATAAGTATCTTGGGACGATCATCCAGAAAATGGTGACATTGATCAAGACGTGGCACATAGGATTAAGTCGGGGTGGCTAAAATAAAGAGTCGCCACAAGAGTGTTATATGACCGAAGCATTCCCTTATAGTTGAAGGGAAAATTCTACAGGTTTTCCATAAGACCCGTGTTGCTCTATGGACAGAACTTTGGGCTTCTAAGAAGGAGCACAATAAAAAGATGAAAGTTACGGAAATGTGCATGTTAAGGTGGATGTGTGAGAGCACTCTAAGAGATAGAATCAGAAATGAGATTATTCGCAAGAAAGTAGGTGTGACAGGCATTGCAGATAAACTAAGGGAAAATCGTTTGCGTTGGTTTGGGCATGTAAGGCTTAGACCCGAGGGTGCACCGGTTCGAAGAGTGGGACTATGGAGGGATAAAACGAATGAAAGGGAGACATAAAAAGACTTGGTTGGAAGGAGTTAGGAAGGATATGAAGTATATGGTTTTGCATGAGGAGGATGAAGCATTGGATCGTAAGGGATGGAGGATGAAGATTTATGTCGATGACTACACGAAATAATCAAATTTGGTTCATGTTAGCCGACCCCATTAATGGGATTAAGGCTTTGATTGATTTATTGTTGATCTTTAGATTAGTTTTAGGAGAATATAAATACTCCAAGGGATTATAATTTTTCTCTTATGCCGGTTTTTACCTTTTATTATTTACGTTCGTTAATTTTCTCTTGAACCCTAGTTTCTCATGGCATCTCCATGGATTTTTCCATGGACGATTCTGTAATCCCCCATATTTTAAAATATATTATAAATGAAATTTTATTATATTTATAATATTTATTTGTAATTTTCCGGGACTTAATTTTTCAAGTTTCAAATTATTTTCGGGTTGATAAACGATTTTATTACAAAGAACTTTTTATAAACCTTCCTTCTCTAATTTATGTCCAATAAACAAAGCTTAGTCTATTTTTATTCTTTAATTGACCCATTATTTTTATGAGGCCCAATATTCTTACTTCCCTTACAACTCTCTCTCTTATAAATACCCCATTATTCCCCAAATTTGTCCCACACTAAAAGGTTAGTCTTTATTTCTTTCCCTTTTATTTTCTTTATTTTATTTTCCTTTATTTTTTTCTTTTCTTTTTCTTTCCTTCTTTCCTCCTCTTCTTCACGTGAGTTATCTCACGCTGCTAATCACCAACCTACCACGACCACCAACTGCCGCCCCTAACTGCTGCCGCCTGCTGCCCTCACCACCGTCGGCCACCTGACGCCGGCGACCACCAGCCCTGCCGTGGCTGCCCCTTTCCTCCTTCCTCCTTTGTTTCATTATTTTGCTTATTGTTAATCTAATTGTTTTGGGTTTTGATTAAATTGTTTGAAATTAGTTTTTTTTTGTATGAAAAATTATATTTGGGTGTTTAAATTCATAATTTCAGGTATAATTTTAAACTAATATTTGTTCCTCTTTATTATTCCCCAATTAATTCTAATTTCCTTATTATTTTTCATGACATACATACATTCCATATTCAAGTATACACAATCACCTTAATATCCAAATTTTCCTTAATTCTTTACTCACTTCTCCAAGTAATCTCTTAAACCCTAACTACCATAATTCTTCCTACATTTTCCTACCATAATTCATGCTCATACTAGCCTATAAATGCCCCTTCATACCTCTCACATTCTTCACACCAATTCTCTTCTTTTCTTCTCCTCAATTTTACACAAATCATCCCGTTCATCTTTGAAGTCAATTTTCGGGCACTTCTGGTCAGTTTTTGGGGTATTAACGTTTCACAAAAAGTTGTTCCCCTCAAAAAATCCTTGAGGTTAGGCCCAAGAATCACCCAATTTGGAGTTATATCAAAGGAGTTATAGCCTCTGCAAGTTCTGCCTATTCTTTCCAATGCAAATCCAATTCTTCTCTTTTCCTTTTTTTTTTTTTTTTTTTTTTTGTGACAACCACAAACTAAAGAAACACTAAACAGAAAAGCTTAATAAATCTACTCTATATCTAGTAGCAATGCCATGTGCCTCAACCACCTGATCCCTGCTAACTTTCCAGATTAGACAAGTTTGAAACAGTTGCCCTTCCTGCAATAAGGCTTGAATTGTCCATAGTAGACGCACTTCCCTTCTTCTCGGCTGTTTGATTAGTTGAACTGTAGCAAGAGAATCAGTGAAAAATACAATTCTTCGTTTTCCTTTCATTCGGGTCCACCTTAGAGCAGCCACACAAGCTAAAAGCTCTGCATGAAGAGGGGAAAGGGCCCTTCCATAATTCCCACCACCTGTACTAAAACCTTGGTTATTCACTGAGTAAGCCCATCCTGCCCCTGCATTCCCATCTCTCTTGCTCCAGGAACCATCCACCTTGATAATCATTTCTATCCTTGAATCTGTAGGGGTACTAATGTCATCCGTAGCACATCCTATGTTGACCCGCTCAAACCCCGGCGGGAAATTATGAGCTAATGTCTCTTTCCCTCTTATGACATCTCCTCCCTCTACTTTGCGCCACACCGAGAGTTCTTTCATTGCCAGATTGTAATTCCTAAACAAATCTACCAGATAACCTCCTTCATTTCGAAAGATTCTTCCATTTCTTGTTAACCAGAGGCTCCAGAGAACCCGAATAAACATTGGTACACGGTCACTCTTCTTTCCATCCTCGCTATGAAAAAGCAGGATATAATGCTGAATCCAGTGTCTCAGAGGAGTAGATTCATCAATTTCTGAGGAGATATGCAACGGGCAATTATGCCAAGCATACCTCGCAAAAGAGCACATCCTAAAAAGATGCTGAAGGTCTTCATTTTCCATACCACAAGAGTTGCAATGATCATCTATATCAATACCCCTTCGGGCTAAATTAGCCTTAACCGCCAACCCATTCATCACCAGCTTCCACAGGAACAAACTCCATTTCGGTGGGATGTTTAGCTTCCAGATTAGACGGTAGAAGCTATGCTCCAGATTAGCATCTTGTTGCCCTGATAACTCATTCATTAGAAAAGCATAACCAGTTTTCACAGTGTAAACTCCTGAAGCATGGCTACCCCAGTATAGTCTATCCGTCTCCTCAGTTGAAGGTAGCTCCATTTCCAAAATCTTCTGCGCTGTACTCCATTTAAACTTTTGTCTTATCAATGCTACATTCCAATATTTAGTATCACGGGATATTAAATCTTTCACTCTCTCCAAACCCACCCCCCTCAGGGGTTGATCAGAATTGAAAACTGGAACCGAACCTTGCACCCATCTCATATTTGCGACTTTCACTCTATCTCCATTCCCGATCTTCCAATTGTAGCCCTTTACAACTTTATTTGCCACATTAAATAAACCACGCCTACCCGACGAAGCACCACCCTTAAGATCAATCCTAGACTCTGATGTGTGTCATAAATGGCACACATTTGATGAGTATTTAGGTCCTTTTGTCCTCTTTTCATTGCTTTCTTGCTCAATAAATGCTCGGTTTTATGCTTTCTCTCTCTTTTCTTCCTTTGTTCTCTTATTTTACGGCTTTTGAGCATTTCTATGGTTTTATAGTATTTTCTCTTTTATTTCTTTTATTTTCGTTATTTTAGTTGTTTTCTCTTTATTTTAGATTTTATAGAATTAGTTTTATCTTTATTTTATTTTATTTGATTTTTATTTTTATTTCATTTTCCTTTACTTTATTTTATTTTCATTTTATTTTATTTTCTTTCTTTTATTATTTTCATTTTTATTTTATTTCTTTTACTTTTATTTTTCGGTTTTAGTTTTATTTTACTTTATTTTTATTCCTCGGTTTTGTGTGCTTTGTAGGTGTTTGTTCCAAATCCGATTGGTTCTAGCTACTGCTTGGTTCAACCTTCATCACCATCATGGTGATGGTAGTGATGGTGATCAAAGGAGGCAGCAACTCCTCTCTTCTTCTCCCCTGCCTTCCCCTGTTCAACTCCCTTATTTCCCCTGCTCCAATACAACAGCAACAACAACATCGACTTCAATCAACAACAGCTCCACCACTCACAGCTGCGGCCCCCCTTAACTGCCGCACATCAGCCACCAATACACCACCCAACAGCAGCAGCACCTCCCCACAACTCACCTCCAATTACACCACCAACAACCGCAATTAAACAAGCAACCACCGCAGCCCTGCTCCACTCCAATTCAGCCACCAACTCCAGCCACCATCACCCCGCACAAACACCACCAATCATCCCGCAACTGCTGCTCCTTTCACCTCCAATTCGCCCCACAATTGCAGCAGCACAACCCACCTCGAAGCAACTCCGAGCAGCAGCGTTACCTCCAGCAGAGCAACCTCGAACCTCAGCAGGTGCGGGCGCACAATTAACGAGTGCGGCCGCACCCACCTGGGCTTTGTTCAAGCCGTTGATGGTGTGTGATTTGATGATGATGTGCGGCTTAGGTGCGTGCTGATGATGATGTGCCGTGAGAAACATGGGATTACTTTCCCAATTGAAGAAGCAGCAATTTGCGTGGCTGATGATTTCCTTTTTCATTTTCTTTTTACTTTATTTTCCCTTTTAGTTTTAGTTTCTATTTTCTTTCTTTTTCTTTTATTGTTTTCTTTTCTTTTCTTTTCTTTTCTTTTCTTTTCTTTTTCTTTTCCTTTTACTTTCTTTTTCTTTTATTTTATTTTCTATTTTATTTCTCTTTTGTCCTTGTATTTATAAATACCCATTTTTGGGTAGAGAGAGAAACAAGTAGAATTAGAATTACAATTAGATTTTAGATCATTTTCCTAGCTTAGTTGAGAGCTTCTCTCTCTAGTTTAGGGTTAATTTTAGGAGTAGATTTGAGAGAGAGAAAGTGAGGAATTTCAATGGTGATTGAGAGATTGAAGATTCAAATGTGACAATTGTATTGGAGATTTACTCTATCATCAATGAGCATTTCTAAACTCTATCTCATTTATTGCTTTGTTTAATTTTCATTGTTTTGATTGATTGATTTGATTGGAATTTTATGATTTGATGATTGATTTTGGATATTGATGTTTGAATTGATAGAATTGATGATAATGTTTGAGTAGTTGTTTGGTTAGGGATTTGGTGAAGCTTTGATGTAATGAATTGATGTAAATTGGGGATAATTGATGGAGTTGATGATGTGATTAAACTTGGTTGATTGATCATGTGCATGTGTGTGATTAATTAGAGAGTAGCTAACTTTGATTATTGCACTAGAATGCATTGTAAGTTCACATTGATACGGACCATTGATTTGTGGCTTGCATTTACACGATTGAGGTGTCTTGTGATGTTTCCTAGCTAGAGTTTATCGTAGTTGACGCTAGTTAGACCTCTAGGAGAATAGCTTGACATGCTCTTTTGGTTGCATGATTGATTTTCCCTCACATTGCTTGACTTAGTCGACTTTCCATTCCAATTTGCATCGTTCATTGCCATTATTTGCGGATCCTAATCCCTAGCTTTTATATTTGTTTGGTTTCTTCGTTTTAGTAGTTGTTAGAGTCCCCTTTTATCACTTGTCTTCAACCTAGCTTAGGCATTTAATTGGAAGCACTTAGGCATTACCGTTCCTTTGGGTTCGACCCTTGACTTACCTCTATACTTGTATTTAGGTTTGTTAAGTGTTTATAAATTTTGTTTGGCTTAGGGAAGATTAGCCCAACGACCTAGTTTTCCCCACGTCAGACTCCCCCGTACACAAGGAGCAATTATGAGTAGGCTCCATGGATCTAGCCACTAATAACTGTGGGTTGCAATGCATTCGTACCACCTGTTTGAATAGAAGAGCGTCATTCAAACAGGACATAGATCTTATACCAAGACCACCCATACCCTTCGGTTTCTGAATAATCTTTCTCTTCACCCAGTGCATGCCCTTCTCTCCCTTGTTTCCCCACCAGAAACGAGTAATTAGAGAGTCTATCCTATTCGTGACCCCAGCTGGTAACTTAAAGCACTTCATCACGTGTGCGGAAATGCTAATCAGCACAGTGTTAATCAGAATTAGTTTCACCGATTGTGACAAATTCAGAGTTGCCCAAGAGAGGGTTCTGGGAGCGACCTTATCAATCAAATATTTATAAGCATCCAACTTCCTAGCCATAAAATCAATGGGGGCCCCCAAATGTTTTTCCATCACAGAGACCTGACCTACCTTTAAAATCCTTTTTAGAACATCCACTTCCTCCAATTGAGCATGTTTACTAAACTTTACGAAAGATTTGTTCAAGTTCAGCTGTTGCCCTGAGATCTCACCAAACTTAGACAAAATGTCTATCACATGATGAAAAGAGGTAGGAGTTGCATGTAAGAATAACATTGCATCATCTGCGAAAAAAAGATGTGTAATCGAAGGAGAACGCCTCGTGACCCTGAGTCCCTTGATTAACTTGATGTGCTCAGCCATAGTAAGCATACGAGATAAAATATCCATACAAAAGAGAAAGAGGTATGGTGAAAGGGGATCACCTTGCCTCAAGCCACAATCCGGTTTAAACATTTCCGAGATCTGGCCATTGATGAGAGTCTTATAAGAAACCGTTGAGATGCACTGTGAAATCCACTGAATCCACTTTTCTGGAAATCCATAAGCCTTTAGAACTCTCAGGAGGAAAGTCCAATTCACCCTATCATAAGCCTTGGACATATCCAATTTAATCACCATTTTTGCGGAATCACCGTTACTAGTGTTAACCAAATGAAGCAATTCATGGCTCGGAATAACATTATCCTCAATATATCTTCCCGGAATAAAAGCATGTTGAAACTCCGAAATCAGGTTTGGTATGCATTTATAGATAGTATTGCATAAACTAATAGGCCTGAACTGTGTTGGTAATTCCGGGTACTCCACTTTTGGAATCATAACAAGAATGGAAGCGTTAAGTTCCTTTAGTAGATAGCCCGTGGAAAAGAAAGATTGAACCGATTCGACCACCGAGGGCCCAACCTTCTCCCAATTTTGGTGGAAGAATTCCGCAATGTAGCCATCCGTACCTGGCGCCTTAAGATTATGAATAGAGAACATCGCCTTCCTGATCTCTTGGTGTGAAAAAGGCCTGACTAAAGAAGCCGCATCTGTCGAATCTATAGAAGGTAACTCCAACTCTCTTAACACCAAGCCAATCTTATCATTCATTACTTCCTCAGCTACCATCGGCGGGTTATAAACCTCTCTCAAACTATTTATAATGAGAGCTTCCAAATTATTCTGACCTTGAATCCACTCATCCTCATCTGTTCTAAGGGTAATGATCTCCCTCCTTTTTCTGTCGATGCTTCACCCTACCATACATCATCTTTGATGAAATATCGCCCTCCTTTATCCATTTATCCTTCATTCGTTGTTGCCAATACCTAAACTCTAGACTACTATGACTTATCGTGTCATTAATTGCCTCCACATACCTACTTCCTTGATCCAAAGTAGTCACTTGTTCACCTTACACTGACGAATCTGCAGAAAACTTCCTCCAATTTATCCCCCACTTTTTTGTTGTCTAGGCACCACCTTTTGATTTTATTACGCAGCCATTTCGACCTTTGTTGAAATTTATACATAACTGAACCCGTACAATTCTTCTCTTTTCCTTGGTTTCTTATCTTTTCTTCTTCTCTTCTCTTATTCAATTATTATTATTATTATTATGGGGGATTTATAAAAATTATTATGAGTAGTTTTAATTATATAAAATCATATTTTAATGATGTTTATGAGAAATTAATTTAAAAGGTTCATGTACATATAGTTGGGGGTTTTTAATTATTTGTTAACCATATATTGATTAAGGTTATATTTATTTGTAGGGTGTGTTCGATCAAGATTCTTGAGGTTCTTTTGGTGTGTTTTGCTATGAGGTTCTTTTGGTGTGTTTGCTAAGCAAGGATCAAGGTACGTTAGGTGGCTAGATACATTTGAAAGTGATTGGTTTAAATAACATGTTTTATTTGATTTGATTGGTGATTGAATTAAATTGATTTGTATTATGATGTTGAAATAAATTATGTTTAGAGGTATTGATAAAAGTATTTTGAATGATTGATTTTTAAATCATGTTTAGAATGGTTTGAATTACTTATCATGTTTGGATTTGTTTTTAAAAGGTTTGTTGAATTAAATAAAAGGTTTTTCAAGGAATAGTTATTGATTCTGAAAAGTTATTAATATGAGATTTTATTCTCAAGTATTTATTTAAAAAGTTTTGATTTTTAAGGTATGTAGAATTATTAAAAAGGATTTTAAATGATATTGGAATCATTGGATATTAAAATGATTTATTGAACCATTGAATTATTATTATTATTAATGCTTTATAAGCATGTTGGTAATCCCACTATGCGGATTTGGTTTATTGATAAGGCCTTGGACTTTGTATGATCGGGTCTTTCCTCAAGAATAGCCTTGTAATATAAGGAGACTAGCTTGGGGGGTGTGCACACTTGGGTGAGGAATTGGATTTAAAGAAATTGGTTCAAAAAGGAGTTGGATTTTTAAAGGAATTGGTTTATCAATTATTTTGAATGTTGAATCATTGGAATTGATTTTGAATCATGAGTTTTGGTATTATTGGTTTATTTATTGGAATTTGTTTTAAAAGCATGTTTGCAAATAAATTGAGTTTACATTATCTTGCACTTATTGTACTTAGCATATATTGCTAATCCATATTTCCTATTTGTTTTGGTTCGCCCTGTTTACCGTAATGGTAAGCAATGTTGACTATTTTCAGGCGGAGTCATGAATGAGCATATGGGAGTCCCGGGATTCGCTTCACCTAGTTTAGGAAGGTTGGTCTTGTCTATATTTTTGAGCACTCATAACAATATTACTATTTTTATAAGTATTAATAAAAGAAAGTTGAGTTTCCGCTGCGAAGTATTGGTTTTGTTTAGTAAGTTTTGAGTGGCCTTGCGTAATCACGCGGCGGTAATACGCCCAAGTCTATCTCTACGGTATAATTATACGTATTATACTGGTATTTCCGTAGAGGGAGATTTGGGGGTGTTACAGATTGATACCAAAATAAACTGGTTTGGACAATTTTATAAAAAGGCTAAGAAATGAATTACTTTAAGAACACGAAAAGAATTATTTTGGATTTGAAGAAAATGAATGATTTTGGCTTAAAACATTTTAGGTAAGGTTAGAAAAGGGGAAATTCACGAGACTCTTTAACATTTCACCTTACTCGATAATCAAAGACGTGAAAGGTACTCATCAATGGGTTTGGTTTTGGGGGAGACACAATCAGGTGTCTATGGAAACCCCTACTTTGATTGAGTTTGGAGACACGTAAGTTTCGAAAGCAAAATTCAAAGTAATCGATAGGGACGGAGAATGATTCAGAACGTTCGGCGATCCTAACTCATTCTTGTAACGCCGATGCCTGCAAACTAGCATTAGTTAAGCAGATAAAAGGGTTAAGAACACGTATCTTGCACCGTCGAGTACACGTCGTCTCTAGAGTGACCGATTTTGTTGTTGCATTTTGTTGTGACGACCTCCACAGTGCCTAGTAAACGCCATCTGAAGGTAAAAATGCCTCGTTATCTCCATTTATTGTGACATCCTCCACAGTGCCTCGGCAACATCGTCGAAGGTGACCGTCCTTCGCCATCTTCAATTTTTGATGTGACAATCTTCCACATCCTAGGGAATATTGTCGAAGTTTGCTACATCACAAGCTATTTTCTCGAATCAAGGTGACAACCTCCTCAATCATAGTGAACGTCGTCGAAGACCGCCTTATCACGAACCGTTCTTCTCAAATCTGGGTGACAACCTTCACAATCATAGCAAACATCGTCGAAGACCGCCTCATCACGAACCATTCTTCTCAAATCTGGGTGACAACCTCCACAATAGCGAAAGTCGTCGAAGACCGCCTCATCATGAACCATTCATCTCAAATCTGGGTGACAACCTCCACAATCATAGCGAAAGCCGTCGAAGACTGCCCATCTCGTGCCATCTTCACAAATCAAGTGACAACCTCCACAATCATTGCGAACGTCGTCGAAATTCGCCCATCTCGTGTGTCCCATCTTCTCAAATCACGTGACAACCCCTACAATCTAAGTGAAAGCCATCGAAGACTGCCCATCTCGTGCCATCTTCTCAAATCAAGTGACAACCCCCACAATCTTAGCAAAAGCCGTCGAAGACTGCTGACAGGCTAATTAAAGTTGTATCACCTAATCAAAAATAATTACCTAAGTCCACTAGCTTAAGCAGATAGGGAAGTAGGGTCGAATCCACGGGGAAACAAGTCTTTCTACTCCTAATTAATTAATATAGTCTAAATTATTAGAGTAACCAATATTTGTTGTGATTAATAACTATACTACGAAGATTATGAGTAAAGAGAATAGTTAGGAAGAAATCAAATATTAAAAGGCCTAGGTCATAGGTTCACTAATAAACAATATTCCAGGGTAAAACATAATAGTCAATCATCAATGCATCAATTAATCAGATCATAAAGGGCTTTCGCTACGTATTACAATCACAGAATTAATTTACCGGTATTAAATCTCATCTCTCGAATCTCGACCTAACCATTTATAAATTAATCTGCCTATTGAAACTAAGCCTAAACATCAATTCTCATCTCTCGAATCTCGAATCAATATTGCTAAACTCATACAATTAAACCTGGCCAAATCTAATTGCATAGCATTTAAACAATCAATAGGAAATCAATTAAGCATTAATAATCAACAATCATAAAATTACCCCTTCATATTATTTATTAGATCCCCATAAACCCTAGAGGGAAAAGTACTCAGACATAATTAAAACTAAGCAAAACATAATAATTAAACAAGACATGAAGGAAAATAGAATGAATAAAATACTGAGATTAATTAAGAGAGAAATCGTACCAAGACGGCGGAATTACAATAGAGTTGAGGAACAAGAAAAAGAATAAAAGTCTAGAGAGAGAAAGTTAAGTAGAGAGAAGGAAGAGAATAAAAACTAGAGTAAGTAATAATGAAGAAGTGTCTAATCTTGCCTAATAAAATTACATTAATACTAAGCAAGAATTATTCGCTAAAACAAAACTGAACGGAAATCACTAATCCCCTAATAACTACACGCGCCCGGTCGGGCAAGGGGCCGCCTGACCGGGCCCGTCTTATTCTTCTCTAGAGGTTTCTCGCGCCCGTCCGAGCGCGTCTCCGGGCGGACTGTTGCCTCGCCCCGCCCGGCCGGGCGCGCCTTCGGGCGGAGCACTTGGTCCGGGCCGCTTCTCTTGGGCCACCAAAACCTCGATTGGGCCTCTTTTCCTCGGCCCAATCCGAGTTTCCTCCTTGGATCTTCATACTCGAGCCCTTAATCACCGATTTGATACCTCCAATCGGTCTTGGGCTATTGAACTGGGTCGCGGTCTTCCAACACATGTAGATGCTCCTCGAAAAACCCGGGAAAATGCTCCAAGTACGCAAATTCCTACAAAACTCAAGCAAAACTACCAAAGCACTGGAAAACACAAATTAGTAATAAAAGTGGCTCGTAGGAGCCAAAAACACTACTAATTACGACCAAGGGACGGGGATAAATATATATATGAAATGAACACATCAAACTCCCCCAAGCCAAACCTTTGCTTGTCCCTAAGCAAAGAGCTCCTCAATGAACAATAAAAACATGCCTCACCCCAATATAAAAATCAAGCACAAACGATTCAAGGCAAATCAAGTGAACATGCTTCAAAATCAACCAATCCTATCCATCTAATCACCCTTCCTCCCCAACAATTGTCAAGTAGAGCAAACCACAAGAGCATATAGAATTCAAGACTAGTGCTCACACACTCAACTCTCATTTATGTGGCGAGTAAAAGATGTACTCGATCACTCTCCATCCCAACCCCTTTAATGTGAACAATGCCCTCCCAAACTCACAACACTCGTGTGTTTAAAAAGACATACACTCAACCTAATAGTCGACTCGGAATATGTCAAGTCATAACTTGCATTGATAAACAACACTTTCATATTTACACAACTCTATGCACAAGGTCAAAAGGTCTTTTAAAGCTTGTAATGTAAGGCTAGGGTAAAAGGGTAGGATAAATTTGGGAATATGTGAGAGAAAAGCCTTGCTAAAAGGGAGCCATATCCTAATAAACCCATGACCAAAGATAATGATCATAATCATCTCCAACAAAACTAACTCCAACACAAATCCACCAAATATACTCCAATCATAAAAATCAATCCCAAAACTTACAAAATTCACTCATAAAAATATGATAATATGGAACAAGAGTGAATAACAAACTTTGAACTCAAACTCAAATATTTACAATGAAACTCAATTTTTTTCTTTTCTTTTGATCAACCTTCACTTAGATAATTTGAACATGAAACACTTTTTTTCTTTTTGCTCTTTTTTTTTTCATTTTTTTTCTTAGAAGTTCACTTTCTTTTTTCACTTTTTTTTTCTTGAACTTCTCTTTTTTTTCATCACGCTTTTATTTTTTTTCTCAAATATATACACTATAAAACTCATCAAAACAAAAATATGATCAAGAACAAATAACTTCTCAAACCCACCCAAATTGTGCAAATAATGTGCACACTACAAACTCCCTCACCTCACTCACTAATAGCTCCCCCAAGCCAGACTAGTAACCAATGGGGCAAACATGGCTTGTAGTGTGGCTAAAAACAATAAAAAGTCAAGGCAACAACATGGGTAGCAAGAAGGGAACAAATGTATCTAAATAAATCTGAAGGCTACCTAAAGAACAAATGCCTTCGTCCTCCGCATGTGCATAATATTGAGTCATGAAACACTACTCATAGTTGCAAATCAATACTCAAATTCATTGACATACCAGGAACTAATCACACATTCCTAACCAAATCAACTAGTCAAGCACTATATTCACAAGCAGTTGGGCAAAATTGACGCATGTTTAGGAATCCAAGTAACTAAACTTCAAATCATGATCAACAAATCCACAATGCTCAAAATCAAATACCAAGAATCAAAACAATTTTTCTCAAGTATGGGGCACAGGGAAGCATGATTTACAGTTCATTGGTTCGTATTTTTTTTTATTTTTTTTATTTTTCAATTTTTTTTGTATTTTTCATATAAGGAAAGCAATAAACTAATCTAAAAAGCAATAAATCTAAACTAACAAAACACACCAAAAAATAAACAAAAATAAAGAAAAAGGAAGAAGAAAATATATACCAAATCCAAAAATCTCCCCCAAACCAAGATCGGACAATGTCCTCATTGGCTCGAAAGTAGCCCAGCTGGCTACTCATCCTCATCCTGGTCCATCCGAGAGGACCCACCTACTCCACCGCTGGAACCTGCACCATCTGCACCAAAGGAGCTACCACCAAAATAGTTAGCATGAAAAGTCCCCCCCCGGCGGTCCCCCAAAAGGTATGTCCTGGCCGTACCCATGGAACGAAGAATAGTCTGTGTAAATACCATGGGCAGTGGGATCCCTATCGTATCCCTGAGGTGGGGGCTGGAACCAGTCTGGGTAAACAGCATCGTCGGGAATGTTGCCCCGATGAGCGTAATCATCATAAATAGGGTAGAGCCCCCTACCCTAGTTCCTCTCTAGGTAGCCTAGCCTATGGTCGACAGAACCAATCATCTGTCTGAACTCGGTCTGGGTCTGCTCTATGCGACCTATGGCCTAGCCAATACTCTACAAGTCCCAAGCTGGGTCAGAGTCACCGTGAGGGACGGAATAGGACTGTCGGGGTGGTGATGGTGGCTGTGGAATGGGCTGAACTACATGCTGTGGTTGGGCATGGGCCTGCTGTGGATCCTCACCCCTAGCATGGGCAACTAACAGGGCATAAGTGTAGGACTCTTGCCCTGGGGGAAAAGCGGCCAGGTCTGGGTTGGGCAAAGGAAAAATGGGCAAGGGTTGTTCAGTCCCTGTCCTAATGCACCAATGGGTGACCTGGTTCTCGTCTACCCGCAACCACCCAAGCTCCTCAAGGTACCTAGAGGTAATGTAGGTGTCGGGTCCCATGTTAGTCATGCGGTGGGGCCACTCTCTACAAAACCGGCCTTCTTGATGGCTATCCTAGTGATAATGCCACCAAGACGGATGGGGGTAGTGTGGTGGTTGTTGGCCGTAGCATGCCTACCTAGGTGGTGGATGATATACCGGGCTATGTTCAATTTCTCATACCCAAACATGTAATGGCCAATTACAGCTAGTTCATTGGTCTGACAGTTATGAGGTTCATTCCTACCTAGGAAACATACACCGGCAAATCTTTGCCACATTTTAGGGACGGGGTGGTGAATAGGCCTAGCACTAGCATGTTGTGCAGAAACATGAGAAATGCCAGTCAAAGCTAAATACACATCCTCCATTTTAAACTCAGCATTCCATTGCCTATTTAATTCGGGTTCCAGTTCAAACAATTTACAAAATTCCACAAAAGAAAGAGTGATATTTCTATTATTAAGCCTAAAAATTAATTTTGGACCACTTTTATGGTTTTGAATGACAAGAGAAGGCAAGAATTCACAGGTTGATTCACGGTATGTCGAATAATGCATATCTACAAATTTACGCATACCAATATCATTCAAAAATCTCCTAACAAAACCATAAATGCCTAAAGCTTCTAAAGTAGGGCGGTGTAACCACCGTGAAGGGATTACCTCGCGTCCGTATAGCACCTCGAGCTTCTCCCGTTGTTCCGCCGTCGCGATCTTGATCGTCGGCCATTGGGGAAGTTGGAGCGCCGGGTCGTATTGCTGGGAAGAACTAGAGCTACCCCCGAGTAGACTTCGAGCCCTTTTAGCTGCCATTAGTGGTGGTCGGAAAATAACTTTTTGTGGAAACTGAAAAAATTTGATATAGGAATGTAGGGGATGAAGAGAGGAGTAAGAATATGTAAAAAGTTTTGGATTTGGGTGAGAAATGGAGGAGAAATCTTAGAGAGAAGTTAGAGAATTTAAGGTTTTTAGAGAGAGGAAAAATGGCGGAAAAATGAAAGAAAGAAGAAAATGAGAAAGGAAGGAGGAAGAGGAAGAAGAAAAAGGGGCGGAGAAGATGTCGCGCCCGGTCGGGCGTAGGGCTGCCCGATCGGGCGATCTTGTTGTTGGGTTTTTTATCGTGCTCGCGCCCGGTCGGGCGGTGAATCGCCCGATCAGGCGATCTGTTGCCCCCCTTCGTTCTTCTTCTTGCGCCCGGTCGGGCGGTGAGTCGCCCGATCGGGCGATCTTGTTGCCCTAACCTAACCCTTTCTCGCGCCCGGTCGGGCACCATCCCGCCCGGTCGGGCCTATTTTAAGTCCGTATACGTCAACTCTCGCGCCCGGCCGGGCGTTCCTTTGCCCGGTCGGGCCAATTTCAACCTTTTCCAACCCTTACTCTCGCGCCCGGTCGGGCGAAGCTTCGCCCTACCGAGCCCGAGAGCAAAGTTAGTCGACCTAACTTTCTTCAAATTTTCACTAACTCTTTTCCTGTAATCTGTACCAAAAACTCATAAAACTCATAAAACTCATTAGATTCCCTCCTCTCTCCTCTCATAAGAAAAAGAAGAAAAAGAAAAAAAAAACAAGGAAAAATACGGGTGTAGGGAATATTTCAAGCATTATGATAACCCCAAACTTGAACCCCACTGTGATCATACACTAAAGTATGGTGGCGTTCCAAAGGGAAAGACAAAGAGCAAAAAGAGTCGCCAACAAGTTTTAGGAACTTGTAAACCCAAAAGACAATCCAAAAGGACCATCAACTACTCCATAAGGTCTTGAACCAAACAGGGTCCGGGGATGAAGGTACGAATCCAATCTACAAAAGAAAGGACCCGCCCTATAAAATAGGCCTCTACTTTGTTCTGCTCGTATTCATGTGCGCTTTTCGTATAACATACAAACATTATATTAAACCTAACATGTTTAATCTATGTTGGTTGAAATTAATGCACAAATAATACTATTATTGGCGATCACTTGAGTTAAAATCACATTAGCCTAAACCAAATTATTAATTATCTTATTAAGCGTGATTTCAAGTACAAATTCCCTTTAACAATCATAAAAGGTGTGATCAAGCAATAACAATAAAACATAAAATAAATATCAAGCAACATAACAATAAAACATAGCTAATCTACTTACTTTGAAGCCTCGTACCTCTTTCTAATAACAAAATACACAAGTTAGTAAACTTCAATGAAAATAATAAACAACAATTAAGGAAAGTAAATTGAAATCAAATTAAATAAAGTTTAGACTAGTTTTGGACCAAACCCTCAGAAATTATCAACCTTACACGTCTAGAGCGAAGGCAACTTCGAACTTGGTTAGATGACTCTAAGTCTAATGTATGCGGAATATTGTATGTGAAAACTAGCTTAGAAAAAGAGAGAAAGAAAGCATGTATTGCTCAAGAGAGAAAAGAGAGAATTGAATGAGAATTGATGATGATTGATGATTCTGAAAACAGGAGTTCGGACGCTATTTATAATGAAAATAATCCGAAAAATCACAGAATTTGATAAGGAATAAAACTCCACGCTGTCGCCAGGAATTAACTCTGTCGCGAGGCGACAGGGTCTGTCGCGCGGCGACAGACTTGTCGTTTGGCGACAGCCTGTATTAGCGCGTTTTTCTTCACGCGGAATCCGATCTTTAATCAACTTGATCTACGGAATCCGTACAGAAGATAAAATACGTATTTTTAAGATAACAAAACAATATTTTATTCCAAATAAAAATCTTTAAAAGATAATTAATTATTAAACCTATCAATATTAGAATTAAAAGGAACTTTCTAGAAACTTCTAGAAAACTATAATTAATCCTAATAATTTTAGGAATAATAATTAATATTGGGCCCTCCTCTAGATCATTGGGCCGTATTAAAATAAATAACCGGGCCCAGTTTAGTATTTTGGCCATAACTTCCTCATTATTCATCGGAATCGGGCTTATAATATATCGTTGGAAAGGTCTCTTCGAGCCCCACCCAACTACACCATTATTGGACCCTTATCATGGACCAAAATAAACTGAAATGGACATTTTCAAATAAATAAAGTCATTTTCAAAACAGGGAGAGAAGAATTTAATTAAAACTAAACCGCAACATTTGACTTTCGAATCACTTTCACCTAATTCGATAAACACAACGCGCAAGGCATTCATCACTGGGTTTGGTTTTGGGGAGACACAAATGGGTGTCTACAACGGGTTGCCTCCCGCAAAGCGCTGGTTTATCTAGGTCCCGCACGACCTTCTTACCATAGTTTTCTCAAGGTGAGCTGGAACTAGTCAGGTGTAGTAGTTCAACTGCACCAATCGTAGCCCCGTCATGATAAATCTTAAGCCTCTGACCATTTACCTTGAACTCATTACCATGCTCATCAAACAACTCTACAGAACCGAACTTGTTGGCCCTTTTTACAGTGAAAGGACCCGACCACCTTGACTTCTACTTTCCTGGGAACAGTTTAAGCCTAGAGTTGAACAACAACACCTTATCACCCTCTTTGAATTCTCTCGGAAGGATCATCTTGTCGTGCCATTTCCTAGTCTTCTCCTTGTAGACTCGCGCACTATCATAGGCCATCAACCTAAACTCATCAAGTTGGTTAAGTTGTAGAAGCCTCTTTTCTCCCGCTAGCTTAGCATCCAAATTGAGCTCCTTAACAGCCCAATATGCCTTGTACTCTAACTCCACCGGAAGATGACATGCTTTACCATACACAAGTCTATAGGGAGTGGTACCTATAGGGGTCTTAAATGCGGTTCTATATGCCCAAAGGGTGTCATCCAACTTATTGCTCCAATCTTTCCTAGATTTTGCTACCACCTTCTCTAAGATGACCTTAATCTCGCGATTAGACACTTCGACTTGGCCACTAGTTTGGGGATGGTAGGCTAGCCCTGTCCTATGGTAAACACCATACTTCTTTAGGAGGGTATCTAACTTCCGCTCATGAAAGTGGGATCCTCCGTCACTGATTATGGCTCTAGGCACTCCAAATCTAGGAAAAATAGTTTTCTTAAAAAGCCTATGGACCACCTTGGCATCATTGGTAGGAGTGGCAATGGCTTCTACCCACTTGGATACATAATCTACGGCGACTAGTATATAACGGTTCCCTCTAGAAGAAGGGAACGGTTCCATGTAATCAACACCCCAAACATAAAAAATTTCAACTTCCAAAATCCCAGTTTGAGGCATCTTATGCCGCCGCGAGATGTTGCCAGTCCTCTGGCAAGAGTCACAAGCCTGCACTAAAATGTTAGCATCCTTGAACATGGTGGGCCAATAGAATCCTGACTCATTTATCTTGGCCACTGTTTTAGAGGGACCATGATGTCCTCCATAAGGTGAAGTGTGGCAGCTAGTAAGAATACCATGTACCTCCCATTCGGGGACACACCTGCGAAATAATCCATCTGCACACTCACGAAACAAAAAAGGATCATCCCAAAAATAATGTTTAACATCATACAGGAATTTCTTTTTTTGTTGGTAGGATAAGTCAAGAGGTAGAGTACCACCCACTAAATAATTTGCAAAATCGGCGTACCAGGGGTGTTGCTCTACAACTGCATACAGGTTGTCATCAAGGAATGAATCATCTATAGGGAGGAAATCCTTACCCTCATCATACCTGATTTGTGACAAGTGATCTGCCACAACGTTCTCTGCACCCTTTTTGTCCTTTATTTCAATGTTGAAATCCTGGAGCAAGAGAACCCACCGGAGTAGCCTAGGCTTTGATTCAGCTAACCAGAAGTGCCTGTCGCGAGGTTTGGGTTCTGTCGCCGCGCGACAGGGTCTGTCGCCTCGCGAAAATTCTGTCGTTTGGCGACAGAATCGGGGTTTTAAACCCGTCTTCTTCTTCTTTCTCATTTCGCTGCTCTGCTTCACGAAACTCACGAAAATCTTCATTTTACTCATTCTCGCTCATTTCTCAACCAAATTCGCTCAAACTTGTTGCAAATCGAAGCTTTTCTCATCTAATTTCCCGATCTATGTAAGTTTTGCTCAAACTCTACTCGGTTTTTGATGAATTACACGTTCTTGTTTGCGTTTTTTCCGAAAATTCGAAACTCATTTTTGCTTAATTTGCTTTGCTCGTTGAATTTTATGCCTTGAATTTGTTTAATTATGCTTGTATATTACTTTGGGAGTATTTTGAGACTTGTTTGACTCAATTTGGTGAAGAAATAAGCAATTCACCGTTGTAGGACCTCTTAAGGTCGTGAAGAACAATGTGGGTCGTTCTTGGCATTTTGACTGCTTTTACTTGTACAATTTGTCACAAATATTCATCATATGTTTGCAAGAAATTGTTTATTTGCTCAAAGAACACTTCCATGTTTGTTTGAGATTTTTGCTCTGTTTTAGTACTACGTACTCTGTTTTTTTTAACATAGTATCATGCGGCTTAGGCGAACTTTAGATACTGTAGAAACTTAAGTTTAATTACTTTTACATATAGCATGGCTAGACGACGTGGTTCCAGTTCTCGGTCGAGGGACACACGTCGAGAGGACGAGCCCACCAGTGAGGGCGAGGACGTACCTTCTACTTTCGGGCTGGGTGTCATGCCTGATTGGGACGAGCGCACTCTATTTCACGCACCGGTTCATCATCTATCGGAGAGAATCCGACGAGGTCTAGCGAGTGGGAGGACCCGTAGCCATGGCTCGGGTAATTCCACCATCATCTCTTTGTACGACAACTTCATCTGCCGTGATGAGGGGCTTCGTCGTCTTTGGGAGTCATGTGGGTTGGCTCCTCTGCTGCAGGCCACTCGGGCCATGTTTTCATACGATGGGGGTAACCTCGTCGTTCGGTCTTTGGTGGAGTTCTTTTGGGACACCACCAACACTTTTCACTTTCCCTAGGGTGAGATGACAGTCACTCCAGCTGACTTTAGTCTCATTACGGGGCTAGAGTTCCAGTCTACTCCGCTACCTTTCGATGCTGGCGTTACTGTTTACTCGCCAGAGGTTTTGGAGTTATTGGGGCCGATCGTTATTCGGGCCCAGGCTGAGGCTCAGTCGGGACAGCTGAGTTCCCGATGCATCCGTCGCTGTACGTTAGCTGCAGCTTTCGAGGATGATGCGACTACCCGAGAGCAGCGGGTGCGTATCTTTGTGCTGATTCTGCTATCAGGGACGTTTTCCCCTGATCGAGGTAGTAGAGTACTTCTATACTACCTGTCCGCCGTTCGCGACCTCCAGTTGGTCGGGACATATGACTAGGCCAGCATGGCCTATGCTGATTTTCTACTGGGCTTACAGCGCTCCTGTCGTCACAAGGCCCTGTCTGGAGAGGTTGCCCTTTCCAGTTTCTGGAGGGTCGTAGAGGTATATCTTCCTTTCCCTATTTAGATTTTAACTCTAGGTTTTAGGAACACAATTTTTACTGATTTTCACTTTTTGTATAGATTTGGTTCTACGAGTACTTCCCTTCTCTTGCGCCTGCGAGGCCTTCTCCTCGCGTGCTCCCCATTGCTGCTAGTTGGGGAGGCCGCAGAGGTTCGCCGGAGGTGCTACGCCTTCGAGAGATGATCCTCACGGTGGGTTTTCTTTTAATTCTTACTTTCTCTTTTATCACCTTTTAGCATTAGTATCTTACTTTGTGATGTTTCAGGAGCCTAGCCCGGTATATCGACCTTGGGCTGCTTTCCCCATCTCTGCGCTGACGGCGCAGTATACAGCTGAGCGTCGCTACTTTCTGGGGACGTATGACGCGGTGGTCTACCTAGGGGAGAGGGTGGCTATCCATCACTCCTCAGATTCCTTCGTTGTTCCTGCTCCTCCACCTCGGCATATGTTCCACGATGCCTTGCAACGGGATCGTGCTGGTGGGCCTTCGCGAGGTACTCCCTGGAGGTCCTATGTTCTCCTCGAGCAGAGCTATGAGGAGGACCTGCTACCGTTGCTAGCGCCGGCTCCTGTCCCTTCAGAGGAGGCAGCGGTATGCTTTTATTCGTTTAGTTTATCTTTCTTAGGTAGCCCCCCAAGTATCTTTCTAACTTTTACTTTTAGCAGGCTGGTCCTAGGGAGTTCATCCCTCCGAGGATGTCTATACGCTACCAGGGTACGTATGGACCGATCGAGGAGCTTATTCCGCCCGCTCCAGAGGGAGAGCAGTTTGTGGAGCGGTCCATTCCTCGTCACCAGACTCGAGTAAGTAGTTTGGCTATTTTATACCATCCTTATGTTGGCTTTATAATTGTCATTGACTTTGGTTATTTTGACAGTTCTCTCGTGAGGTGGTGACGGCTATGGCCAGGTGCATTGATGCTTTTCGCAGCCAGCTTGTGAGGTTGCGGAACCGTGCTACCTGTCGTAGCAACGACGCCGAGGAGGTATTACTTTTACTTTCACTGCTTTTGGCTTTATTTTCGTTGCATTTGCTAACTTTGATTTACTTTTGCAGGGGCAGCCTATTCCTTCTTGACGCACTGGATCGAGGCCCGAGCCTAGGAGGGAGACTACTAGGTCCGACTCGAGGCGTCGCCGGACTACTTCTAGTGGCCGAGGTGGTCGTTCTGAGGCCGCCGCTGTAGAGGATTCGGCGTCATCACCTGAGGACATTCCGACCAGGCCGACCGTTCGAGGTGGGATGGGTGGTGGGACGTACGAGTTTGGCTCGTTGTCGCAGCAGCCTTTGCAGCCCCAGCCTCTTTCCGTCGGGTTTCAGGGTGAGGTTAGGTGGCCTGGTCCTGAGCTGCAGTTTGCGCCGTCTGGTGGTCCAGGGGACGATGATGGACATACTCCGCGAAGTAGGGCATTTTTCGATACATTTGGCATTCCTCGCGACTTGCGACCTCCAGCGCCATAGTTGTACCTGTGTTTGTTTTATGTTTGACTTTTGTAGGACTTTGCCTATTGTATTTATGTGACTCATGTACCAGACACTTGTATATATCCCACTTTATTATTTATTGAACATTTTATTTACTTAGTGTGTTACTTTATAATGCATGCATTGTAAGTGTGTGAGAAAGTGTAATTTTTGCGCGAAATTTTTCCGTCATTTTTAATATTAATGGAGGGTACCGACTCTCTCCCCTAAAAAAAGAAAAAAGAAAATGAGGGCAAGCATAAAATTAATTAAGCTTTAATATAATAATAATAATAATAGTAATAATAATAATAATAGGAATAATAATAAAAGTAGTAATAAAAATCATAATATTGAGGGTATGAGAAGAGGAATAGAACAGTAAGTGAAGTCAAAGTCGAAATCAAATACGTGGAAACACGGTTTCCTACGCGCAACAGGTGACGCTGCTAAGGAAAGAACTGGCGCTGCGTAAACCATACAGAGGCAATTTTGTCGCCTGGCGACAGACGCGCTTTCCTGTTTCCTACAGGAATTGAAGTCTGTCGTGCAAAAAAGTTATAAATAGCCCCCGAATCATCCGTTTACTGCATAATTCAACCAGCTTATCAAATAGTTAATTAACTAGTAATCATGCCTTTAGCTAAAAGAACCTTTTGTGGGTACATGGATGAATGGTGTCGTCACTTAACTGCTAAAGATAAAAAAGCATTAGATCTTTCTCATATGGGGGGTATGTTTGGAGTCAAGGGGATGAGTCTTGATATTGATTTTATTTATTCTGCCATAGACTATTGGAATATTGATACTCATTGTTTTAGATTTTTCCATGATGAAATATGTCCTTTACCGGAAGAATTTGGGGCCATCATAGGTTATTATTCCACAGACCTTGCGGTAATGCCTAGAATCAATGAATATTACTATAAGGATTTCGAACACTTCTTTGATTTGAGGGGGACGGCTTTAAAACACATAGTGCATGGTAACATAGTTAATTTGACAGAATTTGCACATTATTTTTATGATAATCCCAATCCCGATTTCCGTGTCTATAAAAGAAAGGCTTTCCTTTATTGTTTATTTAACCAATTGCTCTTAGTGAGCGGTAAAGATGATGAAGGGCAATCGATAATTATATCTGTTATAGAACAAGTTGAATCTGGGAGAAATCCAATGCCATTAATTGTTGGAGAGACTATGCTGTGGTTAGATGCACTAAGAAAGAGTTCAAGAGCACCTTTAAGAGGTTCTCCAATTTTATTACAGGTATAAAATAATGTTATTATTAATTATCAAGAACTAAAGAATATTATTTTTACACTGTAATATTAATTTAAATACATATTTTACAGATATGGCTCATGGAGAGGCTGAAGCTTATTAATCCTCCTGATGATATTCACACATGTGTTCCAAATTGTATAGTCCGACGAAAGAAGCGATTTTTGAAAATCGGTCGCCGTGAGTGGAGCAAGGTGTTCGCTGCCGGTGACTTTACCATAAACTGGATTGTTCCTTGGTGGAAGATTGAGGCGATGATTGGTTGTAGTAACCAAGCATATTGTCGTCTCCCAAGCTTGTCAAGACTAACCTTTTACTTTCCTTGTAGAGTCATGAGACAGTATGGTCTCGCACAAACCATCCCTATAGGAGATCTTCGCCGTCCTTATGAATTTCCTGTGTCACAAGAGATTGAGCGCTTTGATGGATACTGGAGTGGTAGGCCCTTATGGGAGGTGATTACCCATAAGGAACCACCTTGCTTGTCAAATAAAGTGAAACAATGGCTTGATGGAAGATTCCAAAAACCTCAAGTTACAATTGAAAAGACCAATGTGAAGGATCGTCTAGGTGACAAGAAGGTCCCTGCTAAAGAGCGCCTAGGGTAAAGAATTGAATTCAAGACTCCTATTATGCCTAGAAAGAAGAGTGCTAAGAAAAATCAAGGAAAAAGGAAAGTCGACTCTACTAAGAAGGAAGCTTGGGTAGAGAAGAAACATGGAGTCCTAGCGGAAGGAGAAACTATCCATACTAAAATAGAGTGTAGATCTTCTAACGGTTGTCTCCTAGCGAAGGTTATGGATCAAGAGGAAGAGAATGAAGACACAAATTGGAAAAGAATGAAGAAGGAGAAAAAAGATTAGAGCATTGCTTTTCTTTTGATATATTAGACAAAGTTAATTTGTTTTAGTTAATTTTTCAGCTTTTATTTTATCAATAATGTACTTTCTTTATTAATCAATAAAATTTCAGCTTTTATTTTAATTAACTTTCAATTAGAGCAATGAAAACAATTACAACATTTATTTTTCGGAGAATTAATTCGAGTACGAGAGTCGAACAAATTTCCAGAATACGTGAAACTTGTCTAGACACTTGCAGAAGACTAGCCCTGCTATCTGATGCACTGTCGCTGACAATTTGGCTCTGTCGCCTGGCGACAAAATTGTCGTCTGGCGACAGAGTCTATTTCCTGGCGCCAGTCTTGAAATTTTGCGGACGTGCATTTTTTACTTCGGGGATACAGAATTTGAAGGAATTAAAGTGGCCGCACCCTGTACGGGTTGCCTACGTATCCTTTATTTAAGGAATCAGGCCAAACGTAGCTCTCTTGAGTGTTTCACTCAAGTACTTATGGGTAGTATTTCTTAAGTTGGTCAAGGTTTGTCATGTTTGAAAATTCATTGCCATCCATATCAGTTAATTTAGCCGCGCCTCCTGACAGGATTGTTTTGACAATATATGGTCCAGACCAATTAGGCCGGAATTTGCCTCTTGGATCTAAAACATTTTTCCTTAATGCTTTTAATACCAAGTCCCCAACCTTGATATTTCTAGTCTTGACCTTTTTGTTGAAATGTCTAGCCATGCGGGTTTGATAACATTGGGTATGATGTAGAGCTTCTAGTCGTTTTTCATTGAGTAGGATTAGCTCTTCATATCGTGCTCTAGTCCACTCAACTTCATCGAGTTTACTTTCTAACGCAGTGCGTAAAGAAGGTATTTCTAACTCTACAGGTTGTACGGCATCCATCCCATATACTAAATTGAATGGCGTATTTCCTGTTGATGTTCGGATTGACGTGCGATAACCCCACAGTGCGAAGTGAAGTTTATCAGGCCAATCTTTATAATTTTTAGTCATTTTCTCAATGATTGTTTTCAAATTATTATTAGCGGCCTCAACTGCTCCATTTGCTTGAGGTCTATACGGGGAAGAATGGTGATGTTGAATACCATACTTTTGTAGCAATTCCTCACATTCCGCTTGAAAGTGAGTTCCATTGTCACTTATCATTTCATGTGGGACTCCGTATCGACAAATTATGTTTCTTTCGATGAAGAGTGCTACATGCTTGGCGGTGAGTTTAGCATATGATTGTGCTTCCACCCACTTTGTGAAGTAATCTATTGCAACCAAGATGTATTCATGACCTCCTGTTCCGGGAGGTGTAATCTTTCCAATTATGTCTATTCCCCATGTAGAGAACGGCCATGGTGAAGTGTAGGTGTAGAGAAGAGATGGTGGGATATGTTGCAAATTTGCGTAAATTTGACATTTTGGGCATCTTTTTACATATTGATGACAATCTTTGTTCATGGTAGTCCAGTAATATCCTTCTCGCATTATCTTTTGGACTAGCATTTTGCCGTTAACATGTGTTCCGCATATACCCTCATGGATTACTCTCATAGCCCTTTGAGCATCTTTTTTGCCTACACATAATAGAGCTCGTCCCTTAGGTACCCTTTTGTGTAGTTCATTTCCTATGAGTACAAACTGGGAAGCTAAGAGTCTTAATGCTCTTTTCGCTCTTTTTTCAGCATGAGGAGGGTATTCTCCTTTGGTGACATAATTCAATATATCTACGAACCATGGTTCCTCCTCTGGTTCTTCTTCTTGAATTACTTCGTCATCCTCTATGGCTTGGATGTACGCTGGTTTATGCCTTTTTTCTATGGTTAAAGGCATTTGCTTAATTTCCTTAGGGATTCTAACCATTGAGGCTAGCCTTGCCAAGGCGTCGGCGAATTGGTTTTCCTCTCTAGGTAGGTAAGTGTATTCCACTTTTTCCAATTGATCGGTGAGAGTTTCCAAATATGTTTGGTAAGGAGCTAAACTTTCACTCCTAACCTTCCATCTTTTGGAGATTTGATTAATAATTAGGGATGAATCTCCAAATATCCGGAGTTTCTTTACGCCTAGGGCTAAAGCGGTTTCGAGGCCTACCACGCATGCTTCATATTCAGCTGCGTTGTTGGTGACGTCGAAATCTAATTTAATGGATATGGGGACATGTTCTTCCTTAGGTGATACTAATAAGACTCCTACGCCACACCCTTTTTGGTTTGAGGCTCCGTCAAAATATAGAGTCCATGTATCATCCTCTGTCATCATTAAATTTTCGTCCGGGAATTCATTCTCTTCTAAGGGTGTTGAATCTTCTATTGGGAAATCCGCTAGAAAATCCAAGACCACTGATCCTTTAATTGCTTTTTGAGGCATAAACCTTATGTCGAATTGAGCCAAATTCACTATCCATCTTGAGATTCGTCCATTAAGTGTAGATCTTTCGAATAGGTATTTTAGGGGATCCATTCGTGAGACTACATAAACGGTATGCACGAGCATGTAATGTCTCAATTTAGTTGTGGCCCACACCAACGCGAGGCACAGCTTTTCCAACGGCGTGTAGCGTGTTTCATACTCGAGCATTTTCTTACTTAGGTAGTAAATAGCATTTTCTTTGCTTTCTACCTCTTGTGCGAGCATAGCTCCCATCGTTTCCTTTGTGACATTTAAGTATAGTCTTAAGGGTATTCCGGGGAGTGCTGGGGCTAATACGGGAGGATTAGAAAGATAGGCTTAGATCTTCTCAAAGGCCTTTTGACACTCATCTTCCCATATGATTGGTACATTTTTCTTAAGCTTTTTGAATATTGGTTCGCATATCGTGGTTAACTTGGATATGAACCTACTTATATATTGCAACCGGCCAATAAATCCTCGAATTTGCTTTTCGGTTTTGGGCGGTGGCATGGACATGATTGCTTTAATTTTGGTGGGATCTATCTCTATTCCTCTAGAGCTTATGACATAACCCAAGAGTTTCCCTGAGGTAACCCCAAAAGCACATTTAGAGGGGTTTAACCTCATGTTGTATTTTCTTAATTTTTCAAAGAATTTCTTTAAAGCTATTGGGTGTCCTTGGCGGTCTTTTGATTTTACAATCATGTCATCCACATAGACCTCCACTTCTTTATGCATCATATCATGGAGTAGGGCAGTTGCTGCTCGTTGGTAAGTGGCACCCGCGTTTTTTAACCCGAATGGCATTACCGTATAGCAATAAGTACCCCAAGGTGTTATGAATGTTGTTTTCTCCATATCTTCTTCGGCCATGAGGATTTGATTGTATCCTGCGTATCCATCCATAAACAAGAAAAGTGCATGGTTTGCTGTGTTATCTACCAAAATATCGATGTGTGGCAAAGGGAAGTCGTCCTTTGGACTTGCCTTATTTAAATCTCGATAGTCGACACACATTCGAACTCTACCATATTTTTTCGGAACTGGGAAAACATTGGCGACCCATTCGGGGTACTTGGATACCCGGATAAAACCTGCAGTTATTTGTTTTTGTACTTCTTTTATTTTAAGGGCCACGTCGGGTTTCATTCCACGTAACTTTTGTTTTACAGGTTTCATTCCTGGAATTAATGGTATAGTGTGTTGAGCTATTTCTCTATTAATGCCTGGCATATCTTCGTATGACCAAGCAAATACATCGATAAATTCTTTAAGTAGATTAATTAAATCGGTTCTTTCTTCTTTGTTTAGCGTTAGTCCGATTTTAACTTCTCTTTTAATGGTTGGATCTTTTGAGATATCAACCGTTTCTGTATCCTCAATTATTGGTGTCTTATTTTCAAGTGTTTCCATTGCTTTAATTATTTCTTTGTCATTTTCATCATTAGTTAAGCAATGCTCGTCATCTTTAGATAAAGAAAAACAAGAGGAATAAGGGGAAGAAGACATTTTATTAAACTCGGAAATCATTACATCAAATAAAGAGATGTCCGTCGGGACTTGATTGCTAACTATCCTAGGAGTAGGAAAAGAAGGTGAGGATGCTACAACTAAAGACTTAGAAGACTCGATGGGGGAAGACTCTAACTCAGACGACTCTTCGAATATTGGTCCTTGCCCTGTAGTTATTGAAATCTTCTTTCCATTTGTAGTAACTATCTTCACTGTCTTGCGCCATCCACGCTCTTGATCTTCTATTGGAGTGATAAGTTCGGAGGGATCGAAATTTTCGCTTTGGAGCACTGCTTGGATGAGTGAAGAATCATCTTCCACATATCTTGATTCGTTCTTTTCCCTTCCAAAGAGGAGTCCCATGACATTAAAGTCGAAACAAGGGGGTGCCTTTTTCTTATATGTTGGAGCTGGGATCTCGTCTAGGAAACAACAATCCAAAAAGATTTCGAATCCAGGCTGCCTTATACCATTCACAACAAAAGGTTCAGGAAATTCATGACAAGGGTAATCCTCTCCTTCTCTTATAAATTGCCCATTTAAAGTAAGAGGATATTGATCCATGGGTATTTCCTTTTTTTGTATGCGGGCATTTCTTCGTGCTTTTGATTTTTCCTGGGCTCGTTTAAGGTCTTCGCGGGTTGGTTCAAAACCAAGTCCGAAAGTATCCAATTTAGGGAGGCCAGGTAAGCCCATGTGTTTAGCTACTCCTTTCTTCTTTCCTAGAGTCATTCCGGGAAAGTGTCCTTCTTTTCTTAGGATAGCATTTGTTATCATGTTCGAGTGGAGGTCATAATGAAGAGGGGTCCTTTCATCTTCCTCTATTAAGGAGACCTCTTCGCTAAAGCCCCACAAATCTTCGTCGTTTTCATCGTGTTCCACATTAATTAGTGGATTTTCTACTGTTTTAATCCTCATAGATGAAGCATCAATGGTTATTGGAATGCCTCCAACTATAGCCTTTACTTGTTGATGAAGAGACGACGGGACGGCCTTTAAATCATGAAGCCAAGGACGTCCTAATAGCAAGTTAAAAGATGCTTTGATATCTACTACTTGAAATGTGGTAGCATGTTCAATTGCGCCTACCGTTACATTCATAGTGATTGTCCCTAATGCTTGACGACGTGAATTATCATAGGCTCTTATTCCTTGGGTTGACGGGGATAAATCCTCATCTCTTATTCCCAACATTCTTGCGGTTCTAAGTGGGCACACGTTAATTGCTGAACCGTTATCCACAAGAGTCATAGGGACATTCATTCTTTTGCATATGACTGTGAGGTTTAGAGCTTTATTGTGTTTGTCACCTTCCGGTGGCAGATCTTTGTCCGAAAAGGTGACCAAATTAATTGGACTTGGGAGATCGCTCGTGAGGAAGTTTGCAAGTCCCTCTGGAGTGGTATCCGAATCTATGCCTACCTTAGCCAGTGCATCCATAACTGCAACTCTATGTTCTCGAGACGTGGCTAAAAGTTTCCATACATTCATTTCTACTTTAGTCTTTTTTAGCTGCTTGACAACATCGTTGTCTTCTATAATAGGCACGGGAATTTGTTGAATAGAAGGTATGGGTTGTGTTGAAATGGGAGGTTGTATTCTCCCGGACCTAGTGAGGACATCTATGGGTGAATCCTCCTCATCCCAAATGTCACTTACTGGGTATATTGTTAATAGAGGAGTTTCTTCAATGTCTTTAAGGTAAACATCCTCATCGTCACTGTCCCATACTCCATTAATCATGGCATCTTGTGGAAGTTGAACTAACTTTTTCTCATCAATCAAACGTTGAACCAAGTCCTTAAACTTGAAGCATTGCTCTATTGTATGTCCTCCTGATTGATGATATGCACAATAATATTTGTCTGTCCTTTTCAGCGATTCAAATGGTCTTGGCTCGAGAGGTTGGATTTTTCCATTCTCGAAGAGCATTTTGAATATATTTGTGTATGATGTCCCAATTGGAGTATATTTCCTATTGTTCTTTTTGGGAGTGTCGATTACTTGGAAAGAAAATGGTTTCTTTTGCTTAAGTGGAGGTTTATTTTTAAGCAACTCATTTTTCTCTTTTATGGCCTCGAAGGTTTGTGAGATTAATTCTTTCAATTCCGAAAGTATTAATGTTAATGCCAATACTTCTTGCTTAGTTGCAGGTTCCTGACCGGAGAATTCGAGAGCATCTTCGAAGATTTCTTCTTCAATGGTCTCGATAGGCTCTATGAGACTAGATGGATCCTCTTGGTTTTCTTCGTCGGAAATAGCCAAAGAATCCGATAGCGGTGCAGTATTGATACTTGGCTTCTTACTTGCAGGAGGTAATGGGAGCTTGTTACTATTAATCAAATCTTGAATGGCTTCCTTTAATCTCCAACAATTTTCTGTAGGATGACCCCTACCTTGGTGATATTTGCAATGTGCATTTGGGTTCCAGCTAGCCGTTCTTCTTTCGACAGGTGGGTCTCCAAATGGTCCAATGGGAGTTATAAGACCTTTTGCATGTAAACGATCAAACGCGGTGTCATAACTCATACCAATAGGAGTATAATTCTTCCTGAATGGCTTCTTTTGTCCTTGATTATTATTCATTGCCAATACTTCATTAAGAGGAAAAGTGCTAACATTATTTGAGTGGGTAGATTTGGATGAAGAACGATTGTCGTTCTTCTTATTTTTCCAGCCACTACTTGAGTTGTTATTAGCAATTTTCTGTTTAGCAAGATCATCTTCAATGTTAATTCCAATATCATATACTGCTTTGAAAGTATTTAGGTTGCTTTGGTATTTGAGATGCTTGGAATATTTCTCTTGGAGGTTCTTAATGAACATCCTGACGGATTCCTTTTCACTAGGCACTTCAACCATTTTCGCAGTGGTTTCCCTCCATTTATTGAAGAAGGAGGTGAAACCCTCGTTTTCTTTTTGTTTCAGCATTTCTAATTCTCTATGATCGGTTTCAACTTGTATATTGCATTTATACCTTTCAATGAAAGCGCTCACAATAGATTCCCAACTAGAGGTCTTTTCTTTATCAAGTGAAAAGTACCACTGTTGACATACAGCTTCTAAGGATAATGAAAATACAGAATGTAATGCTTTTCTATCTATCTTCTTAATACTCATTACAGTTTCAAAAGCTCTTAAGTGAAAATATGGATTATCCATAGCCTTGAATTTAGGGATGTCGTTGGGATTGAACTTTTGTGGAAGAAGGTCCTTATCCACTGAGACCCCTTGGGAGCTAATCTCTTGAAATCTGAAATCGTTGGACAGTTTGCCCAAGCTTTCCTGGATTAGGTCCATTTGTTTTTGTTTTTCAGGATTACTTATTTGCAGCGATAAGTTTTGCAACATCTCAGCCAAGTTGGCTACCTGTCCCTTGACTTCATTAAGTTCTTCTTGACTAGCCATTGCCTTCTTAGCTTTCCTTTTCCTACCGATTGGTTTGTCGAAAAGTAAAACTTGAACAAAAGTGTTGTCTTTGATTAAACGCCCTTCCTTTCTTGACCACGCGCTGTAATTTAAACCATATTTGTTTTAATATTTGACTCTAATTGACTTGACTTTATGTTTTAAAAAAAAAATAAAAATGGGGTATATTGTATATATTTTAAGGGAAGTTAAAAAATTGGAGGATTAATATCCGACTTACCCCCCCAAAAAAAAAATGACGGAAAACACGCATTCAAGACTCTCTAGACATGGTTATAATGTGACAAACATGTTATGTGTGTGCTTTATGTGTATGTGAGTGACATGCTTTGACTACTAGTGTGTGACCATGGGACTTTTAAATGCCTAAACTCAATTAAAGACTTGAACATGGTTTGAAATATTAACAAACTGATTAATCCGATTAGTAGACTGTTAATTAGACTCGTCGTGGTGACTCAAGCAAGAAAACTGGACTGTCGCTAAAACAACAGGACTGTCGCCACCGTTTAGAGCCTGTCGCCAGACGACAAAATTGTCGCCAGGCGACAGACACTAGACTGCAGCGCCACAGTCCAAATTCCTGCGCCATTGCTGGAACATTAATCTGGACTGTTTCCAGTAATTTTACTCTAAATGGACATGCCTAAAGTCGTACTAAGTCGAATTGATTAAATTATTAGCCTTTAATTAATTCAAAATTAATCAATTGATTGATTAGACAAAGTCCTTTTAGTCATTAGTCAATTTATTTAATCTTTAACACAAGTCAAACAAACGGTTAACACACATATAATATATACAAACAAAGGCACAAGTAGTTCACATAGTCACAACATGATGAGTTTGCAACCTAACCATGGCTCTAGTTCTTTAAAGTTCGAGGATATGGGTTAAGTCAAAAAGGTCCATGGTTAAGAATCCATATGCATTGCACACAAGCCTACCGGGAGGGTTGGAGCGAATGGACAGGATTCCGCGAGTTCGTGATGAAATCGAACTCGACGCCACAGTTTGGTGGATTCACAAAACTTACACGTACCCAAATCTGAACTTTGCACATGATAGTGGAATATTCCATTGGGCAGGTGAAGCAGGAACCCCCAGAGGGTTATATCCATATGTAGAACACGTATGGGTTCAGAAAAGTGAGAAAATGACTCAATCAATAAGCAAAATCGAGCCAACAATGCTAGAAATGGTCAAAGCAAGAAGGCAGACCCCTGGCTCGGTATTGGAAGAACTTGGCGCCAGACAACAGGGACTGTCGCCGCAAAAAAACTCCTGTCGCCAGGCGACAGAAACTTTTTACGGGCGACAAGCCCTGTTTTCTAGACGCTATTCCTACATGCCTTGGCAAGTTTCTATGTTCTTCGAATTTTCCAGATTTCGCATTATCTTTTCGATTCTAGTCATGAAAGATATTTCCCAAATTTCCTACGTGTAAAATTCCTATGGATTGACTCATGGGGTACTCCCATGAGGACCTTTTAATGCATATGACAATAATGTTAATCAAATCACGCACATGAAATACTTAGAATTTTTCAAGTCTCATCCGCTCATTCTAAATAATTGCCAAAATTAAATAATTTTCAGGGATATAAATAGAAATCCTCCCCAGTGGAGTCGCCAAAACTGTAGGGAATATTTCAAGCATTATGATAACCCCAAACTTGAACCCCACTGTGATCATACACTAAAGTATGGTGGCGTTCCAAAGGGAAAGACAAAGAGCAAAAAGAGTCGCCAACAAGTTTTAGGAACTTGTAAACCCAAAAGACAATCCAAAAGGACCATCAACTACTCCATAAGGTCTTGAACCAAACAGGGTCCGGGGATGAGGGTACGAATCCAATCTACAAAAGAAAGGACCCGCCCTATAAAATAGGCCTCTACTTTGTTCTGCTCGTATTCATGTGCGCTTTTCGAATAACATACAAACATTATATTAAACCTAACCTGTTTAATCTATGTTGGTTGAAATTAATGCACAAATAATACTATTATTGGCGATCACTTGAGTTAAAATCACATTAGCCTAAACCAAATTATTAATTATCTTATTAAGTGTGATTTCAAGTACAAATTCCCTTTAACAATCATAAAAGGTGTGATCAAGCAATAACAATAAAAATAATATCAAGCAACATAATAATAAACAATAATAATGATCATAGCATGATAAGGCATAATAAAGCTTGATAATAATAGCAAGATCCTAGGCATGATACTAACAAGATTAATAACAAATCCTAGCATGTCACTAAACAATAAAGATCGAAACTTTAAACCTAACATGGTACTAACATGATAACATGATATTAAAAAAGAGCAAAGGCACCCTAAACATGATTCTAGAAAGCATAAAAACATCCTAACATGATACTAGAAAGCATTAAAAGCATCCTAACATGATACTAGGAATTATAAACAATAATAAGCATGCAATCTACATTGTGAAAGAAATAGGGAGTAAGCTAATCTACTTACTTTGAAGCCTCGTACCTCTTTCTAATAACAAAATACACAAGTTAGTAAACTTCAATGAAAATAATAAACAACAATTAAGGAAAGTAAATTGAAATCAAATTAAATAAAGTTTAGACTAGTTTTGGACCAAACCCTCATAAATTATCAACCTTGCACGTCTAGGGCGAAGGCAACTTCGAACTTGGCTAGATGACTCTAAGTCTAATTTATGCGGAATATTGTATGTGAAAACTAGCTTAGAAAAAGAGAGAAAGAAAGCATGTATTGCTCAAGAGAGAAAATAGAGAATTGAATGAGAATTGATGATGATTGATGATTCTGAAAACAGGAGTTCGGACGCTATTTATAATGAAAATAATCCGGAAAATCACAGAATTTGATAAGGAATAAAACTCCACGCTGTCGCCAGGAATTAACTCTGTCGCGAGGCGACAGGGTCTGTCGCGCGGCGACAGACTTGTCGTTTGGCGACAGCCTGTATTAGCGCGTTTTTCTTCACGCGGAATCCGATCTTTAATCAACTTGATCTACGGAATCCGTACAGAAGATAAAATACGTATTTTTAAGATAACAAAACAATATTTTATTCCAAATAAAAATCTTTAAAAGATAATTAATTATTAAACCTATCAATATTAGAATTAAAAGGAACTTTCTAGAAACTTCTAGAAAACTATAATTAATCCTAATAATTTTAGGAATAATAATTAATATTGGGCCCTCCTCTAGATCATTGGGCCGTATTAAAATAAATAACCGGGCCCAGTTTAGTATTTTGGCCATAACTTCCTCATTATTCATCGGAATCGAGCTTATAATATATCGTTGGAAAGGTCTCTTCGAGCCCCACCCAACTACACCATTATTGGACCCTTATCATGGACCAAAATAAACTGAAATGGACATTTTCAAATAAATAAATTCATTTTCAAAACAGGGAGAGAAGAATTTAATTAAAACTAAATCGCAACATTTGACTTTCGAATCACTTTCACCTAATTCGATAAACACAACGCGCAAGGCATTCGTCACTGGGTTTGGTTTTGGGGAGACACAAATGGGTGTCTACAACGGGTTGCCTCCCGCAAAGCGCTGGTTTATCTAGGTCCCGCACGACCTTCTTACCATAGTTTTCTCAAGGTGAGCTAGAACTAGTCAGGTGTAGTAGTTCAACTGCACCAATCGTAGCCCCGTCATGATAAATCTTAAGCCTCTGACCATTTACCTTGAACTCATTACCCTGCTCATCAAACAACTCTACAGAACCGAACTTGTTGGCCCTTTTTATAGTGAAAGGACCCGACCACCTTGACTTCAACTTTCCTGGGAACAGTTTAAGCCTAGAGTTCAACAACAACACCTTATCACCCTCTTTGAATTCTCTCGGAAGGATCATCTTGTCGTGCCATTTCCTAGTCTTCTCCTTGTAGACTCGCGCACTATCATAGGCCATCAACCTAAACTCATCAAGTTGGTTAAGTTGTAGAAGCCTCTTTTCTCCCGCTAGCTTAGCATCCAAATTGAGCTCCTTAACAGCCCAATATGCCTTGTACTCTAACTCCACCGGAAGATGACATGCTTTACCATACACAAGTCTATAGGGAGTGGTACCTATAGGGGTCTTAAATGCGGTTCTATATGCCCAAAGGGTGTCATCCAACTTATCGCTCCAATCTTTCCTAGATTTTGCTACCACCTTCTCTAAGATGACCTTAATCTCGCGATTAGACACTTCGACTTGGCCACTAGTTTGGTGATGGTAGGCTAGCCCTGTCCTATGGTAAACACCATACTTCTTTAGGAGGGTATCTAACTTCCGCTCATGAAAGTGGGATCCTCCGTCACTGATTATGGCTCTAGGCACTCCAAATCTAGGAAAAATAGTTTTCTTAAAAAGCCTATGGACCACCTTGGCATCATTGGTAGGAGTGGCAATGGCTTCTACCCACTTGGATACATAATCTACGGCGACTAGTATATAACGGTTCCCTCTAGAAGAAGGGAACGGTCCCATGTAATCAACACCCCAAACATCAAAAATTTCAACTTCCAAAATCCCAGTTTGAGGCATCTCATGCCGCCGCGAGATGTTGCCAGTCCTCTGGCAAGAGTCACAAGCCTGCACTAAAATGTTAGCATCCTTGAACATGGTGGGCCAATAGAATCCTGACTCATTTATCTTGGCCACTGTTTTAGAGGGACCATGATGTCCTCCATAAGGTGAAGTGTGGCAGCTAGTAAGAATACCATGTACCTCCCATTCGGGGACACACCTGCGAAATAATCCATCTGCACACTCACGAAACAAAAAAGGATCATCCCAAAAATAATGTTTAACATCATACAGGAATTTCTTTTTTTGTTGGTAGGATAAGTCAAGAGGTAGAGTACCACCCACTAAATAATTTGCAAAATCGGCGTACCAGGGGTGTTGCTCTACAACTGCATACAGGTTGTCATCAGGGAATGAATCATCTATAGGGAGGAAATCCTTACCCTCATCATACCTGATTCGTGACAAGTGATCTGCCACAACGTTCTCTGCACCCTTTTTGTCCCTTATTTCAATGTTGAAATCCTGGAGCAAGAGAACCCACCGGAGTAGCCTAGGATTTGATTCAGCTTTGGCTATCAAGTACTTTAAAGCTGCATGGTTAGTAAAAACAATAACTTTAGAACCAACTAGATATGATCTAAATTTTTCTAAAGCATAAATGACAGCTAAAAACTCCTTCTCCGTGGTGGCATGATTGACTTGAGCCTCATCCAAAGTTTTACTAGCATAGTAGATAGCATATAAAACTTTGTCCTTCCTCTGTCCAAGCACGGCTCCTAGAGCAAAATCGCTTGCATCACACATGATCTCGAACGGAATATTCCAATCGGGAGCACATATGATGGGTGCCGATATCAAAGCCTGCTTAATCCTGTTGAAAGACTCAAGACACTCGTCAGTAAAAACAAAAGGGGCATCCTTAAGCAAAAGTTGAGTCAATGGTTTAGCAATTTTAGAAAAATCTTTGATAAAACGGCGATAATACCCCGCATGACCCAAGAAACTCCTAACTCCCTTAACATTTACTGGGGGAGGTAATTGCTCAATCACTGAAATCTTAGCTTTGTCTACCTGTATGCCCTTATCAGATACAATGTGACCCAGGACTACTCCCTCTGTCACCATAAAGTGACATTTCTCCCAATTTAAAACCAAGTTGCATTCTTCACATCTTTTCAGGATTTTAGCTAAATTAATTAGACATGAATCAAATAAAGAACCATAGACACTAAAATCATCCATAAAGACTTCCATGATAGACTCTATGAAATCAGAAAATATGCTCATCATGCAACGTTGAAAAGTAGCAGGTGCATTACATAAACCAAAAGGCATTCTACGATATGCAAAAGTGCCCTAAGGGCATGTAAATGTAGTCTTTTCCTGATCTTCAGGGTGGATTGGAATTTGGAAAAATCCCGAATACCCATCCAAATAGCAAAAGAACTTATGGTTAGCTAACCTCTCAAGCATTTGATCAATAAAGGGGAGAGGGAAATGATCCTTTTTAGTGGCGACATTTAATCTACGATAATCAATGCACATACGCCACCCTGTAACAGTTCTAGTGGGAATTAATTCATTTTTATCATTTTTAATCACTGTCATCCCACCCTTCTTAGGAACTACCTGTACAGGACTGACCCATTTGGAGTCAGAAATAGGATAGATAATACCTGCATCAAGTAATTTGATAACCTCTTTCTTGACCACCTCTTGCATATTGGGATTCAACCTCCTCTGGGGTTGAATGCAGGGCTTGTAGTTGTCCTCTAAGTGTATCCTGTGCATACAAAAATCTGGGCTTATACCCTTGAGATCATCAATACTGTACCCTATTGCCCTTTTATGGGTTCGGAGAACCTCTAGAAGTTGGGAAGTTTGTGGGTCATCAAGTGCAGTACTAATGATCACAGGGTGCATTTCCTGCTCATCAAGAAAAACATATTTTAAATGAGAAGGGAGAGGTTTTAGTTCAGGTTTCTTTACCTCTGCAGGTTTCGATTCCTGAACTAATTTTACTACCTTCTTATTCTTTTTGTCATCAAGTTCTTCTATGGCAAGAGCTTTCTCAATAATATCCACCTCCTTGCTCCAGACACTCGCATCACCTGCAGACAAATTACCACAAAGTATTTCTTCCAAGGGATCCCTTGCAAGAATCTGTGTCAAGCTATCATCACAAATATCATCCATTATATCAATAACCACATCAATCAAACAACAGTTTTCCTGAAGCATAGGACCTTTTAAAACCTTCCCTAAATTAAAAGTAATATTATCATCACCAACAGATAGGGTTAGTTTACCATTTTTAACATCTATAATGGCTCCTGTAGTATGGAGAAAAGGCCTACCTAATATAATGGGTATTTGTGTATCCTCAGCCATGTCTAAAACAACAAAATCAACAGGGATGAAAAATTTACCAACTCTAACAGGGACGTCCTCTAAAATACCTAGGGGATATTTAACAGAACGGTCTGCCATTTGCAAAGTAATATTAGTAATTTTTAATTCACCCATATTCAATTTAGAGCAGATAGACGATGGCATTACACTAACAGAAGCACCCAAATCACATAATGCTTTATCTATGAAGACATTACCAATATGACAAAGGATAGAAAAACTACCAGGATCCTTTAATTTAGGGGGGGATTTATTCTGTAACAATGCACTACACTCCTCAGTAAAAGCTACAGTTTCTACCTCATTAAAGGCCCTCTTCCTAGTCAAAATATCTTTCATAAATTTAGCATATGCAGGAACCTGTGTAATAAGTTCAGTAAAAGGAACCGTTACCTGCAAATTTTTAACAACCTCCAGAAACTTACCAAACTGCTTGTCCAACTTAGTCTTTAGTTGGCGATTAGGGAATGGTAATTTGATAACTGGTGGTGCTTCCCTACTCTTCCCCTGGGTGCATCCTTCCCTGAGGTTGTACCCTGCAATGAATCATCAAAAATATTAGCATCAGGAATTTTATCCTGCAGCCCTGCAGGGGAAATTGGTACAACGGAATAAGGATTAGCAATATTAGTTAATTCAGGTTCATCCTCTTTGGGCATTTGGGGCCCATCGTAGTGTGAACCACTCCTTAGGGTGATTGCATTAGCATGATCCGTAGGTTGAATTCCCTGCGCTGGTAAAGCTCCCTGCTGACGAGATTGAAGGGTAGAGGACAATTGGGCTATTTGGGTGTCCATGACTTTATTATGGGCTATAATAGAGTCAATCTGTTGGTCTCTACTCTCCATATGTTTTTGCATACTGGTCAGCATTGCCCTAATTTCTGATAAAGCAGGGTCAGAAGATGTAGTAGGGGGTTGTGATGGGGGTTTCTGGTTAGCATGAGGGTGGTAATATTTCTGCTGTGGAGGGGGTGCTTGTTGTGGTTGTTGTGGGGGTGGAAGATTTTGAACATTAGTGCTACGGTAAGATAGGTAGGGATGGTTCCGGTAGCCAGGATTGTAGGAATTGGAGTATGGGTTATTTTGCTTATAGGTTTGAAAAGCATTAACTTGCTCCATTGAACTCCTGCAATCTTGTTCATAATGACCTACACTTCCACAATTTTCACAGAAAGCATCATTAGCATTATTAGAAACAGCAGAAACATTAGTAACAGAATTAGGATTGTTAGTAATAAGGTTATCTAGTTTCTGACAAATAGAAGTAAGCTGGGCTTGCAATAAAGTTACTGAATCAACATGATGTTTGCCCTTGTTAGCATAACCTCTAGCATTCCCATATTGGGAATTATGGATTGCCATATCTTCAATAACCTGACCTGCATCATCAACATTTAAATTCATAAATTTACCGCTAGCTGCGGAGTCTAAAATTGTCCTAGATGCATTTCCTAAACCATTATAAAAAGCTTGAATCAACTGCCACTTTGCCAAATTGTGGTGGGGACACTCCCTCTGCAGATCCTTGAATCTTTCCCAAGCTTCATATAATGCTTCATCTGTCTCTTGGGCAAAATTCTGGATAGCGCTTCTCAATAAAGCTGTTTTCTCTGCAGGGTAATATTTATTATAAAAATTCAACGCAAGAGTCTCCCAGTTAGTAATACCAAGTGCAGCTCTATTCAAACCATTAAACCATAATTTAGCTTTTCCACATAAAGAAAAGGGAAAAAGAATCTCCCTGATTTGATCCTGCGTTACCCCATTCTGCCTAATAGTATTGCAGTATTGATAGAAATCTGCAATGTGAAGATTAGGATCTTCACCCTTTGCTCCACTGAATTGCTTTCTTTCTATCATCGTTATGAACTGGGGCTTGATCTCGAATTGGACTCCCTCGAGATCGGGCGTAGGAGAAAGATGTGGAAAATCCGTCAGCGATGGTTGCGAATAATCGCTAAGCTTGCGAGGTGGAGGTGGTGATGGTGTACCCATCTCTAGTTCTGAATCAGAAGAATGCTCCGAATCACTAGAAGTAGGTAATGGATTTCTAGGAATATTATTACTCCCAGAACCTGCTAGAATCTGCCTATAAAAATTCTTCTGTCTATGAAACGAGCGTTCGATCTCATGATCGAAAGGAATGTAACCTGATCTGGAACACCTGGGCATAAACAAAGAACTAAAAAGACAGATATTAGAACAACCTCAAAGAACTAATGTCCTTTGAGGCAAAAGGGTAAAATAATCTAAACTACAAAAAACAATTAGAAATAAAAATAAAACCGTTTCCCCGGCAACGGCGCCAAATTTTGACAGGCTAAAGTCGTATCACCTAATCAAAAATAATTACCTAAGTCCACTAGCTTAAGCAAATAGGGAAGTAGGGTCGAATCCACAGGGAAACAAGTCTTTCTACTCCTAATTAATTAATATAGTCTAAATTATTAGAGTAACCAATATTTGTTGTGATTAATAACTATACTACGAAGATTATGAGTAAAGAGAATAGTTAGGAAGAAATCAAATATTAAAAGGCCTAGGTCATAGGTTCACTAATAAACAATATTCCAGGGTAAAACATAATAGTCAATCATCAATGCATCAATTAATCAGATCATAAAGGGCTTTCGCTACGTATTACAATCACAGAATTAATTTACCGGTATTAAATCTCATCTCTCGAATCTCGACCTAACCATTTATAAATTAATCTGCCTATTGAAACTAAGCCTAAACATCAATTCTCATCTCTCGAATCTCGAATCAATATTGCTAAACTCATACAATTAAACCTGGCCAAATCTAATTGCATAGCATTTAAACAATCAATAGGAAATCAATTAAGCATTAATAATCAACAATCATAAAATTACCCCTTCATATTATTTATTAGATCCCCATAAACCCTAGAGGGAAAAGTACTCAGACATAATTAAAACTAAGCAAAACATAATAATTAAACAAGACATGAAGGAAAATAGAATGAATAAAATACTGAGATTAATTAAGAGAGAAATCGTACCAAGACGGCGGAATTACAATAGAGTTGAGGAACAAGAAAAAGAATAAAAGTCTAGAGAGAGAAAGTTAAGTAGAGAGAAGGAAGAGAATAAAAACTAGAGTAAGTAATAATGAAGAAGTGTCTAATCTTGCCTAATAAAATTACATTAATACTAAGCAAGAATTATTCGCTAAAACAAAACTGAACGGAAATCACTAATCCCCTAATAACTACACACGCCCGGTCGGGCAAGGGGCCGCCCGACTGGGCCCGTCTTATTCTTCTCTAGAGGTTTCTCGCGCCCGTCCGAGCGCGTCTCCGGGCGGACTGTTGCCTCGCCCCGCCCGGCCGGGCGCGCCTTCGGGCGGAGCACTTGGTCCGGGCAACTTCTCTTGGGCCACCAAAACCTCGATTGGGTCTCTTTTCCTCGGCCCAATCCGAGTTTCCTCCTTGGATCTTCATACTCGAGCCCTTAATCACCGATTTGATACCTCCAATCGGTCTTGGGCTATTGAACTGGGTCACGGTCTTCCAACACATGTAGATGCTCCTCGAAAAACCCGGGAAAATGCTCCAAGTACGCAAATTCCTACAAAACTCAAGCAAAACTACCAAAGCACTGGAAAACACAAATTAGTAATAAAAGTGGCTCGTAGGAGCCAAAAACACTACTAATTACGACCAAGGGACGGGGATAAATATATATATGAAATGAACACATCAACTTCCCATCTCGTGCCATCTTCTCAAATCAAGTGACAACCCCCACAATCTTAGCAAAAGCCATCGAAGACTGCCCATCTTGGATATTCTCAAATCAAGTGACAACGCCCACAATCTTAGCAAAGTCATCGAAGATTTCCCATCTCGTGATATCTTCTCGAATCAAATGATCACCCTCCCAATCATAGACAAAGCTACCGAAGACCGCTTCATTTTGAACCGCCCTTCTCAAATCTAGAAGTAATTGACCTTCCAGCTTTGGAAAATTTATCTTAAGAACCATATCTAAGATTCTTAAAGTCTTCAAATTGATTTCCGTAGTAATCTTCCATTCTAGGAATTCTTTGTGATCATCATCAATCACTACCCTAAGGTTCTTAATCATTTTTCAAATCTACTTAATCATTATTTGATTGTCATCAGGTCAATCATCAATCAAGTTGTAATCGGGCTGACTTCAAAGGTGTTTATTCAATATGTAATCAAAATGTGATCTTCATCAGGCCGATCATCAATCAAAACTGTACTCGAGCCAATTATCAATCAAATATCTATCAATTGCTCAAAAGAATTAAATGCTCTTTAAGAGGCTCAAATGGATTAGTCGTGAACCAAACAACCAAGTTGTGGGAACATCAAAGGCTGACGCAAGCAAAATAAGAGCCATCGCGCGACGAAGGGTCTATTGCATTGCGTCACAGTGTATCGCGCCGCATTAGGGTGCTTCGTGCTACGTTGTTTACGGCGCATTGCGCTTGAATCCAAGTCAGAGCTTTTCAAACTATTTATGTTGTTTAGCTTTGTTTGTTGTTGCTTGTGTCTTTTCGTTCATTTGCGCTCAATCAAATTGCCTTTTAGTGTACCTACATCTATATTCTTGGATTATAGGACTTTGCTCATGTTTATAATTATCTTGGGGTTGACCCAAGGTTTGGTGTTATTTGACTCCTTGTGCGACTCAATATGTTTAATATCAACTCGATGTCTATCAAATGGCACAAATGTAAATAAATCCACAACTTTTATTCATACATGGGTCCCATAACTTTTAATTTAGTTACCAAAATGGCATGATGATTAGACAAAATGGCAAAAATGTAAATAAATCAAAAAAAAAATTGTCATATTTGGGTCTCAAAGTTTATGATTTATTTACCAAAATGTCATGATGACTAGACAAAATGGTTGAATTATTTACAATTTTGCCGCTTGATAACCAAAGTTTGTTTATCAAGGAGATAAATTGGGACTTCCTCTTATTTGACTATGCATTTATGAATCAATTTCAATTAATATTAAATCCCACATAATAAGTCAAAATTCAATTAACATTACCAATTATTAATTTTCACACCTACATCATCTAATCACATAATTCCACATGAAGAGATCCCACACGTAATCTAAAAATAATTAAAATCACCACCACATCATCAAACATATTATTCTAGCATTAATTACAACAAACACAATTAAACAAAAAAATATGCATCATAGTATCAGTAATTTAAGTTCGCCAAAAATAATTAGGTTTAGTAAATATAAGAAGAAACAACGCCTTATATATAAGTCTAAATTACAGCTTACATTTTGGATAATGATGATAATAATAATAATAACAATAACAATAATAATAATAATAATAAAATTAATAATATTTATAATAATAATAAATTTGATAATAATAAAGATGATGATGATGATGATAATAATAATAATAATAATAATAATAATAATAATAATAATAATAATAATAATAATAATAATAATAATAATAATAATAATAATACTAATAATAATAATAAGAACAACAATAACAATAATATCATCTATGTTAGGAATTATATAATCTATATCATTATTACAATCTATAATAAAAAAGGTTAATTTTAGATATAAAAAAACCTATAGCAAATCAATTATGAATTAATCTTGGGTTAAAATTTAGATAAAAAGAATAAAAAGCAATCATCTACATTAGGTAGAATGTCATTAAGATTATGATTATCATTTTAACTATTAAAACTTTATATTCTATAATATTATACTAAAACAGAGTACACTTCTAGCTGCAAATAAAGCTGACATGTGTCCTATTTAGAGTTAATTTTTTCACCATTTGTATAATTAATTTCATTCAAAAGTTTTACATATTTATATGATTTGCAAAAATGATTTGATTTCAGGTAATTAAAATTGATTGCACTCCTTTTCAGTTATTTTATATGATATGTATGGATGATTTGATTTGCAATGCAACAAACACTTTGTACATTATATTTTCTATTAAAACACCATTTTTTTTTTCTGTCTATAGTCTATAAAATAATCTATAAAATAGCTACTTATAATAAAAAAAATCTGTAATTATATTTGTAGACTATTTGTGTTAACTTCTTTTTAGAACATATACTTGTATTAACTTAACTGTACCCTTTCAAATGATTATCTACTATATATTCTCCCTCATTATTGTTACCAACTACTAATGTTGTGACATAAAACCAAACTAAAATATTTTCTGAGTCATGGCTAGCTTTGCGCGCGCATCATGCAATGCCACCCTAGTCCTTATCTTTTAAAAAGTTGACATAATTCTTATAAATAGTGTTTGAACAATTATACCCTTTAAATGTTTATTGACTTATTTGCCCAAAGGTAGTTGACTATTTTATTGAACTCTTAAGAATAGTGTGTCGAAATTTGAACCCTAAAATTTTTGTTTATATATTTTTCCCCTTATTAATGTTACCCACTACTACTGTTGTGACATCAAACCAAACTAAAAGATTTTCCCAGATGTGGCTAGCTTTGGGCGCAAGCAAAGCCACCCTTGTATTTAGAAAATAAAATCAACTGTATCTAATTACAAGTCCATAATCATGAAAAAGAAATGTAGTTAACTTATATGTAAATAGCAAATTAATTGTGACACTTAATTATGGGTTTTAGAAAGAATAGCAATCACCTGCATTAGGAAAAATATCATCTTGTTAAAATTATCATTAATAACAATATGCTAAAATGCACACCAGACACATATCATCTAAGAGGGATAGATAAACACCAAAAATACACACACGCCATCTCTTAGTATGTCTTTTGTATTTCATTTATGTTTACTCCCTATGTCTCATGATAGTTCATTTTCATTTTTTACGAGATTCAAAATGTGTTTGAAAATAATTATAAAGTAATCACATTTGAATTAAAATGTTTTTAGTTATTTTTTTGTAAAGCTAATCAATTAGATTTGTGGTTTTTTGTGAACCTTACTTCATACTTGTTAATTCTAAATCCATAGCTCAACTAAGGACATACATTGATTATATATACATTGTACACAGTGACGGATCCACGTAGTAACAAGGGGTAGCATGTGCTACCCCATAATTTCGGTATAAAAATTTTATAACTGATATTTATTCTAGATGATAGTCATTGTTTCAGTGGTAATATGATAACGTGATAAGGTATTGGTGTTGCAGCAAGGTCAATTGTTCGAGCCCCACTTCCCTATATTTTTTATTAATATATCTTTTTTCCTTTCTAAGCACTTTATCCTGGATCCGCCACTGATTGTACAATACTAATTCTTTACTTTAAGTTACTTAAGTTGTCCATATTATACATATAACATGTTATGATCTCAAATCTCAATTAGGGGATCAAACCACTTGGCAAACTGCCCATAATAAACAGATAAAAATAATAAAGTTGCACTTACTACGTATTTTATTTTATATTTGAAAGTATAAAAAGTTGCATTTCAAAAGGAGTATATAAAAAATAAAAAATAATTGAAAAAGAAATTGCACCATTAAGTATAAATTGTCCTTTTATGTGATGTCTTGTTCAACTGTTTTATTCTTGAGTGTCCAAAATTTAGAGGTTGACGGAAGAAGAGATCTAAAAAACTCTGAACCTGCAAAAATTAAAATTAAAAAAGATATCCAATTATTTTCTCATCCTTAAATAAAAAATCCTTCGATTTTTTCTGGGTATTTATATTCTTAATTTACATTATCTTTTTTTTTTTTTTTTTGATAATTCAATTTGAAAAACTCAGAAACACACATTTGTTTATGTGGATGAGATAAACTAATTTGCAAAGTTTAGGATTCGGCTTGAAATTCCCACCCTTCAATTTTCTCATAATCTAATCCTTTATCCTTTTTTATTTTTGTCTTTATTATTCAATTTTGTACTACACTTATTTTTATATCACAATATTTGTGCAACTTTTGTTTCTCTCTTTATATCTCTCAATAATTATTTGTCACCTTTGGGTTCCTTCACTCTCCCCAGAGTACCAACTTCAAGAGTTCATTACTAAGGTTTGCCTTTTACTCTCTTTCCACGCTTTATTTGATTCATTTGGAATTAATTGTCACGTTAATAGTTGTTGAATTCGTTACATGACAACTAAATTCGGGCAGAGGTTTTAAGGTTTATTAGTCTTTTTTTATTGGGTCGTTAAGAAATGGTGTTTGATTTTTGTATTTTTGATTTTGGTTTAGTTTTGATTTTATGGATTTATTTTTGCATGTTTATTAATTTTTTTTTATTTTTTTATTGATGGGTTTTTAATTAAATCCTTCGTATTAAGCCTTATTCGATTGTTTTGATTCTTTCAAATTCATCGTATCAATCACTGCAAATTGAACAGATTATGATTTTCTAAAGTTTTTTTATATTTACTTTATTTTGATTTTTTTTACTGAATAATCCCATGATGATTATGGATTAATATTTTTGTTTATGTTTGGTGATTTTGTTTTCATGTATTGTTTCATATTGCCGTTTAGCGATGAATGATATATGTAAATTGAGACTATGTTACTCAGACTCGAGTTTGTGTCCAAGTGTCAGTCACGACTTTTTAATGAATTTGGTTCAATAAAGTGTCAAAAGTCAGAGTGTTATCATCCGTCATAGAATCTAAAGTCAAATGAAAAGTTCGAGTAACATACGGAGTAATCAATAAGTACAAATATGGACTTGATAGATTGTTTTTGTGCAGGTGTTTGTTGGGGGCTTTTAGCTTAATTAGCCGAAAATGGAGATCACAAATGTCAATGAGTATGAGGCTATCGCGAAGCAGAAATTGCCCAAGATGGTGTACGACTACTATGCATCTGGTGCAGAGGACCAGTGGACTTTGGCTGAGAACAGAAATGCTTTCTCCAGGATCCTGTAAGCCTTACATGTTTAACTCTCTTTTCGGGTTTTATGTGTGCTATTTATTCTTTGGTCTGTAGTAATAATCTGCACACTAATACAGGTTTCGTCCACGTATTCTTATTGATGTAACCAACATAGACATGACTACAACTGTCTTGGGATTCAAGATCTCAATGCCTATTATGATAGCCCCAACCGCTATGCAAAAGATGGCGCACCCTGAAGGTATATATACCATATTCATAAGGCTTATTGTTAAGGTTAATGTTTCGGGATGTGCTGTGTGTTGAAGTTAGCTAATGTATTACCTTAGCTTTGGCTCTGTGATAAAGTGGTTACATGTATTAACCAACATATGTTGTTTCTTTAACCCCAAAAAAAAAAAAAAAAAAAAAACATATGCAGTTTTAAAATTAACTCATCCTCAGTTAGAATATTGATATGTTCATGCAGTCCTCTGTAGATTTTTGTCTTTATAATACATAGATCTACAAATTCTTCTGATAAGTGTTTGACATCGACTTCATTTCTTGATGGCTTGTTTAGTATGAGTTCATATATCAAGGAATAGTTTCCAACTTGTGCGTTTTTATATTTGATATCCCAGCAATGCATCTCAACTTTATCAGAAGATGAGGCAGAGTGATGAGTTGTCCCATTCTATCACTTCCTGTAATCCCATCTCTATATAGAGATGAGTGAGCACAAATGTTTTTACATACTATCTTCTTCTAAAATCCTTCTCCAAACATGTGTCCTTACTTTCCAGGAAGCTAAATTCTTTCTTGTTATGTGCCAAACTGTAGACGGCCTTTAGAATTTGTTATTGTGCTATTGGCATACACGTGTTTTTCATACTTGTCATCCTCCCGCAATTTGTTTTAGGTGCATCTTGTACTTGGATAACACTTTAAAATTGAATGCCATATAGGCCTCCATTTTCTTGTTTGTCTATGGCCTTTCTGAATATTACAGGACACGTGGTTAATTTATACTACTCCATCTTGGGTTCGATCAGATGTATATATACAGCACCAAAGTTGTTTCCAAGAGTGTTTGTTTTCAATGCTTTTGTGGGTGTAGTGAACTAGTGATTCAATCATGTTCGTTAATGTACATTTCCCCTGCAGTTGACCAAATTCTACTGTTGGGAAGCTGTCAAAGTAGTAATGGATTTTTGGTGGGTGTAGTGACTCAATCACGGTCATGTCAAGTATTGTAATGTCACTACCCCTGCAGTTGGCCAATTTTTTACTGTTGAATAGTAGAAACTGTCAGGATGGTCTCACCAAGCGTATCAATTTGTACATTACTCTAGATGAGCATTGTATAGAGTTTTTGATATTTGCTTCCATTGAATGCGATTCAGTGTCACAATATGAACTAAGCAGTCATATAAAATTGAATGCATACTAACGTTATCACTTCTGATTGTATCATGAAGGGGAGTATGCAACTGCCAGGGCAGCGTCATCAGCTGGAACAATCATGGTATGACTTAACCCATCTCTGAGCCTATATATGGATAGAATTCTGCGCCACTCCACTATCACTCTTCAAATAACTCTTTTTTTTTTTTTTTGAAGAAATAAGTTTCCTTTTACTATTTCATTAATATTGCTCTTTTATCAGTAAGTGTTGCCTTTGCTCTTTTGTTCTTGTCCTTTTGATTTTATCGTTCTTTTGTTCTTGTTCTTTTGATTCTATCACGAAAATGATATTAGTTGAAAAATCAATACTAACATATTGACTTGCTCCAATATTTTAAGGCCTAACAAGAGTTTTGACAGTATTTAATCAATGAAAAACTGCTTCAAGATTCATAAATTGTTATTAGTTGAAAAGCCATTTCTAACCCTTGTGAAAAATTGTCAAAGTCCTAGGTAAATAAAAGAAGTAAATTTTCCAATGCCTTCTTTTTAAAAAGTATACAGTAACAACTAACAAGGGCAAATAAACCATGAAAATCCTAATGCAGTGATCTGCAGACATTTTACATTCGTATTTCATAATTTACTGTGAAGGCAATCTGTTAGGAACTGGTTTAATGGACCCAAATCAGTAGCCTAAGACTCATGATGACCGATTTCCCTGTCAGGTTTCTTATTTCTGAAATTGTGTTGTGTAAAATTATATTTTCCATGCTTCTCTTTTCAGACACTGTCTTCGTGGGCTACATCAAGTGTGGAAGAGGTTGCCTCAACTGGACCAGGCATCCGATTTTTCCAGCTCTATGTAATCTTAGAACATCTACCTCTAATCTTGTACTCCTATTAGCAATCAATAGAACAGTACTTTCAGGATTAACTTGCTTCTTTTTTTCGATATTCAGGTATACAAGGACAGGAATGTAGTTGCTCAACTTGTGCGAAGAGCTGAAAGGGCTGGCTTCAAGGCTATTGCTCTTACTGTTGACACACCCCGATTGGGGCGCAGAGAAGCTGACATCAAGAACAGGTATTAAACAAGGAATCAGATTCTTCAGTTCCTGAAGAAATGATTTAGGGTCTTCTATGATGTTTATTTGAATGTTCTTTTCAGGTTTGTTCTACCACCTTTTCTAACATTGAAGAACTTTGAGGGTCTTGATCTCGGCAAAATGGACCAAGTAAGTGTCAGACATAAAATGTTGGGAACAAAGCACTTTGATTTTCCTATGTAATCAGTCTCTAATTTTTTTTGCTGTTGTGCAGGCAAATGACTCTGGCCTTGCCTCATATGTTGCCGGTCAGATTGATCGATCCCTGAGCTGGAAGGTAATGCAGGATTGGTAAACTTTGTATGAGATGTTTTTAATGTATATATTCTGTAGTTTGATTTTATAGCACAGGAACTGAAAATTATTCCAAGGATGTCTAGAAGACAGATTAAACTCAAGATAACTTTGAATTAGTTCTCTAATTAATGTTTGTAAATTAAACAGGATGTGAAGTGGCTTCAGACAATCACCAGCCTCCCCATCCTTGTCAAGGGTGTACTTACAGCTGAGGATGGTAAGATGACGACCTCTTTTTCATGATCTATATGCTTTTCTTTCCTCGTTTCACCTTTTCACTACTCGTAATATCTAGTCTTGTTGCCAATCTTCTTAACCATAACTAGTCTTATGTTCCATTTCTTTAATTTTTAGCAAGACTTGCCGTTCAACATGGGGCAGCAGGAATTATTGTATCCAACCATGGAGCACGCCAGCTTGATTATGTTCCTGCTACTATAATGGCTCTTGAAGAGGTAATTTATATCCTCTAAAATCTAGATGATGTAATACTGGTTTTGGAGTAGGAATTGTAAGTCGATTGATTTGATTATTATATTTTCTTACATGGTGACAATTACCTGAACTCTGCAGGTTGTTAAAGCAGCGCAAGGTCGTATTCCCGTGTTCTTGGATGGTGGTGTTCGTCGTGGAACTGACGTTTTCAAAGCATTGGCACTGGGTGCCTCTGGTGTATTTGTAAGTACAGTTAGATGCACTAGTGATCAACTGCTGATATTTTGAATGTTTACCTGCTCTTATTGCGCCTTGTTCTATTATTTTCACCATTAATTAATCACTTCAAGAAAAAATTAAGATAAGCTTCAATAAGTTTTATAATGCTACCAAAGTTGAATTCTCAACTAATGTAAGGTGGCCTAATAAGTTCATGTAAGAACAGACTTCAGACGAGTTTAAATATATTTGAGCTGTCAATTCAATTGGGGACATCTTTGTGCTACATCAGTTTAATATTTTTACAATGTAGTACTAATTCATTGATGTCTGTCAATTCAGATTGGAAGGCCCGTGGTGTTCTCCCTCGCTGCAGAAGGAGAGACTGGTGTTAAGAAGGTCCTTCAAATGATGCGCGAAGAGTTTGAGCTGACCATGGCACTGAGTGGTTGTCGTTCCCTTAAAGAAATCTCGCGCAGCCACATTGTTGCTGACTGGGACGCTTCTGGGTCTCGTGCTACTGCCAGATTATAAGATTAACGTCCACAAATAATCAAAGCTATATTGAGCAAGGATAATGTAACAGCATATCCATAAGTTTGCTTGTTTGTGTTTTTTTTTTTTTTTTTTTTTCCAACTAAAAAGTGCCTTATATTCGGTCGAAGAACTTTCATTTTTGATTTGCCACTGTCAATGGATGCTTATGTATTTTTGAATGGCTACTCTGCCTTCATTGTATATTCTTCTTATATTCCTCTTCTTAAAATAAGATAGTTCTTTCATATATCATATCAATATATGCCCTGTAGTAATGGTTGAGCAGGAAATGTCAATTTATTTTGGTAAGAGCTACTGAAGCATTGGCTCTAGTCTTCTAAAAGTATCTATAGACTTCGTATAAACTTCTACTTCCTTTCGTTCCTAATAAATTTTTGTTGGAGACAGCGGAAGTAAAATGGGTAGTAATATAAATAAGGAAATTTTGCAAGAAACCACCTTTTAAATCTTGTTTTTCGCAAATAACCACCTTTTAAAAAAAATGTTGTAAAAGACCACCAATTTCAAAAATTTTGTTGCAAATTACCACTTTTTTAGCCAAATTTATCAGTTGTTTTACATTGAATTGGTGGTAAGTTGCAACAAAATTTATAAAATTGGTGGTTTTTTGCAACATTTTTTGTAAAAGGTGGTTAAATGCAAAAAACAAGATTTAAAAGGTGATTTTTTGCAAAATTTCCTATAAAAAATGAGATATTTATTGATAATAACATCAGTAATCAACATACTATAATTGTAAAATTCTAACCTACAAGGCTACAACCTTAAACACAAGTACACAACCTTGATTCGTAAAGCAGTAAGGCTACGTGCATACCATTTCATTTAGCACAAAAATGTCCACATCCGGATAGTTGATGAATCCATTGAAATACCACAATTAGCTTCTTAACAAGATTCAAAAACCAAGCTCAGAATTTTCAGGGAACACCTAAACAAAGGCTTAAAATATATCCAACACCATAGTAGAAATGTAAAAACATCAATTACATAGAAGCAAAACTAGTATTGCTACAAGTTATACTAGAGCTGGCAATTGTGCTGTGTCGTGTTTCGTGTTCGTGTTCGAAATAAAATGGGTTAAGAAACCTCAACACCAACCCAACCTATTTAATAAACGTGTAGAGTCGTGTTGACCCGTTTTATTAAACGTGTCGAAAACTCTTGACAATAATTCACTTTTTTCGTGTTCGGTTCGGGTTGTGTTGTTGTGTTATATAGAAAAACACAAAGTCTTATATGTGGCTAGCCACATTGTGTGGCAGGATTATTTCGTTGTATATTAGGGATTACTTGATCAGTGTTAAAGGGGTTACTTTGTTAGGGTTATAGGGTACTCGGTTAGTGTTATAGGGGTTACCCAGTCAGCATTACAGGGGTTACTTGGTCAGTGTTACATGAGTTACTTTGTTATTTTGTAAGTGGCCACACGATGTGACTAGCCACACACAAGACTGGCTGGAAAAAAAAAATTAGATTCATTCAATTAATTTATCAAAATTTCCATAATTTATTAAGTTTTTTTTCTTAGGCGAGTTGAGTCGTGTTATTTTAGTGTTGGGAATCTCAACACTAACCCAACTTGTTTAAGTAAACATGTTATGTTGACTCGTTTAATTAAACATGTTAAAAATAACCCAATATTTTCATGTCCGATTCGTGTCATGTTGTCGTGTCGTGTCAACTTTTACCGCATCTAAGTTATATCTAGTAGTCCTTTATCACCAAAGTGTACAAAAACATCTTCTCATTAATGCCTATATAACCCTAAAATCTGTATGTGAATTTTTATTTTTTTTGGCGGACATTCAAATTTAGAATATCTTGACAACATATAAACCTGACAATCCTAACCCGACCCGAATGACTCGACCTAAATAACCCGACCCGTGACCCAAAAGTTGACTCGAAACCATTGACATGAAAATGACCCAAACCTGAACTAACCCGACCTGAAATGGAGTTGACCCAAACGTGACCCGATGCCCCGAAATGACCCTACCCTAATGACCCGACCCGAAATTGACCCAAAACCCATACTTAACCCAACCCGAAGTGACCAGACCCGATTTAAACCTGAATTGATTGACCCGAATCGACCCTACCCGGTAAGTAATAGGTAGTCACGATTTTCTTAACAATTTTTCTATATTTTAACATCTTTTTTTTTTTTTAAATGCATTTATTTTGGTGACCTAACCCAAACTTGACCTAACCCGAACTAACCTGACCTAAATTGATACGACCCGAAATTGACCTGACTTAAAATTGACCTGAAAATTGTTTCTAAAAATTAACTCAACCCAAACTGACCTGATCCGAGCTTAACTCAAAATGTGACCCGATTTGACCCGATCCAAACCCAACTCAAATATTTGCTGACCCGAAATATGACCAGTTTGCCAGGTCGGAACACTATAAGCACCCAAGAATAAAGCACAAGATAAACTAAAGCAGCTCTCTCAGCTGCAATTAGTGAATCCATAAACCCTAACCCCTAACTCTTCTCTCTCTGTCTTTCTCACATAGAACGACCGCCATAATCCTTCAAATAACTATTTTCCTCTCTTCATATTTTACCTAATCCAAAAATGGTGAAGAAAAGCAAAAGTAAGCTTAATCCACTAACCATAAACCCCTTAATTTTTCTGGGTTGTTAATAATAATTCTTAATTTTTCTGGGTTGTTGATAAAAATTCTAACTTTGATTTGATTTGATTTTATTGCAGAGAGTAAGAGTAATAGGGTTTCATTGAAGAAGAAGTATAAGATTATAAAGAGAGTAAAACAGCATCACAAGAAGAAAGCTAAGGAAGCAAAAAAACTTGGAATTAATAAGAAGACTAAGATTGAAAAGGATCCTGGTATTCCTAATGAATGGCCTTTTAAGGAGCAAGAGCTTAAAGCTCTCGAGGTTCGCCGTGCTAAGGCCATTGAAGAATTGGAGCAGAAGAAAGCTGCCCGTAAAGAAAGGGTATGTGATTTTAATTTTGTTTTTGTTTTTTGTCATAGTAATTTCTAAGGTTTTCATTGTAAATATTGGTAATTATGGTGTATTGTATTTTATAAAAAAAAATAATTATGGTATATTGTAATGTTGTTTAATGTTAATTATAATTGGACCTGGTTATGAAAATTGGAGATTTACATTTGAGGGACAATGTTGTGCAAAACTGTATATTATATGGCCGAACCTCATTAATAAACTTATGCATTGATTTGAAGTGGTGATATAATCAAATTATTTGGGTTTTGCTGATGATTTGGGTGAAGTTTTGGCTGTGGTAATTTAGTGGATGATGAGTTTATATGATTGATTTGAGTGCCTTTGTGTGGTGGACATTTAAAATGTTAAATTTCTCATTCAATCAGAAATTGAATTAAGATGCATGCTTTGTTGGCTTGTCGTGGAGGAAGGGTTTGGAGTACAATCGTCAAGTATATATGGTGTAAACTAGTTGATTAGCTTAGCTACTTTGGAATGCATATTTTTGTAGTCTCCTGATAGGGTTGATCTTGTTGAGATGCTATGGTTGATGAATGTGGGGCAAGAAAATAGCAGAATTTAATATCTAAGGTGAAGGGGGATAACAAAGATACACGGTTGAATAAATTAAAGAAAAAGTTGGCTTACAAAATATTCCTGAGATGCTATTGTCGATGATTGAATGCGGGCTAAATACTTACAGAGTATTTTTTATCATGCACATAGCAACTTGACTGGACTTAAAGCTCTTTGGGGAGCCATTTGCCCTGCCAACATCCCCTTCCACCAGTTCCATGTTTGTGTCTGTGTGTTTGGAGGAAGAAAAGGGGAGAAGGACATTGCACAACCATTTAGCATGTTGTTGGCTAGGCTTCTTGGTACCTTTAGTTTTGATGTTGGTTGGTTGACCAAAATGTAGCTTGAGTTAGGTAGGTCTAATTTCTATCAGTATGCTAGCAGAACTATTGTCTCACCCCATCCCCTGGATAGTGCTGTACAGAGTACAATTTACATTGTTGGTTGATTGGTCTTTCTAGACAATGTTTACAATGTAAGCGTGGTTGCTTAATATGTTGAAAATTGGGAGGCGTCATGTATATGTAAGCTGATATGTTCTGATGCTTCCATATATATTTGTAGGCTCAGAAAAGAAAGTTAGGATTACCTGAGGACAACACTGCTAACATTGAGGAGCAACCTGTTGAGGAAGAAAAAGAAGTGGATCCTGCTAAAGAATTCATCAAAAACCGAGGTATGTGAGGTTTGCAAAATAAGAGAGTTTACTACAACTTTAAACATGAGTAGTACTTGCAGATAAATAATTTTGAGTTTTTATACAGATAATTCTGACAGGGCGTTTTACAAGGAGCTAGTCAAGGTTATTGAGGCATCTGATGTTATTTTGGAAGTTCTTGATGCTCGTGATCCCCTTGGTACTAGATGCGTAGATATGGAGAAGTTGGTTCTTAACTCGGGTCCCAATAAGAAGCTTGTTTTGCTGCTGAACAAAATCGGTATGTCTCTCTTTTAGCTACTGATGTTTTGCTGTAAAGACTAGTTGTCCATTATGGAGTCCAAGTGTGCTGGCTTTATGCTAGTCAGCTGCTCTGAAAACTTATAACATGTTCAAATTATTTTTTGAGACGGATGGTCATTGTTTAGGGGGTTTGTGGTGGTTCTTGGTAGATCATATATTTGAACTAAGCCTTGGCCCCAATTTTATGAATTACATATTGGATTTATTCAATCTTTTATGTGTCTGAGGTTGAGGGGTTGTTCTAGTCTCTAGCACAATAACTCTTGTTTTGCTAATGGATCACACCCAGCTGGTGTCGTTTTATCTCAATGTGTTATGTACCTGAAGATTTAGATGGTAGTTTTTCGCCCATGTGTTCCCTCAAGTTAAGCTATTTCATATTGAAGAAAGCTATGGTTTATCTGTTGTATTCTAAACTGTTGCCTTTGTATCAGATCTTGTACCTCGTGAAGCAGTTGAAAAATGGCTAAAATATCTTAGAGAAGAATTACCAGCAGTGGCCTTTAAGTGCAGCACCCAAGAGCAAAGATCAAACTTGGGGTGGAAGTCCTCAAAATCCTCAAAGGCTGCAAAACCTAGCAACATTTTGCAGACCAGTGACTGTCTTGGAGCAGACACTCTAATTAAGTTGCTTAAAAATTACTCAAGGAGTCACGAGGTATGAATTTAGACGTCTGTGAAATATTTAAGATTGCTGGCCATCAATGTAAATCAGTTGATGTTAATACGAGTATTTTAGTACTGTGTGATCCTTAACTTAACAAGCCATCTTATAATAATCGTTGTTGGTTCTCTGCTGTTCTGGGGCCTTTGCAGATTAAAAAGTCAATAACTGTTGGGATTGTGGGGCTTCCCAATGTTGGCAAGAGTAGTCTCATCAATAGTTTGAAGAGAAGCCATGTCGCTAATGTTGGTGCGACTCCTGGATTAACTCGGTCACTGCAAGAAGTTCAGTTGGACAAGAATGTCAAGTTGATGGATTGTCCTGGAGTCGTTATGCTAAAATCAGGGCAAAGTGATGCAACTGTAGCCCTTCGAAATTGCAAAAGAATTGAAAAGCTTGAAGATCCTATTGCACCAGGTTACTATTTTCTACTCCGTATCAGTCTCCACTTGATTTTTGATGTTATTAGTTTAATGTTATGATCTAACAAGTTGAATGGTTTTGATCCACTTCTTTGCTGATAGCCTAAAGCCCTAAAATAATAAATTTTTTACGGTCTGTGTTGTAGCCAACTATAAATAGTGGAAATGGGAGTGAAGTATAATTGACAAGCAAATTAAGATCCCCTAGTCCACAGCAATGCAATCTCATTTCCAAACTGATATTTTTCTTCGTAAATATCCATTACCACCTTTATCAATAATGGTAGTGAATATTTGTAAAGAAACACAAGTAATACTGGGTGCCCTAGCATTACCAATTTACCATGGGAATGGATATTGATAGTCGTTCAAAATTATATGAAAATTCAATCTTATTACCACCATATATGACTGTTTTACCATACAGGCCAGTTTGTGAAACTAAACCACCAGTGACCAGACTATCCCATAACAATCTTGGGCTCACCCAGGAGAAAAGCCTATCTTATTTGGATCAATCCTTGTCTAATCATGTAATTAGCTTCTTTGCCGAAATTATTAAGACATTGCAGCGTGTCCTAGAAGCTTATAGAAAAAAGAGGTCAGGTTATGTTTGTGAAGTCTTGTTTGTTCAATGACTGAAAAAAAATACTCTTACAAAAGTCTTTCCTGATTTTACTTTTTGTGACTGGTTAATTTTTGTATTTTGAATTTCTATGTTAATTGTGTGTACAATCTACCTCTGTGCAGTGAAGGAGATCCTAAACCTCTGCCCTGCCCAAGTGCTAGTCACATTATACAAGGTCCCTATCTTTGATACAGTGGATGACTTTTTATTCAAGGTGGCGACTGTGAGGGGAAGACTTAAGAAAGGTGGTATTGTAGATGTTGAGGCAGCTGCAAGGATTGTTTTGTACGACTGGAATGAAGGTATGCTCTAGTTATTAAAGATCTTAGGTTCTCTCAGTACTCTGTAATGACATGTAAGAGTTGCTTTGTGAATATATTTGTTAATATTTCCTGTTTCAGGTAAAATTCCTTATTATACTATGCCTCCAACAAGGAACCAAGGAGAAGTACCTGATTCCGAAACTAGGATTGTTACAGAACTTGGTAAGGAGTTCAATATAGATGAGGTCTATGGAACTGAGACTTCTTTCATTGGAAGCTTAAAGTCGGTTGATGATTTCCAAACTGTTGAGGTTCCACCAAATTGCCCATTGAACTTTGATCAACAGATGATCGAGGTTTGCTCTTTTCCCATTCAGTATTTTCTATCCATCCATTTTAATTTTTTGCCACATAATTCTTTTTTCCCTAAGCTTGGGCATAAAAGACTGGTTAGTTTGTTACAAATATACGCTGTGTGTAACTACATCTCTCATTTTCACCAAACAGGAAGATCAACAGCTGTCAACACAAAACAAAGTAGCCATTGATTTAAATGTAAACGGCGACGATGAAGTTATGGGAGCTGAAGATGAGGAAACAGGAAAGATGAAGGTAAAAAGCTCAGCAAGCAAGCAAAATGAGAAGCTTTATGATGCAGAAGGAATGCTCAACACAAAAAAAAAGAGAGCAGAAAAGAAAAAACGAAAGGTCAGCAAGCAAGCTGCATCAGAGGATGCTATGGATGGTGATTATGATTTCACGGTGGATTTCAAGCAAGGAGGATCGTCCATGAAAGTTGATGAAGATGACGATGAGGATGAAATCAAAGCCGAGGTGCCAATGGCTGGCTTAGAGTTTGACGATGAGTGATAATATGCTCACTGATCTGTTTGATTTATTGGCTCACCCTAAATTTTTGGTAGTAGTTTACATTTTGTCAGAGGAAATTGTTGTAGACACAGAATGCAAAATATTCAAAGTTGATATGCATAGTGAAAGTTTGTTCCTTAAAAGTTAGTTTGGTGTTAAGTTCAATGCTTTGCCGTTCCTTGATTAAATTTCTTATTTTTTTTTTTAATTTGCATAATGTAATTTTTTAGCATTACATAACGTTCTTATCACTGATAGTTTTAAGTGTAATTTCATTCTGATTTCCACTTGTGATTTACTCAATTCAGAATCTTAATCCAAATTGAAGAATACTAATGTACTGTGAATTGATTCTGGATAGGTTAAAAGGCTTAAAGCTTAACAGTGTAGATGTACTACCCTCTATCAAATCTCATGCTTGATTATGTGAGCTGGTTTTATTAATTCAAATCTGATGTTATCTTTGTTTAATTGGTATATCGTTGTTCTCAGTTTGGTGATCTCCACTCGCAGGATGGACCGAATCCCTACTCCTTGGACTTTGCCCAAAATACTTTGATTATACTTGATTGAATCTAACACACCATTATTGAGATAATATTATGCCCAAGAATTGCTTCAGCTTCCTGGATTTTTTTTTTTTATTTTTTTTTTATTATTTTTTTTTAATGAGGTTCTTGTACTCTACATTTTTATTAGTAAGTGGCAAGCCTTAGCTCTGACACCGGAACGTGCGGCGCACTCTTGCCTATTGGCGATAAGGACGCAAGCCTAGAACGAGAGAGGTTCGTGAGCACAAAGCAACATGGACCAAAGGTATCTCAAGAAAGCACTCGTCAACAACGAGTGCTGAGTCGGGGCTTGTGACGGCCAATACTTCGAAGCGGGCACAAGTGGAATCGACAAGATGAAGGGCGTCTTTTGAGGGTCTCATAGTTTGGTGGGGATGCTTTAAAACAAGGCAAGCACAATATCTATAAAGGCTTAAAACAACACGCAAGTCTTAAAGCAATAGCAACGGGGTTGGGAGCTTTGATTCATTAACTATTCGCTCCCTTAAGAGCTTTATATTGAATAAGTAGAGAATTACAAGTGAACGCTAAAACTACATTAATACAATAATTCTCCCTAGAGTCTAGAAAGCAAAAAGAAAGACTTTAAGACAGTACCTAAGGGAAAATACAAGGAAAAAGGAAGGGGATACTTAGAGAAAGAGGCAGATTATAACATCCTCCCCCACTTAAGGTGTCGACAACCTCGTCGACTTACAAACAAAATTAAGCTTAAAGAAAAAGAAATAGCAGCTTCACTCTTCCGTTGCAGGAGTGGTTCTCCAACTGGTTCTGATGTTGGCGCGGTTGCTGGTGTTGTGGCTGCCGTCTTCTGAATCTGGATGATATGGTTTGAGGCGACTAATGTGGAAAACTGGGTGTATCCTCACCCACGTAGGCAGCTTAACCTTGTAAGCATTCATCCCAATCCGTTTGGTGATGCGGATGGGGCCTTCATATTTTTCTGATCAGTCAACGATCTCTTCCTCTAAGAAACTTGAGTTGCTCTGGCAGGTTTTTCACCATCACCATGTCCCCTACACTGAATTCCAGCGGCCTTCTGTTCTCGTCAGCCCACTTCTTCATTCTCTTCGATGCTCGCTCTAAGTAAGCGCGAGCAACTTCCATGTTTTACTGCCATTCTCGCTTGAACTCTCGTGCTTCGTGGCTCCTCCCATCTTTGGATGTTGCTATGGTGTGAGGCAGAAGAGGTTGCTAGCCCATCACCAATTCGAATGGGCTTTTGTTGGATGTGATACTCTTTTGGGCGTTAAAGCAAGGTTGGGCAACATCAAGGAGTTTCACCCAATCCTTCTGATTGGCGCTAACAAAATGTCTCAAGTATTCCTCTAAGAGACTGTTGAATCTCTCTGTTTGCCCATCAGATTGAGGGTGGTGGCTTGAAGACATGTTCAAGTCTGACCCCATTAGTTTGAACAATTCTGTCCAAAATATGCTCGTGAATCTTGTGTCTCGGTCACTGACGATGCTTTGCGACAAACCCCAATACTTCATAATGTGTTTGAAGAACAGTGACGTCGTCTCCTCAGCACCGCAAGCCTTCGGCAGGGGAATAAAGGTGGCATATTTTGAGAATCTGTCTATCACCACCATTACCGCTGAATACTGATCTACTTTGGGGAGACCACTAATGAAGTCCATAGATATACTTCCCCACGGACGTGTCGGCATAGGGAGGATCTAAGAGGCCTTCAGGAATCTGACGATCCACCTTGTCATACTGAAAAAATAAGCAAGTCCGGGTGTAGCTCATAATATCTTCCTTCATCCCAGGCCAATAATACCCCATGGAGAGTAAGCTTAAAATCCTCTGCCAACCTGGATGCCCAGCCCATAAGGTATCATGTCATTCTTTTAAGAGCATCTTCCGCAGGCCTCCTGCTTTCGGTATGAATAATTTGTCTTAGTGTAAATGATCCCATCGGCAATCCAGAAGCATCTTGTCTTCCCTTCTTCTATCAGACCTTTGATGGTTTGCGTCATGGGATCTTCTAAGAGGTGCTGTCGGACTTATTCTTTAACGGAGTTGGTGACATTACTGGCCGACATGGGGGATAGTCTTTGTAGGGGGGCCAATTTGGCACGACGGCTTAGAGCATCGACGACCCTGTTGCTGGCTCCTGTCTTGTACATGATCTTCACCTCAAAATCTGTAAGCACCTCCTGCCAACGGGCCTGTTTTCCCGTTAATTTTGGTTGGGTGAGGACGTAGCTAGCTACTGTGTTATCGGTGCGAGCAATAAATTTTGCCCCCAACAAGTAATGTCTCCACCATTTTCAAGCAGTGTACAATTGCTAGAAGCTCTTTTTCTTATGCTGCATACCTTCTTTCTGCATCACTTAACTTTCGGCTTTCATAAGAAATTGGGTAGTCTTGTTGGAGTAAGACTCCGCCCAATGCATAATCGGATACGTCCATCTCAACTTCAAACGGTTTTTTGATGTTAAGGAGCGCTAAAACCGACTAATTCATTACTGCATCTTTTAGCTTAAGGAAAGCCCCTTGTTGTTTCTTTAACCAATTCCACTTGTTGTCTTTCTTCAACAAATCCGTGAGGGGACTTGCTATCTCTGAATACCCTTAAATGAATCAGCAATAGTAATTAGCCAACCCCAAGAACGATCTTAACTTCGAGACATTCTTCGGAGCTTGCCAATCACTAATGGCTTGGATTTTCTTAGGATCCATTCTTATGCGGCCTCCTCGTACAAAATGTCCAAGGATCGGAAGCTTACTTCTTTCTTCGCAAAAACACATTTCTCTCTCTTTACGAACAGTTCGTGTTGTCTCAGTTTCTCAAACATCTTCCTTAGGTGTTCCAAGTGATCTTCGAGGGTGTTGCTGAAAATTACGATGTCATCTAAGTAAACAACCACAAACATGTCAAGGTAGTCGTGGAAGACTTGATTCATCAAGGTACAAAATGTGGCGGGAGCATTTGTTAGCCCAAATGGCATGACCAACCACTCGAACGCTCCATATCCGGTGACGCAGGCCGTCTTTGGTTCATCTCCTTGAGCAATTCGAACTAATGGTAGCTGGATCTTAAATCCAGCTTCGTGCAGTACACATTATCTCCTAGCTGGTCGAACAAATCTGCCACCAAGGGTATAGGATAGTGATTTCTCACCGTCAGTTTATTTAAGGCCCTATAGTTAATGCACAATCTCAAGCTCCCATCTTGCTTCTTCTGGAAAAGGACTGGTGCACCATAGGGAGCTCTAGAAAGTCGGATAAACCCGACTTCCAACAATTCATCCAACTGTATGTAAAATAAATAAATGAATAAATAAATAAACTTAGGGTCTGTTCACATTTACTGAACTGAGCTGAATTCAACTGAACTGAACTGATTGGAGCTGAACTGAACTGAAATGAGCTGAAATGAATATATTATGAGAGATGGAAATTAGAAGCTGAACTGATGGGTTGATTAGAGCTAAACTGAACTAAACTGAAATTAGATAAATGTGAACAGGCCCTTAATACGTATGAAATATGCTCCACTTATATCTAAGCTCAAGTAGTCTTAACAAATGGGTCGAGTCATTTGGGTAGGATATATATGGTTTGGCACATTTCGGGTCAGGCGGGTCGTGTTTAGGTCGAATTAGATTATTTTGATTAATTTTTGGGTAAATCTGGTCAGGTTTCGGGACAATACTTCAGCTCAATTTTATGTCAAGTCAGATTACCAATAATAACATATTATACCCCCTCTGTCCCAGGATACATGACACAGTCAACATTGCACACATACCAATACACTAGTTTGACCTTATTTTTACATAATTAAATATTAATAAAAATGATTTTAAAAATTATATTTGTAACTTTGTACTAATACCTATCTAACAACATTTTATACGATAAAATATGTTTTATTATGTCAGTAAAAACTATGGTAAAGGCTAATACATGAATAGTGAAAAAATCCAACGTCTCATGTAGGAGTAATTATCTGATAATAATAGCATAATGACCCTCAAACAGTCAAACCTTAACCGAAATTTTTTTGGCACTCATTTTGCGGGTTTAAGCACCTAAGCCCAACGTGACCTAATTTTTTTTACATCTCTATTGCATTTATTCAGCCCTTTTTTGGATCAAAATGATTTAATTAAGGTACATCCTACTCATTCGATTTTCACTCATCTCTATTATGGAAGTGAAACTAAGATATAATTTTTTTCTTCATTTTCCTTGAAAGTTACCTAAAAAAATATTATTTATAATGAGATACATAAGAAAAAAAAAAGATTAACCCATAGTTTTCCTTTAAAACATTTAATTAGATAAATTATCATATAGTTGGCAACACATATTCAGCAACATTTCCTAAAAATGTTATCTTAGGCAAGAAAATAGAAACACTTAAGATGATTGTTGTCTTTAATGGTCTATAGCAACACTTTTTGAATTGTTGCACAAGGATCTAGTATTACTATTTTGGTCCATGGTAACATTTCAAAATTGTTGCCTTAGGTTATCAAGGGTAATGGTTTTTTTAGTGTTGCAATTTTAAGTATTGCCTATTCTCATTATTTTTGTAGAATCATGTAGCTAAGACAATTTAGTTTATTTCTGAATTTTTTTCCTTTAACTAACGTTTTAAAGTAATTTGCAGTTTTGATGTAATGGCTATATTATTTTGCCACAACTTAGACCACTTAGTTTATTTAAATATTATGTTATTTTGCTTTGCATTTATATTCTACGGAAAATAAGTGTAGCAATAACACTCCCAGAGTTCGATGGTTGGGTTTTTGAAAGTTAAAGGTTACTCTTATTGTTTTTTTTTTAAAAGACTCGAATTTGGGGGTGTTACACTTACCTTAAAGGGCACAATTCCCCACCCCTGTAAATACCCCAATCATTGATGATGGGAGGGGTGGATTGTGACATAACATTCTAAAGAGCTAAAAAAACTCCAACTTCTCTCTACTTTCTCTCTCTAGACTTATTCTGTTTTTGTCACTAACTTGATCGTCGGAGGCGGATCTCCGATAACCGGAGATTCGTGTTTTGCAGGTGTCCGGGTCCCGTTGCCAGCCAGAGCGTGACCAGTATCCCGAGGGTTCCAAAAAACCCCAAAACAATAAGTATTAAAAACATTTCATAACGCGATATTAATTTGAAATACATGTCGAAACCACGCGTCAATAGGTGTCATAAATGTTCATTTTAATTTAGCTTATCCAACGCCGTTGGGGTGTTCGTTAGATTTTGCTATATTAAAAAAAATTAGAAAATATTATATGGGAAAGATAAAAGGAAGTAATAATTTTTTAATGAAAAATTGTCAAAAATAATACAAACTTTAAGCGGTCTGCCAAAAACTGTAACACCCCAATAATTCTCCCTTTTCCAAACCACTTAGTTTAAATAAAATAGTGGAGAACCATTGACATGTTACCGCCACGTGTAAAAACGTTAAGGCTTTATCAAAGTATTGCAGCGGAAAACCAAACATAAGTCTTTAAAATAAAACAGTTCAGAAAACGAATAAGCCAAAGCTTACAATTTGGAACCATATAAGGCCCTTATTTAAAACCAAACCAATGATTAAAATCCAAAACATAAATGAAATAGCAAAGCATAAATAAGTTCGACACAAAGAACGAATACGCTCAATCACACCATCCCTTGACAATGCGATTATCAAATCCCTGAACTTCACATTATCAAGCTAACCCGTGCAATACTGCTCCCCAATAATACAAGTATAATAATTGGGTCATCACAGAGTCATTGAAAGGCGAAGGCCATGACCAAAAGAAAACACACACAAAGCACGCAATCAGCAAAGCTGAGTACATACAAGATACAACGTACCAAACCTAGCATGCTCAACTAATTAAAGTAAATAAACATACCATACGAATTCATTAATCAAGACTCTACACTTAAACAATTCAATTGACTCAACATACTTACTAACTAATTCCAAACACTTGACTCTTTATATATAATTTAATTAATTTAATTTGGAGTAAGCAATAGACAAGGTTGTCCAATACACCAAATCATTTGGTCCCAAATGACAATTTGAAATAAATTTTAGCGCGATGCAAGAATGGGCGCGACTCCATTCTCACAAAGTTAGTCTAGGATCCCATCTAACTTTCATTATAAAATAAAATGCAAATACTAAAAGAGAAGAGGACATGTTGATCAAACAAGCCTCGAAAAGCCACGAGCTAGTACCGTGTACCTGTAGACACCCATTTGTGTCTCCCCAAAAACCAAACCCAGTGATGAATGCCTTGCACGTTGTGTTATTATCGAATTAGGTGAAAGTGATTCGAAAGCCAAGTGTTGCGGTTTAGTTTTAATTAAATTCTTTTCTCTCTATTTTTGAAAATGACTTTATTTCAGTTTATTTTGGTCCATGATAAGGGTCCAATAATGGTGTAGTTGGATGGGGCTCGAAGAGACCTTTCCAACGATATATTATAAGCCCAATTCCGATGAATATTGAGGAAGTTATGGCCAAAATACTAAACTGGGCCCGGTTATTTATTTTAATACGGCCCAATGATCTAGAGGAGGGCCCAATATTAATTATTATTCCTAAAATTATTAGGATTAATTATAGTTTTCTAGAAGTTTCTAGAAAGTCCCTTTTAATTCTAATATTGTTAGATTTAATAATTAATTATCTTTAAAAGATTTTTATTTGGAATAAAATATTGTTTTGTTATCTTGAAAAATACGTATTTTATCTTCTGTACGGATTCCGTAGATCAAGTTGATTAAAGATCGGATTCCGCGTGAAGAAAAACGCGCTAATACAGGCTGTCGCCAAACGACAAGTCTGTCGCCGCGCGACAGACTCTGTCGCCGCGCGACAGACTCTGTCGCCGCGCGACAGACTCTGTCGCCGCGCGACAGACCTTGTCGCCTCGCGACAGACATTGTCGCGTCGCGACAGAGTTAATTCTTGGCGACAGCGTGGAGTTTTATTCTTTATCAAATTCTATGATTTTTCGGATTATTTTCATTATAAATAGCGTCCGAATTCCTGTTTTCAGAATCATCAATTCCCATTAACTCTTCCTTAGTTCTCTCTTTTCTCTCTTGAGCAATATATGCTTTCTTTTTCTCTCTCTTTCTAAACCAACCTTTTACATACAATATTCCGCATTCATTAGACTTAGAGTCATCTAGCCAAGTTCGAAGTTGCATTCGTCCTAGACGTGCAAGGTTGATAATTTCTGAGGGTTTGGTCCAAAACTAGTCAAAACTTTATTTAATTTGATTTTAATTTAATTCTTTAATTATTCTTTATTATTTTCATTGAAGTTTACTAACTTGTGTATTTTGTTATTAGAAAGAGGTACAAGGCTTCAAAGTAAGTAAATTAGCTTACTCTCTATTTCTTTCACAATTTAGAAAGCATGCTTATTATTGTTTTATGATTCCTAGTATCATGTTAGGATGTATTTAATTCCTAGTATCATGTTAGGATGTTATTTTATGCTTTCTAGTATCATGTTTAGGGTGCCTTTTATTGCTTTACTCTTTCTAATATCATGTTAATACCATGTTAGGTTTAAAGCTTCGATCTTTATCGTTTAGTGACATGCTGGGATTTGTTATTAATCTTATTAGTATCATGCCTAGGATCTTGCTATTATTATTAAGCTTTATTATGCCTTATCATGCTATTATCGTTATTTATTGTTTATTTATTATTGTTGCTTGATATTTTATATTGTTATTGCTTGATCACACCTTTTATGCTTGTTAAAGGGAATTTGTACTTGAAATCACGCTTAATAAGATAATTATTAATTTGGTTTAGGCTAATGTGATTTTAACTCAAGTGATCGCCAATAATAGTCTTATTTGTGCATTAATATTCAACCAACATAGATTAAACAGGGTAGGTTTAATATAATGTTTGTATGTTATTCGAAAAGCGCACATGAATACGAGCAGAACAAAGTAGAGGCCTATTTTATAGGGCGGGTCCTTTCTTTTGTAGATTGGATTCGTACCCTCATCCCCGGACGCTATTTGGTTCAAGACCTTATGGAGTAGTTGATGGTCCTTTTGGATTGTCTTTTGGGTTTACAAGTTCCTAAAACTTGTTGGCGACTCTTTTTGCTCTTTGTCTTTCCCTTTGGAACGCCACCGTACTTTAGTGTATGATCACAGTGGGGTTCAAGTTTGGGGTTATCATAATGCTTGAAATATTCCCTACAGTACCCCAACCCATAATTGTCAATACTATAGAAGTGCACGCTTTCCAGAGTTTTATTGCTCATCCATGTTCACTTTACGTGATTACAATTTTAATTAATAGCCGACTCAATCCAGAAGACCATACATGACAATCATACATCAGTTCACTTTTAATCTTATTTAAGACGAAGCTTCTACTATAGTCGTCGACTACGGACGACTACAGACGACTATGGTCGACTACAACAAGAGATTAAATCTCAACCGTAGATGTTTTTTATTGCTCAATCTTAGCCTTCAAAAAATTTTTAAGTTACACATCATTTAAGTCATGACAACTCAGCAACCAGTCAGCGCCCAGTCAGCAAAGGGTTGTTTGGTTCATTACTTTTAGAGGGTAATTTTTTTTTTCAAGTTATAATATTATAATTTATAAATAATCATTCAAAGTTATAAAATTGAAGAAAATCATCCAAAATAAACGATTGACGAATTTAATTGTATACATTCATCCCCATTTTAATAGCTTCATTTATTTTCAATGGCGCACCTAATTTTTTATCTATTTTAATGGGCACTTCATCTTCAACCTCCAATCTTCATTATTCATCCAAATCTCATACAAAAATTACTAAATTAAATAAGATTAATTTTTAATCATCGATTATATAGTCATATGAAATAGGGAGTAATCATCGATTATATAGTCATATGACAATGGTAGATTATGTAGTCATATGAAATAGGGAGTAATCATCCACCATTGTTGAATGTTGAAGCTCGAGTATGATTTTATGTTGAAAATATCTTAAAATAAAACAAAATAAGTAAAAACCAGTTTTATTAAGATATATTTAGGCAATCTTACTCACTTCCCATACAAAATTACAGAGTAATAATATTAAAATGGCAAATGTTAAACATAGTCACTCCATTCTCACAAAGTTAGTCTAGGATCCCATCTGAACTGAAATCATTTTTACTGAAATTAAATTATTTTTACTAAACTGAAATTATTTTTACAGATTTTCTATTATAATTCTTCTTTAAGAAAACTGAATTTTACTGAACCGAACTTATTTTTACTGAACTGAAATTATTTTTACTGAACTGAAATTAAATTTACTGAACTGAACTTATTTTAACTGAACTGAAATTATTTTTACTTAATATTATTTTTTTAAGGTGAAAAGAACAGGGCCTAATTGGCGCCTAAATTGATCAGACTTTCGATTTACCTTTTAGATTTTTTTCATCTTTATGTGTCATGTGTTATTTTTATCTTGCTTAAACTCATTGGCGCCTAATTATTTGTTTCATCTTGCTTATACAATATTTCCTTTTTGACATTTTACTTCTTTTATTCCAACTTGCTTATACCAACTTACTGCTTATACCAAGTTAGCAAGAGTCTTATGAATTTTTTATTCTAAAAGGTATGTCTTTTTGTCTTTTATGAGATGATTATTTTGTTTTAATGATTAATTGATCATCAATTCATCACCATTAGTATTGTGAAAGTAATTTATAGGACATTGCATTGTGATAATCTTATTGCCCACAACCTGTTTTATGAATTGTCTTTTTTTTTTTCTTTCTTTTTTTCCCGTTAATGAAGTAGTGTGTATAGTGGTTTGATGAACTGTCTTTTTTTTTTTTTAATGAAGTAAATTACGATCATGCTAGTTGTTTTAATACTTGTGATTCTACCCTAACCATATTGTCCATGTGTTTGTATACAACTAGGGAAAATGTTAGATTTTGACTTGAATGATACTCTTATTGAGGAGGATGATTATGAACCGTTTATTGGCCAAACTTTTGAGAGCCAGGAAGAGGCATATGTATACTATAATAACTATGCAAAAAGGCAAGGGTATGTTGTTCGCAAAGATAGATCAGACACTAAACATAGAAGGTCTGTGAGACATGATTTTTGCAGCCATCGTGGGGGGAAAAAAACCTTTGAAGGTTATTGATTTGTCCAAACCTCAAAGACATAAAGAGTCTTCAAGATGTGATTGCAAGGCTCATATGCGTATAACTCTGAAAATCTGTTTTGATATATTTCAAGAAGAATGGCATGTAATACCCCGTATTTTCATACGTATTTTCCTAGTTAATTAATTAAGGATTATTTTATAAAAAGGGTATTTTAGTAAATTTATTATTTGGAGCCAAAATAATATTTGAATTTTGGCGCCAAAAGCATTTTGAAAACTAATCATTATTTTGGATAAGATTTATTATCCATTTATCTTATTTTAAAAACCGGATTATTTACATATTTCGGATATTTTAATTTAAGAAAAATAATATTTTATAAATTAATTATTATGGCCGAAAATTCCCATTTATTTAGCTAGGAAATTTGGATTTTCTATGTATAGAAAATATGATTTTCTTAGTTAATTATTGGTGAATAATTGGTATTTTAATTAATTAATTATTTATTTATACACAATTATTTATATTCCTTAAACCGAGCAAAATCTTCCTAAATACTAGTAAGGGAATATCTTATTTTCCTTAATTCTAATTCTCCATCTTTTTAGTATCCAATCATTATATTCTCTTGCCTTTTGTTCCTCTTGATTATTCCCCAAGTAATTCTAATTTCCTTATTATTTTTCATGACATACATACCTTCCATATTCAAGTATACACAATCACCTTAATATCCAAACTTTCCTTAATTCTTTATTCACTTCTCCAAGTAATCTCTTAAACCCTAATTACCATAGTTCTTCCTACATTTTCCTACCATAATTCATGCTCATACTAGCCTATAAATACCCCTTCATACCTCTCACATTTTTCACACTAATTCTCTTCTTTTCTTCTCCTTAATTTTACACAAATCATCCCGTTTATCTTTGAAGCCAATTTTCGGGCACTTCTGGTCAGTTTCTGGGGTATTGACGTTTCACAAAAGATTGTTCCTCTCAAAAAATCCTTGAGTTTAGGCTCAAGAATCACCCAATTCGGAGTTATATCAAAGGAGTTATAGCCTCTGCAAGTTCTGTCAATTCTTTCCAACGCAAATCCAATACTTCTCTCTTTCTTGTTTTCTTATCTTTTCTTCTTCTCTTCTCTTATTCAATTATTATTATTATGGGGGAATTATAAAAAATTATTATGAGTATTTTTAATTATATAAAATCATATTTTAATGATGTTTATGAGAAATTAATTAAAAGGTTCATGTACATATAGTTGGGGGTTTTTAATTATTTGTTAACCTTATATTGATTAAGGTTATATTTATTTGGGGGTGGTACAAAGTGGTATCAGTTTTAACGATCCTAAAATGATTAAAAATTAGAGTAGTTTTAAAACTTGTGGGTAGACTTAAGAGGGCATATAGGATAGAGAGAGTTTCGCATTTGTGTGAGAGTCAAAAGCTTTATTTTTACTTAAAAACTATTTTTCTATTTGTGGAAAGATGAAGGAGAAAAGGATTCTCGAGTTCTCTACAGAGGCCTATAATGGGTACATCTCTCTGTCTAGGAAAGGCTCACCTCAACATCGTAGGTAACTTTCCTAGGAGACGCGGGCTTGACCGTCCTTTAAACTTGATTTAAGTACATATTTATTATTTTCGAAAATAAAAAGAATTGAAATTATTTGAACTTGAGTATGCGATTATGTGTGCATCAAAGTTGGTGTTAAAACACCTTAGAGTATGGTCTAGAGGTCCGAATTTTTGAGTTATTGCCCATGGTTGGGTGATCTTGAGTATGCTTGGTTTATCATTGAGTTATGAATTGGTTAATGCAAATGGAATTTATGAGTTGAGTTGCTTATGTGAAATACCATAGAATTGATAATTTATGTGTAAACAAGTTAAAAATGATTAATAATGGGAGGAAGGAATTCTTTGATTTTTTTTTATTACTGGAAAGGTGAAGGGATTAATACATGTTAATTAACCACCCTTGTTATACCTCTTATTGAGAAGTTTGACCTTGAAGTGTTACTCAACCACCATGGCTATTTCTATTATTTCTAACCCATTTATCTAGAGCTAAAAAGTATAAACCTTTCTTTGAGAATGAGAAGCACCATCATGAGGGAAAGTGGCTAGCAACCTTGACTCGATTCAAAAGTGATCTGTACTACCTTAAACATGACTATATATGAATCTAAGAGGAGAGTTGTGGAACCACCAAAGTTGGGGAGAACCAAACCTTGAAAGAATTTGAACAACTTCATTACTTGAACTTCCAACTACTCTTTTGTTTATCCAAGACTTCACAAAGGGCTTGTTTCCTCTATTGATGAATCCATACCATTTTTTTTAAAGCATAAGAATTATCCTTCTCCTTCCCTTACTCCAAGTTATGAGACTCCTACCTCATGTAGCGTCCAAGCCCAAAAAGCCAATTTTCACATTATAAAGGCCCAATGTTCATATTCATATTACCAAGTCTAAAGTATCACCCACCTTCTCCAAAGGTCCAATGTTGTTTCTTCTAAGCCAATTTTTGGATGTGCTAGCCCACACTATAGCCTAATTTATAACCCATCAAATCGAAGCCCAAGCCATACTCCAAATTACAGTGATTACAACCCAATTTACCCAACTACAAATCCTACTACACTTGGCCCAGTTATTAAAGATTATTGAGTTAATGGTAAGGTAAACTATGATGATCAAGATTATGATCTTTCCAATAAAGACTTTGATTATGAGAATTAAGATTAAGTGTTTGAATTAATTTATATGCTTTCGATAAATGTTTTAAGTGAAGTGATTCTTGTTTCAATGTTTTTTTCTATGTTTTGGAATGAATTAAGTGTTTTCATGGTGTATTCCTTTTGATTTTTAAGAATGGTGTGAATAACCAAGAATTATGTCTTCAAGAATGGGATGTAAGTTCCATTAACTATGTGATAGGTGGCAAGTATTTGGATCATATAAGTTTTACATATGGTCAATATGGTTGAGTTGTTATTTTAGGATTAAAGGATTTGGTGATTACCATGGGATAAATGAGGAGTTATTTTAGATAGTTATCATGAATATTTGGAGGATTTGTGCTATCAAGTATTTACTAATTTTTGGAATATGATTTATGTTGAGCAAAGAAATATTATTCGTGGTATTGATGGGTTGAATTATTTCTATATAAGTATGCGAGTAAGGTGTTTATTTTTGGGAGATACAAATTGGATATTATTGATTTATGATTGTTTGTATTTAAATGTAACACCCTAGAAATTCCTTTCCTTTAAAATACACTTTACTCTTTTTAAAATACAATTTAGGAATATCTAAGACATTACCGCCACCGTTAAAACGGCTAGAGCAATTATCAAAGACACACAGCGGAAGACTTGAAAGTCAAAACTAAGAAATAACACAATTTAAAAACCGAACTAAACAAAAGTAAAGTTGAAAATCAACAAAACCAAGTTAAATAAAATCTACTACAACTTGGAACCACTTAAGGCCCTTATTCAAAACCGATCAATCAAACAATAGTGTTAGTCCAATAATCAATAAAACAAAATATCCAAACATAACTATTACACACCCTAGTGGAAACTAGCATAATTCTCTCTTCACTCATGCCCCATCATGAACATGCCTCAATACCTGAAAAGAGTATCTCTACTTGCCCCCATTACTCTCCATTAAAATGGATCATCGTAGGGCCAAGATAAAGACATAGCTAGACACAAACAATACACACAATCAGCAAAGCTGAGTACATAAGCGTATTTAAACACACTAACATGCAACTCCTAGCATCACACATACTTACCTCATTGCACCTGTTTACAAGCACACACAACAAACAACCAGACTCTTTAACTGGACACTAAAAAATTTATTTAGCGTTAATTACGCATCGAACGGGTTTCCAACTAAACCAAACCTACCTCAATAAATTGAGGCCCACTGACACGGGAGCTAACCGTGCCAGCATCACCTATATATGTCACATCCATTGGTGGCGGAATTCCAGCGCATAATAATAATAATAATAATAATAATAATAATAATAATAATAATAATAATAATAAAAGGGAATATACAGCGTCCTGTACTCCATTAGAAGTTATGGTTAAATATAAAACCCCATAACTCCCCCCATATGTTCATACTCAAGGTATATACGTTCCAAGAGTTTTGGTGCGTAATCTCTTTCACTTTACGTTGTTTACATATTATTAGACTTGGTGATGACTCTCAAAGCATAACAATTCAATCATCAAGCAATAATAATTCAATCAAACAAACATACCAATTTAATTCTTGAATAATTAGTGACCACATATAATTTAATGTTGAACACTTTTTAAATCCACCTCAGTGTCAAAGACACCTTAAACGCATAAAGCGCCAACAATCCTATCCCTCGGTGTTAAAAACACCTTAAGTGCACAAAGGCACCAACATACAATTTATTCCTTGTGTACATAGACACTTGTATAGCTCCTTCCTCATGCTTAAAGCATCAATAAAAATTATATGAACCATAATAAAATTCCTTTTCAATAATACAAACATAATTAAACAATTAGTTTGATTAAACATGCTCTCTATCATGCCGTAAATAAATATGTAGTCCATATAATCATGCCAAAATATAATTTTCCAATCCATAGATCATCACAAATAATTCATGGTTCACAATTCAATCACCAACACCAATAATTCACAATTCAATACATGAACCTTAGCATGATACTAATTGTAATTGATTGAAATTAAGCCTAGCATGATTCTACATCATCAAATATGCTAAGTACGTGAACGTACCTTGAATATGATCTTAAATTCACCACGACTAGTAAAAATCGCTTACTTCAAAGTCTCCTACACATTAAAATTATAATAGTGTATCAAAGTCCATTCTAAACAAATTTCCAGCAATATATACTATTTTAAAACCCTTCATAAATTAATTAGAATAAGCTGACATTATATTTAGAACACCATAATTAAGTCCCCTTTAATGGGTAATTTAAATTTCCTTTAAAAACATAAAATTTAGGTTTCTACATAAAATTCCTGCACTATTTTTATAATTAAAACTTGCTGAAAATTAGTCTTAAAGCACTTAAATTGAAGGTCTAAACATTAATACATCATATACTTTCATAATTTCATAAATCAAGAACCTAGGGTTTCAAAAATTGGGGCTTTTTAATTAAAATCAAATCTGAAAATTAATTAACATAAGTACAACATTCAAACATCAAAATTTAATCCCAAAACTCATAATTTATAATTAGATCTATGCATAGATTAGATTAAGGTAAGAAAGATTAAGTTTTTTTTTTTTCGAGAGCCTAACACGGCAGCAGCAGCCACCGCGGCAAGGCTGGGCTGCTGCCGCCTGCCGCCGCAGCTGCTGGCCGTGCGCCTGCGGCTGTGGTGGTGTGCGGTGGTGGTCCGGCCACGTGTGTGGCTGTGGTGGTGGCCGGCCGTGAGAAAGGGGAAGGGGAAGAGGAAGAAAAAAAAGAAAGAAAAGTAAGGAGAAAAGGGGAGAAGCTTACCTTGGGTTTTCTCCACTCTGGGCAAAGTTGATTTGCCTCATAAGTGGGATATTTATACCCCTTCTCTACCAACCCTTTTACCCTAAACTTTCCTCTTTTAATTTTCCTAATCCCTTCCCAAATAAAACTTGTTAAAATTAAACTTTCTTAAATTAAAAACCCATCTTTTAAAATAAAATAATTAAATAAACTTTCCTTTTATAATAATATTAATAAAATGCTTTAATTAAAATGATTATAACTAATTAAATATTTCATTAAATACATACTTAAAATAAAATACGTATAAAAATACGGGGTATTACATTAAAGGTGGAGAGTATTCATATTGTGTGAGGATAAGTACTGTGGTGATTATTTAAAGCAAAATTGTTGATGGTTTGAATCTTTGAAGAAGCTTAATACAAAAGTTAGAGGATTTTCAGTCAATTTAAGTGAAATGATGTATTTGAGATAATGGAATTTGTTTTAATTCGAAGTTTATTTTGAAGAAATAATAACTTGTAAAGGGATTTATGGAAGTTAATTAAAAAAAAAAAAGTGATTGTTTGGATGGTTACAATAAAAGGATTTTACTCTAAGGGATTGACGACAAAGTTAATTTATATGGAGAAGTTGTTAACGATGGAATAATCAATGATTGCATTGAGTTATTAATGAATTGCCTAAAAGATGAGTTATGGATTATAACAACTAGATTGAGGATTTTGAAGTTATGAGAAAAGATGATTGAGTTTTTGATGAATGCATGTTTGAAACGTTATGGTTTTCCTTATTGGGCTTGATGATTGTTGATGAATGAGAATATAGTTGATTTATTAAGGTGTTGGTCGAGTTACGGGGGCGTAACTCCTTTTAAGGGGGGTAGAGGGCGATAGAGTTTCGCGCGTTTGCTCTTTTCGAGTCATTTTTGATTAATTTTCGAGTCTTTCTTGAGTTTGTCAAGAGTCTCGAGTCAAGTTAGGATGTGCATGAACCAATAATTTCAAAATGATTTTCGTTTCTTTTGGCTAAGTTTCGGGTCGAAACTTATTTTAAGGGGGGTAGACTGTAATACCCCGTATTTTCATACGTATTTTCCTAATTAATTAATTAAGGATTATTTTATAAAAAGGGTATTTTAGTTAATTTATTATTTGGAGCCAAAATAATATTTGAATTTTGGCGCCAAAAGCATTTTGAAAACTAATCATTATTTTGGATAAGATTTATTATTCATTTATCTTATTTTAAAAACCGGATTATTTACATATTTCGGATATTTTAATTTAAGAAAAATAATATTTTATAAATTAATTATTATGGCCGAAAATTCCCATTTATTTAGCTATGAAATTTGGATTTTCTATGTATAGAAAATATGATTTTCTTAGTTAATTATTGGTGAATGATTGGTATTTTAATTAATTAATTATTTATTTAATTATTCTATATTATTTACACAATTATTTATATTCCTTAAACCGAGCAAAATCTTCCTAAATACTAGTAAGGGAATATCTTATTTTCCTTAATTCTAATTCTCCATCTTTTTAGTATCCAATCATTATATTCTCTTGCCTTTTGTTCCTCTTGATTATTCCCCAAGTAATTCTAATTTCCTTATTATTTTTCATGACATACATACCTTCCATATTCAAGTATACACAATCACCTTAATATCCAAACTTTCCTTAATTCTTTATTCACTTCTCCAAGTAATCTCTTAAACCCTAATTACCATAGTTCTTCCTACATTTTCCTACCATAATTCATGCTCATATTAGCCTATAAATACCCCTTCACACCTCTCACATTCTTCACACCAATTCTCTACTTTTCTTCTCCTTAATTTTACACAAATCATCCCGTTTATCTTTGAAGCCAATTTTCGGGCACTTCTGGTCAGTTTCTGGGGTATTGACGTTTCACAAAAGATTGTTCCTCTCAAAAAATCCTTGAGGTTAGGCTCAAGAATCACCCAATTCGGAGTTATATCAAAGGAGTTATAGCCTCTGCAAGTTCTGTCAATTCTTTCCAACGCAAATCCAATACTTCTCTCTTTCTTGTTTTCTTATCTTTTTTTCTTCTCTTCTCTTATTCAATTATTATTATTATGGGGGAATTATAAAAAATTATTATGAGTATTTTTAATTATATAAAATCACTAGGTTAGATCCCGTGCCATGCACGGTAATTTCAATATTTATCATTAGTTTAATACAATTATTTTACTATAAAAAAATAATATCAAATTGAAAAACAGGATGAAAGTTCAGTTTTTACAATTTTTTTGAATCTTTAAAGAAAACAGAGGAAGAAATGCATGCACGACTAATAAAAATAACCATGACTTTGTTCCCGTCATAAATAAATAATATATAAATCTTTGTTGAATGTGTAAAAATGAATATACTTGCCAAATAAAAAAAAAATATTATTGTAAAGTAAGTATTAAATTAAATACTTCTCTAGGAAGCTTTGAAAAAAAAAAAGACCTTTTGGAGGGAAAATTTTTAACCAAGTTATGACATGTGTCATTTCTGGTTTCACCTTTAGTATAGGTATATTGATATTTTATGATTTTTATGAGAAAATAATTAAAAAGTTCATGTACATATAGTTGGGGGTTTTTAATTATTTGTTAACCTTATATTGATTAAGGTTATATTTATTTGGGGGTGTTACATGGCATGTCACTAAGTTTGTCAAAGAACATAATCATGAACTATTGTCATCTGAAGAAATGCGTTTCTTACCAGCCAATCGCACTATTAGTCAAGAGGAGGAGAAACAAATTTTATTGTATAAAGAAGCTGGACTTTCAGTAAGACAAATCATTCGAGTCATGGAGCTTGAGAAAAAGGTTAGACATGGAGAGTTGTCATTTATTGAAAGAGATATCCGTAACCTTTTCGTTAGAATCAAGAGACAACTTGGAAATGATGATGTCAAGAGCCTTTTAGAGTATATGCAATCTGCAAAATTAGAAAATAATTCATTTCAGTATTCATACACAATTGACGATGATAGGAGGCTTGAGCATTTGTTTTGGTGTCAAGCTCTATGTTTTGAATTGTATCAAAAGTATGGTATGTAGTTGTTTTTGATACCACTTACAAAGTAAATGCATATGATATGCCTTGTGGAATTTTTGTTGGTGTCGATAACCATGACAAGACTATTTTATTTGGTTGTGCTCTCCTTCGTAACGAAAAAATATCTACTTTTAAGTGGTTGATGAAGGTAAAAAAATAATTTTACTTCATTTATATGGTTAATTACTCATTTACAATTTCTAACTTATCCTTATTGTTACTTGAATAAAAACAGACTTTTGTTACAATGATGAAAAAGCCACCAAAGACCATCATAACCGATCAAGATCCTTGGATGTTGGAAGCTATTGAAACTGAATTGCCAACTACAAAGCATAGCTTTTGTATGGCATATAACTTCAAAGTTTAGTTGTTGGTTTGCGGCACTTCTCCGTACTACCTATCAAGATTGGTGTGCTGATTTTTATGGTGTTTATAAGACAACTATAGCTGAAGACTTCGAACATAAGTGGAATGTGATGGTTCATAAGTATGACTTGCAAGGGAATAAACATATTCAAGGCTTATAAAATGTCAAATATTTTTGGGCTCCGGCTTACCTTCGTGATCATTTTTTCGGAGGGATTATAACTACAGGTAGATTAGAGTCTATAAATGCATTTATCAAGAAGTATGTTTCTTCTCATGTTAGTCTTACAGACTTTGTCAAACAGGTATGTATGCAATTAAACATTGTTTTAAGTTTATGTATACATAAAGTTTTTGTCTTCAATATTAAGCTTTTTTTTTCTATATATATGTTGATATTAGTTAAATTGTTTGTGTGTAATGTGCATATGATCTGATGACATTATAATCCACTCTTACGTATTTGGAGTAAAAAAGAAGGATACAAATCTTAATTGACTTGCTTATATTATCTACCTAACTTCTTGAAATACATTTTACTATTTATATTATAAATTTTTTTAAATCATGTAGTTAATCTTTTTACTTTATAAAATTTCAGATTGATATTGCTGTACAAGAAATTATTCAAGGACGAATTTGTAATAATATGACTGCCATACTTAGACCAATTCCAGTGAAATCAAAGTCTCCTTTAGAAGAACAAGCTTTTAGAGTTCTTACACCATATGCTTTTAAATAGTTTCAAGAAGAATTTTTTAGAGCGAGTCAGTATTTGGTCATACATGATCAAGATAATACATTCATCGTGAGATATTTTGAAGGGATGACTCCAAGAAATCATAGTGTTTTCTGGGATGGAGTAATGACATCATGTAGTTGCAAAAATTTTGAATTTTGGGGAATACTTTGTCGTCATATACTTCGAGTTTTCTCCCACACAAATTATTTCAAGATTCCATCATTGTATCTACCAGTACGATGGTACCACAATGCAAGTGAAACTACTAGTGTTGTTCAAGAAGGGGATGTGCATTCTACTAGTAATCAAGGAGCGTTGCATATTACTGATGCGGTTGAGGAAGGAGACAACGTTGAGCTAGAAGAAGAATCTAATAGTATGAATAATGCATCGAGAGACGACATTGAGCTAGAAGATAATGTAGTGTATTTACCCCCTAAATCCAAAACGAAAGGGCGACCGAAAACGAAACATGAGAAGGGTGGAAAAGAATTGGGGAAGAAGACTAAATGTTGTTCCATAAGCAAACAACCTGGTCACACTAAGCCCACTTGTCCTTACAAGGAAAATATTTTCGGCTTAAAGGAAACGAAAGAAGGTACTTCATCTGCATCAAGTAAAAGAGCAAGGAAAGTTGTTGATGAATTAGGGATAAGTCCTGTATTGACTTTGAAGTTTTAGGTAATACTTTAGTTTTTTTTCCTTTTTTTTTGTTTTGTTTTGAGGACCAATATCTGTTGTTGATTCAAACTTTGTCATAATTTTGTAGGCCTTAAAATAATCGTGTGATTTTTTTTATTTTTCCCTTTCTTAAAAAATAAAAAAATATTTCAAGATGATTTACAAAATTGCTCAATTGCAGTACAATGAATGTATTTTATTTCCTTAATCAATGTGCATAACAATATTAAGTGGGTAGGAAATAATATTTTAAATACAATTTAATGAGAATTGAATGATGGTCTAATTACCAATAATAAATTTGTCATAGATTCCATTGGAATAAGATATTTATCATTAATTGGGGGAATTTGCTAGTTTTATGCATAGCCCTAAGAGGAAAACTTTTATAATCGTTGATTGTTTTTTCCTTGATAATCATGGAAAGCTATAGATAAGGAAACTAGAAAAGATATCCTATCAAAATTTATTCTCCTAAATATATGATACAATTCCCTAAATATATGTTAATAGGTTTACATTATTGTTTCCTTGATTAACGTTATTTTGGAGAGGACATTTATTATTATTATTATTATTATTATTATTATTATTATTATTATTATTATTATTATATCCTAGAGTAATAATATCAAATATTTCTTTGTATTTCAACCATATATGAATTGGAGATTTGCATCAAAAAAAAATATATGAATTGGAGATTAATAATATTTGTTTTTACACTTTTTTAAATATATATATATCCTAGATTGAAATATCCTAAATTGAAATCATTTTCATTTATTATTTTTCTTAAAAAAAAAGAGGGTAGGAACGTTTTCCATGGAAATTGCTAAAACAAAATTTTATTCCTGCTTTGCATTGGTTTCATTTCCTTTCTTTTTTTTTTCAAGGAATATCATTTTCTAACTAAAGTGTCATACTTCTTTGAGTTTTTTTTTTTTAAAAAAAAAACATCATACTTATCTTGATAAAATTTTGTTTATTTTTGTTTTCAAAATTAAAATTACTAGCATAGTTTTTTTATTTTTTTTATTTTATTAAACAAGTACTAGGATAGTTACCTGTATTTGATTATTATTACTACTTGATTAGACCCGTGCGATGCACGAATTGCAAAAAAATTGAAATTAAATAGCTGACAGGCTAAAGTCGTATCACCTAATCAAAAGAATTACCTAAATCCTCTAACTAAAGTAGATAGGGAAGTAGGGTCGAATCCACAGGGAAACTGGTCTTTCTACTCCTAAATAATTAATATAGTCTAAATTATTAAGGTAACCAATTTGTTGTATTTAATATGAAACTATACTACAGGGATTAAGTTTAGGGAGAAAATCAATAATAATAAGGCCTAGGGTCTCAGGTTCACCAATAATTAATACTCCGGGATAAAACAAAACAATCAATCAATCAACATTGCACAAATAACATGATTCACAGGCTCTCGCAATTTATTAACCAACATAGATCTAACAGGCTCTCGCAATTTACTAGATCTAAGTCCCTATTGAAAATAACCTTTAATATCAAACTAACATCTGCTCGATTCATCAATTCAATATTGCTTAACATTCACAATTAAATTACATCTGCTCGATTCATAATCCAATTGCAAAGAATTAAAACAATTCAATAAGAAATTATCATGCAAAGTCAATAATCAATAATAATAAATTACCCCTTTCATATTAATTATGGATCCCCATAAACCCTAGAATTAAACTACTCGGACATAATCAAAACTAAACAGAACATAATCATTAAGCAAGACATGAAGGAAAGTGGAAAGAAATAAATACTGAGATTAATTAAGAAAGAAATCGTACCAAGACGGCGGAATTACAATAGTGTTGAGGAACAAGAAAGAAAATAAAATCTAGAGAGAGAAAGTTGAGTAGAGAGAAGGAAGAGAAAATAAAACTAGAATAATAATAATAATGAAGAGAGATCAATCTTGCCTAATAAAAACATATTAATACTAAGCAAGTACTAATCGCTAAAACAAAACTAATCGGAACGCTAAACGTCCCTAAATCCTCACGCGCCCGGTCGGGCAAGGGCTCGCCCGACCGGGCCCGCCTTTTCGTCTTCAGGTAGCTTCTCGCGCCCGGCCGGGCGCGTGCACCGGGCGCGTATTGCTTTGGCCCGCCCGGCCGGGCGCGCCTCCGGGCGGGGAAGGTGGTCTTGGGCGAGGCTTTTGGGCCTCGAAATCTCCAACTCTTGGGCCTCCGAACTTGGCCCAAGTCCTCAAATCTTCATAACCGAGCCCTTAATCACCGATTTGATCCCTCCAATCGGCCTTGGGCTTATCGAACGCGGTCGCGGTCTTCCAATACTTGTAGATGCTCCTCGAAAAGCTCGGGAAATTGCTCCAAGTACGCAAATTCCTACAAAACTCACGCAAAACTACCCAAGCACTGGAAAACACAAATTAGTAATAAAAGTGGCTCGTAGGAGCCAAAAACACTACTAATTACGACCAAGGGACGGGGATAAATATATATATAAAATGAACACATCAATAGCTTATTTCTATTATTTTTTTTCTTTTTTATACTTATAAATTATATCATAAAAACATATATATCATCATAAATTACATGAGCTGTAACAAAATATAAAAATCCGATCTAATCAAACCATATGCATACGAAAATTGGTTATTTAAACCTAAGTAGTTGGATGTGTCGTTCACGACTTTCTCGAAAATTGGGACTGAGCCCTGGCCTTTTTACTCTTTTGATCTAAGCACATGACACATGTTGTAATCCCCCGTATTTTTAAATATATTATTAATGAAATTATATTTTATTCATAATATTTATTTGTATTTTTTTTCGGATTTAATTTCAAAAGTTTCAAATTATTTTTGGGTTTGATGAACGATTTTATTACAAAGAACTTTTTATGAACCTTTCTTCAATAATTTATATCCAACAAACAAACCAAACCCACTTTCCTTTCTTAATTGGCCCATTAATTTTATGAGGCTCAATCTTAAAACTAACCCTACACCACTCTTTCTCCTATAAATACCCCATACATCCCCAAATTTTCCCCACACAAAAGGTTAGTCTTATTTTCTTTTACTTTTGTTTTATTAATTTGTGTAATTATAATTATTGATTATGGCTTTTGATTTTATTGTTTGAAATTAATTTAATTAGTATCAAATTGTATTTTGATGATTAAACTTTATAATTTCAGATTTTATAAATGTTATAATTTTCAGATTTTGTAAATTTAATAACCTAGAGTTTTTAATTATTGAAAATCATGATTTTAGGGTTTTTATTAACAATTGATTTAGGGCTTTTATAGTAATGATGTTTTGAAATTTTGGTGATTATACTACTAATTTGTTTCCAGATTATTTTGAACACGTAAATTCATGTTTTAATGTTTAGATTTCCGTTCGTTAATATTAATCCCGTATTAATCCCGATCAGGTTCTAAACTTATCCGATTTTGACAAAAAAGTAGTGTTTTCCATTTGGAAACAACGTTTTAAGAAAGACTCACTACCTTAGGTAGTGAGCACCACCCTATCGTGGCCAAATTCTGCCTCTAAATATGATTTTCGGGCAGTTTTTCATTTTTAACGAAGTTTTTTATGCTTAAAATTTTATCCTTGAGTTTGATTAATAAAATTAATTATGTTTAAAGTTAATTAAGTATATAAATATGTTTTTTTTTATTTTAATAAGTTTTTCATCATATTATATTGTTGGCAATTACTTGGGATAGTAATATTAATTGTTGGTTGTTTTCTAGGAAGTGATTATTCCCTAAGAGAATTTTAAGTGATTAAAAGTGGCTCAAAGGATTGTTAGTACGAGGTACGTACATGTCTACTTCGTTATAAGTAGTATCATGTTTAGGTACCAAAAGGAAAGAACTTAGTTTCATGATTAGGGAACACTTAGATGGAAATTGTTTGGTTACACATTGATTTAATTCATGTGCTTATGTTTATGAAACATGTTTTGGTGAATTGATTATGTTTGTATGGAATTATGGATGCAAACATGTTGAATTATATTGGATTAATTGTTTGTATGGAATGTTGATACAAACATATTTTATTGGATTGGTTTGTTAACCACATTTGGATTATTAAAGGATTGGAATTGAATGATTTAAGTGGAATGAATTTATTAATTATTCCACAAGGTTATTATTATTTATTTATTTATTACTCAATCATAACTTGTTAGTATGTTGAGTAAAGGTGGATTAAGCCGAAATGGCTAGGTGAGTTGACTATGTTCAACAATTTTGGATAATTTGGAAGTTTAATAGAATTAAAGGTCAATTTGTGATGTGATCACCATTGTCCTAAATAAGATTAAAAATAAATTGATGTATGATTGTTATGTATGGTCTTCTTGATTGAGTCGGCTATTAATTAAAATTGTAATCACGTAAAGTGAAACATGGATGAGCAATAAAACTCTGGAAAGCGTGCACTTCTAGGGTATTGACAATTATGGGTTGGGGTACACGGTGGTAGCCCGTGGCTTTTCGAGGCTTGTTTGATCAACATGTCCTCTTCTCTTTTGGTATTTACATTTTATTTTATAATGAAAGTTAGATGGGATCCTAGACTAACTTTGTGAGAATGGAGTCGCGCCCATTCTTGCATCGCGCTAAACTTTTATTTCAAATGGTCATTTGGGACCTGGATTGGACAACCTGGTCTATTGCTTACTCCAAACTAAATTAATTAAATTAAATATAAAGAGTCAAGTGTTTGGAATTAGTTAGTAAGTATATTGAGTCAATTGAATTGTCTAAGTGTGGAGTCTTGATTAATGAATTCGTGTTGTATGTTTATTTACTTTAATAATTGAGCATGCTAGGTTTGGTACGTTGTAGCTTGTATGTACTCAGCTTTGCTGATTGCGTGCTTTTGTGTGTGTGTTTTCTTTTGGTCATGGCCTTCGCCTTTCAATGACCCTGTGATGATCCAATTATTACACTTGTATTATTGGGGAGCAGTATTGCACAGGTTAGCTTGATAATGTGAAGTTCGGGGATTTGACATACGCATTGTCAAGGGATTAGTGTGATTGAGAGTATTCGTTCTTTGTGTTGAACTTATCTATGTCTTGCTATTCATTTATGTTTTGGATTTTTAATATTGGTTTGGTTTTAAATAAGGGCCTTATATGGTTCCAATTTGTAAGCTTTGACTTATTCGTTTTCTAAAGTATGTTATTTTAAAGACTTAAGTTTGTTTTTCCGCTGCGATACTTTGATAAAGCCTTAACGTTTTAACACGTGGCGGTAACATGTCAATAGTTCTCCACTACTTTATTAAAAGTAAGTGGTTTGGAAAAAGGAGAATTATTGGGGTGTCACAAATGTCATGTCTTGACTGACTATTTTAGCTATAACCTATGGGGCACGTGTCACTATACAATTGATGCACGTGTCTAGGGTATTTTTACCCTAAACAACTAGGTAGTCCCAAAATAAAACACTAAAGATACTTTTGGCCTTTAATCGAAAGATAATTATCCAAATTCATACACGCAAGAATCCTAACAATTTTGTCTATATCTTAGTCTTATATTTTTCAACGGATTAACCTTGATTAGCATATACTTGAATGTACGTGAATGTATGTAGTACATAACAAAGAACATAACTAGGCGGTCCAAAATGACTACTAGTTAGTCCCAAAATACAACACTACTAAATCAAATATGTTTGCTTTTACTCGAATGACCATTATTGAAATTCATACACGCAAGTATCCTAGCAATTTTGTCTATTAAACCTATATTTTGCAAGGGACTAACCTTGATTAGAATAAAACTCACAGTCCTAATCTATTTTTGGGAATACCCAAAATTCAAATTTTATTAGACAATCAGGTTGATTAACTAATATAAGACATGGTTAAAACATATACTTGAATGTATGTAGTATGCAACAATACTGAGCACAACTAGGCAGTCCCAAACGACTATTAGTTAGTCCCAAAATAAAAACGCTAAATATCAGTTTGCGTGTAATTATTGGATTATTATCGAAATTCTTACATGTAAGAATTCTAGCAAATTTGATTAGTCCTCTTTTTCTTGACGGAGGATTACTCTTGAGTATAAAAAAACACTCAACTCCTATAGAGCATACATACATAAATTTCGCTTTTAGGTATCCCCAATTTAATTTTGGGCGTACCCAAAAGTTGATTTTTGTTTTTTTTTTGGTTATTAAGGGCCTGTTCGTATTTACTAAACTGAACTGAACTGAACTGATAGGAGTTGAACTGAACTGATTGGAGCTGAACTAACGGAACTGAACTGAGATAAGGAACTGAACTGATTGGAGTTGAACTAACGGAACTGAACTGAACTGAAATTAATCTGAAAAGAAAATGCCCAAAGTATTCATTAACCAGAAAAAGAAAATGACAATGTTGACAAACAATACATTGTCTTATTAACTAAAACCTAAAATTTATATTACCAATGTTAGTCTTCTTTATTTTTAAAAAATAAACATTAAAACTGTTTCAAGTACAAATCTAATTTAAGGGCCTGTTCTCAATGACTGAACTCAGCTGAACTGAACTGAACTGAACTGAACTCAGCTGAACTGAACTGAACTGAATATTTTATAAGAGAAGGAAATTAGGAGCTAAACTGAACTGAACTGAACTTAACTCAGCTAGACTGAACTGAATTTCAACGTAAGAGAACAGGCCCTAAGTAGGACATTTTCATATTTACTGAACTGGTTGGAGCTGAACTGAACTGAACTGAATAGAGCATATATACATAAATTTCGCTTTTAAATATCCCCAATTTAATTTTGGGCATATCCAAAAAAAAATATTTTAGTTAGTTAGAACGATTGACAAAGATAAGATCAACTTGACCAAGACATAGATCACAGTGTATAAAATATTTCTTATTTTGGGTATACCTAAGTTATATTTGGGCGTACCTAAAACGAAGTGGTTCGATTCTTTTTTTTTTTAAATACAAAAGTTTAAGGTTATTTCAGATAATCACATCCGTTTTTAATATTCTTGACTAGATTTATTTCCACTCTATCTAGGTCTTATTATTAGTTTATCACGACTCTTATTAAAATTGAAAGACCCATTTTAGATGCTAAACAATAGTTATTCAGCCAAAACATTACCTATTATATAATTAACAATCCTTGTTTAGATTAAGAAACTCCTTTATCCCAAATTTAATCTATTTAGGGATCAAGAAAACATATACTTAAATGTACGTATTACGTAACAAACAATACAAATAGGCGGTCCCACTCAGCTACTAGTTAGTCCCAAAATACAACGCTACATATATGTTTGCTTTTAATCGAAGGACAATAATTGAAATTCATATATGTTTGCAACAGATTAACCTTGAGTAGAGCAAATCTCACAACCCTATACAAAAAATTCGCTTAGGTATGGATCCCCAATTTAAATTTTGGTGTACAAAAATTGGAATATTATTAATTAGTCAATAATTATGATTGACAAAGATAAGACATGGATAAAACTTATACTTGAATGTACGTAGTATGTAACAATATATAAGACATGGTTTAAACATATAGTTGAATGTACATAGTACGTAGCAATAATTTTGGGCGTACTCAAAAGTTGATTTTTATTTGTTAATCAGAAAATTGACTATAATATATAATACTTGATTAAAACATAGATCACTGTATATAAATTGTTCCCAATTTAAATTGAGTATAACTAAGTTGTATGTGAACATACCTAAAACAAAGTGGTTCAATATTTTTTTACAAGATACAGAAGTATAAAGTTATTTCGGACAATAATCACATCCGTTTTTAGCACTCTTGACTAGATTTGTTGCAACTCTATCAAATTTTAAATTAACTTAGGGATATGCGAAAATATATACTTGAAAGTTTGTCGTACGTAACAAAGAACAAAATTAGTTAGTCCCAAAATAAATCACTAAAGATTAGATTGCTTTTAATCGAAGATAGTTATTATTATAATTCATACACGTAAGTATCCTAACGATTTTGATTATTAGTTCAATTGTTCACAATGGATTACTCTTGCATAAACAAACTAATAACTCCTACAACATAAAAAAAAAAAAAAATTTCTTTTAGATATCCCCAATTTGAATTTTAAGCATACCAAAATTCGAATTTTATAATTAATCAATCAAGAAGATTGACAAAGATAAAAATTGATTAACACATAGATTACGGTATATAAAATGTTCTCATTTTGGGTATACCTAAGTTATATTTGGATGTACCTAAAACGAAGTGGTTCATTCCTTTTTTTTAAAATACAAATTATAGAAATTTATGGTTATTTCGTATAATCACATCCATTTTTAGTACTCTTGACTAGATTTATTGTCACTCTATATAACCAAGATCTTATAACCATAATCATGTTTCTTAAGGTTTGTTCAGTTCAGCTTAATTTCGTTTCAGTTTAGTTCAGTTCATCTCCAATCAGTTCAATTCAGTTCAGTTCAGCTCTTAATTTCCTTCTCTCATAAAATATTCATTTCAGCTCTACTCAGTTCAGTTCAGCTCCAATCAGTTCAGTTCAACTCCAATCAGTTCACTTCAGTTCAGTTCATTAAATGTGAACAAGCCCCTTATTATTAAAGTGAAATCCCAAATTTTAAAAACTAGAAATAGTTGCTTTCCCAAAACATTACCTTAACACAATCTTGGCCTTGTATCTATTGAGATATTAAATTGGAATATTAAATTAAAACCATTATTTAATAAATGTGGCTAAAGGTAAGAGGAATGATGTTAGATTAATTAAATTATTACGGATAATCAGAATAATGTATTAGATTAATCTTATAAATTAACAAATTTTTATATTTTTTTTTTTTTTTTGTGTTTCACCCGATTCACCCTTTGGGCTAACTCGAATACAGAGATCAGATCTGAGTGGTTAGGTCACACTGTGAGGCAGGGGTTATTTTTCTTAATAAAAATACATTTTTACTTGCCTAAATATATTAGTTACAATGTTATGTCTCAAAAATAATATTCAAAGTTGCAACTACTCCCTCCGTTTTTAAATACTTGCTCCATTTCTATTTTTTACACTATTCATGTAATCCCCCGTATTTTTAAATATTTTATAAATGAAAATTTATTTTATTTATAATATTTATTTGTTATTTTTCATAATTTAATTTCAAAAGTTTCAAATTATTAATCTGGGTCGAAAATTATTTGAACAAATTATTTTATGCACCTTTATTCTACAATTTATGTCCAATCACACAAGCCTAACCCATTTGTTTACTTAATCGACCCATTATTTTTATGAGGCTCAATCTTTCTTTTTACCCTACAATAATTCTCTCCTATAATACCCCATGTACCCCAACCCCTGATTGTCATTACTCCAGAAGTGCACCAATCCAGAGTTTTATTGCTCATCCATCTTGCACTTTACGTGATTTACAGGTTTAGACTTGGTGATGACTCATATGCATAACAATACAATCAATCCAGTATCAATTCAATCAAGTAAAACAACTTTTCGATTTCAATTCTTGATTTATTAGTGGCAAGCAACATTTATTGGATGTTTATTGATGTTTCCGAAAGGAGGCATGGGGTTTTTCTTTTATTGATGTTCCAAATGGAGCATGGGTTGGACAACCTTGTCTATTGTGTAATCCAATGAATAAAAATAATGATTTACCTATTATTAATTAATGGAGTCTTAGTAATATAAATAGTTGAGTCGTGTGTTGAGTCTATAATTTAATGATGCATGATGATTGATTATTAGTAGCATGTTATGGATTTCTTAATTTATTTTGCAGCTTGTATGTACTTAGCTTTGTTGATTGTGTGCTTTGTGTGTCTTTCTTTGGTCATGGCCTTCGCCTTTCAATGACCCTGTGACGATCCAATTTTTACACTTGTAATATTGGGGAGCAGAATTACCACAGGTTCTTACACATGCAGCATTCATCAGGGTTGTGGGATCTTGCGTAGAGAGTTGGTTGTTTGTATTTTATTTCTTTTGCAAGTTTGAATTTATTTTAATTCGATTTTATTCTACACTATTTCTTTTGGGTTTGAATTTATTTGAACACTAAATTTAATCACTTACTACTTTTATTGGGTTTTGAATAAGGGCCTTAATGGTTCCAAGTTGTATGACTTAATTTGGTTCCATTCGTTGGTTTTGAAATTTATTTATAGCTGATTTAGTTTTTCCGCTGCTATTTTCTGATAAAGCCTCAACGTTTGAACACGTGGCGGTAGCACGCCAGTAATTCTCTTGAATATTGTTCAGGGTCCTCACAGGTTTAAAGAGAGAATTATCGGGGTGTTACAAATCATTTGTCCTACTTTGACTAATGTTTGTGATTTATACATAAGATAAAATATAATCTTGTGGGTGCTTGTTGGAATCGTCTCAATGAATAGATTATTAATTTTTAGTTGTTAGAATTTATACTTATTGATAATTAAAGATATAATTGATCAAAGTGTAGCATCGGCATACGTGTCCAAGAGAAATGGAGCAAGTATTTATAAACGTAGGGAGTAATATGTAACGGAGGGAGTACAAATATATTTCAGTTTTTATGTTAAATATACCAACTTGCATTGGTTATAAAAAAAAAAAAACCAATTTACATAACTATATGATTATTGTAACAAAATATTTAAGGTAAAGATAAATGAATATAAAATTTATCAAAAAAAAAAAAGAAAAAATAACAATAAATCATCAATTCAATTAACTACGGAGTAGATAAAGACAAAATTTATCAAAAACTAAAAATAAATCCTTAATTTACGTAACTAACTGCAAGTGCTTTGTTTCTTCTTTCTTTCTTGTTTACTTCATTTTCCTTTTTTTTTTCTTCTTTCTTTTTTTTCGGTTTTTTTATTTTTGTTATTTTTTATTATGTGGTCTATTTCTTCTAGTCTTTTAGAGCTTTTTTTTTGTTTGAAGAACTTCTAGAGCTTTATAGTTATTCATCCATAGTGATTACAATCAAGAAAGCATATACTTACTTAAAGATATGTTTGCTTTTAATCGAATGACAATTATTGAAATTCATATACACAAGAATCTTAACAATTTTGTCTACTAGAGTGTACCCGTGCAGAATGCACGGGATGTATTAGAAAAAATATATTTAAAATATGGAAAGTTGATTTTGATGTTGTAATTTAGACTTGAGCTGTAATGGTCGATTTTGCATTGGTCGGTTCTGTTGAACCTTAATTAGCTCTGTTGTATTGAGTATTAATAATCTTATTAATAATGTGCTAACACCTACTGTGCTATGCTGAAATATGATATTCTATGCTTTGCTTAGAAGCTCCAAAAACAGGGTATTATTTATTTATTTTTTTTATGTCGATGGCCATGTAATGCTATTATGGGGCTTACTTTTTCAAAGTTATAGAGGTTACCCGTTCAGTGTTATAGGGGTTACTCGTGTTACTCGGTTAGTGTCATATGAGTTAGTGTCTTGCTCTAGAAGTTGCATACATTGTTCAGTTGCAACTTGCAAGTAGTTATTTGCTGAGGCCAGTTGCACAAAAACGTGTTGTACTTTTTAAAAATGATTAAAGATGTGGAAAATGTTTGGAGGGTAGTCCCTAAAAAATGCATAATTGAAGGGTTGGGGATTTAGAGTACTATAGTGAATTGTTGATAAAAGGGAATGTATACTCATGCTAATGCATGACATATATTATACTATGTACCCAAAAAAATACTCATAAAACAAAGTGAAATGTTAGTACGTAGCGTTTAAAAAAATGAAATGTTGGAGATTTTGAGTGCTATAGTGAATTGTTGATAAAGGAATTGTATACTCGTGCTAATGCATGTCATATGTTATACAACATACCAAAAAAAAAACAAAGTGAAATGTTAGTAGTAGTCCCTTGAAAAAAAAAATTAGTGAATGGGTAAGTTATTGATTTCTAATAAATAAATAAAAAAAAAAAAAAGAAGGATTGGGATGGGAATTGGTAGTTATTTTTATTTTATTTTTTTTAAAAAAAAAATCTAAATGCATGAGAGTTGAGAGATGAGGTTTTGGAGGCTTCTCGTTCACTGACTCTGCAATTATATATTAGATTAGTCTTATGTTTTGCAACGAATTAGGGCCTATTCTATTGACTGAAATGAGTTGAATTGAACTGAACTGAACTTATTAGAGCTGAACTGAAAATAATCGTATGAGAACAGACCCTTAACCTCTATTAGAAGAAAACTCATAGCCCTACAATGTTTTTGTTTTTAGGCATCCCCAATTTATTTTTGGGAATACCCAAAATTCAAATTTTATTAGACAATTAGGACGATTGACAAATATAAGACATGGTTAAAACATACGAAGTATACTTGAATGTATGTAGTATGCAACAGTAATGAGCATAACTAGACAGTCCCAAACGACATTTAGTTAGTCCCAAAATAAAATGCTAAATATCAGTTTGTGTTTAATTAAAGGATTTTTTTAAAAAAAAATTTAAAAACGTTCATTAATAAAAAAAAAAAAAAAAAAAAGTCAGTTTTTGTTATAAAATATGTTATTATGGATGGTCATTATAGCTTGTAAATATCTCTTTTATGACTATCTTAAGTATGGTAGTAATAGCATCCTTGTAACCCTCCTTTGTCATTAGTCCACATTAATCCTCTCATGAATGAACTCTTCATTGTCCATATAAGTTACATTGTTCACATCTTGTATATATATAGATGTTCATGAAATTGATGAATATAGACAATACAATTACCATCTACATATCTCTCTCTAATCTTCTCCTTTTCCCCTTATTTTATAATACTATCAGCACCATTCTCTAAACTACTACATTGATCACTCCGTAAGTATTCTAGCCAAGAAAAAGGTCCAAAGTTTATGATTATATGCAGCCACTTTCATAGAATTTTTCACCTTCTCCTTATATGCCTTCGAATTATGTTAGTTTATGCTTATTAGTTTATGCTTATTAGATATCAATTATCATGATGATATTAATTTTGCTTCTGACTTATCCTGACCATGGTCACGTCTTTAATTGTGCATGTTTTGCTTCTGATCATGATGATATTTATGATTATAGCAAATGCTTTCCACCTTCACATGTTGTCTTGTTATTCACCTTATATTCCTTCACCTTTATTTTGCTTCTGACATGTTCCTAACCATTTTAGTTTGATGACTATTTTGCTTAGACTACTAATTTGTCTCGTGAACATATATGTTAAGAATTGTATAACTCATGATAGTCCCTTCATATGTGATTAAAGCATTAACAATAGTATTATTGTTTTTATATAGTATATGTTTATTGTATGCTATTTAATCTTGTATTGTTATTTTGTATAGTGAAAATGTTGAATCTTACCAAGCTTGAATTTGTGGCCCTTGATATTGCCGGAAAGAATCATCTATCATGGGTGTTAGATGCTGAAATACACCTAGATGCTAAAGGCCTTGGTGAAACTATTAAGGAGGGTAATGAAGCAACACTCTAAGATAAGGCAAAGGCCATGATATTCCTTCGCCATCACCTCCATGAAGGACTCAAAAATGAATATTTAACAGTCGAAGACCCACAAATCCTTTGGAGTAATCTAAAGGAAAGGTATGACCACCAAAAAACAGTAATACTCCCTAGAGCTCGTTATGAATGGTTGAATTTGAGATTACAAGATTTTAAATCTGTTAGTGAATATAACTCAGCTATGTTTAAAATAACTTCTCAATTGAAATTATGTGGAGAAAATATTACTGATGCAGAAATGCTTGAAAAGACATACTCCACTTTCCATGCTAATAATATTGTCCTGCAGACACAATATAGAGAAAAAGGTTTTAAAAAATATTCTGAATTAATATCTTGTCTTCTTGTGGCTGAGCAAAATAACGAGCTGTAAATGAAAAATCATGAATCACGTCCTACTGGCTCTACTCCATTCCCTGAAGCGAATGGGACAACCCATAATGGGAAAGAAACTAAAAATAGATACCATTCCAGTAGTAGTGGTCGAGGTAGAGGTCGTGGTCGCGGTCGTGGCCAATGGTGTGGTTGCGGTCGTGGGCGTGGTTTTAGTTGATATGGTAGAGGTCATGGAGGTCATTATGATGTGTTCATTTTATATATATATTTATCCCCGTCCCTTGGTCGTAATTAGTAGTGTTTTTGGCTCCTACGAGCCACTTTTATTACTAATTTGTGTTTTCCAGTGCTTTGGTAGTTTTGCTTGAGTTTTGTAGGAATTTGCGTACTTGGAGCATTTTCCCGGGTTTTTCGAGGAGCATCTACAAGTATTGAAAGACCGCGACCACGTTCGATAGCCCAAGACCGATTGGAGGTAGCGAATCGGTGACTAAGGGCTGAGTTTTGGAGATATGAGGCGTTTGGGCCAAGTTGGAGAGCCCAAGGAAGAGCCTCGAGGCCCAAGGAGCCTCGCCCGGACCACCAGAGCACCGCCCGAAGGCGCGCCCGGCCGGGCGGGGCGGAGCAGCACCATGAAGGGTCCCGCGCCCGACCGGGCGCGAGAAGACATCTGAGGGAAGGAGGCGGGCCCGGTCGGGCGAGCCACTGCCCGGCCGGGCGCGAGAAAGCATTTGAAGAGGGAAAAAAGGCGGGCCCGGTCGGGCGAGCCCTTGCCCGACCGGGCGCGTGTAGAATTAGGGAGTTTTGATTTCCGATTTATTTTGTTTAGCGATGATTGTCTTGCTTAGTATTAATGTGTTATTATTAGGCAAGATTAGGGGTCTTCTTCATTCTTCTTACTCTAGTTTTTATTCTCTTCCTTCTCTCTACTCAATTTTCTCTCTCTAGACTTTATTTTCTTTCTTGTTCCTCAACTCTATTGTAATTCCGCCGTCTTGGTACGATTTCTCTCTTAATTAATCTCAGTATTTTATTCATTCTATTTTTCTTTCATGTCTTGTTTAAATATTATGTTTTGCTTAGTTTTAATTATGTCTGAGTAGTTTTCCTTCTAGGGTTTTTGGGGATCTGATAAATAATATGAAAGGGTAATTTTATGATTGTTGATTATTAATGCTTAATTGATTTCCTATTGATTGTTTTAATGCTATGCAATTAGATTTGGCCAGGTTTAATTGTATGAGTTTAGCAATATTGATTCGAGATTCGAGAGATGAGAATTGATGTTTAGGTTTAGTTTCAATAGGCAGTTTAATTTATAAATGGTTAGGTCGAGATTCGAGAGATGAGATTTAATACCGGTAAATTAATTCTGTGATTGTAATACGTAGCGAAAGCCCTTTATGATCTGATTAATTAATGCATTGATGATTGATTATTGTGTTTTACCCTGGAATATTGTTTATTAGTGAACCTATGCCCTAGGCTTTATTATTATTGATTTCTTCCTTAATTATTCTCCTTACTCATAATCTTCGTAGTATAGTTTATAATCACAACAAATATTGGTTACTTTAATAATTTAGATTATAATAATTAATTAGGAGTAGAAAGACTTGTTTCCCTGTGGATTCGACCCTACTTCCCTATCTGCATAAGCTAGTGGACTTAGGTAATTATTTTTGATTGGGTGATACGACTTTAGCCTGTCAAAATTAGTTCTTTGAGGTAGTTCTAATATCTGTCTTTTTAGTTCTTTGTTTATGCCCAGGTGTTCTAGATCAGGTTACATTCCATTCGATCCTGAGATCGAACGCTCGTTTCATAGACAGAAGAATTTCTACAGGCAGATCTCAGCAGACTCTGGGAGTAATAATATTCCTAGAGATCCATTACCTACTTCTAGTGATTCAGAGCATTCTTCTGATTCAGAACTAGAGATGGGTACACCACCACCACCTCCACCTCGCAAGCTTAGCGATTATTCGCAACCATCGCTGACGGATTTTCCACATCTTTCTCCTACGCCCGACCTCGAGGGAGTCCAGTTCGAGATCAAGCCCCAGTTCATAACGATGATAGAAAGAAAGCAATTCAGTGGAGCAAAGGGTGAAGATCCTAATCTTCACATTGCAGATTTCTGTCAATACTGCAATACTATTAGGCAGAATGGGGTAACGCAGGATCAAATCAGGGAGATTCTTTTTCCCTTTTCTTTATGTGGAAAAGCTAAATTATGGTTTAATGGTTTGAATAGAGCTGCACTTGGTATTACTAATTGGGAGACTCTTGCGTTGAATTTTTATAATAAATATTACCCTGCAGAGAAAACAACTTTATTGAGAAGCGCCATCCAGAATTTTGCCCAAGAGGCAGATGAAGCATTATATGAAGCTTGGGAAAGATTCAAGGATCTGCAGAGGGAGTGTCCCCACCACACTTTGGCGAAGTGGCAGTTGATTCAAGCTTTTTACAATGGTTTAGGAAATGCATCTAGGACAATTTTAGAGTCCGCAGCTAGCGGTAGATTTATGAATTTAAATGTTGATGATGCAGGTCAGGTTATCGAAGATATGGCAATCCATAATTCCCAATATGGGAATGCTAGAGGCTTTGCTAACAAGGGCAAGCATCATGTTGATTCAGTCACTTTATTGCAAGCCCAGCTTACTTCTATTTGTCAGAAACTAGATAATCTTACTACTAACAATCCTAATTCTGTTGCTAATGTTTCTACTGTTTCTAATAATGCTAATGATGCTTTCTGTGAAAATTGTGGAAGTGTAGGTCATTTTGAACAAGATTGCAGGAGTTCAATGGAGCAAGTTAATGCTTTTCAAACTTACAAGCAAAATAACCCATACTCCAATTCCTACAATCCTGGCTACCGGAACCATCCCTACCTATCTTACCGTAGCACCAATGTTCAAAATCCTCCACCTCCACAACAACCACAACAAGCACCCCCTCCACAGCAGAAATATTACCATCCTCATGCTAATTAGAAACCCCCATCACAGCCCCCTACTACATCTTCTGACCCTGCTTTATCAGAAATTAGGGCAATGCTGACCAACATGCAAAAACATATGGAGAGTAGAGACCAACAGATTGACTCTATTATAGCCCATAATAAAGTCATGGACACCCAAATAGCACAATTGTCCTCTACCCTTCAATCTCGTCAGCAGGGAGCTCTACCAGCGCAGGGAATTCAACCTACGGATCATGCAAATGCAATCACCCTAAGGAGTGGTTCACACTACGATGGGCCCCAGATGCCCAAAGAGGATGAACCTGAATTATCTAATATTGCTAATCCTGATTCCGTTGTACCAATTTCCCCTGCAGGGCTGCAGGGTAAAATTCCTTATGCTAATATTTTTGATGATTCATTGCAGGGTACAACCCCAGGGAAGGATGTACCCCAGGGGAAGAGTAGGGAAGCACCACCAGTTATCAAATTACCATTCCCTAATCGCCAACTAAAGACTAAGTTGGACAAGCAGTTTGGTAAGTTTCTGGAGGTTGTTAAAAATTTGCAGGTAACGGTTCCTTTAACTGAACTTATTACACAGGTTCCTGCATATGCCAAATTTATGAAAGATATTTTGACTAGGAAGAGGGCCTTTAATGAAGTAGAAACTGTAGCTTTTACTGAGGAGTGTAGTGCATTGTTACAAAATAAATCTCCTCCTAAATTAAAGGATCCTGGTAGTTTTTCTATCCCTTGTCATATTGGTAATGTCTTCATAGATAAAGCATTATGTGATTTGGGTGCTTCTGTTAGTGTAATGCCATCGTCTGTTTGTGCTAAATTAAATATGGGTGATTTAAAAATTACTAATATCACTTTGCAAATGGCAGACCGTTCTGTTAAATATCCCCTAGGTATTTTAGAGGACGTCCCTGTTAGAGTTGGTAAATTTTTCATCCCTGTTGATTTTGTTGTATTGGACATGGCTGAGGACACACAAATACCCATTATATTAGGTAGGCCTTTTCTCCATACTGCAGGAGCCATTATAGATGTTAAAAATGGTAAACTAACCCTATCTGTTGGTGATGATAATATTACTTTTAATTTAGGGAAGGTTTTAAAAGGTCCTATGCTTGAGGAAAACTGTTGTTTGATTGATGTTATAGATATAATGGATGATATTTGTGATGATAGCTTGACACAGATTCTTGCAAGGGATCCCTTGGAAGAAATACTTTGTGGTCATTTTTCTGCAGATGATGCGAGTATCTGGAGCAAGGAGGTGGATATTATTGAGAAAGCACTTGTCATGGAAGAACTTGATGACAAAGAAAATAAGAAGGTAGTAAAATTAGTTCAGGAATCGAAACCTGCAGAGGTAAAGAAACCTGAACTAAAACCTCTCCCTTCTCATTTAAAATATGTTTTTCTTGATAAGCAGGAAATGCACCCTGTGATCATTAGTACTGCACTTGATGACCCACAAACTTCCCAACTTCTAGAGGTTCTCCGAACCCACAAAAGGGCAATAGGGTACAGTATTGATGATCTCAAGGGTATAAGCCCAGATTTTTGTATGCACAGGATACACCTAGAGGACAACTACAAGCCCTGCATTCAACCCCAGAGGAGGTTGAATCCCAATATGCAAGAGGTAGTCAAGAAAGAGGTTATGAAATTACTTGATGCAGGTATTATCTATCCTATTTCTGACTCTAAATGGGTAAGTCCTGTTCAGGTGGTTCCTAAGAAGGGTGGACTGACCGTGGTTAGAAACGAAAAAAATGAATTAATTCCCACCAGAACTGTTACAGGGTGGCGTATGTGCATTGATTATCGTAGATTAAATGTCGCCACTAAAAAGGACCATTTCCCTCTCCCCTTTATTGATCAAATGCTTGAGAGGTTAGCTAACCATAAGTTCTTTTGCTATCTGGATGGGTATTCAGGATTTTTCCAAATTCCGATCCACCCTGAAGATCAGGAAAAGACAACATTTACATGCCCTTATGGCACTTTTGCATATCGTAGAATGCCTTTTGGTTTGTGTAATGCACCTGCTACTTTTCAACGTTGCATGATGAGCATTTTTTCTGATTTCATAGAGTCTATCATGGAAGTCTTTATGGATGATTTTAGTGTCTATGGTTCTTCATTCAACTCATGTCTAATAAATTTAGCTAAAATCCTTAAAAGATGTGAAGAATGCAACTTGGTCTTAAATTGGGAGAAGTGTCACTTTATGGTGACGGAGGGAGTAGTCCTAGGTCATATTGTATCTGATAAGGGAATACAGGTAGATAAAGCTAAAATTTCAGTGATTGAGCAATTACCTCCCCCAGTTAATGTTAAGGGAGTTAGGAGTTTCTTGGGTCATGCGGGGTTTTATCGCCGTTTTATCAAAGATTTTTCTAAAATTGCCAAACCACTGACTCAGCTTTTACTTAAGGATGCCCCTTTTATTTTTACTGATGAGTGTCTTGAGTCTTTCAACAGGATTAAGCAGGCTTTGATATCGGCGCCCATCATATGTGCTCCCGATTGGAATCTTCCTTTCGAGATCATGTGTGATGCAAGCGATTTTGCTCTAGGAGCCGTGCTTGGACAGAGGAAGGACAAAGTTTTACATGCTATCTACTATGCTAGTAAAACTTTGGATGAGGCTCAAGTCAACTATGCCACTACGGAGAAGGAGTTTTTAGCTGTCATTTATGCTTTAGAAAAATTTAGATCATATCTAGTTGGTTCTAAAGTTATTGTTTTTACTGACCATGCAGCTTTAAAGTACCTGATAGCCAAAGCTGAATCAAAGCCTAGGCTACTCCGGTGGGTTCTCTTGCTCCAGGACTTCAACATTGAAATAAGGGATAAAAAGGGTGCAGAGAACGTTGTGGCAGATCACTTGTCACGAATCAGGTATGATGAGGGTAAGGATTTTCTCCCTATAGATGATTCATTCCCTGATGACAACCTGTATGCAGTTGTAGAGCAACACCCCTGGTACGCCGATTTTGCAAATTATTTAGTGGGTGGTACTCTACCTCTTGACTTGTCCTACCAACAAAAAAAGAAATTCCTGTATGATGTTAAACATTATTTTTGGGATGATCCTTTTTTGTTTCGTGAGTGTGCAGATGGATTATTTCGCAGGTGTGTCCCCGAATGGGAGGTACATGGTATTCTCACTAGCTGCCACACTTCACCTTATGGAGTACATCATGGTCCCTCTAAAACAGTGGCCAAGATAAACGAGTCAGGATTCTATTGGCCCACCATGTTCAAGGATGCTAACATTTTTGTGCAGGCTTGTGACTCTTGCCAGAGGACCGGCAACATTTCGCGGCGGCACGAGATGCCTCAAACTGGGATTTTGGAAGTAGAAATTTTTGATGTTTGGGGTGTTGATTACATGGGACCGTTCCCTTCCTCTAGAGGGAACCGTTATATACTAGTCGCCGTAGATTATGTATCCAAGTGGGTAGAAGCCATTGCCACTCCTACCAATGATGCCAAGGTGGTCCATAGGCTTTTCAAGAAAACTATTTTTCCTAGATTTGGAGTGCCTAGAGCCATAATCAGTGACGGAGGATCCCACTTTCATGAGCGGAAGTTAGATACCCTCCTAAAGAAGTATGGTGTTTACCATAGGACAGGGCTAGCCTACCATCCCCAAACTAGTGGCCAAGTCGAAGTGTCTAATCGCGAGATTAAGGTCATCTTAGAGAAGGTGGTAGCAAAATCTAGGAAAGATTGGAGCGATAAGTTGGATGACACCCTTTGGGCATATAGAACCGCATTTAAGACCCCTATAGGTACCACTCCCTATAGACTTGTGTATGGTAAAGCATGTCATCTTCCAGTGGAGTTAGAGTACAAGGCATATTGGGCTATTAAAGAGCTCAATTTGGACGCTAAGCTAGCGGGAGAAAAGAGGCTTCTACAACTTAACCAGCTTGATGAGTTTAGGTTGATGGCCTATGATAGTGCGCGAGTCTACAAGGAGAAGACCAGGAGATGGCACGACAAGATGATCCTTCCGAGAGAATTCAAAGAGGGTGACAAGGTGTTGTTGTTCAACTCTAGGCTTAAACTTTTCCCAGGAAAGTTGAAGTCAAGGTGGTCGGGTCCTTTCACAGTGAGAAAGGCCAACAAGTTCGGTTCTGTAGAGTTGTTTGACGAGCATGGTAATGAGTTCAAGGTAAATGGTCAGAGGCTTAAGATTTATCATGACGGGGCTATGATTGGTGCAGTTGAACTACTACACCTGACTAGCTCCAGTTCACCCTGAGAAAACTACGGTAAGTAGGTCGTGCGGGACTTAAATAAACCAGCGCTTTGCGGGAGGCAACCCGTATTTTATTTGTTTTTATTTTTATTTTTCTTCTTTTTCTTATGAGAGGAGAGAGGAGGGAATTTAATGAGTTTTACGAGTTTTTGGTACAGTTTACAGGAAAAGAGTTAGCCAAATTTGAAGAAAGTAGAATCGTCAAACCTTGCTCTCGGGCCCGGCCAGGCGAAGCTTCGCCCGACCGGGCGCGAGAGTTGACGTATACGGACATTTTTAGCCCGGTCGGGCGGAGCTTCGCCCGACCGGGCGCGAGAGTTGGCCTAGAATTTGTTTAATAATCGCCCGACCGGGCGAAGGACCGCCCGACCGGGCGCGAGAAGAAATTTAGGAGAAGAATTTATCGCCCGACCGGGCGGTATGGGCGCCCGACCGGGCGCGTGTGATAAAACACGAATCAAACAGATCGCCCGACCGGGCGAACGTCCGCCCGACCGGGCGCGACACCCTCACCGTCTTTCTCTTCTTTCTTCTTCTCCTTTCTTTTTCTTCTTTCCTTCATTTTCTTTCTTTTCCTTCACCTTCTCTCTCTAAAATTCTTATTTTTCTCTGACTTCTCTCTAAGATTTCTCCTTCATCTCTTACCCAAATCCAAAACTTTTCACATATTTTTACTCCTCTCTTCATCCTCTACACTCCTACATCAAAAATTTTCAAAATCCACAAAATTTAATTTTTGACCACTCATAATGGCGGCTAAAAGGGCGAGGAATTTTCTCGGGGGAAGCTCAAGCGGGTCATCCCAACAATATGACCCGGCTCTTCAACTCGTTCAGTGGCCGACGATCAGGATCGCGACGGCGGAGCAACGGGAGAAATTGGAGGTGCTCTACGGACGAGAGGTAATTCCCTCACGGTGGTTACACCGTCCCACTTTAGAGGCTTTAGGTATTTATGGCTTTGTTAAAAGATTTTTGAATGATATTGGTATGCGCAAATTTGTAGATATGCATTATTCGACATACCGTGAATTAACCTGTGAATTCTTGTCATCTCTTGTTATTCAAAACCATAAAAGTGGTCCAAAATTAATTTTTAGGCTTAACAATAAAAACATCACTCTTTCTTTTGTGGAATTTTGTAAATTGTTTGAACTGGAACCGGAATTAAACAGACAATGGCATGCTGAGTTTAAAATGGAGGATGTGTATTTAGCTTTGACTGGTATTCCTCATGTTTCTGCACAACATGCTAGTGCTAGGCCTATCCACCACCCCGTCCCTAAAATGTGGCAAAGATTTGCCGGTGTATGTTTCCTAGGTAGGAATGAACCCCATAACTGTCAGACCAATGAACTAGCTGTAATTGGCCATTACATGTTTGGGTATGAGAAATTGAACATAGCCCGGTATATCATCCACCACCTAGGTAGGCACGCTACGGCCAGCAACCACCACACTACCCCCATCCGTCTTGGTGGCCTTATCACTAGGATAGCCATCAAGAAGGCCGGTTTTGTAGAGAGTGGACCCCACCGGATGACTAACATGGGACCCGACACCTACATGACCTCTAGGTACCTTGAGGAGCTTGGGTGGTTGCGGGTAGACGAGAACCAGGTCACCCATTGGTGCATTAGGACAGGGACTGAACAACCCTTGCCCATTTTTCCTTTGCCCAACCCAGACCTGACCGCCTTCCCCCCAGGGCAAGAGTCCTACACTTACGCCCTGTTAGTTGCCCATGCTAGGGGTGAGGATCCACAGCAGGCCCAGGCCCAACCACAGCTTGTAGTTCAACCCATTCCACAGCCACCATCACCACCCCGACAGTCCCATTCCGTCCCTCACGGTGACTCTGACCCAGTTTGGGACTTGCAGAGTATTGGCCAGGCCATAGGTCGCATAGAGCAGACCCAGACCGAGTTCAGACAGATGATTGGTTCTGTCGACCAGAGGCTAGGCTACCTAGAGAGGAACCAGGGTAGGGGACTCTACCCCATTTATGATGATTATGCTCGTCGGGCCAACATTCCCGACGATGCTGTTTACCCAGACTGGTTCCAGCCCCCACCTCAGGGATACGATAGGGATCCCACTGCCCATGGTATTTACACAGACTATTCCTCGTTCCATGGGTACGGCCAGGACATTCCTTTTGGGGGACCGCCGGGGGGGACTTTTCAAGCTAACTATTTTGGTGGTAGCTCTTTTGGTGCAGATGGTGCAGGTTCCAGTGGTGGAGCAGGTGGGTCCTCTCGGATGGACCAGGATGAGGATGAGTAGCCAGCTGGGCTACTTTCGAGCCAATGAGGACATTATCCGATCTTGGCTTGGGGGAGATTTTTGGATTTGGTATATATTTTTTCTTCTTCTTCCTTTTTGATTATTTTTGGTGTGTTTTGTTAGTTTAGATTTATTGCTTTTTAGATTAGTTTATTGCTTTCCTTATATGAAAAATACAAAAAAATTGAAAAACAATAAAAAAAATAAAAAAATACGAACCAATGAACTGTAAATCATGCTTCCCTGTGCCCCATACTTATGAAAAATTGTTTTGATTCTTGGTATTTGATTTTGAGCATTGTGGATTAGTTGATCATGATTTGAAGTTTAGTTACTTGGATTCCTAAACATGCGTCAATTTTGTCCAACTACTTGTGAATATAGTGTTTGACTAGTTGATTTGGTTAGGAATGTGTGTTAGTTCCTGGTATGTCAATAAATTTGAGTATTGATTTGCAACGATGAGTAGTGTTTCATGACTCACTATTATGCACATGTGGAGGACGAAGGCATTTATTCTTTAGGTGGCCTTCAGATTTATTTAGATACATTTGTTCCCTTCTTGCTACCCATGTTGTTGCCTTGACCCTTTTATTGTTTTTAGCCACATTACAAGCCATGTTTGCCCCATTGGTTACTAGTCCCAAGCTTGGCTTGGGGGAGCTATTAGTGAGTAAGGTGAGGGAGTTTGTAGTGTGCACATTATTTGCACAATTTGGGTGGGTTTGAGAAGTTATTTGTTCTTGATCATATTTTTATTTTGATGAGTTTTATTGTGTATATATTTGAAAAATAAAAGTGTGATGAAAAGGAAAAAGTAAAAAAGAAGTTCAAGAAAGAAAAAAAAAGGTGAGAAAATAAAAAAAAAAATAGAGTGAACTTCTAATGAAAAAAAAAAGGAAAAAAAAATGAAAAAAAAAGTGCAAAAAGAGAAGAAAAAGTGTTTCATGTTCAAATTATCTAAGTGAAGGTTTATCAAAAGAAAAGAAAGGAAAAAAATTGAGTATCATTGTAAATATTTGAGTTTGATTTTGTTTATTCACTCTAGTTTATATTATCATATTTTTATGAGTGAATTTTGTAAGTATTGGGTTGGTTTTTATGATTGGAGTATATTTGGTGGATTTGTGTTGGAGTTAGTTTTGTTGGAGATGTGTATGATCATTATATTTGGTCATGGTTTTATTAGGATATGGCTCCCTTAATGCATAGCTTTTCTCTCACATTTCCCCAAATTTATCCTACCCTTTCACCCTAGCCTTACATTACAAGCTTTAAAGACCTTTTGACCTTGTGCATAGAGTTGTGTAAATATGAAAGTGTTGTTTATCAATGCAAGTTATGACTTGACATATTCCGAGTCGACTAATAGGTTGAGTGTATGTCTTTTTAAACACACGAGGTTGTGAGTTTGGGAGGGCATTGTTCACATAAAGGGGTTGGGATGGAGAGCGATCGAGTACATCTTTTACTCGCCACATAAATGAGAGTTGAGTGTGTGAGCACTAGTCTTGAATTCTATATGCTCTTGTGGTTCGCTCTACTTGACAATTGTTGGGGAGGAAGGGTGATTAGATGGATAGGATTGGTTGGTTTTGAAGCATGCTCACTTGATTTGCCTTGAATCGTTTGTGCTTGATTTTTTTTATTGGGGTGAGGCATATTTTATTGTTCATTGAGGAGCCCTTTGCTTAGGGACAAGCAAAGGTTTGGCTTGGGGGAGTTTGATGTGTTCATTTTATATATATATTTATCCCCGTCCCTTGGTCGTAATTAGTAGTGTTTTTGGCTCCTACGAGCCACTTTTATTACTAATTTGTGTTTTCCAGTGCTTTGGTAGTTTTGCTTGAGTTTTGTAGGAATTTGCGTACTTGGAGCATTTTCCCGGGTTTTTCGAGGAGCATCTACAAGTATTGAAAGACCGCGACCACGTTCGATAGCCCAAGACCGATTGGAGGTAGCAAATCGGTGACTAAGGGCTCAGTTTTGGAGATATGAGGCGTTTGGGCCAAGTTGGAGAGCCCAAGGAAGAGCCTCGAGGCCCAAGGAGCCTCGCCCGGACCACCAGAGCACCGCCCGAAGGCGCGCCCGGCCGGGCGGGGCGGAGCAGCACCATGAAGGGTCCCGCGCTCGGAGCTCGCGCCCGACCGGGCGCGAGAAGACATCTGAGGGAAGGAGGCGGGCCCGGTCGGGCGAGCCACTGCCCGGCCGGGCGCGAGAAAGCATTTGAAGAGGGAAAAAAGGCGGGCCCGGTCGGGCGAGCCCTTGCCCGACCGGGCGCGTGTAGAATTAGGGAGTTTTGATTTCCGATTTGTTTTGTTTAGCGGTGATTGTCTTGCTTAGTATTAATGTGTTATTATTAGGCAAGATTAGGGGTCTTCTTCATTCTTCTTACTCTAGTTTTTATTCTCTTCCTTCTCTCTACTCAATTTTCTCTCTCTAGACTTTATTTTCTTTCTTGTTCCTCAACTCTATTGTAATTCCGCCGTCTTGGTACGATTTCTCTCTTAATTAATCTCAGTATTTTATTCATTCTATTTTTCTTTCATGTCTTGTTTAAATATTATGTTTTGCTTAGTTTTAATTATGTCTGAGTAGTTTTCCTTCTAGGGTTTTTGGGGATCTGATAAATAACATGAAAGGGTAATTTTATGATTGTTGATTATTAATGCTTAATTGATTTCCTATTGATTGTTTTAATGCTATGCAATTAGATTTGGCCAGGTTTAATTGTATGAGTTTAGCAATATTGATTCGAGATTCGAGAGATGAGAATTGATGTTTAGGTTTAGTTTCAATAGGCAGTTTAATTTATAAATGGTTAGGTCGAGATTCGAGAGATGAGATTTAATACCGGTAAATTAATTCTGTGATTGTAATACGTAGCGAAAGCCCTTTATGATCTGATTAATTAATGCATTGATGATTGATTATTGTGTTTTACCCTGGAATATTGTTTATTAGTGAACCTATGCCCTAGGCTTTATTATTATTGATTTCTTCCTTAATTATTCTCCTTACTCATAATCTTCGTAGTATAGTTTATAATCACAACAAATATTGGTTACTTTAATAATTTAGATTATAATAATTAATTAGGAGTAGAAAGACTTGTTTCCCTGTGGATTCGACCCTACTTCCCTATCTGCATAAGCTAGTGGACTTAGGTAATTATTTTTGATTGGGTGATACGACTTTAGCCTGTTACATTACACAAATTATCATTCCCACCAGAAGTGGGAACTGGATGATAAAGAGAAAAATGAGACCAATATATGTTACCGTTGTGGAGGAAAAGGCCATTGGTCTCGGGTTTGTAGAACTCCAAAGCATCTTACTGAACTTTATCAAGAATCATTGAAGAAAGGAAAGAAAGTTGAGGCAAACCTTGTTCTTGAAGATAATGAAGGTGATATTTATTTTGGCAATGCAAATCATTTCGATGTTGCTAATTTCCTTACTTCCCCGGAAGGGAATAATTTTGATTTCGGCAGTATAACTCATTTAGAAGTTGGTGATTTCTTCAATGCCCCGGAAGGGAATAATTAATTTATATTATTTTATGTCAACTTTAAGTATTAGACTTTTTCTAGTTATTTACTTATGTTATTTTCTATGGTTGTAATAAGGACTTTATATGTTTTATGAATTTATGAAATATTTGGGTGTTTTTATTGAATTATTTATTTTATCATCTTTATTTTTATGCTTAATATTTTGGCATATATTTTATTTCATGAAGAACATGGATATTACTCAAGTTCAGTTTGCTATGAACGGTGAAGAATTATGTCTTGCTGACAGTGCAACTACTCATACAATACTTAGAAATAAAAAATACTTCTCTACATTAATGATGAAAAGGATTAATGTGAGTACCATATCGGGTAGTACAAATATTATTGAGGGCTCCGGAAGAGCCACTATAAAATTGCCTTGGGGAACTGAAATTAAAATAATTGATGCTTTATACTCCCCATTGTCTCAAAGAAACTTATTAAGTTTTAAGGATATTCGCAACAATGGCTATCATATTGAAACAATCAATGAAGAAAATAGCGAATTCCTTCAAATCACAAAAATAACTCAAGGCACAAAACATGTTTTGGAGAAACTCCCTACATTCTCTAGTGGTTTGTACTACACAAAAATCAATACTATTGAAACTCATGCTACAGTAAACTAGAAGTTTACTGATAATTTTGTTGTTTGGCATGACCGGTTAGGCCATCCCGGTTCAATAATGATGCGAAAAATAATTACGAATTCATGTGGACATTCTTTGAAGAGCCAGCAGATTCTTCATAATAATTTTTCATGTGCTGCTTGCTCAATAGGCAAGTTAATAATTCGCCCATCACCAGCTAAAATTAATTTTGAATCAATTAGTTTTCTGGAACGTATACAAGGAGATATTTGTGGGCCCATATATCCCCCATGTGGACCATTTAGATATTTTATGGCTTTAATTGATGCATCATTTAGATGGTCACATGTGTCCTTGTTATCAACTCGTAACCTGGCGTTTGCGAGATTACTTGCCCAATTGATTAAGTTACGGGCACATTTTCCAGATACTCCTATTAAGACTATTCGGCTTGATAATGCTGGTGAATTTACATCTCAAGCTTTCAATGATTATTGCATGTCCATTGGGATAAATGTTGAACATCATGTAGCACATGTTCATACACAAAATGGTCTGGCTGAGTCATTAATTAAACGTCTTCAGTTAATTGCTAGACCATTGCTTATGAAATCCAATCTCCCAATTTTTGCTTGGGGACATGCTATATTACATGCAGCAGCACTAATTCGCATTAGGCCAAGAAGTTATCATAAGTTCTCCCCATTACATTTGGTTTATGGTCAGGAACCAAATATTTCCCATCTAAGAATTTTTGGATGTGCGGTTTATGTTCCAATAGCTCCACCACAACGCTCTAAGATTATGGGTCCTCAAAGGAGGTTGGGAATATATGTTGGGTTTGAATCCCCGTCAATAATTAAATATCTTGAGCCTACAACAAGGGATTTATTTACGGCTCGTTTTGCAGATTGTCATTTTAACGAGTCACTTTTCCCAACATTAGGGGGAGAAAAGAGAGAGCTGGAAAAGGAAATTAAATGGAATGAATTATCATTATCCCATCTTGATCCTCGAACTAAACAATGTGAACTGGAAGTTCAAAAGATAATTCATTTGCAAAGTTTAGCGAATCAATTGCCAGACTCGTTTACTGACCCAAAAAGAGTGACCAAGTCACATATTCCAGCTGTAAATGCTCCATTTAAAATAGATGTCCCGGAAGGACAAAATAAATTTGCTAATGAGTCTAAATCACGTCAGAAACGTGGAAGACCAATATGTTCCAAAGATAAGAATCCACGGAAAAGGAAAGGAGCATTGATTGATGATGGTCAAATTGAAGAAACAATTGCCGAAGGATCTCCAGAAGAGAATTTAGACATGATACAGGAAGAAATTCAGGTACCTGATAATGAAGAAATTTCAACAAATTATATCATGTATGGAATTACATGGAACCGAAATCAAATCGACGTCGATGATGTTTTTGCATGCAATGTAGCATTAGATGTTATGGATAATAATGAGGATCATGAACCAAAATCCATTGAAGAATGTAGACAAAGAAATGATTGGCCAAAATGGAAAGAAGCAATTGAAGCAGAATTAAAATCTCTTGGAAAAAGAGAAGTATTCGGACCTGTAGTCCGTACACCTGAAGGTGTAAAGCCAGTGGGATATAAATGGGTCTTTGTGCGAAAGAGAAATGAAAAGGGTGAAGTTGTAAAATATAAGGCACGCTTAGTTGCACAAGGATTCTCACAAAGACCTGGTATTGATTACGAGGAGATATATTCTCCTGTGGTGGATGCAACTACTTTTAGATTTTTTATTAGTCTGGCAATAAGAGAAGGACTTGACTTACGTTTGATGGATGTAGTCACAGCTTATTTATATGGCCCACTGGATAATGACATTTACATGAAGCTCCCAAAAGGATTCAAACTGCCAGAAGCAGCAAAATCTAGTTCTCGAGAACATTTCTGTATTAAATTGAACAAATCTCTTTATGGATTGAAACAATCTGGGCGTATGTGGTATAACCGTCTCAGTGAGTATTTGTTAAAAGAAGGTTATAAGAATGATCCTATCAGGCCATGTATTTTTATAAAGAAATTTGGATCGGGATTTGTTATAATTGCAGTGTATGTTGATGATTTGAATATCATTGGAACTCCTGAAGAGATTTCAGTGACTATCAATTATTTAAAGAAAGAGTTCGAAATGAAAGATCTTGGAAAGACAAAATTCTGCTTGGGGTTACAAATAGAGCACCTAAAGAATGGAATCCTTGTGCATCAATCAACATACATTGAAAAGGTTCTTAAAAGATTCTCTATGGATACAGCACATCCATTGAGTAGCCCTATGGTTGTAAGATCACTTGAAGTAGATAAAGATCCATTCCGACCTCGGGAAAATGATGAAGAGATTCTTGGTCCTGAAGTACCATATCTTAGTGCAATTGGAGCGCTAATGTACCTTGCAAGTCATACACGACTCGACATATCATTTTCAGTTAATTTATTAGCAAGGTTTAGTTCATGTCCAACTCGGAGGCATTGGAATGGGATCAAACATTTACTTCGTTATCTTCAAGGTATGAAGGATATGGGTTTATTTTTCCCAAAGTTGTCCAAAGAAAATTTGATTGGTTTTGCTGATGCAGGTTATTTATCTGATCCTCATAATGGTCGATCACAAACTGGGTATGTGTTCACATATGGTGGTACTGCCATTTCTTGGCGTTCTATGAAACAAACTATTGCAGCTACTTCTTCCAATCATTCTGAGATTTTAGCAGTTCACGAGGCTAGTCGTGAATGTGTATGGTTAAGGTCGGTAATTCAACACATAAATGAAGTTTGTGGTTTATCATCTGGGAAGGAGGCACCGACAACTTTATATGAGGATAATGCAGCTTGTATTGCTCAACTTAAGGAAGGATACATCAAAGGCGACAGAACAAAGCACATCTTACCCAAATTTTTCTTCACTCATGATCTTCAGAAGAATGGAGACATAAAAGTATTGCAGATTCGTTCAAGTGAGAATTTAGCAGACTTATTCACTAAGGCTCTTCCGACCGCAACATTATCGTATTGGATTGCATCGTCTCAAAGATCTTCAGTGATATAATAATGAGGGGGAGTAATTGCGCGCTGCACTCTTTTTCCTTTATCCATGGTTTTTTCCCACAGGGTTTATCCTGGAAAGGTTTTTAATGAGGCAGCATATATGCACATTATTCTATTTTTAGATAATAATGACCATCCAAGGGGGAGTGTTATAAAATATGTTATTATGGATGGTCATTATAGCTTGTAAATATCTCTTTTATGACTACCTTAAGTATGGCAGTAATAGCATCCTTGTAACCCTCCTTTGTCATTAGTCCACATTAATCCGCTCATGAATGGACTCTTCATTGTCCATATAAGTTACATTGTTCACATCTTGTATATATATAGATGTTCATGAAATGGATGAATATAGACAATACAATTACCATCCACATATCTCTCTCTAATCTTCTCCTTTTCCCCTTATTTTATAATAGTTTTATTATTTTTTAGGAAAAATTGCTCCCATAAATCCCAACTTTGCCTCGTCCGCCCAAATTAATCCCTACTTTTGATTATTATCTATTGCACCCAACTTTAGGGGGTATTAATTTTCGTTGCACCCAACAGGTCATCTAACCTGATGTAGCAGGTCACCTAGCCACGTGTCAGCGTATGATTGGTTTAATTTTTTTTTTTAAAAAAAAAAAATAAAACCCCACAAACCACCCATACCCAGCAGCCGGCCACCACACCCCCACCCCCACCCCCGAAAAACCCTTCCCCAGGCGCCGGAAACCACCGCCCATCCCCGGAAACCCCTCCCCCTCCCTTGAAACCCACCACTTCCCTTCCCCCCACCCCCGAAAACCCCTCCCCCACCCCCGAAATCCCTAGAAAATCACCCCCACCCCCTCGAAAACCCTTCCCCAGGTGCCGGAAACCACCGCCTATCCCCGGAAACCCATCCCCCATCCTCGAAACTCACCCCTTCCCTGCCCCCACCCCCGAAAACCCCTCCCCCACCCACGAAAACCCCAGAAAATCACCCACCCCGAAAAGTAATTTCCACCACCCACCCCCGGAAACCCATCCCCCACCCTCGAAAACCCTAATCGGACCTCCCTAGGGGTTCAGTCAGGGTTTTTCGAGGGTGGGGGATGGGTTTTAGGTGGGTTTTGCGGGATGGGTTCAGTCAGGGTTTTTCGAGGGTGGGGGATGGGTTTTAGGTGGGTTTTGCGGGATGGGTTCAGTCAGGGATGGGTTTTGCGGGAGAGTGGTTGCGGGATAGGGTGGGGAGGGTGGTTGCGGGAGAGGGAGGGTTTCGGGGAGGGTGGTTGCGGGAGAGGGGGTTGGCGCCAGTGATGGTGGTGCAGGTGATGGCGGTGCTGGTGATGGTGGTGATGGTGGAGAAGCTGGGTGGCTGTTGGTTTTTTTTTTTTTAATTATGTTTTTAATTTTATTTTTTTTTTCCTATTTTTTTTTCAACCAATTACATGTTGACACGTGTGCAAAACAAAATAAATCAAAAATGTTTACCTGATTTACCGGTTGCAGGTTATTTGGGTGCAACGAAAATTAATACCCCCCAAAGTTGGGTGCAATAGATAATAAACGAAAGTAGGGATTAATTTGGGCAGACGAGGCAAAGTTGGGATTTATGGGAGCAATTTTTCCTATTTTTTAAAGATTCAAAAGATATTTTATTAAAGATATTTTATATTAATAAAAGAAAGAAAAAATTAATGATGGAAATATGCTCTTTAAGAATCATCAAAAGATTCAAAACCTTTTGTTTTTGCCAATTGAATTGGTAGAAGCTACACCCAATTGTACGTTGGATGTAATCGCCAATCGAATGCAATAACAATGATATTACAAAAATGATTAAATTATTATGTATTTTTTTTTCTTTTGACAATGAATATATTATAGTGTTAGATGCTTTTATAGTGATGTTTGTGTCTTTTGCTATTATTCGTTTCCAATTGTAGTGTTTTAATTTATCACCAATTGCTTGATTATTTTTGTTAATCAAGCAATTGGTGATAAATATACGTTCATAAATTAAAAAAAAATCAGTTTAAATAGTAAAAAATCAGTTTAAATATAAAATCAGTTTTTATCAACGTTCATTAACAAAAAAAAAATCAGTTTTATTATTTTTTTTGAAGAATACATCAGTTTTATTATTTATTAACATAATTGTAACAACTAAATTTAATAAAATATCTTATAGTATCATTATATAAAAAAAACACCCCATAATCAATACATTATAATATTTGTTTCCCTAAAACACACACTTAATAAAGGATTTTTTAAAAAAATAAAAATAAAATAATATTATTCATCTTTAACCTATAGTCATCTTCAACCTTAACATTTAACAATGGCAGATTGTTATTCAAAAAAAAATGAAAAACAATTGTGGATGAATCATGAAATTATATCAAAATGAGCACAATATAATTTTGACTAATACTTAAATAATTTTAATTCAAATCTCTAAATAAATTACTTGATTATTTTTTAGAATTGTGAAGTTTTTATTGACGAATTCATCTAACAAAGTTAAATGACGAAATCAAAATATATGTATATATATTAAGTGATTTTGTAAACAATGATACAAATAAATTGATTATAATTTGTGAAATATAACTAAATATAAGAATTTAATTAATTTGAACCAGAAGTATGAATGTTGTAGGTTGAACATGAAGGTTTTAGATGATATAGGTTGAAGATGAATATTAATTTTTTGGAAGATATTTTTATTCAATTTTATAAAAGAAACCAAAAAAAAATCGTTTGAACAAAAAAATTTAACCAAACAAGACTTAATGACTTGATGACTAGACTTGATGACTGTTTTTTTGAGGTGTCGAATTGGACGCCTAGGATTAGTCAATTAACAAATAAACGGTTGAGATTTAATCTCTTATTGTAGTCGACTGTAGTCGTCCGTAGTCGACGACTCGTCCGTAGTCGACGACTACGGTAGAATTTTTATATTTAGGACAATGGTGATCACATCACAAGTTGACCTTTAATTCCCTTAAACTTCCAAATTATTCAAAATTGTTGAACATAGTCAACCCACCTAGCCATTTCGGCTTAATCCAGCTTTACTCAACATACTAACAAGTCGTGATTGAGTAATAAATAAATAAATAACCGTATAGAATAATTGATAAATGCATTCCACTTAAACCATTCAATTCCAATCCTTTAATAATCTAAATGTGGTTAACAAACCAATCCAATAAAATATGTTTGTATCAACATTCCATACAAACAATTAATCCAATATAATTCAACATGTTTGCATCCATAATTCTATACAAACATAATCAATTCACCAAAACATATCTCATAAACATAAGCACATGAATTAAATCAATGTGTAACGAAACAATTTCCATCCCAGTGTTCCCTAATCATGAAACTAAGTTATTTCCTTTTGGTATCTAAACATGATACTACTTATAACGAAGTAGACATGTATGTACCTCGTATAAACAATCCTTTGTGCCACTTTTAATCACTTAAATTTTTCCTAGGGAATAATCACTTCCTAGAAAACAACCCACAATTAATATTACTAACCCAAGTAATTTCCAACAATATAATATGATGAATAACCTCTTTAAACTTCAATAAAAACATATATTTATGCTTAATTAACTTTAAATATAATTAATTTTATTAATCAAACTCAAGGATAAAATTTTAAGCATAAAAAAAACTTCGTTAAAAATCAAAAACTGCCCGAAAATCATATTTAGAGGCTGAATTTGGCCACGAGAGGGTACTGCTCACTACCAACACTAGTGAGTCTTTCTTAAAACATTGTTTCCACATGGAAAACACTACTTTTTTGTCAAAATCGGATGAGTTCAGAATCTGATCAGGATTGAAACGGGATTAATATTAACGAACCGAAATCTAAACATTAAAACACGAAAATACGTGTTCAAAATAATATGAAATTAAGTTAAACTAATTAGTAGTATAATCACTAAAATTTCAAAACATCATTACTATAAAAGCCCTAAATCAATTGTTCAAAAAAACCCTAAAATCATGATTTTCAATAATTAAAAACCCTAGTTTATAAAATTTACAAAATCTGAAAATTATAACATTTATAAAATATGAAATTATAAAGTTTAATCATTAAAATACAATTTAATACTAATTAAATTAATTTCAAACAATAAAATCAAAACCCATAATCAATAATTATAATTACACAAATTAATAAAACAAAGGAGAAAGAAAATAAGACTAACCTTTTGTGTGGGGAAATTTTTTGGGATGTATGGGGTATTTATAGGAGAGAGGGTACTAGGGTAAGTAAGGATATCGGGCCTCATAAAATTAATGGGATAATTAAGGAAGTAAAGTGAGGTTGACTTTGATTGTTTGGACATAAGTTATAGAAGGAAGGTTCATAAAAATTTCTTTGTAATAAAATCGTTTATCAACCCCAAAAATAATTTGAAACTTTTGAAATTAAATTCGAAAAAATACAAATAAATATTATGAATAAAATATAATTTTATTAATAATATATTTAAAAATACGGGGGATTACAAAAACAAGTCAAAGTTTTGATATTTTTGAATAATACTAACTTTGGTGAGTATCTGCTTTAAACAAGTTATTTTACCTGCAACCTGAATGATTGGTTAAGGCTTTTTTTTTTCTTTTTAATAAATTTTTTTAATAATGTAATTAATTCTTAATAACAACTTTAATTATGGTTAATTAACAATTTGTGTAAAAAAAATTAACAATTAAACTTTTCAAAAAAGAAAAATTACAATTAAAATATTTTCAAAAAAATTCTTTTTATTAAAAAAAAACCATCTCCTAATTCCTCCACCAGCCACCCACCACCGGCGCCCCCAAAACCCTCAAAGTCTCGGTGCTGACGCCGAACCCCTCCCCAGCGAATCACCATACCCCTTTCCTTCCTCCCCGGCAACCAACTAACACCCTTCCCTAAAACCCTCCCTCCCCCGCAAATCTACCAAAAACCCATCCACCACCCCCGAAAAAACCCTAATTGAACCCCTAGCAGTGGCTGGGGAAGTTCGATTAGGGTAGTTCGAGGGTGGGAGATGGGTTTTTGGTGGTTTTGCGGGGGAGGGAGGGTTTTAGGGAAGAGGGTTCCCTGGTTGCCGGTGATGCGCACAAGGGAGGGGGGTCGTTATCGGCACCGGAGGGAGGGGATCTGAGCGCGATTGGTTTTGCGGGGAAGGGGGGCCGGTTTTCGCTGGGTGAGGGTTTGAGTTCAGGTGGTTTTGGGGGTGGTTGTGGGGAGGAGGGGCTGCCGAAGGAGTTGGTGTTGGGGGTGGTCGTGGGGGTTGGGGGCTGTTGGGATAGGCTTTTTTTTTAATTTTTATTTTATTGTTTTAAGGTTTTCTTTTTAAAAAAAAAGATTATTTTTTATCTAATTACTTAGTGACACTTATTAGTGTAAAAAAAAAAAAGGGTTTACCCAATGTACAGGTTATTGGTCATAAGGGACCAATAAAACAAGATGCCCTGTAAAGGTGGGATTATTAAATAATAATCTATAGGTGGGATTATTAATAGCAAACCGGGTAAAGTTGGGATTATTAAAATCAATTTTTCCATTTTGTAAATGATAAATTTAACCTTTTTTTTTTAAAAAAAAAAAAAAAAAAATAGGACTCTGGCTTTTAAAGATATTTTTAAACCCTAAAAATAGGCTTATTTATTTAAACTAATCTAGTAGTGCAGCTATGTGAAAATTGTTTTGCTCTTTGGATTGAATTTGTTGTGTTCGTGCGTGAACTAGCTGCAATATTCTTTTCTTTGATTTTCCCTTTCAATTCCACTCAATAAAAAACTCCATCCAACTATTAATTCTCCATCAATTCTTCTATAAACAACCGGTCTTGTTGACTCTTCGAGAGGTAATCACACTATTCTAAGAGTCTTATGTATATATAATTTTCTATAGTAATCACACGCATCTTTTGTTTATTAGAATTGTTTGGTTATAATTTGTTTATTGATTGTACTTTGTATTATTATTATGTTTAGATTTTATGATTGTTATTCATGTGATCAAGTTTGTATATGTATATGATTAATTGTTAGTATTATATGATTTGATTGGATTTGAATATCGTATTACTTTTATTGTTTATAATTGATTATTTCTAGGGTTTTAATGTTGTTGCTATAGAAAGTATTGTTTTATTAAGGTATTATGGTTATTAATGCAGAGTATTATTTTTGGGTTGGGATTTGATTATTTTTTGGGTGCTAGTATTATTGCCATAAGAGTTGAGATACTTATGAATTGAATTGTCATGTTATTCGGGAATCTGTGCCATTGTTGAGATATTATTTATTAGTTTGTGAATGATTATTTGATCGATGTATGAGATCAAAAGGTTGAAAATTATATATTATTCTTGGTTTGAGGCTTGACGTTATATACCTTAGTCCTTGGCATGTTGGTAAGAGGATGATAATCATTAGGGGTGTTCAAATCCGGGTACCCGGGTTTAAGGGTACCCGGAGTTTCGAGTACTTGTTAATTTGTCCCATGTCCAGCCCCGAATATCTCGGATACCCGGGTTCTGGGTACCCGAATTATTCGGGTCGGGACATAGGGTACCCAGATTTTTGAATGACTATAATTAATTTTCTTCCAAAAGGTAAAAAATTGAAAAACAATTTAGATCTACTACCCAAACTCCACACAATCAACAACCAAGATACAAAATAACCAATTACACAAAGCTTCATTTCAATAATAATAATAAAATTTGAAATATACAAAGAATTAGAAGAAGAAAAAAATATATCATTAGAAATTACAAGTCTTGAAACTAGTAATTATAAAAATATAATCAGAAATATAATTAGAAAATTTTGCTCCCAAGGTACTGTTGCAAACTTGCAACATAAAACACATCAACGACCACCGCGACATTGTTGGGCAAAGTAGCATGTAGCGACCGCCGACACTGGAGTTAGGAGCAGGAGATTGCAGATCGAGAGTGAGAGAATTAAACTAGGAAGGAATTCAAGGTCGACATGGAAGGAATTCAAGATCGAGAGTGAGGAAGGAATTCTCCCATGGAATAAATCGACACTTACGTCGGATCCGTCGAAAAACACCAACAATCTCTCTGGGTAGAAGCAATGAAATTAAACTAGGAAGTAATTCAAGGTAGAAGAAGAAGGCAGGAAGAGAGAGAGAGAGGCAGGAAGATAGAGGAAGAGAGAGAGAGAGACAGGAAGAGAGAGGAAGAGAGAGAGAGAGGCAGGAAGAGAGAGAGAGAGAGAGAGAGAGAGAGGCAGGTGGCGGAGAGAGTGGAACTGTGGAAGAGAACCCTAATTTCCAAACTTATACTATTGGCTGGGCTTAGTCAGTTAGTAGCGAATTTATTTTTTTAAATTTTAATTTATTATCGGGTATTCGTGTACCCGATAATGGAAAAATGCGCCCCATGTCCCGACCCGGATAGAAGGCATATTTTCCGGGTCGGGTACTTGTCCCGGAAAAACGGTTTTTTCTCCTGAATTTCCCATCGGGTATTTCCCGGGTCATCGGGAAATCAGGTCGGGACAATCGGGTCGGGTTTTTTTGAACACCCCTAATAATCATGAGTTAGGAATGAGGTACAATTTTTATTTATATTTTTTTATGGTGCCCTACAGTGAGAATTGGCCCGTATATGGTCTGGTTCAAGCTGAGGTATTTTCTGGTTATTGAGAGTATTCAAGTTTTTATACTTGTTGGTTTGTTATTCGAATTACTCATGTCCAAGGCTAGGTATAGAACAAAGAGCATGACACACTTATTGGTTATGAGTTAATTGAGTGAAGGATTGTATTATTATTCGAGGTTGGGTTTGACGACAAAGGTTACTTCCGGATTACAATGTGTAATATAGTTGTATAGTTTGGATTCTGTAAGCCTTAACACTTGACAAGTTGTTGAGTGTGGCAGTAATACCTCCGTTTTAGGTGTATGCTTCCGCATTTTATTCAAAGGTTGTTTATTTTTCCTTTAATTCTTGTTTATTATTAGTTAGTAAATCGGAGGTGTTACATTGGCGGACCGTTTAAAGTTTATATTATTTTTTGACAAATTTTCCTTTTTTTAAAAATATATGCGTATTTTGTATGGGATAGATAAGTGATGATTGTTATTTTTCAGAAATAGGCAAAATATTTCTGGACACCCAAAATAGAATATTTGCCTGTAATTAAGGGAGAGAGGGAGTACTATAGGAAATTATTTTACAACCTAGTGCTAATAATAACTAGAGGTGTCAAATTAAAAGCACACCCGACCGATCCGAAACCGACCCGAAAAATATCCGATTCAGATTTGGACTCACGTGGACATAATAATTTAGTATAACTCAACTTTAAAAATTTACCCGACCCGACCCGACCCAGCCATATCAGATCTAATCCGATTATCCGAACTGACACCCCTAATAATAACAAAGATGCCACCTGATTTAGACCATTTTGTTTCCCAGTCTAATTAATTAATTTTTTCTTTTTTTTTGGTGAAAAAGAGTGGGAAAAACCCAACAAAAAAGAGGAAATAAAACAAATTCAAAAAGAAAAAGCAACAAAAACTAGAGGGCGCTGATTTTGCCAAGGCAAATTATCTACTCGCTGCCCATAACATTTGAGTATTTAAATATGTCAAACTTATTAATTCAATAAAATAATTTGCGATGTTTTGTTGCCAATAATAATAGTAGCTAAATATTCCAATTAAAATCTTATTAATTCAACTCCAAATTTAATTGATACATCTTCAAGGAGTGCTTCACGAGTTTGATACTGTGTATTAAACACAACATGCACATCTTCTTCCATCATTATATGATTATCAATAATCTGCCAAAGAAATAAGTAAATAATTAAGATGCAATATTTAAAAACCTTTATCTACTTTAAAAAAATATGAAACAAATTCTTAAGAATGTCCAACAACTAGATTACGAGTTTGAGAATTGAAGTATCCCAAGTATATAGATATAGTGTTATTTTTTTTATTAAACAACAAAACTTTCATTAATGTTGATTTTCTCACACCTAAAAGTAAATATGAAATATGTTTCAATGACAAATTTAATAATAAACGTAGAACATTAATACGTTTTAAGTTGACATGAAAACACCTTTACTAATAGTCAATTACAAACAAATTAAGGGCTTGATAAATAAATATAATTAATTTATAAACAAATTTAGAGGTAGTTAATACCTACAAAGCTTTGATAATACTGCTGTCTCTCCCAATAAAATGTTAAATTTAGTGATTGTAAGAGGATTACATGGATGAGTCTATCATGATGAATAATTTAAAAAATTGCATATTTTGACGGATTAATTAGTAGTTGGAGTTGGAAATATTTTAATTGGAATATTTAGCTACTAATATTATTGGCAACAAATATTACAAACTATTTTATTGAATTAATAAGTTTGATAAATTTAGAGAAAAATTTGCAATGCAGCCATTTAAAAAACAAAATGCAAAATGCAGCCCAAAAGTTGTTATAAATTGTAAATTGCAACCTAATTTAATTTTTAATCGGTTTGCGTGTCAAAAATGTTCATTTATGGTTTAGGTCTTAAGGAACCGAATCGAGCTCGGAATTGGCAAAAAATTAACGTAAGTGCCTTATTTTGCGTAAGAAAAATGTATCGATTTGTGGGCAACTATTTTTTTTTTCTGTAAAAACGAGGCACTTACCTTAATTTTTTTGCCAATTCTGAGCTCAATTTGGATCCTTAAGCCATAAAATGGTCATTAAAAACCTTGACCGAACATTTTATAACAACTTTTGGGATACAAGTTGTAATTTTGTTAAAGGGCTGTAATTTACAATATACAAGCTTTCAATGACTGTAATTTTGCAAATCTTTCATATTCAGATACTCAAAAAATACGGGCTGAGAATAGATAATTTGGCTCGGCATTGGCTTTTTTGCCTTGGCAAATCAGCAACTAAAACAATAAAAATAAACTAGTACTCCGTACAAGCCTTACTGAAAGCCTGAAAGTGAAGGTCCTCTCGGGACAAGCCTGATTAACTGGGGTTGGCTCATTTTTCACTTCTTACTTACAGGCATTTTCACGTGTATAAGCTGCATCGTTGCACTCTTCTTCCCACTCTCTCTCCTCCATTGAAACTGCTTAGAGCACCTTCTAAGGTAACATACTTTTTTTTTTTTTTCCTTCTAATTATCAAATACCAATCTCACAATCTAGGGTTTAATTCCACATTTTCATTGATTTACTCTTCTATAGTTTCTTTATCATTACAATTCTACCACTTTTCAATGCTTTATTATTTATATTGCTTAACTTGAACGATAACTTTCTCTCGATTTCGCATCAAATCAAACCTTTAATCAATTAAACCTCTGTTGTACCTTGGATCATCGAATCGTGCAACAGTTACATTGTTGAGAGTTGAAATTGAAGAGAGTGAAATAAGTTAGCAGAGAAATCTCTGCTATTGGGATCGATTTCATGGAGGATGCATATACTAGAACTGCTACTGAGGTAAACTTATACTATTTTTTTTTTTTGAAATGTTTGATCTATTCTAAATTTGGTTTTTGTTTGATTTTAATTAATGGTATTTGTTTGTGATTTTAGGTTCTAGACTTCTTTGCAGTTGACCCATCAAAAGGTCTTATTGATTCCCAGGTATTTGCAATCTTCAATCACATTGCATTTTTAATTTGAATTTTGTTGCAATTATAATTATTTATTCAATTTTTTGTGATGCAGTGTAAAAAATTTCGCCGGTTATTATCGTGCTATCTTGAATAAAATTTAATTGGAATTGCAATTTTTATATCTATAGTGTTGTTTGTTAAGCCTTCGGGGTTTTGTTTTTGCAGGTAGCTGATCATGGAAGGATGTACGGACGAAACGGTAATTTAGCTTTAAGCTATGCAATTTTATGATAAATCAGTTTTGTATTAGCATGTGGCTTAAGTGTGAATGAGGCCTTACTTAGGGCTCAGTTCTTATGCCGACATTTGACCCTTATATTAGACTTTCATTGTTCTTCTTAGGCATTTGTCTAGAACAGCACAAGGTTATTTGTTCATAGCTATGGTGGTTTGAAATCAAACGACGTATTCATGTGGATTTTTAATAAAGGTTGCTTTTTGATTAAAAAATTTGCACTAAGCAATGGTTACAAAGCATTTGTGATGACTAAAAAATTTGCGTAGAACTTTCAAATTATAAAGAATTCTCGTGAGTGGGATTTTCAGGGAACTCTCCATACTCCTAAGCATTCTTGAACCTATTGTCTCAGCAAAGTGTTAAAAAAAGAATATTTGGTCTATTTATACTTCTAAAGTTGCCTACTGGAAGCATTAAGATTAAAAAATCTCTGTTATACTTCATATTAATTTGATAACAAATCAAGGCTTCAAGTTATTTGATGATATGAGCTCTTGTGAGACAATGCAGGTGTAGTAGAGGCCTAGAATGGTGTGATTTCTGCCAGTGGTGGATCTAGGATTTTATGGGTGTTGGGTCACCATCATCCATTGATCCAAAAGGTGGAGACTTTGTGATGGAGGATGATTTTGTGGAGGAGGAGGAGGATGAATTTAGGAAAAAAGAAACTTGTTATATCACATGAAATTTTTCTTTTCATTCTAAAAATTAAATTACAATTTCAATAAGATTAATTGATATTGCTCATATAATATAGGTTACTATTATGGACTACATAGCTATGATAAATAAATAAAAACAGTGGCGGATTCAAAAAATAACCATTATGGGTTTAGACTTTTAGAGTTGTCGAACATTGAATAAGATAATTTAAATTAGTTAATTATATATATATGCTTTGATTCTAATGAAAGAAAAAAAAATTATACATACAGTAATAAAAATAAAATGAGGAAATTTTTTATATAGAAATTAATAGGCTAGTATGTAAATTGTCAAGTAAAAAAATAATAGAGTCAAATAAAGTATGATAGTTTTAAAAAAATATAACTTATTTTTTGATTTTAATGAAAAGTAGAAACAATTAGGCCCAAACAATAATACAAATCAAATTATTAAATGAAACAACAAGAAAAACAAAACAAAACATAGTACCAAAAAAAACATAGTAATGTCTAACGCTAGCATATAAAATAGGGAAAAAACATAAAAATGTTGGGTATTGGTTATGATCCTCTGCCAATAATGTAGAAAAGACTTCCACTCAAAGCATTTACTGCTGAACCACTGAGCTGCTACTTGATACATTTGCTTTCATTTACCTGGGTCACGTGGTTCACGCTCGTCCGCCACTGGTTTCTGCAGTGTGTACCTTTGCTTGTGATGTGATAAGAGTAAGCTGTTCTTGCACTATGTTGGAAGACACTGGAAGTCCCCTTTAGATTTTAGCAAACATAAATGCAAAATGAGTAAAACCAAAAAAGAAAAAAAGAGTTGAATTTTTTTATTTTTTTTTCTAATATGTTGTTCTTTACCTTACTTTAATAGGTGAGTTTATTATGCGTGAAATAACTTTATTTACAATTTTTGATTTGTTTTCTCTAAGTAATAACAAATAAATTCAAAAATTAGTAATACCTCTGTTCCCAATTTTTGATGATTGCTATTTTTAGGGGCATTTAGGCAATTAGAGAGACTGAGAGAGTGTTTATGTGGTGAGTAAGTGTAAGAAAAATGTGGATAATGCAAGAGAGAGTTTAAAATGTGTATGGGTATAGAACAAAAGTGGAAAAAAAAAATAAGTGAGAGCGATTACAAAAGTGTAAATATTGTTGGGTAAAGGGGGTAGAGTAGTGAACTGGTAAAGGGGTACAGTAGTGAACTAGTAAATGGGTACAGGAAAGGGGGTACAATAGTGAACTAGGTTTGGCAAAAATAGAATAAAGCGAAAGTGTAAAGAATTTTAAGGAACGAACTATCGGAGTAAGTGTTAAGAGCATTTAGAAATCAAGGTAGTACAAAGTATCTAATTAAATCAGTACTTATTTTCTATTGTTTTGATATTTAGAGAATTGAGTTTTTGATTTGGCTCATCGAAATTAAGTTGTAAAGAACATAACTATTGTAGGGATTTCCGTAGTTGGTTATAAGCAAACTTTTAAAGCTTCATAAGAGCATACATAGATGGCAAATTGGACATGACTTCCTGTAGTCAAGCCTATGTTAAATATTTATTTTTACTAAGCTCAGTGTCCTAAAATTATTGTGTAGTTAAATGCCTAAAAGACAATTTGTTGAATCTTTGAGGGAAAAAGTTCTTGTTATCATGAATTTACTTTATTTTCTCTTATAAGGCTACTGTATGATTATAGCCAAACATTAAAAAAAAATTTGTGAACTTTTGTTTGCCAACTTTACCTTTTTTGTACGCTTGGTGTCTTTCTAATATAAGTTTCTATTACTTAACAATAAACGAGGGGAATAAGGAAAAAATTTCTTACAAATATCTCTAGAGGGTAATAGATAGTAGGGTCTTGTGGATGACTGAAGATGTCTCAAACCATTGGAGCATGATTCATATTATTCCCCACTTATAATTTCATTCAAAAATCAATTTCACGTTCTGAGTTGATTGATGTCACGACTTTTTCATTGTTTCCCCACAATAATAATTTTGTCAATATACATTTAGATGCCAATGCCAAATGCCATTATGAATGTATGATTGTAAGGGGGAGGGGGGAGGGGGGAGGGGAGGGTGGACGGATGTACTACCCATTTCCTAATTCATGATTTCGTTCTAACCAGAAGCTTATGCAATAATGAATAACAGAAAAGGATCCTCGCCCTTAGTTGTTAAGGGAATAGTATTAATCCATTTTGTCCTTTATATGAGCACGTCCACTAATACTTTTGCATGCCATTTCAATTTCACCTTAAAGATCAAACTAGCTTTTGTCTAATCAATTAGTGCTATTAAATCAGGTGTTCGATTGGGTCAATGCACGTTAGGTCATCTCGGGTCGGGTCATGTTAGGTTGATGGTCTCATTCATGCGGGTTGGGTTTTTGGGTCATGTTAAGTGATGCATCTTATTGGGTTTGGTCGGGTTAGGTTGCTTCAATTTGGGTTTGGATGCACTTAGTTTGGGTTTGATACAGGCTTTGTAGGTTATTTCAGTTAGGTCATCATCGGGTTCGGTTCAATTTTGGGTTGGTATATTATCAGATCGAGTTAAGTTTAGAACAAGTCATTATCAGGGTTCGGGTTTGTATCATTTCGAGTCATGTACAATTTCATATAGTGTTGTTTGGAGAACGATATACTTCTCGTAGTAGAAAACATTTAGAAAGGAGCATGCATGTAAGTATGTAGCTATATAAGATAAAGGATGTCTAGGTTGAACTCAAGTTGAGGTGTATACATGTTGGGTCACATAGGGAAAAGTCGAGTTGAATTTGAGTCGGGTTAGTAATAGGTTAAGCTGAATTTGAATCGGGTCAGTAATAGGCTGAGTAGAATTTGTGTCAGTAGCAAGTCAAATTGAATATGGGTTGTCAACAGATTAAGTCGGGTTTGGGTCATTATAATTTGATAGTTATATTTGGGTCAAATCATCTCCATGTCCAGTCATGTTTGGGTCGAGTCGTGAATTTTCGAGTTAACTTGGGTTGGGTTGATTTTAGCTCAGGTTTGGGTTTGCGTCACCATTTTCTCGGGTTCAAACAGGTCGGTCATGATCAGGTTTGTGTTAGTTTATTGGGTCGAGTCAGTTTTTGACAGCTTTATTTTCAAATGGTCAGCCTTTTTATCAGCTATTGGTATGCATCATATAAATGCTTCTTTTCTACAAGACCACATTGTCCACATATGTGTACCCAATTTAAATATGCTTCACATTTTAAATGCTCTTTATTACTATTTGATTATCTAGATTTGTGTTTGTATGTCTGATCTTAAATATTGTATTCTTTATTTGCTTTCTAATGCATGAATCCTTTTTCCTCTTGTAACTAACATGCTGAAATTTTTGGGCTTCTGGCTTCTTGAACCATCTCAGTGCTTCCGCAAGAGAAGAGTAAGTTCATATCTAAACCCTCCTTATTCTTACATTAATATTAGAGAGATCCATATTGGTACTATTGTTGCTGCTGTTTCCCCTTTACTTTCCCTATTTACTTTTTCACTTATGAAAAGCATTGTTTATATGAAAGTTGTTGAAGGTTGCCAACTCACTATTAAAAAAAGAAAAAATATATAAATGCCAAAGATTAATATGAAAAAAAAAAGAAATATAGACCGTCTGATGGTTCTGTTAATTAATGGCCAACGTAATCCATGGTTATACGCATCTTAAGGACTGTCGTAATGTTTTTATTAAATTTCCTTGATGAAGGTACAGAACTATAATAGGGTGGCAGTATAAATTTAAATGCGTTATTATTTGTTATAAAGTAAATTTTTCTAAGTTGTAAATTCTTATTCTTGTGATGTTTTTGTGGGTGGTTGGTAACGAGAACAAGAACTATTCTGAAGGCGATGGTTTATTGCTGGTCTACTGGCTGTGATATTGTGCTAGAATATTGTGTTGTTGAAACATTTTTTTATTTAGCAAAATAAATGCTAGGCTGATTAGAAGAGTTACTTTACTAAAATGAGGACTCTTAAGGGGCTTAAAGGTTTGATGTTAAAGGACAAAATCTGATGATTTAGTATTTGAATTGCAGGATTCTTGGAAAATAATGTAGATGACAACAATTTTAACAATTACCAATATTTCAACCTATTTTCCCCTTATTAATACATATGAACTGCAAAATACTACTTCCTCTATTTTTATATACTTGACCTATAGCCCTTTGGCACGCAAGTTAAGGAAGATATTAAAGAAAATAAACATACACTAAATAAAAGTAAACTAATACCATAAAATCCCAAATTATCCCTTTTATTGGTGGTTATATTTTTTTTTGTATCAAAGAAACTGTTTATCCTCTCTAATTTCTTCCTCAAATTGCGTGCCATGGGACTATCAATATATATATTAAAACTCAATGGCAAGGATAGTAATCCTGCCATGTGTCGCTAATCTCGCCACGTGTCATAATGGTTTGACAAATCATATGACACATCTTATGATACTTGGTACAATGTAATAAAGTTGCATTTAAATGAGTTATTCATATTCATAAATTCTAAACTTTTAATTGTCAAATCATGTAGGTATATTTTAACAACAATATGATTACAAATTAATTTCATTTCTTTAAATTACTCATTTAAAATTCATATAGGTTATATGTATTTAAAATATATAGCCGAAAAATGCATAGGTTTTAAAGGTTTTTTCTTTTAACCACAAGATAGAGTTACTTTGTTCTTAAAAAACTACATATATGTTTACTTTAATTGAAGGAATTTTTATGACAAAGGAAAAATAATCTAATACTAAGTATAAAATTTAGGTTGCTACATATTGAGTAATGAATTTTAATGTTTACTAATATTAGCAAAAATAAACAAGTGATTTTTTCTTATAAAACCACTAATATATTGTACTTTATTTTATTTTATTATTCTTTTTTATTTACAAACAATGGCCCGGGCATCGCCCGGGCCAAAAACTAGTTGTCAGTTAAAAAGAAACATAAACACACAGAGAGGAAGAATATGTCATTAATCTAATCTCTATACTCCTTAAAATAGCTCATTGGACTTCGGTTCATATTGGATTAAAAAATAAATTAATACTCCTACCAGAAAGTAGCGGTTATTAGCAATCCAAAAAATCCTAGCCTCCTTTCTCGCTCTCTTCTCTCTCCTAAACTCTTGCCTCCATTGTTAATTTTGAAAGGGCTTCCAATGGATTTCATCGGTGGAAAGCTCTAGTCTTTATTTTTTTTAAGCTTTTTGTTTTTTAGATTATATAATGTCTCCTTGGAAAGAAAGGGTTTATTTCCTTCAAAAGACAAGGTTTTTTCGATCTCCTTTGAAAGACAAGGTTTTTCAAACTCCTTCGAATGACAAGGTTTTCCAATCTCCTTCGAAAGATAAGGTTTTATTGTATTTAATTTGGTCTCCAGTTGTGCGAGGCTACAATTTGGTTATAGCTCGGATTCGGGTTACGAAATCAGCACAAGAATTTTTTTTCTCACAAAGTTGCGAAGCGACGACGGATTTAAACATATTACAACGAATCCCGAATTGTTATATTTATGTATTTGGATTCTTAGCCCTTCCCGGATTAGTTCTTGTTTGATTTTGTTATATTCGATTTCATTATCATTAATTATCAATTTTAGATGCCGTATGACTTTAATTAATGAAATTTAGTGTCCTTTAGGACTTGTTTCAAAAATCATAAAAGTAAAAAAAATTATTAACATATATGGGTTAAAGCTAATTAAGCAATATAAATCACTTCCCTTAAAAGTTACAACATATAACCTATCTTTAACTGATAGACACAATTTAACTAATGTACACATTTTGTTGAAAAAATAAAAAAATAAAAATTTACGCCCTGTGCCCCTTATATCAAATGTAATGTTTGTTCAATTGGCTAATATCTAGCGAGTCATACTAAAGCTACGTGCCATTTACCTTATTTCAGTTTAAATCAAAGCAAAGTAGGGCATGCTAGACCAAATTTTCTTTCTTTCTTTTTTTGCTTACTTATGACACTGTTCTTTTTTTGTTCAACTCACTCTCCATATTAGTGCATTCACTTTTGTTCTACTTTTCATTTTGGTATGTTCTTTTTTGCTTAACTCACTTTGCGTTATCCTATTTTAGGTCTACCCCCCGTTATGACCTTACCCCTTTACCCCATCTTAATTACACCTTTCCACACCCTTTTTCTTACTTTGATCACCTTTTCTTACATCTACTTACATTTTTTACTTTCTCTTTCTTACTTTTTCTTACTTTTATCTTATACCCGCTTCCATTTTTTAATATTATTTTTAAATGCGTTCTATTTAGTCAAGTAGATTATAGAAGAACGAACGGAGGGAGTATCTATAATTCCATAGTAGTAAGTATTATAAAAAATAGATATTTGGAATATACAAACAAAGATGAATCAAATAAGATCTCACATGATAATGGTATATCTTATATAAGTGTAAATTACAATCAAAGCTTAGGTAGACCACACTAGACTATATCCGATTGATTGACCTTAGAGTCAAACTAGAACATTTTTTTTTTTTGGTTGAAGTAAACAAAGCGTAATGTGTAAAAGAATATTGGACTACCTCTTGAATATTTGACAACAAATAATAATTGAGAGTTTTCACTGAAATCATCTTATAATTGCAGGGTCATAAAATGTATCCCCTAAAGTTGTTGGTACCACTAACTTTGTTGATACATGCTATCTCTCTTCTCCTAATGCACACACTCACACATTCTTACCCTTAAAAAAAAAAACCCCCTAATCTTTTGCATCTTCATAGGACACTTTGATTGTTAGAGCAAATGATAATTCTTATTAAATCTATGCGTCACTTCTCATTGCAGGTACTCCTTTTTGGAAGTTGGTCATAAAGCAGTTTGATGATTTGCTTGTGAAGATACTGATAGTGGCTGCCCTTGTTTCATTTTTTTTGGCTTTAATAAACGGAGATACAGGCTTAACTGCATTTTTGGAACCTTCGGTAAGAGGAAGCTGTATTTTTTTATTCTATTTTTGAATTAAATCAATTCATTAGTATAAAGCCATGCGACATCTACAAATGATAATCTAATTTTAACAAATTCGTATAATCTTGAATCATGCAGAGGTTTCCTTAATCAAACTTACAATTGTTTAGAGCTTGCACACATTGCTGAAATATAGTCTGGTCATAGAGACAATTTTAATGATTTGTTGTAGCCGTAAGGATGTTATTCATTGGATTGATTTGTACATTAATGAAAATTTGACAACCATTGTCACCTCGGACAAATCCTTTCAAACAAACTAATTTTAGGGCAAATGATGTTAAATTATTTGGTTTACTCTAATACACGATAATTGCCCAAGGGCAAACAAACGACTTTCACCAAAATTAACAACTACACCTAGGGAGATGCTTGACTCTTCTGCTCAGATAAGATCTTTATTTAGATAAGGAAAACAAATTGTTTATGTAAACTGAGAGTTTATCGAAGGAGAATCAGGAATCCTCCTAGATACCGCAGTGAAAGATTGCTTGTCTTTTAGGCTGGCCATCCTAAAATAATCCCATAGAAAATCCAGTGATTCTTGGAGAATTACCCTGAAAAGTTTGTGTTTAAAGAACTCAATTTCCAGTTGTTATGTTATTTTTCTTTCCAACCACAGAACCAACTAGATGGTCAAACATGTAGACGTCTACGATAACTATCTTTTCTGTTCTTCTAACGACATAACTACAAAAGTGATTTGCTAATGCACCAAAATAGATTTGCTAATGCAACCCATCTATTAAGTAAAATTTTAAAACTCTCAGTTGGAATGCTACTATCCTAGTATTGTGCAAGAATCGGTGACACCATGTCTTCCATTACCATATTGTATCTCTTGTAAACTGTCTTTAGTGTCATGTCTTTCTAGATAAGACGTCCAGGTAAGGCTTGAACCTTAGCAGGGGGTCCTAGACCAATTAAATTGATTATGGGATGCATGAGGTTATGGAGTTTTCTCCAATCCAGGGGCACCATAATTAAGTCCTTGATGCATGATATTGTTAGAATCTATTATTGCTTGAGTAAGGCCGGAATTCAATAGGAAAACATCGATAATTATTCCTGGCAACAATGATTGTTCTAAATGGGGGATATTTCAAACCGATTGAGTTGATTAAAAGGAGTTGATAAATATTCTATTTAGGTTTTTTTTGTTCATTTCAATTTTTTGGAAGCAGTTTATTGAAATTTATATTGGATCTTGCAAATTAGAATTCTTGTAAAATTGGACTCCATGTTTTAATGCGATTCTTTTGGTTTTGGCTAATTCTAGTCAAGTAATTGGGTACAGGTCAATCTATTCAGGTTCATCACTTTGCAAGGATTAAAATTTGCAGGGGTTTTAGAAAAGAGTTAAAAATTAAAATAGGTCTATGAAATTCAAAGGGAAGAACAAATTGGGAATGGTGGGTACAAGATTGTTGTTTTAGGCTGCATCTGTGGGTCTGTGATCTTTATTTCTTTCTTTCCTTGTTGTCTCTTTTTCCATGTTTATGTTAATTACCGCTATTTGCAGGTTATTCTCTTGATATTGGCTGCAAATGCTGCAGTAGGTGTTATTACAGAGACAAATGCTGAAAAAGCTATTGAGGTAAAATTTTTATTCAATTTAAAATGCGTTTGCTTGCAGATGTGACACCTCTTTTTTCAGCATCTTATTCATATAATTATTAAGTATATATAAATATTGATCATGATTGATAATTTGTTTTTGAAAATGTGCATAAAGTTGTGGTCTTGTGAAAGAGAAGCTGTTCTTCATTATATGTTGAATTTGTATTGAGTAGTGTTTCTTTCACTCATTTAATATCTTCTTTTGTGGTTTAAAATATTGATTTAGGTTCATTTGTTTGTTGTTATATTGTTGGACTTCTTCCTGTTTAAATCATCAGTGTGGCTTGCCAAGTTCCACAATAATGATTGTCAACATAATATTTATTCTTGTTATTGTAAAGTGTTAAGTGACTGCACTGTGCTCTGAATCTGTAAACCAAAATTTGGGCTGTGTAGAGGCTAGAAAGAGATGGCATGCACAAAGCGTGAGGGTAATGGTGTACATATTGCCTATGTAAAAACCTGTTAGTTGATTGGCTGAATACTGATTTAATCATTCAACTTTGACCATTATAACGCGCTTTTATTTCTGCTAATCCTAGTTCTTGTATTCATGACTTTTCCTCATGATGTAATTAGTTTATTCGCCTTATGTGTGTGTTCTTGTTGTATGTGGTATCTAATAATATTTTTATATTCCCTCATTCTCTTCATTGTCATTTTTGCAGGAGCTAAGAGCTTACCAAGCAGATGTTGCAACTGTTCTCAGAAATGGTAATATAAAGTAATAATTACAAAGTATACTGAATTGTTTCAAAAATGTAGTATACTGAATTTTGCCATGAATATGTCAGTACATCTCCTTATTTGTGCTGATGGCTTATCCAAGCTGTTCTGTCTGTGCTTGTGTTTAGTCTGCAATGCTAACTCATTCTGCTCAACAGGTTGTTTCTCAATAGTACCTGCAACAGAGCTTGTTCCTGGAGATATTGTGGAGGTCAGTGGTAAGTTGGTGCTTTCTGTTCCAAATGAAATCCCATATTACTGGGTTCTCTATGGTTTATATTTTAATTTTTAAGCTAACTCCATTTTTTTTATGAAAATATAGTGGGTTGTAAAGTTCCAGCGGATGTGCGGATGATTGAATTGTTAAGTGATCAATTGCGAGTCGATCAAGCAATTCTTACAGGTACGTTTGGATTTTATGTATCTAGATTTTGTTGTTCCTGTGTGTTGGTAAAATTTCTTTGAATGATTAGTCTTGGGTGAGGCAGATGTTTGATTGGCTGTTTCTGCTCATTCCACTGGTTGACACTTTGATACTCTATGTTACCATCCCTAGTTAGTGGTTACTGACCATTCTCATTGTGTATGTGTGTGTGTGTGTTTTTTTTTCTCTAATTTTTTTTATATAATTTTATTTATTTTTTATTTTTTATACTATCAAAATCTGCGATGAGCTAATGGCAAGAATCTACAGCTTTATGTATCATATCTTTACTCTCCATAACTTGTACTTGTTAACTAAAGACTGAAATGAAATGAAAATGTTTGTTATATTAATCAAAGGATTGTGGAGCTCAACTATCTGACTAGTGTGTGCTCAATAACTACAACAAATGAACACACTCTCAGGACCTACCTGACCAAGGAACAACAATGATCCAATATAAACCCAAATAAAATCATGGTATAGTGCTTTGAACTGTTCTCCAAGCATCATAGCCTACAAACTCTACAAACCCCATTTGACACATCTTGGGAACAGTTCAATTTGGGCTATGATTCCCAATGACGTTCCAAAGACGGCCTGGTGACATGTGGTCAAGCTTGCTGATAATGTATCGACTGACCAGATTATGTCATTGGATGGCTGGTAGAATTCATAAGGCCTACAAACTTTTTAATTTTCTTTTTTTTTTTTTCCATTATACTTTTTCACCCAAGACCATGATCCTGTTATATGATAATATGAGGTAAAAAACTGCCGCATTTACTTTTGCTAAGTTCATTGATTTACAAATTACAATTACTCAAAGTTTTAAAGGAGAATAGGTAAGTTCCAATGAGGATTTTTCCTGCTTATGAATCTACATTTGTGCAAAGTAAAGTTGATCCACTTTTTTTCCTCTAGCTAAAAGTAAAGATAAGTAACCAGTATAATTTTGATTATAAAAATGTGAGTATGTATATGTGAGTTTTAATTGTGATAGGTGCTGTTCCATTCTGCCTCCGTTTATTTTTTTCTCAGGAAGTCATTTTCTATAATATTGTGTCTTTTTATCTTGTAGCCTCCTTTTCTCTTTTCACTGTAAGTTGATCTATAATTGATTTGGAAATTTTTCCTCATACTTTTGATCATATTTTGTTGGCAGGTGAGAGTTGTTCAGTAGAAAAGGAAGTTGATGCTACTTCTGCTGTGAATGCTGTGTATCAAGACAAAACAAATATTCTTTTTTCGGTAATGACATATTCATAATTTGGCACTTAATGAGCTCCTTACATGCATTCATTATGTTATAATGAATTGATCTTATCTATGTAAAGTTGTGAACCAATGCAAGCTTGTGTAATTAATGTACTAGTTTATAATAAACCAGTAATGGAATAGTTATTTCAATAAAAAGGTCATATATAACGTAGAGGTGTAGGGGGGATTATGTACTCTCTAAATAATTTAAACTACACATTTTACAGGTTGGAGGAGGTTGTTCATTGTGAGGTTTAGGAGTGCCAGTAAAATTATTGCGGAATACCTTAGGGAACTAAGCTTTTTATGGGGATTACACAAGAAGGATGTGGTGTAGTGCTCATTACCCTATTCTTTTGGTTATGCTAGTTAGTCTTGTGGGTAGAGTGAGGATTTGAGCCTACTATTGATGTGCAGTATGCACACATGAATGTAATTGGCATAGGATTAACTTTTGTAACAATGAGGGGATGCACACATGAATGTAATTGGCGTAGGATTAACTTTTGTAACAATTAGGGACAAGTAGGGAGTTGCTACCAAATATTTTACAGAAATATGGAAACCTATTGCATGGATTTAATGATTAGACAACTAAGATGGACAATTTGAACGAACATGGTTTATGCATAGGTTCTTGTCATAAATACATGAGAGTATGATTCCATGATGATTGAATAAACCAAATTTAACTTGGGGATGAAAAATGTAAGGGCTTAAGGAAAGCACAATACACCCACTAAGTGTCTTCTATATTGATTCAATATGACACAATATCACAATCCAATAACAACCATTTATCTAATGAATAACCCTATAAAATACTTGACAATATAAATCTAGGTTGGTTCAAATATCAAAGATACATAATTGCAAAACTAGGTGACCAATTTTAAATATCAAAGATACATAAACCTAGGTGACCAATTTTATTACTCCCTTTGTTTCGTAATAATTGCAAAACTAGGCATTGCACAAAGTTTTAGGAAAATTATAGGGTGGGGACCAAAGGGGGAATATTGTAATATAAAGAGTATAGTTGGTGGGGATATTTAATTGTTAGTAGTAGAGAAATAATTAAAAAACAAGTTGTGTAAGTATGGTTGGTAGGAGAGAAATAATAAACTATTTGTGCAAGTGGGGTTAGTGGGAGAGAGAAATAATGGAATAATAGTGGATCCTTACCAAAGAAGTATTGCAATTATTACGAGACCAATGTAAAAGGAAAGTGTTGCAATTCTTACCAAATGTATATGAGTAATGTTTGAGTCAAACATGGACTTGGTGCTCTAATGTTGTCAAATGCACGTTATGATTTAAATAATATATGAAACAAGTATGTATTGCTTTGAATGACACTTTTAGTCACATTTGAGCTTATTGCATAATCGTATCCCATTAAAATTTTCACGTTTACTTTAGGCACTGATATTATCGATACTCCCTTTGCCCAACTTTGTTTGCCCTTCTTTCCATTCAGTTTGTCCCCTTGAGTTTGTATCATACTATTAATAACAAAAAATCTAAAAAGTTGTGAACCCTTGATGGAGCAAACAAATAGGGACAAGTAAAATAGTTGTTAGAGTGAATAAAATAAAAATCTTTTTCGTTAAACACATATAGTGTGAAAGCTTAAAAGAAAATGTTATTATAGAGAAAGTAAAGTGGGTAATTATGAATTATGACAAACAGAGTAAAACTTACTTGAAATGGAGATGTGTAATTGGAAAAACACGAAAAGAAAATTGTAAAACGTATGTAATTTTTTCCACTTTTGCCCAAAAGGGAGAATGATAAAGCATTGGAGTTGTGTATTTTTGTTACTATAGATTGCCATTTTGAGGTAAACCATGCCTCTGTTATTCTAATCTTTATGCGTAAATTGTTAGGGTACAGTTGTAGTTGCTGGTCGTGGAAGAGCCATTGTGACTGGTGTTGGCTCTAATACTGCTATGGGCAGCATACGTGATTCAATGTTGAGAACAGATGATGTGAGTCTCTTTGTTGGAAGATAACATGCCTTAAAGCATCTTTTATTGAGAATTTTCTTCTTTCTTTGTGTGGAGAAGTCTGATGCACTATTTTGAAAGGGATTTGATGCACAAATGCACACCATTTATTGCAGGAAGTGACACCATTGAAAAAGAAGCTGGATGAGTTTGGTTCATTCTTGGCCAAGGTACATGTTTCAATTTACCTATTTGGACTCGGATGAAGTGTCAAATTAGACAAAGGTGTCCAAGCATCAGAGTCACCCATTTTCTTGAAAAAAGTTGTGTTTTTAGTTAAAAATGAAGTGTCCAAGTGTCGGTGTCGGTGTCGGTGTCTGACACGTGTCGACACGGACACGTGAGGTAAATGAAAGAGTTTGAGTAACATTGCAATTTACACTTTACCTATAAGTTTTTTTTACTACATAAGAATAACAACAAAGCTACTTTGTTCTTCCTTAAGAAAATGAATATTCTGCCTTTTATTAATCACATAATGTGAATTACCTCAAAAAAAAAAAAAAAAAAAAAAAAAAATCACTTAATGTGAATCCTATCTCTATCTCTATCCCTTGTTTTTTTATTTTTATTTTTTTTTGTTATCGGCCATCAAACTCGTATTTTAATGTGAAGGATATGGTGTTATCTTTTTGTAGTACTTTCATGCTAGGAGGGACCTCATCAGTGACAATTAAGGGAACTTACTAATTTTCTTTGAAACTATAACCTTGTCAGATTTCTAAGGTAGGGGAGTGAGGGATGCTGGATTCTTTGTGTGCTCCTTTTGTCTCCTTTTTATAACCACTAATAAATAAGAAAGATAGGTTGTTTTGTGAATAATACCCGTTTTAAAAAGTTACTGTTTAGAACTACCCATAAGATAGCAAAAGTTTGTCTAGCACTACCCATAAACGATTCCCGTCCAATTGAGCCGTTTGTGAGGTCCACTCCTACGGTTTCCATCCATTAACTCCCCTCCTTAACTGTCTTCCTCTTCGTTCACTTACTTTTCCTCCATTTTCACTCATCTTCTTTGACCTCCACCTTTCAACATCTTAATTTAACCTAAGCAAATCTCTAAATTTATCCCCTTTTCAGAAATTTATGTAATTTTTTACCTTTAAATTATAGATTGTTGAGCATAATGTGGGAAACCCTACTTTTTATGGCTCAAATTAAAACCCTAATTTATTAATTGACGAAATAAGCAAACCCCTTATCCAATTAAAGCCACAAACCCTAAAAATTAAGATCTCCGAATTGAATTGAAGTCCTAAAACCCTAAATTGAATCGTTAACTATGTTAATTAATGAATTGAAGTAAATAAAAACCCTAAACCAATTAATTAGACAAAGAATTAAAATGATAGCTTAAATCATTACTCGGTTTAGTGAGAAATTGTGTTGAATTGCTCAAATTATTTGTTTCTCTTGGATTTTTGGATGAGTTTGGACTTTGGAGGGAAAATAATTGAAGGAGGAGAAAATTGAGTAGGAACCCGTAGGAGTGGGCCCCACAAACAGCTCAATTGACGGAAGTTGTTTGTGGGTAGTGCTAGACAAACTTTTGTCATCTTACAGGTAGTTCTAAACAATATTAAAAAAAAGAGGTAGTTGTTCACAAAGCAGTCTATCTTTAGGGTAGTTCTACACAAATTTTCCAATAAATAAATCTAAAATCATTTTCTCTTAGTCTTTCCATTAATGGAAAGTTAAGGTTCTTTAGTGGCTGGAAGCTTCTGTGGGCTGTACCTTGGAGGACCAAGAAATGAGAAATTGTAGTTTGTAGTTTGAGCTAGGCATTATCTATGTGTGCATTTTATGTCATTCCAGTGAGGTAACAGGGAATAATTTGTTTTTCTATGTTAGCCTGTTAAGCATTGTCTATTTTGTAGCAGAGTCTTTACAGTTTTTTAGGAACTCATTGGGTTTCTCCCTTTACTTTTTATTGGGCATTTACTGATACCATAAGATTTGGGAGGCTGAAAGCTAGTGACATGCTGTTTTTTTGTTTAGGAATTATAGGATTTTTTGTGATAAAGTGTCCTCTTTTTTTGGTTAGTTTATTGAAAAGAGTGGTGTATTTAGCATTAATTTCTCCCATGTATATGGTGTGTTCCTTGGGTTGATATGATAACGAAACATAGTTTCTTCATTCCCCTAATCTTGCAACATGTTAAGTTCATACGCGGCCCAATACATAACTTTTACTCTTAATATTGTTAAACTTCAAGAAGTAAAAAATTATAAAAAATTGATGTATTACAAGTATAAATAGAGATGAATTTAACAATATCCCACAAGACAATTTTTTCCTTATGTATGAATCACCATCGATGGTCAAAGGAGAGGGGATGAATTGTGTGAAAGTCCAAATATTGCAATATTAGGGGAACGGAGGAAGTGCTTTTGTTTTTTTTTGGTGACCTTCTTGTCCCATCTTTGTAATTTTGCATTTCCTTCTAGATAAATTGTCTTTTCTTAACTTAACAAATGCGTTTTCTACACTTTTAGGTTATAGCAGGTATCTGTGTACTGGTGTGGGTTGTTAATATTGGTCATTTCCGTGATCCTTCTCATGGCGGATTTCTACGAGGTGCTATCCATTATTTTAAGGTAATCATTTATGGTTGAGCTTATACCATTCCAAACTATATATTTCATACATGCACAAATAATGTCTATGAATTGTTGATTTGATGTAGTTGAGCATCAACTGATCCTTGTATTTTGAGTTGTTATCAAATTTTTGAAGGATTTGTTTGATGTATGTTGGGGACTTTTGATTGTTTTCATTGATAGTGCCTCTGGGCTTGACGCAAACTAATATTTTCTCACCAATTTAAGATTAGACCGGAAATTTAAAATTAAAGGACCTGGAGATTGGACCAGTTTTTCTTTGACTGGACCTGGACCTGACTGATAAAACAGGTCCAGAACATGCTATTGATTGTGGAGATTTCTTCCATTGTATCATTTTTGGCATGATGTTTGCTGTGCTAAGGGTCCATTGAAATTCACTGTTTAGGGCTCCTATGATTTACGTTAACTTGAGGAAGCCGTTTGTAAGTAGGTGGTGTCTCAAATTGGTGTGACCAGACATATAGGAATGTTTCTTTTTATTATATTATTTAATGACTAAAATGTGACATGTGGATTCAATTTTGGGGTAGACATCACTCTTAGAAGTTCTAATTTGAAGGAGACATTGTGATCAATTGAGAATTGACTGCGTGATAGGAATAATTCCTTCTGTTTAGAAAATTTTGTACTTGATCAAAGGGTCTCTGCCCGTCTGCTATGGCTGTTCAGGATCCAGAAGCTTATGGTAGTCTATTTGTTTGGACTGGAATTATAGATATCATCCCAACTTAAGACGTGCTTCAAAGAAAGAACTTTAGAATTTTTTTTGATTGGACTACAGTTACAGTCAACACCCCAATTAAAGATGTGCTTTAATCAAAGAACTTCATTATTGCTAGTAGTTTGATAATCTTGTTCTCATTTCTCCTTGAAGCTCTTTTTATAGCAAAGTTTCTAGATTTACATGAGACATGCCAATTCATCCGTGTTAAACCAAACCTATTCAACCTTGTTAACCCAAAGAATTTCTTTAGGCCTAGACAAGGATGGAGAGTGCAGTTGAGATGAGGCAATTCGTGCCTTTCTATATCCAATGCCATGTGTGGATTTGGAAAGGAAGTCACTAATGGATACTTGATTATAAAGTTCTTGCAAAAGAATTGTAACTCTTTTCTACGGGCTGTCATTAAGCCACTATTGGTGAATGACACAACGCTGCCTTTGATAATTTATAATGATTATTGCTTGTCTTAGTACATGGATAATATGTTGACAATAAGCGCCATCTTTTTTTCTTTGGAACATACCTTTTTTCTCATTTCCCATAAACTTTATTTCCTTGAGGATGTGTAACTTTGCAGCCGAATGCCCACCTAGAAGTCTGAAGCAGTGAAGCTATAGAATGGGGATATATTACTGTATAACCCAAAGATCATGTTTATTATTAGCTCTATTTTGTTTCTTCTTAGCATATTCCTCTATACTTCCTCTTTGCCCCTAACATTGTACCATGGAGGGGATTTACACATCCCAATGCACATTTTCAACCTTATATATCTTTAATTATATTAGAGTAAAGTTTATAAACTGTTGATATCATTAATGTATTTCTGAGACGAATCTAACATGACCACCACAAGACTCTAATTTTCTTTACCTATAAATCACAGTATGTGGTTGAAGTGGAGTGTGTGAATGGTTTCAAATGTGTAAATGGTGCAATATTAAGGGAACTGAGGAGGTATAAACAAAAGAAAGAAAACATGTTATCTCGTGTTCCATTTTTGTATATTAACCTCTTAGCAACCAAAATTTATTAGTGGACTGCGCCTCATAACTGATGGTCTCGTTACTTGTATTAAGTTACCACATTTTATATTTGGATTGTACCTGATGACGCCAATTACCGCTGATTTTCCTTAGAACATCATGAAGATCAGAAGGGACATGTTTGTAATTTTGATGATGTTTAAAGATTATTGCAACATGAATCATAATTTCTATTCCTGTTTAGAAAAATGCCTGCCGATGTTTCAGGGTTTGAAAGTAGCATTTTAGTTTCATTTATTTTTTTCCCCTCTCTTTTTCTTTTGAGTGACCTCCTTTGTTATTTGCTAGATTGCAGTGGCATTGGCAGTTGCGGCTATTCCGGAAGGGCTTCCAGCTGTTGTTACAACGTGTGTATAGAGCTTTTTTCATATTTTCCTCACTGATAAATCTTTAATGTATTGATTGGCTTCAGAATGTTGTTTACAAGTCTCCTTTCATTTTGAAGGTGTCTGGCTCTTGGCACGAAAAGAATGGCCAGGTTGAATGCGATTGTAAGGTCTTTGCCATCAGTAGAGACCCTTGGCTGTACTACTGTGATTTGTAGCGACAAAACTGGTACTCTGACAACAAATATGATGTCTGTCTCCAAGGTACATTTGAACCTAATTCATATGATGTAAATTAACAAGGATCTGATTCATCTGAATCATGAGAGATACAGGAGCATTCCATTGTTAAATAGCTCAATCTTATGGCATCAGGTTGATAATACTATAACAAATAATACCAGAAACATTTTTTTTTTGTTAGATCCAAAGAGGTGTATACTGGGTGTGGGGTCATGTTATAATGGAACATATTTTGTTATAAGAAGATTGTTTCACATGAACTCTGATTCTTTAATACAATTTGGGGTCGTTTGGTTTAACAAAGGGAAAGGAAATGAGCATAAGAAAGGGAAACAAACAGAATGTTCACAAAAACCTTTAGATTTAGGTAGTTGTTTGTTTTAAACAACCATTTCCTTTCCTTTCAACCACCACCATCATCCTAAATCAAAAACCACATTACAACCACCGCTGTCCCATTACTTCTTCCACTACCGCTGGTGCCCCTCACTCCCAAAGTCACTGCCTCTACCGCCGCCGCTGCCCCTCCTTACTCTCTCTCTCTCTCTCTCTCTCTCTCTCTATGAATAATCTTCTATACCTAAGCTAGTTTCGGGTTTGGATGTTGTGGATTTCAGGTGTTCAGGGTAGTCGGGTGGCTGAGGCAGTGTTGGGAGTGGGGGTGGGTTTTTAAATGGGTGGGATTGTGTTTTTTGAAGGTGGGTTGGGTTTTCGGGGGTGGGGTTGTGTTTCGTGAGGTGGGGGTGAGTAATTGGTGGTTTTGGTGGGTTGGGTCGATATTCTAGGGTGGTAGTGGCGGAAGTTAGGGTGCCGACACCCAACACTGGCAGTGAGGTGGCAGCAGTACGGTGATGGCAGTGAGATGCTGGCGGTAGTGGCTAAAGAAAGGGAATCCAAACAAATTGGGGGGGGGGGGGGGGTTGCAGAATCAACTTTGACTTTGGGGGAATTGAGAGGGGAAGGGAATGACCTAAATGTCAATACAAACATCAACATAGGGAATCAGCTGTTTTGATTCCCTTGCCCATTCCTGGATACCCCTACGAAATGCCATCTCACTCATTTTACGTTCACTTGATTATTTATTCTTGTTGAAATGCTTATCCAAAGCCCATTGGAAACACATATCTTACATATTCTTCTTTTCCTTCCTTTTATTTAAACATTCTTCTGTAACGATTATGTGGCTTTAGATAGTTAAATTTTCTGTGCAAACATAGAAGTGTTGAGTAAGAATTTCATACTCTTGTTGGACTATCGAGTGTCCGACATGGGTGTGTAGGACAAAATGAAGAATCAAATTAACTTAGTGGTATAGAGACAATACAATTTTCTGAAAAACTTATGCTGGATAATAGTAAGCTAATTGGGTAGCTAATTGCCCATGGGACACCTAAGTTTGATGGTTTGCTTCTTTAAATTGTTTCTTGCAGATCTGTGTTTTTCATTCTGCACACCATAGTTCTGCTACATCAGAATATGCGGTTGATGGGACAACATATGCCCCTGAAGGGGCAATTTTTAACGATGATGGTGTCCGGGTAAACTCTTTCTTCACATCTTTGTTTACAGAGTGGAATGTTTACTATGTTTGGGGTTGTTTGTTTGGTTTTTTGTTTGTTTGTTTGTTTGTTGTTGTATTATAGCTTTCATTTCGTTAATGTCATAGTGAATGACTTTTATGTTACAAAATGTTCAATTGATGAACCTTAGTTCTTGTGGAAACCACTTAGATTTCTGACTTCTGGACGGGAGTAGTTTTTGTAGTCAGTCTGCAGGTTCATTGTTGCTAAAGGAATGCTAAAATTATTTCAAATTGTTTGTTGCTAGGCCTGTGCAGGATGGTACAGAATCCAACTTACTTTCACTTTTTGTTTGTTTTTGTCGGGGGGGGGGGGGGGGGGGGGGAGATGGGGGATGTGTTTATGAAATCAGATAGATATGTCGGTTGTCTTCTATGTTACAGGAATTCATGTATGTGTTACAGGAATTGATTTGTGACTTGTAGAACTGTTGCAGATTGACTTGCCTTCACAGCAACCTTGCCTTCTTCACATAGCCATGTGTTCAGCCATGTGCAATGAGTCTTCACTGCAGTATAACCCAGACAAAGGAGCCTATGAAAAGATAGGAGAGTCTACAGAAGTGGCACTTCGTGTATTGGCTGAAAAGGTGGTTGGCATGTACATTATATGCACATTGCACATTTTTACTGATGCACTTGTGCTCATTTTGCATGTATCTTTACAGTTTGTTCATAGCATATGATGAAAAGAAGATTTTTTTTAAATTTTTTTTTTTTTTTATAAATGAATTCACTATTCAGATTGGAATTCCGGGCTTCGATTCTATGCCATCTGCCTTGAATATGTTAAGCAAGCATGAACGAGCGTCTTATTGTAATCGATATTGGGAGAATCTATTCAAGAAGGTATGCTTATGTTCCTATATTGTTTCTCCAGTGGCATTGCTCTTTTCCTTCTCTTCTCTTTTTCTTATTATGCTGAATTCATTAACTTATTTTTTTTATGCATTATATGTTTTCGGGGTTTATAGTTTCCTTTCTAAAGTTTAAAGAGAAACCATCTTGCCCTCAAAGACAAATGAAAACCTTATTCCATATTGTTTTTCTACAATTAAACCATCTTAGGAACCAAGTAGTACTTGGTCTAGTGATAAGGATTGTATCTTACAACCATGAGATTGTGGGAAACCGACTACTAGCACTTTGGGCGTGGGGATTCCCTTACCTTCGCCTCCAATCCCAAAGGACCCTAGTTTAATTTGAAAGTAACCTAAGCACAATGCGTAGTAAAATACAAATAAAAAGATAAATAAAATTTATACTGATAGTTAAGTCAAAACAAGATCCACGTTCTTGAGCAGTAGACATGCACACACATGCATTGTTTTGACATTATACTTCTTGGAGAACCCCTAGAGCGGACGTACACTGATTGCGTACCAGTCTGTGAAACTTGCACATCCAAAGGACTGTGACTGATTCTTCTTCCCTTTGACTCTAAACTTTTTACACGTAATCTAAAGCTCTTTTATATGTATCTTTTTAGAGTTTTTTCCAAAGAATTAAGGTAACTAATGACACTAATATAAATACCTTGCAGATCTCTGCACTAGAATTTTCTCGTGATCGCAAGATGATGAGTGTGCTTTGCAGTCATAAACAATCTACAACAATGTTTTCTAAAGGTGCTCCAGAAAGCATAATTTCAAGATGCACGAGTATTCTCTGCAATGATAATGGTTCAATTATACCATTGACAGCCGAGATTCGAACTGAGTTGGAGGCAAAATTTAACAGGTTTACTCATTATATCATAAACTGCCAAATTTATATACATGTATGTATGTTCCATCATGGCTCTCCAATGCAACATATATACCGAAATCATCTTGTATACCTTCATCGCAATAATTTATTTGACTCTGTCTTCATCAGATCTCCAGTATTTATCTACTTTCCTCCTTGCTGTAACTTGAGTGTTTGAAATATCTTTGTTATGAACCTTCCCTACAATAAAAATAATTTGTGTTCCTTCCCATACTGTTTTTCCTGCGCCTAATCTGATATATCTTTCCATGAATTTGTCATCTCCTATACCTCAAAATGCAGCCTAACTTGCCTCTCCTACACACTATCATCAAGAGGGGTAGTGTAGAATTATATGCTTCAGTAAGCCCAGCTTTGGTAGGACTATTTGCACAGACACCGTTGAAAATCCCACATTTCTATTTGTTTTCTTGGTTCCATGTAAAATTTTATTTAGTCTTACTTCGCAGTATTCAGTATAAAATGTGTTTTAAGATTTGTATTTCTACCAGTTCACTTATATAGTTTTAGGGCTTTGTATTAAAATTGACCTATACCTTTATAATAGTTTTGCAGGAAAAGAAACTTTGAGATGCCTTGCTTTGGCTGTCAAACGTATGCCCATGGATCAACATGTTCTATCTTATGATGACGAGAAAGACCTAACATTTATTGGGATGGTATGCTTTCATTGTAATTTCTCCACATTTTTTCACTATGCTTTTTTGCTGATGTTTACTACTTTGCTCATTGTGGTGTGGCTTTGATGATTATGATTTCCTATGTTAATTTGTTAGACCCGCTGCTTATTGACTTCTTCCCCTTGGTAAATTTTGAATGGATTTTGAATTTGATCATGCTCTAGTTTATGATTTGTTTGTTGGCTGACGTTACACATATTTGTTGCTTATCTATCTCATCATCTCTTTGAAGTATGAACTAAAGTTTAATTACTTAGATTTGTGGACATGTAGTGGAACGAAGAATGTTGTTTAAAAGATAAACCCTTATGAACCTTTAAAGAGCTTGCTTTTGGTTCAATTCCCTACCTTAAGACTAAGGGGGCGATTGGTTCGTTCGGAGTAAAGGGTATGGAATCAAGAAAGGGATAGAAGGGTAATGCAAAGTAATTCTGTTTGATATCATATGTTGTTTGGGTGATGTTCTCCTCTTGCCGCCAGTCCCGTCACTGTTACCCCATTCTCGTCGCTGCAACAGCCACTGCCCTTTCTCATCGCCACCACAGCCACCCCCTTTCCCATTGCCGCCACTGCCTCCCCCTATTCCCGTCCCTGCTGTCTCCTGCTATCTTCCTTTTCTTATTGTTCCACCACCTCTGTTAGAAGGTTGGTTTTCAAGGTCAAATTCGAACATGAAAACTCCGTATCTGGAAATTTCATGGTTGAATTTGACCATATAAAACCATCATTGATGATATAGAAAGGTTGATTTCTATTTTACTTGATTATTGCTTTTTAAAATTTTAGGGTTGTAGGTGTATTTGGGTGGTTGGAATGTTATTTGGGGTAATTGATTCTTTTTGCTGGGACTGGTTTCAGGGGGTTCTTTGGAAAGTTATTAGCGGTTTAGAGTGGTTAGGTGGGATTGCTTGATTACTTCCTTATGTGCATGCTTGTAAAGTTGGTGTATCTTCTATATTAACCTTCCATCTTGTGGTTAGGTGGGAATGCTTGATCCACCAAGAGAAGAAGTACGAAATGCCATACTAGCATGTATGACTGCAGGAATACGGGTCATAGTTGTAACGGGAGACAATAAGGTTGTTTAACTTTTCTTATTCATTTTATTTGTCCCCCCACCTCCAAAAAAAAAAAAAAAAAAAAAAAAAAAGAGAAGAAAATAAGAAAAAGAAGAGGTGGCTTTTGATTTATTGCTTGTCACAGTTTTCTAATTTGGTTTTGTAATATGACTGTCGACCTTAGGCAACTGCTGAATCATTATGCCGCAAGATAGGAGCTTTTGATCACCTTGGAGATTTTGTTGGGCACTCTTTTACAGCATCTGAATTTGAAGAACTTCCAGCTTTGCAGAAGACAATAGCATTGCAACGTATGGCTCTCTTTACAAGGTACAAACAAAATTTTCAGATAGCTGTCAAATCTTAGAGGGGATTTATATGTGACACTATAGTTTGATCGATGATTCGTTGTTCTCTTTCTTGCTCTAAAATAAATTTTTTGTTTGAAAGTAATTCTAAGCTGTGCACTACTCACTAATTAGTAGAAAGCTCTGTATGATTTTAAACATATGGGAAATCTTGAAATGCTGAATGTTGAAGTTTAATTAACCAAATTGATGCTTCATGTCAAAGTGTCCATTTTGTATTTAACACTTTCTTTAGTGTTATTTTTCTATTTTCTATTTTTATATTTTTGTGTGAAAGTTTCACTTAATCTATTTGCCTTGCAATTTTAAATAATCTGTCATCCTTACATGACATTTTTAGGGTTGAACCTTCTCACAAGAGAATGCTGGTTGAAGCCCTGCAAAATCAAAATGAAGTGGTAAGATATTCTTGAATGGTACATGCTTCCTTTGTTTCTTTTTACTTGCAACACTTTAACTGTGCATTATTCGCATGTTTTACTTATACTAGCTTTGATGGCTTATAGCTAAGAAAAGTTATAGTCTTGTGAAGTCTTGCTAGATTCGCCATAACAATATGACATGAGCAGTAGGTGATATCCTAGTTGTTAGGGCTTCCCCTAGAGACCTTGCAGTCTGGGGTTTAATATATATTCTTGGCTTTTAGATTTGGATGATCAAATTTCTCATTTAAAGTATTACAGATCCCATAACGCAACAGTTTATGGTACAAAAATTACTAAGCACCCCCTTAAAGTTTTTTATTTTTCTTTTGTTTAATATTCTCCCCCACCATTCTTCATTCATTTCTCTTGTGGGATGAGTCTAAATGAGCTAGATTTATTTGTGAGGGAAGGCTCTAATCTCGTGGAGGTACAATCCAATCCTTGGTTACTATGGAGGTTTAATAATAATTTATTTGAGAGACTTTTAGGGAGGAGAGGATAAGAATATTAGAGGACACTAAGCTTTCTTGTGCCATCAAATCAAAGATGGGAGTTTTAATAGGATTCTTTGAAAAAGGGGTTCCTATCTTACCTAATTGCTCCGTGCTTTATGGTTGGTGTGTATGTGTGTGTGTGTGCGCGCGCGTGCGCCTATGGCCATTAATTATTCATGAAGAATTTGGTGCTACTGGGTGATTACCCATATAAAATTATCCAAAGGTCTGATAGTGGCTCTACAGAGTTACCCCTATTTTCTAACATCAACATCATTACAATGCCTCTAGAGATATGCTCTTGTCCTAGGCAAGATGAGGCATTTGATGCATACTAGGTTGTTATACTATTGTTTATTTTCATAAAAGTTTAAATCTTATACCATAAAGTATATTGAAGGAACGGTAAGGTCATGTGGGCTGTGTAGATGGAGGACTGGTGTGGAAAATGTGGACGAAGCCCTTGATACATTCAGGACAACTTTTAGGGTTCCCCCCCCCCCCCCCTCTCCTCCCTGGCTCACAAATTAATGTGTGAATGCGTGTGCCTGTGTCTTTCTTTGGGTTCTTGATTTTTATTTAATTTATTTATTTTCAATCAAGAAAAAAGTGTATAGCAATGAAAAACTTAAATCATCAGTCTCCAGCAACCCGAATCAGTTTCTTGTAATACTATCTCCGTTACATGTTATGTGCAACATTTTTAGAAAAAGGATGCTACACATTATGTGCAACAAACAAAAACTTTCCTCTTTTAGTAAATTACCAACCTACCCTTACTTAATTTTAATAAACACATCAAATCATATGTAATCAACTAATGAATTAAAATTAATTAATCACTTATTAAAGTCCTAACCCACATTCTCTATCCTTATCACAACCAAATCCACCACCAAGGGCACCAACACCACCACATTTTCTCTGTCCTCCCTCTCAGCCACCACCACTTTCTCTCTCTTCTATAACAACCACCGCACCACCACCACCGTGCAGATCATGTCGCCGCCCCATCTCGTCTGATTTGCCTTACCTTACTCCTCCCCCCGTTATTGTCGCCGCCGCCTTCTCTTCACATGTTAAGGCTGTCACCATAAATTGAAATCCTAGAAAATAGAATTTGAAATTGAGCTTGAAAACTCAGATATAAAGCAAAATGGTGAAAGATCGATGGGACGAGCATGGAGGAAAGGTGCGGTGGTGGTTACGGAGTGGGTGTGGGGTAGCTCCGCGGTGTGGATGCGAGTTGGTGGGATAGGTTTCGGATCTTGGTGGTGGTGAGAGGATGGTTATGGCAGGTTTCGGTAATGTAGGAAAGAAGTAGGTTTTTGGTTCTTGATGGTAGTGGGTTAGGTTGTTTTGGTGGTTTCAGTGGTTGGTATGGTGGTGTCGTTGGTTGGCATGGTGATTTCGGTGTTTTCGGTGGTTGGTATGGTGGTTTCATTGGTTGGTATGGTGATTTCAGTGGTTTCGGTTGGTTGGTATGGTGGTTTCGTTTGTTGTTAGGGTGGTTTCGTTGGTTGGTATGGCTGTTGCTGGTGGCTGTTGTGGGTGATGTACATAGGTGGTGGTGCAGTGGGTGGAAGTGAAGTTGGGGTGGAACATCTTAATTAATTAATTAATTCCATAAGCACATGCCCATACTAATACTGATTAGCTTTTTCGTTTTTTTATTGGGAAATGTGCAACCTCCTTTGTTGCACATAACATGTAACAGAGGTAGTACTTACTTCCTTAATTATTTACATTTTATTTTACCATAAAATATCTTGAAGGAATGGTAAGGTCGATTGGTAGTGGAAAATGTGGGCAAATCCTTTGATGCATTCTGGACAACTAATCCTATGTATCTAGATTCTAGGGTTCTTCCCCCCTACTTGCAAACATATGTGTGAATGTGTGCGTGTGCCTTTGTTTCTCTGTGGGTTCTTGCAGAATTTTTTTTTCTAGACAAAATGTGTAGCAATGAAGAACGTAAATCATCAGTTCCAGCAACCAGTATTATAAGTTCCAGCTCATCTAATGTAATTTATTTTTTGTATTGTTTTTGTAATTTTGTTTCAGGTTGCAATGACTGGTGATGGAGTCAATGATGCTCCTGCATTAAAGAAAGCCGACATAGGAATTTCTATGGGTTCTGGAACAGCTGTTGCTAAGGTAAGCCACATCTATAACCCGCATTACCAACCTGCCTGAAACTCTATAAATTCAAATAAGAAATTTTGATGGAGGGTTGGAGCTGTTATATTTTGACACATATTCTTGCAGAATTTCCTTTCTGTTCTGTCCAGTTGTATAGAAATATGCATGCATCTTATTTTTTCAGGAGCTTTAGATTGTTGGAAAATGCATCATCAGAGATCTTTGTGTCTTTTGTTACTTCCCTAGCTCAAAGACCTTCGTTAATGACAGTTTCCCTACCCAGTATTTATAATCAACATTCTGTCAAATTTAGCTGACCCCACTTATGGGAATAAGGCCTGATTGGTTGATTGATTCTGTCAGATTTGGAAGATGAATGTCAGTAAAGCGTTTGAAAAACTTTTAAGACTGAAGAATTCCTTCCTTACTTTATTTTGGTGGGTGCAACAGAAATGTTCGTTTACCTGCATATTGTGTGTTGACCTTGTCTCTTTGCCACTGCGTGCTGCTCAGTGCTCACTCCTGTTGAAATTGATTCATTTTTTGTGGCTCATGAATGGCTAAGTGTTGAAATATAAAAGCAACAAAGAAATAGTGTTGCTCTAGTGCTTCAAAGAATGTTTTGCAATGCTTGAATGAGTACAAGCCTTGTATGGATGAATTGCTCAAATGAGCCCCGTGCCTATTATTGTTGTATTGTTACTGCTGATTGAGTGTTCATTAAAAATAATTGCCATGCCCAAAATCTATATGGAAGGCTGGCGAGGCAACCTTTGAGATCCCCCTTTGTCGCCTATGCCCACTCATTGAGGCTGACATAAAGGACTTAGAGTTGGACCCTGACATTTGACTTTCCTTTTATTCCTTTTTTTCATTAATTTATGAAATAAGGGGGTGGGGGGAGTATTTCATTCAACCATTGCAGAAGAAGATGAGTTATAATATATATGATTAGATGAATAGCTGTATTTCCCACCCTTTTCGCACGAGTACATGACTAACAGAGAGTAAAGTAAGATACTTAACTGCGGAGAAGATATCATCTTAGACAACACCCCATAGAGTATATACAACTTTACAAGATGTCTCCTTTATATCTTCTGAACTGGACCCAAATCTCTTCTTTCCAATCAGATAGAAACCATGCCAAGCATCAGCAAAAGCTGCAGCTCTTCCTCCTGCTTCTTTCATTGAGCACACTCAGCCTTCTTGGAAGATAATTGCATTACATAACCATTTCTCCTCTTTTTGATGGACACATTTTGAGTAAAGGTGGATCTGGGGTCACCCTTCTCAGTATTGATTTCTCAACGCTCAATTCTTGTGGGTTTGAGTGTTAAATATAATCATATGCTCCAGTTACTTGTGCAGTTTTCATAGATCTCATTAATGTATCTTTCAAACATCCTCTGGCCTTCACAGTTGATTGTTTCACATATTTACAGTTGGATGTTGGCGTGAATCTGTGGTCTAGTAATTGGCATTATGCTTATTTTTTTATTTATTTGTTAGTTTTTAATTCAAGTCAACATTTTCTTAAGTGTTTATCTACTTTCCCAATGCAGAGTGCATCAGACATGGTTTTGGCTGATGACAATTTTGCCACTATTGTTGCGGTATTTTTGCTTTTTCATATTTGATTTCTAATAACTGAACAGTGACTATATCATTGTGATTTAGCAATTCATTGTCAATGCTGAATCACTTACAGGCTGTTGCAGAGGGAAGGGCTATATATAATAACACGAAGCAATTCATCAGATACATGATCTCTTCAAATATTGGTGAAGTAGTATGTATATTTGTAGCAGCTGTACTTGGAATCCCTGACACCCTTGTGCCTGTGAGTCTATAAGTGATATGAATTTAATGTTCTTTTGTTAATTGTGGTGATTATTGTCCTGAAAGCTTAATTGATATTACTCTATCAATCTTTTGCTCTCTGTCCATATTCAATTGAGTCAAAAGTTTTTCTTTTTTTTTTTTGTTTTTTGACCTTTTGCTTACCATGAAATTAACTGAATTGCTCATTATACTTTATGAACTTATTTCTTGGTAAAGTTGCAACAAAAGGGTCTACATGAAACAACTTTGTTATTTTAATGAAAAGGTTGCATACATTTTACCTCATCCATCCGACGCAAGTTAGGCATTGAGCTTATGTTAATGTTAATCAAGATCATGCTCCAATTTGGAAATAAAGATTTGGGGAAATGTTTCTTCTAGGGATGCATTGTATATATTTTGGTGTTTATGCCTTCAAAGTATTACATCAAAGACAATTTGGGACTGTTTTGTTGGCTTGCTTGTGGGTCAACCTTGCTAGCAGTTGTTGGTGGGATTCTCACTTGTTTAAGATTGTAGTAGGATATTTTGCTCGGAGTATTTATATTTGATAAATCATAGTAGGATATTCTGCTTTGAGTATATATATTTGATAGACAATAGTGGGATAATTTGCTTGGAGTATATATATTTTATAGACCATAGTAGACTAGTATATTTTGCTCGGAGTATATATATTTGATAAACAATTGTAAAACTTTTCTTAATAACTCAAATATCTGACATGGAATTGAAAATAACAGAATATTTCTGGTTTTAAACATATATATTTAAAAAAAGAAAAAAAAAAAAAAGAACGAAGAATCAAGTAATTAATCAATCAACTCCAAGTAGAAGATTCTTAAAAATATCCCAATGAGTTCATCATTTATCTTCTAATTCTTACTCGAATTGCTTATCATTTTTCTCATTATAACTAATATGCTTATACGTGCTAATCAGCAATCTCTTTTTAACTCTTGACGAGCTCATTGATGTGGGCCCATTTGAGTTTAATGGGTTTGTTTTGGCTTCTATATTCTAGACTTTGGTTTTCTTTGTTACTTAGTATGAATACTATTGAAAAATTAAGTCCCTTCTTATCAAATGGGAATCAAATTAGAGCCTTTGCAAAGGCCTTTGAAAATTTAATATCTCCATTCTGTTGATGACAGTGCTGTTCATTTTCCTGGTTTTTGGACTACTGATGAGAATAAATCTGAAATATATGACAATTGATGATAAATGATAGTAATATGTGTGATGTGTTAATTAAAAAAGCTGAAAAAGTCTTTTTTTTTTTTTTTTTTTTTTTCATTCTTTAGATCAAGATTGTCCTATCTCAATTCTAGTGTTTAATCTTTTTTTGTAAAATATATTAGATTTTATTTAAATATTTGATATTACAAATTGCACAATTTCTTGCTAACATTGGTCTTAACTCTTCTGTAATTGTGGCTTTGGGTTGCCGATTATTGAAGACTCTTAGATCCATACGTTGTTATGCACATTGAATTTAACATCTATTACTTTTTAAATCTCAGGTTCAGTTGCTATGGGTTAATTTGGTTACTGATGGGTTACCTGCAACTGCTATAGGTTTCAACAAACAAGACTCAGACGTGATGAAATCCAAACCACGTAAGGTAAATGTGCTGGTTTGATGATCTAAAAGCCTAGTAAAAATCCCTGTTAATAAATCCTCTGAGACAGAATCCTTGTTAATGAGTTCCCAATTTCTGTCATTCCTTGGTTGGAAAAGTTTATATCAAGATTGCTTGGTAGTACCAGTGGCTGTTTATCCATGAATACAAAATAATACTTTGTGACTCCAACGTCACGTAGTAACCGATATCTAAAACAAGGACTGCAAAGGAACTTCGGGTATAAATTATTATACCATAGGCTTGAAGAGGCTGAACTGATTCCTTTGAGTTCAAGAACAAATCCTTTAATTCTTTGTTCTTGACCATTGAGTTTAAAGACCAGTTTAAGCTGACATAATGTAGACAAAAGGAATGTAGACAAAAAGTTGGATACATATTATTCCTGTTCTTTCCACTGAAAATTTTATATGACAGTCAATTCTCATGTTGTTTGAATGTCCGTTTATGGAAAAAAAAAAATCTTTCTTCCATTGTCCAGCCATAATGTTTTGTATTGTCAATTATGCATTGCTCTGAAGTGGGTGTATTATATTGTCAAACCTGCAGGTTGGTGAAGCAGTTGTTAGTGGCTGGTTGTTTTTCCGTTATGTAGTCATTGGAGGTAATTTTTTTTCATCATCTATGCTTACATGCGTTAGTCAGCTGTGGGGAAATGTGGAGGTCTGGGTTGATTGTGTAGATATATGGCTCTCACAACTCTTTTGGAAGTTTATCTTTGATTCTTGATAAAGAGGAAATAGTTTTGTAACCTATTTCCCTTCTATATTTATCACAGCGTATGTCGGCCTTGCCACTGTTGCGGGTTTCATATGGTGGTTTGTCTATGCTGATACCGGACCCAGGCTTCCGTACAGTGAACTGGTAAGCGTCTTTGATACCTATTTTCTTTTACTGTACAATCTCTCTTGTGGACTGTGTTAATGCTTCTACTGGTGAACCAGTTTTCTTTGGTAACTGAAGCTTAGATTTACACAGTGTGGTGACCCTAGGCGCTAGGCGAGTCATGCCGCCTGGTAAATTAGCTTGGCCAGTGTCTGGGCGCAGTGCAGTCCATTAGGTGAGCCTAGGTGCGTGCCTCAGGCTGCCTTTGGCGAGGGATCTTGCCTGCTTCTTGTTTAGATTCGAGAATCTGAGATGAAAACAAGAGGAAGAACCAAAACAAATTTAAATATACAACTTATTGAGGATTTAACGGTCAAATGGCGCAGTATCTCCCAATTAATTGCTTGATAAAACATAAATTTCAACTATGAAAAAAAAGCCCCGATTATTACAAAACCTAATCTGTGAACTTTTACTCACTGAAGAAGTTTTGTTATAGCTTTCACATGAGGATAGATCTCTCTGACCTACACACATATTTATTGTAGTGCTAATAGCTTAGGTGTACAATTTCTGTATTATCCAATCAATCAATAAATGAACAATATTTATTCACTCCATAATGTATCTCAGTTTTGTTTTTTTCGTTTTTTTTTCCCCTGTTACTATGTGCAACATAACCAGTTATAATATTCCGGTCTACGTTATTATTCTTGCTGGTTTCACTTGTGCTCTTTTTTGGGATCATGATGATGCCTCTTTCCTGTACCAGATGAACTTTGACACCTGCCATATGAGGCAGACAACGTATCCATGCAGCATATTTGATGATCAGCATCCATCTACTGTTTCAATGACAGTACTTGTTGTGGTAGAGATGTTCAATGCACTAAATAACCTGTGTGAAAATCAATCTCTTCTGTAAGTATCTAGTTTAAGTTTTTTTTTTTTTTTTCTATATTTTATCCCCCCCCCCCCCCAAAAAAAAAAAAAAAAAAAAAAAAAAAAAAAAAAAAAAAAAACCCTATACTTGTTGCTGTTGTTATCATTCTAAATTATATCATGTACATAAGAAATATTATCACAGTTTTATTCTTTTTCACCGTTTGTGTTTCTGGTCTTTCAATGCTGTGGATCTTATTATAAAAATTCCAGAGAGAGAGGGGGGGGGGGGTGATGGGGGGGGAATAGTTATAAAGAGGGAGATCCAGTACCCCTTTGGAAACAAATGTTGTTACATATTTCACTCTGTGTTGTGGAAATTATCAAAGAAGAGAATTTGAGTATGTATCAAAAGAGACACTGAATACTCAACTCTTCCTCTCCTGAAGATATGTTACAAAGTCTTTAAAAGATTCTGTTATTGCTTTTCATCCTAATCACCCTCATGAAAACAAAGATCAGATTGTCTGAATATATATTGTCAAGACTCAAAAGAATATTGGAGGTTCTAAACTTCTAATTGTTTTCTTATCATGTGGTATTCATAATTGATCTATTTCTCATCTTATCTCCCCTTTGAACCATAATAGCTATTGAGCTTCGGGATCCTCTTTGTTTATATGTATTAATCTAACTCTACTGGAGGCCCAATCATGTGTAAATTTAATTGGTGGGAGAGAAAACATAGTTGAAGAGGAGAGGAGGGTTGGGGGGCGGGGGGGGACATCCAGCAATATGGCTTTGTAAATACGTTTTTTGCATTTTTAAAGATTATTCACCAGTTGCTGCCATTATATTAAATGTTAACACTTGTATTGTGATTATTAGATGGTAACTACCCTTGTAATTATTGTCAGACTGTGGACAATTTTATGGTGACTAATCGTTATGATTTGGTTTCTTGTTCAGTGTTATACCTCCCTGGACTAACTTGTGGCTGGTAGGTTCTATCATATTGACCATGCTTCTTCACATACTAATTTTGTATGTTCAACCATTATCAGCTCTGTTCTCTGTAAGTCGTTAACAATTCACTACTGTTATTTGCATCGATTGGTTTGTTCTCTTTGCTGATGCTGCATGTTGTAACCAATTTTTGCTTAATCTCAGGTGACAGCACTATCTTGGACTGAATGGAAAGTTGTTTTGTATCTATCATTTCCGGTTAGCCATCTAAATTCTCTATAAAAGATTTTCAATTGTTCTGAGATGTTGACACGTTCGGTTTTTAGGCTTTTTACCTATGGTCTTTACCAAGTAGGGGGGGGGGGGGGGGGCGGGGGTGGAGCTGGCAAAATACGAACTTTTCATGACGCATCTTCGCCAAATGAAGTAAACCAGCATTCATTATGCAAAATAGGACAGTTTTCTTTCTTTACAGTTTTTTTTTTTTTACCTGTCTGGGTAAGGGTAAGCCAAGAGACTTAAGGGGGTGATGCTCCATCTGTTCCAATTCCATTTCTACCCATGTATAACTTAGTAAAGTTACTGTTCACTTCTTTTTAAAGTGACTATTAAAGTTACCCTGTGTGCACCAAGCCTAGTTTTGCATTAATTATAGTCAGTGGATTCTCATACAATAGTATGCTTGGTGTACAAATACATATAATGTGCACTGGTTGTGCAAGAGACTGTATTACAGTCAACTTTCACTTATCTGCCAAAATCAATTTGATAATCTCATTTTAGCTATTTAATGAATTTTAAAGTGCATTTTATACTCATAAGGGATGCAAGAGACTTGGTTGGAAGGAGTGAGGAAGGATATGAAGTGCATGGATTTACGTGAGGATGAAGTTTTGGATCGTAAGGGATGGAGGAGAAAGATTTATGTTGATGACTACACGGAATAATCAAATTTGGTTCATGTTAGCCGACCCCACTTTTGGGATTAAGGCTTTGATTGATTGATTGATTGAAAGTGCATTTTATACTGGCTGTAGGTAATTTTAATTGATGAACTGCTCAAATTCTTATCCAGAAATTCAAGAGGTATTGCTCTTGCGCCCTGAGTAAACAGTTTCTTTTTTTTTTTTTCTAGAATCTTAAATTATGATTGATAGGGTCCAGATTTATTCTCTTTGTGATAATGCATGATATGGTTAAGATGTACTCCACACCAAATTAACAGACCATTTAAGTTTCATATTATTTGTCATCTTAAAAGTTCGTGAATATATTTTTGTTTAAGGTATCAATACACGGTAATTATTAATTTCTTTTAATCAAGTGAGATCTAGTAAATTGCTTTATATGACAGTAAATCGGAATGGTTGGAGTACTTTTTCTTTTGACTCCAAATCTTACACTTTTTTTTTTTAATAAATTTCTGATGTACTCTGGTAGTAATATCTGACAAAAAATGAATATCATACCATACAGCCAAAGTCATGTATATGTGTTTGCTTTGTTTATGAATATTATCAGAATGGACAAGTATCACCAAGGCATCTAGATATTTGTTAGTGTAAGATGTGCCTTGTCTCAAGAATGGTTGGCTGGAATTTTGTCTCCATTTTATTGTTCACTCCTAACTTATTTTAAGGAAATATCTTTTGTATCTTACATCAATGAAACTCTCACTTGAATATCGAGTCTCTCTAAGTAAAGAACACCACATTCAGAATTGAATTTCTTATTTTTATTCCAAATATTTCTTATGTCCTTGAAATCTATGGTAGGCTTCACAATTTCTAAGAACTTAATCAGATTTTAATTGCTGAAAAATGAAAGTAATGTAATTATGTAGTTTGCAGAAGCATTTACTCATAGTTTCATTGTCTACAGGCATAAGGTTAAGGATACGGTTCTGGAAAACTGATTTGCTTCCCAAAAGAGAAATGCGTGATAAGTAATTGACGGCGGCTATGAGCCCAAGCACTCCATGCTTTATTGTGTTACAGAACAATGCTTGCTGTCTGGCCTTCAGCTTCTGTGCGGCACCTTCCAGTAAATGACTGTTGTCATCAGGTCATCTACAACATGAAAAAGAAATTTTACTGCCTATGATTCTTAAACTTCGCTATATGCTTGCACCAAGCTGTCAGCTGAGCTGAATGAAAGATTGAAAGGTATGAGGGAATTTGAACACTGAACATAATACAGAACTCTCTTTTTGTGTATACCAGGCCACAATTACAAAGAATTTTGATATCAAAATTTGTATCCTGTTCTTGTAAAGTATGTAGCGTAGGTATTCATACTTGTGCAATTAATCTAAATATGATTACTAATAGTGTACTTTTAATTACTACTGAAGATCAATAAGATAACTGAAATATATAGAGGAGGTGTTTGGATTGCACAGGATAAATCATATGAAATAAAAAAATAAATAAAAAAGAGGATGACCCAATTTATCTCTTTGATATCAAATGGCAAAATCATAAATAAATTAACAATTTTGTCGATTCATCATGACATTTTGGGAAATAAATCAAAACAGTGGGACTCATATTTGACCAAATATTTATTGGTTTATTTACATTTTTGTCAATTATCATGACATTTCGGAAAATAAATCAAAACTGTGAGATTCATATATGACCAAAAGTTTGATTAATTTACATTTTTATCATTTGATAAACATATTTTGTTTAGCAAGGAGATAAACTTGTATTTTCTTTTTATTTGAAGTGTTGGAAAAATACATTTTAATAATTCCAATATAAGCGGTTTAATTTTAATAATTCCAACTCTTATTACTTAATATCCAAACTATGGTTTATCATCTAATAATCTCAACTATTTAATGTGCTTATGTGTTTGCCTCCAATAGTCCCAATTGGTCAACCCTAAGTCAATGACTTGTTATAACAAGGTTACCATGTGTAGGCGTTTTTCGAAGTGCGCCTACGTAAAAGCATGTGGTGAATATGTTTGGCACTCATAGGAAGTGGGAATTGACATATACGATTAGGGACAACGATCAGGGACAAGGAAAGTAGGGAGTAGCCAACAAGTTTGTAAGGAACTTGTAAACCGTTCACGAATCATTAAAGGCAACCACGAATAAGAGACAATGATAGGCAACAACGATTGACCCGTGAAGGTTACACCACATTCATACTCCATGAGTTTACTAACTCCATATGGGTTCAGTTGTCAAAAGCTGACCCGACCCGAATACTCGACCTGAACCGACAATGATCTGAACCCAATCTGTACTCGAACAATGGGGTGAAACTAGTAACCTATAACCCGACCTCAACCTGACCTGATCTTGACCGAACACCAGTTTGATCTAATACTTTATGACCTGAACCAGTAACCGTCAACCGATTTAATCCGACCCGAAAACAATCCGAACCCGAACTAGTACCCGATCCAATTAAAACCTGTACCGAATCATGGAAGGTTTAATAAAATTTTATATATACCTTTTATTCAGCTTATATACTGGTATAATTTTGTAAACCCTCAATCCAATTTAATAAAATCTTTTATTCAGCTTATATACCTTTTGATCTCCATTACTCGTATATAGGTTTAGTAAAATCTTGATGATGCTAGATTAAATTATGGAAGCGTAATTATATAGTTCAACTTGACCACGTCGATATTTATTAGAATTAAACTTGAACCAAAATCCGACTCAACACTAACCCGAACCCGAATGTACCATCTTATTACTGTATTAACCCATCCAAACCCGACTCAACACAACCCGAACCTGAAATTGAACCCCGATCTAAATTTGACTTGAATTGAACCCCGACCTATATCCAAAAAGGTGAACGACCTGTTATAACTTGAACTGAAATTGACCCGGCCCGAACCCGAACACGAACCTGATCTGAAAGCTAGATTGACTCGACATAACCTGATCCTGATTTAACCCGAGACCTGATTTAACCCGTTCTGAACCCGACTTAAATACCCTAATTGACAGCTCTATTTTGAACCACGAAAGGAGGATCGGGAATGATGGTACGAAGTGAGTCATGGAGTCACATTCGCCCGTATTGACAACTACTCGATTCTTATAGTGAAAAGTATTCCTACGATCTCAAAGGCATGCAAACAAAGATTCAATTCGCTCCAAACTATTATTATGCTAAATTGGTTGAATATTAATGCAACATATAATTTTAAAACATTTTTTATCACTTTAATTAAATAACAAGATTAAAGGAACCTAAATCGGTCGTGATAAGTGACATTTATATCACTCCTAGGGGTAGTGTTTAGGTTATTTTCGTGTTTATTTTCCCTTATTTTTCCTTTTATTCTCTTGTTTTCTCTTTAATAAAGTTTCTAGTTTATTTTGGTAATTTTGGAGTGTTTTAGTTTATTTTCTTTATTTTATTAGTTTTAGTCTATTTTCGTATTTTACTTTATTTTATTTGCTTGCGTAGTTTTAATTATTTTTAGTTTAGTTTTATGTCTCTTATTTTCTATTTTATTCTATTTATTTCTATTTTATTTATTTTATTTTATTTGTCGTGGCTTTGTTTTATTTCGTCCTTTATTTATTTTCATTTTATTTATTTCCATTTTATTTATTTTTCTTTATTTATACTAATTCCTTCCTTCGGTTTTGTGTGTAGGGGTTCGGGATTCATGTCAAGTGAGTTCGGGTTCCAATTTGAGTCAAACGCCAAATGCCCATTTCACAAGCATGCTGCCCACCTTAACCTTCACCCCACCATCTCCTATCCTCCACCACACCAACTAAACACCAATTCCCCTGCTCCATCTCCCCTGTTCCAAACACCTAGCAGCCCCAACAACAATAACAATCACAGCAGCCCCTCACCAACACCCCGTAACAGCCACCATCACAACCCCCTGCTCCTTCGCCACCACAATCAACCACAGCATACCTCCAGCCTGCAACCCCGCAAACACCACACACATCATCACTCGCGCAACACCAACAACAACAGCAGCTCCATCGTCACTCACAATCACTCACGCACCCACCAACAGCAGCCACCCTCACAGCACCACCAACCATTAATTATAGCAGCTCCGACCTCTCCACTGAACCACCGTCAGCCGCCAAAACCACCGCCCACAAAGCCCGACATAGCAGCGGCCTCCAATCAGAACAACTGTAATCTCCCGTATTTTATGAAATTTATAAATATATTTTAACATATTTATGTGAATGTTTAGTTTCGATTATTTATTTACATAATTTATTTTACTATGATATAAGCAAATTAATTTAATATTTATAAAGTTAATAAAAGTATTTTATTAAATCATTTCTCTACCCATATTTTAATCATGAGTGATTGTGAAAGACCAACCCATTATTTACTAAGCCTATTTTTTTTTTAAAAAAAAACTCACTCACCTTAAGTCCAATACTATAATCTTAGTCATATCTCTTATTAGAACTAGCTAATCACCAAGCCCATATTTAATAAAAAAAAACCCCCCAAACCCCTTACTTATTCTACTCTACGTACATAAGCAAAGAAACCTCAAAAAAATCTTCCTCTGCTTTCCCCTTTATTCACGAACAGCAAAAAAAAAAAAGAAAAAAAAAAAAAGAAAATTCGGTGACCATCACCACCACCTGCTGCCGCCTCTAGTCCACCACCGGCGTCCACCTTCTGCCGCACCGCCAGCATACCACCACCGTACACCAACAACAGTTTGCCTCTTCTCCTCCCTCCTTCTTTCTTCTCTTTTGTTAAATTGTTTAAAGTTATAATCTTTATTAGGTTTTTATTTTGAATTGTTATAATTATGGTTTAATTTATGTATATGAATTATAAAAGAGTATAAATTTATAAGTTTATCATGTTTATTTTATGAAATAAAATTTCAGATTTGGTTTAATTTAAGAATTAAGGGTTTAAGCCTTGGTTTTTCATGATTTTAGGGCTTAAAATGTGTTAGTCAAGTTTCTTAAGCATATAGTGTATATATTATGTTAAAATTATATTTTTATCTATTAAAACTAATTTTCAGATTATAAAATATGTATTTTTTTGGGTTTAAACTATCCTAAATCATATTTTTAGAGTTCTATTTATACTACTTGGCTATTCTAATTGAACTATGTTAATGGGTTGCTAATAAAGTTTCAAATTTAAAGTTTTTTTTAATTAAATTTCAGACTTTGTGATATGAATTGTATTATCTTAGTATCAAATAAGACGTATTTATGTCTCTACACATTTTATTAAGCTACTACTTTGATATTTATTCAAGCGTAGAGTGTTGATTTTCCAAAAGATAATAACAAGCTAAATTTTCAGATTTTCTTAGTAGCTTAAGTATACTGTAATTTTATGTATAAAGGTGTATTTTAAGGTTTTTATGAAGGAAATATAAGGAACTATATATAAGCTTTTGATTATAATAAAAGGGAAGGTTTAAAAGTGCTGTTTAATTGGATTTTGAAGGTAAAGTAAGTTAGTATTGCTGTAAATTTGGTTGTTTGAGTATTGATTGAAATCTTATTGTTTGGTTTAGGAGAGGTCTTTATAGGAGGTGAATTCTAGTTGGTTAAGTGGCCAACCAAATTCGTTTACTCAAGATACGTACGAGTTACGAAACCTTGCCTTTAGAAGCATGTTTAGGAATGAAACGAGAACTTAGTAGCATGTATAGAGAAGACTGGGAATAACTGTTTGGTTATACATTGTGAATTTCGAATGATGTGTACTATTTTACTTGGCAAATATTATTTATGTATTAACTTTGCAAGGTGCAATTAGAGGCAAAGGTATGTAAGTATGTGGAATGGTTTATTTATTACTCATTCATGATTACTGAAATAGGATGAGTAAAAGAAGAATTCAAGTCTTATAAGACGAGGTTAAGGTTTTGGGGTGCCCTATGCACTCAAGGTGTTTATACACCGAGGTAGTTAAAGGAATAAATAATAAATGTTGCTTGTCACTAATAAATCAAGAAATAAAATTGGAAAGTTGTTTTACTTGATTGAATTGATATTGGATTGATTGTATTGTTATGAGTCATCACCAAGTCTAAACCTGTAAATCACGTAAAGTGCAAGATGGATGAGCAATAAAACTCTGGATTGGTGCACTTCTGGAGTAATGACAATCAGGGGTTGGGGTACACGGGGTATTAGCCGTGTACTTTTCTCGAGGCCGTCTGATCTGCGAGTCTCTTATTTCAAATACTTTTCAAAACTAGGAGTTAGGTGAGATCTCATACTAACTACGGTCACGGAGTCGCGCCCGTGGTCGTTGGATGTTTATTGATGTTTCCGAAAGGAGGCATGGGATTTTCTTTATTGATGTTCCAAATGGAGCATGGGTTGGACAACCTTGTCTATTGCTTAATCCAATGAATAAATTGAAATGAGTTAGCTACTATTAACTAGTGAAGTCTTAAAAAAATTGATAGTTGAGTCGTGTGTTGAGTCTACAATTTAAAGATGTATGATGATTGATTATTAGTAGCATGTTAGGGATTTCTTATTTTATTTCGCAGCTCATATGTACTCAGCTTTGCTGTTTGCGTGCTTTTGTGTGTGTCTTTCTTTGGTCATGGCCTTCGCCTTTCAATGACCCTGTGACGATCCAATTTTTTTACACTTGTAATATTGGGGAGCAGATTAACCACAAGTTCTTACACATGTAACATCCGCATCAGGGTTGTGGGATTTTGAGTGAAGAGTTGGTTATTGTTCGCAGTTTATTTCTTTTCATGAGTTTGGATTTATTTAAACTCGGATTTATTTTTATACTTCTTCTTCTAGTTTGGATTTTGAATAAGGGCCTTAATGGTTCCAACTTGTAACACTTAATCCGGTTTGTTTATTGGTTTTGAAACTTATTTATAACTGAGTTAGTTTTTCCGCTGCTATTTTCCGATAAAGCCTTAACGTTTGAACACGTGGCGGTAACACGCCAGTAATTCTCTTGGATATTGTTCAGGGTACTCACAGGTTTAAAGAGAGAATTATTGGGGTGTTATAACAGCCACCAGCCGCAAGCTCTAATTCAGCCTCAATTTCAATACCCTTCAGAGCGGACGCTCACTCCTCTGAAGCGGCCGCTCCATTCTTGGTTCAATTTCACCAATTTGAGGCAGAAGATCAGAGCGGACGCTCCGATGAGTATGAGCGGCCGCTCCGAGTTTCGCGTGTGAGATTGTACGGATTAATGAATTTGTGCGGTTGTGATTCCTTCCATTAATCGAACGGCTGGTGATTGAGTGATAATTGCTTGATTACCGTTGATTATTGTTATCAATGGTTGATGAACGGTTGAGATGGTGATGCGCTTCAATGGAGTTCAGAGCAGCCAAATGCGAAGGAAGGGGAAAGGGCTGACGGTTTTGGGAGAATTGTGGGATTATTTTTATTTCTTTTTCTTTTATTTTCTTTGTTCTTTTTATTTTCCTTTTCTTATTTCCTTTTATTTCCTTTCTCTTTATTTCTTTTTATTTTCTTTGTTTTCTTTATTTTATTTTTCTTATTTTTATTAGCTTAGTATATATACCCATTTTTGGGGTAATTAGAAGGAACTTTTGAATCATCCATTTTATTCTACTCTCTAATTAGTTTTTAGGAGAGCTTCTCTCTCTAGGTTTAGTTTAGGGTTAGGGTAGTTTAGAGAGAGAAAGTGAGGGTTTCACCATTATTGAACTTGGATTTTGAAGAAGAAATTGATCATCTTTTCTATTAATTTACATCTTCAATCAATGAGAATCTCTAACTCTCTCTCCTCTATTTTTATTGCTTTATTTTTATTATTGTTTTAGTTGTTGGTATTACTTGTTAATCATGTTGATTCTTGGTTATTTGTTAATTAATCTTGTTATTATCATGATTAGTGAGTAATTTCCCCATTAAGGGGATGGTTGTGGTGTAGTTGGATCTTGAGCATGTTCTAGGTTTAGAGTTGATTTATTTGTAATTAAAGTCTTTATATGCTTGATATTCTTTAATCTTCTTGCAAGTGCACATTGTTGGTTGATTAAAGGTGAATCTTTGCTAACAAGGAACGGAAGTTGTCTTAGTTAAGGTTCATTATTATCGATTGTTATTTAATAGTACCTCCTAGTATATGGTTCTAATGTGGAAACATAAAGGCTATGTTGGGAGAAGCCAATTGACCCCGGAAGGCGGCTAGATTGGATCTTTTATTTCGATATTTGAGCATGTTTAGTTCATAGTTAATTCAATTTCTATGCTTTTGTTTATGTTCAAGTGAGTGCTATACCTAAACCATTTCCCTTAATGTTTTATTTCATTGTTTTAGCATTTTTAGACTTTAGTTTATTTATCTCCTATTCCGGACTAGCTTAATTGTTGATAACATTTGGTGGTGTTTAACCGTTCTCTGTGGTTCGACCCCTATGCTTGCCTTATACTCGTATTAGGTTTGTTTAGGTTGTATAAATTGTATTTGATCTAGGGATAGACAATTGACGACGCGTTTATTCCCTTGTCAGGTCGTCCAAATTATCTTATTAGTTGTGATTTTCAATTACAAGAGAATATTTTTTCTCGGGTTGTCGGGACATCGGGTCGGGTCAGTCGGGTCGGGTATTTTTGAACACCCCTATATTCCCTTTAACATGCAATATGGTGATCATAATAAATATAATAAAACCAACATTAATATTGGAAGCAATTCAACAATAATAGCGTTAGTCAAATCAAATAATAACCCCAATCTTGATACTATCAATAAGAATAATTAAGTGATTATTTACTCACTTTCCGCGTTTCCTTGAATTGCTACATCATGAATTATGGAAAGATGTATTATGGAAGAATATGGTGGCTAGGGTTTAGGCTAGAGCAAGAGAAAGAAAAGAAAGAATTATTTTTGTGTATAAGAGAGGAATAGAGAATGATTTGGTGATCAAGCTTGTTGATAATTGAAAAAGGGGTGATATGGCCTCTATTTATAATGAAAAAAGAAGGGTCGAAGAATTAAGATAAAATCCGAATTTAATCGGAATAAAACTCGATAGACAGCAATTTTTGCAGTTTTTGTTTGTATCATATCTTTTGATCCAAAAATTGGAATAAGATAAATAATATGTCGTTGAAAAGATCTTGAAGAATACTTTCCAACCCAATTAGAATCAGATTAAAATATTTTGTAGAATAAAAGATGTAACCGAAATAGTAAGACCGTGTCAGTTTTGGATAGAGTTTCGTATTTCTTTTATATCTTTTTCGTTATATCTCGGAATTAATATTATAATCATTGGAAAAATAATTTCAAGGACTATCCAACCATTTAAGATTTGGTTAAAAACTATGAATCACGAAAATAATATCTGACTATCTTTGAACGTCTCTCAATTCGAATAGAATTAGAACTTTCAAAAAGAGAAGTTTTATTTAATTTCAAACTATTTAATCTTATCTTTTCAAAAAGGATAATTAAGATTTTATAGAAACTTATAGAAGCTTTTAAGAGCATCTCCAATGGTTCAATTATAAGGACTTGCTCGCAATTTAAATAAAGTTCCTAGCTACATGCTTACCATTGGAGAATAAAAAATTGAGCAACATGCTAGCAATTGTAGCCCAACCAAGCTACATGCTTGATTGAAAAAGAGACAAATAATCTCCATTCATATTGGAACATGTGTATAATTATCTATTATTTTTTTAAAACTTTATTTTTTTGCAAACTACAATATGTTGTGGCTTACCATTGAAACAAGTTGTTGCTTAAAAAGTGTTGTAGCTTAGAAATTTATGTGGAAAAGCAAGCTACAAAGCATTGTAGCTTGCCATTGGAGATGCTCTAATTAATCCTAATTTGTTTAGGAATGGGACTAAATTCTTTGGACCCTCCCCATGATCATTGGGTCGTAGGTAAAGTGGACTTAGGTTCGGTTTAGGCTCAGTTTAGTATTTTGGCCATAACTTATTCGTTATAAGTCGGATTTGGGCTTATAATATATCGTTGGAAAGAATTTTTCAAGATTCAACGAACTATTCAATCATTGGACCCAGATTATGGACCAAAATAAATTGGAGTAAACCTTTCAAGGCTTCCTTGAACTCATCCCACCCATAGTTTGGTCTTTTCAGCAACTCATCTTTTCTTTGGGCACACCATAAGTCAGCTTCCTCCCTCAAGTAGTAAACCCCATTATTCACCCTCAGCTCACTTGGGTAATTGATAGCATCAAACAACTTATCAAACTCCCTAATCCAGTTTTCAAGGTTGCTGGGTCCTCCTTTCCCAAGTAAACAGGTGGCTTAGCTACAGCTACCCTCTTAAAGACTTCACTATAGGAATCAAGCTCAGGATTTCGGTGTTCCCTATTCACCACTTTCGTGATGTTCTCAGTAATCTGGGTCAACTACTTAAGGACCTTTCCAACTTTGGAACTAGTGCACTTATTTCTTTATTGATCCCTCATTCTTGGAGACATAATTCCTGGGCATGATTACACTTTGGAAATCAAAACAAGTCCTACTCATACAAGCATTTAATTCACTTAATAACATAGAGAAAATTTAAATAAAAATAACTTTCATATCATTAATAATTTATAAGAAGTACAACTTTTGCAATCTAGGCAATTATTTAAAAAAAGACAATAACATAGTCATGTTTTATTCATTCAGATAGCACTGTGAGCATAGCCATCTTCAACTTGATCATAATCAAATCATCTCGCCTATCACTTGGTTCAGTCATAAAGATGGGGTTGTAACCACTATAGCTTGGAGTAAGGCCTGACGAACTTGACCCTGAATCACTTTGGTTATTGTCCGGGCCAGGGTTATAGAAGAAACAATGGGTTTTTGGGCTTTTGAGCATGAGGCTTTTTCTTTGGCAACTTGGGCACGGGTTCTAGGCCTTTTAGCAATGTGGAAGTGGGCTAGAATGTTTTGAAGATTCGTAGCTTAGAATTTGGCTAGGAGAACGGTAATGCTTGCTCCTACCAAGAGGTGGTATGGACTCATCACTAGATTCCACATACTCATGTCTCTTCTTTTGGTAAGAAAAAGGTACTTGGGCATTTAAGAAGTACATTTGATCATTAGTTCCAAAGGTGCTATCCTTTGGGATCGTGGGAACTTTCACAACTTCTCTCCTAGGTTCATACTTGCGCTCCACATAGTGCAAGTCCCTCTTAAGTCTAGACATGCTTGCTAACCACTTCCCTTCATGATGACGTTTCTCATACCACATCCCATTTTCCTAGATCACATCCCCATATTTGTCAAAGTGAGGCTGGTATTTTTCAATTCTAGGCAAATGAGCCAAGGCCAAAAGAACCATCCAAGGTTGTTGGGTCAAGGCTTCCTCACCACACTTCTCATAAAGGGCCAAGGCTAAAGTACAAATTCCATTCATGAACTCACTAACTTTGACTCCACTATCTTTCAAGTAATGAATGTCAAAATATTGGTGTCTCATTTCATCAATCTTTTCCATTTGTTTCATACACATATGCAATTTATAACTCAATCAACCAAGCATAACTCAAGATCACCCAACCATGGGTAATAACTCCAAAAATTTCAGAGCTTATGACCATTCCCTAAGGTGTTTTAACACCAACTTTAAAGCACACATAATCGCATACTCAAGTTTCAAATAATTTCAATTTTATTTAGGAAAATTTGTAAATTACCACCCAAAAATAGAACCATTTTCGAAGTAACCACCCATTAAAATTTTTATTTTAAATTACCACCCCTTAAATTAATTAATTATGCAGATTACCACCTTTTTTAAATTTCCGACTAAATTCAGATGTGTGGGGCCCTCCTAACGGCAAATAACGGCTAGTTCTTGCTTCCCAAATGAATTCCCCCTCGATTTTGTCCTATATAACACATCTCCCACCCTACTTTGCAATTTATACTCCAAATTCTCCCCAAATTCCACAAATTTCACCCCAAACATATTTGCTTGTAATTGCAGAAGCGTCCTCAAGAAACTTCATAGGTGAATTCGCATCATGTAAATTTTTTCATTCTTTAAATTTAGGGTTCTTATTGTTGTTAAATTGGGGGAAACTGGTGATTAGTTGATTAGGGTTTATTTTCTTCGTAAATTAGGGTTCTTATTGTATTGTAATTGGGGGAAATTGGGTGTTTAGTTAATTAGGGTTCATGTTCTTCGGTCAATTTTCGTTTTCAGTCATTGAATTGCTGCTAATTCTGGGAAAATTGTGTTTGCAATTTGTGTACTTAAGTACTTACCTCTGACGTCGCCATTGACAACAAGCAATTGTCAGGTGAATGAACTCAGCAACTGGTCCCTAGCAAACGCCCTAATAATGGCGACTTTCGCAATCAAGCTTCAAGCAAAACCCCAATCAGACAGGAGCAACTTTTTAGGATAAACTAAAACGAGTTTAGGGTTTTAATCTGCAATTTAGGATCCTAATTTGAAAAATGGGTGAGAATTTATGGAGATAGGTGGATTTGCAGAGAGAATTTAAAGAGAGAATTGAGAGAGGAGTAGTTTCAATAGCGTAGAATAGTGAAATCGACAAAAAGGAACAAAAACTAGGAGGGAAGTCACGGTTGTGGGACCCACACATCTGAATTTAGTCGGAAATTTTAAAAAGGTGGTAATCTGCGTGATTAATTAATTTAAGGGGTGGTAATTTAAAATAAAATTTTTAATGGGTGGTTATTTCGAAAATGGTTCTATTTTTGGGTGGTAATTTACAAATTTTCCTTTTATTTATTTTTTAAAATAATAAATATGTACTTGAATCTAGATTAAAGGACGGTCAAGCCCGCGTCTCCCAAGAAAGTTACCTACGACGTTGAGGCAAGCCTTTTCAAGACATAAAGACGTACCCATTACAGGCCTCCGTAGAGAACTCGAGCATCCTTTTCCCTTTCATCTTTCCACAAATAGGAAAATAGTTTTTAAGTAAAAGTAAAGCTTTTGACTCTTCACACAAATGCAAAACTCTATCGATCCTAATGCCCTTCTTAGGTCTACCCACCATTTTTATTATTATTCCAATTTTAATCTTTTTTAGGACCTTGAAAACTGATTCCGCTTTGTAACACCCCCAAATCTCCCTATACGGAAATACTAGTATAATACATATAATTATACCGTAGAGATAGACTTAGGCGTAATACTGTCGCGTGATTACGCAAGGCTACTCAAATTTACTAAATAAACTAATACTTTGCAGCGGAAACTTCAACACTCTTCTTTATTAATTAATAATATACTAAAATAGTAACCAATGTCATGAGTACTCAAAGTTAAATACAAAGACCAATATTTCCTAATCTAGGTGAAACCATTCCCGTGACTTCAAATGCTCAACATTGACTCCACATGAAATAAATCAACACTGCTTACCATTACGGTAAACAGGGCGAACCAAAACAAAATATATAAGAAGTACAGGTTAGCAAAATATGCTAAGTACGATAAGTGCAAGATAATTAAACTCAATTTATTTGCAAACATGCTTTTGAAATCAATTCCAATAATTCCAAACTCATGATTCAAAACCAATTTCAATAACCAAAATTAATATTCAATAAACCAAATCAAATTATCTTAAAACTAATTCCTCTCCCAAGTCTGCGCACCCCCCAAGCTAGTCTCCTTATGTTACAAGGCTATTCTTGAGGAAAGATCCGGTCATACAAAGTCCAAGGCCTTATCAATAAACCAAATCCGCATAGTAGGATTACCAACATGCTTGTAAAGCATTAATAATAATAATAATAATAATAATAATAATAATAATAATAATAATAATAATAATAATAATAATAATAATAACTCAAAATGATTAATAAATCCTCTTTTAAAACCAATAATTCCCACTTTTTAAAATAATAAATTCCAAAACTCCTTTTATTAAATTCAACATGCTTCCAACCTCAAACCTTTTAAAAACATGAATCATAATTTAATTTATTTAAAACATGATATAAAATCAATACACCAATTTCTTTATCAATACAAATTTATTTAAACATACTTTTATTTTATAAAACATAATTCAATTCAATGTAATTCAAACATCACAAAATCATTCAAAAATGCTTATTCAACCAATCACTTCAAGGTATCTAGCCACCTAACGTACCTTAATCCTCGCTTAGCCAAAACACTCCAAATGAAACCTCAAGGATCTTGATCAAAAACACCCTAAAAATAAATATAACCTTAATTAATATAAGGTTAATAAATAATCACAATAATTAAATTAAAAACCTCCCAACTATATGTACATAAACCTTTTAAAATTACTTTATCATAAACATTATTAAAATCTTATTTTAAAAGATTAAAATTACTCATAATAATTTTTTTTATAAATCTCCCATAATAATAATAATAATAATAATTGAATAAGAGAAAAGAAGAAGAAAAGATAAGAAACCAAGGAGAAGAGAAGGGAGGAGGTGCGGCAAGGGCAGCAGCACGACGGCAGGTGGCTGCTGCCGGTGGTGGCTGGAGGCGGCAGGTGGTGCCGGTGGTGGAAGGTGGTGCTCGGTGGTGATGGTTGGCACAAGGAGAAAAAAGAAAAAGAATAAGAAATTAATTAGAGAATTTGAGAGAGAATAATGAGAATTTGTGTGAGATTTGATCATGAATTGAAGGGGTATTTATAGGCTAGTGTAAGCATGAATTATGGTAGAAAAATGTAGGAAGAATTATGGTAAGTAAGGTGTAGGGAATATTTCAAGCATTCCCCTAAACTTGAACCCCATTGTGATCATACACTAAAGTATAGTGGCGTCCAAAGGGAAGGAAACAAGAGCAAAAGAGTCGCCAACAAGTTTTAAGAACTTGTTAACTGTTCACGGGGTGAAGGTTACACCCTTAAACGATCCATGAGAACGTCAACTCCAATAGGCCTGGAACCATGACTGGATTTTCGGGGATGATGATACGAATCCAATCTAAAAAAGAAAGAACCCGCCATAAAATAGGCCTCTAATTTATTCTACTCATATTCATGTGCTTAGTTCGTCATGAATTTTTATTTATTTTATTTTATTTATTTATTTATTTATTTGCAATGCAATACTGATCATATGCAAGAAAAGAAATGCTCATTTTATTAAAAGGAAAAAACCTACCAAATAAATCTAAGGAAAAAGAAAGGTGTCTATGCTAGACTTATTGGGGAAAGGAATAAAAAAGAAATAGGAAAAGAGGTCACGAAATCTTGTCGTTAAAGCTCGCCTCTTGTCTTGTGCCTTATCATCACACGGTCGTCTTGCCGACTCTAGAGGTATACGAAGCTTGTTATTGTCGATCAAATATTGGATGGCCTCCTTTAGCTTCCAACAGCTCTCAGTAGTATGACCCCTACCTTGATGGTACTTGCAATGTGCATCTAGATTCCAACTAGGCAATCTCTTTTCAGGTGCGGGATCTTGAATAAATCCAATGGGAGTATAAATCCCTTAGTATAGAGTCGATCGAAGGCAGCATTATAGCTCATCCCAATGGGGGTGAAGTCTTTCCTTAGTCACTTCTTTGATCCTTGGTTATCCATGGCAAGTGTGAGCTTCTGTAGAAACCCAAATGTAGATAGTGTCATTGGTCTACTAACCCTAATCAAATTAATTATTTATAACCTAAACTACCCTAATACGAGTATAGGGGTAAGTAAAGGGTCGAACCCAAAAGGACTAAGTGTATCAATCTATGCTAATTAGACTACTAGAAAAGCTTGTGAGATAGAAAGAGATTCAACTAAACACAACTAAGGACACAAATAACTAAAACTAGGGAAGGTGGAATCCAATTACATCAATGCGTTCAACAAAATCATACAATTAGATGAAAATGACCTTGATTAGGAACAATCAACACAATTAACTCACTCTCGCACAATTAAGCATGTTAATTATCCTACTAAACTAATTCACTCTCGTGCAACTAGCCTAGCAAAGGTATGGAAGAATTTAGACCCTCAACCAACTCACTCTCGCACAATTGATTGAAAGCACAATTAAAAGCATAGAATCAATTAGATAGAAAGATTCCCTCAGAAACCCACGATCTCCCCTTCTCTTTCATTTGGATGTTCTGTACTTCCATCATCACCATCACGCATCATCAATTATCATAATCACCACCGTCAATCCTCATCGTCATCAATCAAGCGTCAATCAAGGCCGTTCAATTTTCATTAAAACTCGCGTGAGAAGCTCGTGATTGAACCCACAATTGCGCGCCCGCGAAGACATCGCGCAGAGGTCGCGCAAATGCTACTGTATCATTCTGTTCTTTGGAGTCCAATTGTGTGCGCCTTCTGACAGGGCTGTGCGCCCGCGGAGGTCTGGGTAGCTGCAATTATGAATTCGGGCTAATTGATTGCGGTGGCTGGAGGCGTTGAGTTGCGGTGGCTGGAGCAGGGGAGTTGCGTTTGGGCTGTTATTCTGATTGGTGGTGTTGGTGTTGGTTGCAGCTGCTGGTGTTGGGTGGTGTCGGTGTGAAGGCTGTAGATGCGGGGCTGGGCAGCAGGGGAAGGCCGTGGTTGCTGTGGGAATTTGTGTGGTGTAAGATGGCTGTTGTTGGTGTTGGTGTTGGTGTTGGTGGGTCCTGGTGTGTGTGACTGATGGTGGTTGGGGTGAGTTGCAAGGCTGATTTGAGGTGTTGTTGTGAGGGATGTTGCGGGGTGATGGTGTATTGTTGATTGGGTGAAGCAGGGGAGAAGCAGGGGGAGTGCGTGTGCTGGTGTTGTGTTATTGATGTTGCTGTTGGTGTTGGTGGGTGGAGGTTGGAGCAGGACAGTGTGTGGTGTTTGCGGGGTTGCAGGCTGGAGGTTTGATTGGTGGTTTAATTGGTGCTGCTGGTTGTTGTTGTTGGGCTGTTTTGCGTGAGGGAGAGCAGGGAGCAGGGGAGACGGGTGCGTGACTGGTGTGGTGTAGGTTAAGGTGTGGGGTGGTGATGGTTAACGTAGCAGCAGGGGAAGAGCAGGGACATTGTGCATTTGCCTCGGACCCCGAACTCGAACATGACCTTGAAACCCGAAACACCTACAATTAAAAACACGAGGGTGAATTGGAAAATAAAATAAAATAAGAAAAATAAAGTAAAATAAAATAAGATAAATAAAGTAAAATAAAATAAAATGCTAAAACTAAAGAAATAATAAAAATAAAAATAAATGAAATAAAATAAAATAAAATATACTAGAAACTAAAAGAAAATAAATAAGACGAGAGAAGCCGGAAATTATTAACTAAAACTACAAAAATAAACTAAAAACTAATAAAAAAGCAAAAATACTCAAAATAAATATAAAAGACGAGAGTAATAAAATAATAGAAATAAGGATAAAAAGGGTGAAATTATTGGAAAATAAGCCGGAATACGACTCAATAAATACCCTAAAAGTGACATAAAAGTCACTTATCAGTTTCCCAAAACCAAACCCAGTGATGAATATCTTTCACGTCATTTGATTATCGAATGAAGTGAAAGTGTGGAAAGTCTAGTGATGCGGTTATTTTTAATAAAGTACCTTATTTCTGATTTTGAAAACCTGCTCTATTTATGAAAAACGTCTAATCCAATTTAGTTTGGTTCATGATATGGGTCCAATAATGGTGTAGTTGGATGGGGATTGAAAAGACCTTTCCAACGATATTTATAAGCCCAATTCCAATGAATAATGAAGAAGATATGGCCAAAATACTAAATTGGGCCCAAACCGAATTTTACCTAGCTACGACCCAATGATCAGGAGGAGGGTCCAAGGGTTTAATAATATTCCTAAACTAATTAGGATTAATTAGAAGCTTTTATAAGATTCTAAAAGATCTTAGTTATCCTTCTTTGAAAAGATAACATCAAAGAATTTGAAATTGAATAAATAAAACTTTACTTTTTTATTTTTTAAGTCTTACTTTTATTCGAATTTAAAGATGTTCAAAGACAGTCAGATATTATTTTCGTCCCTCATAATCTTTATCCAAATTTTATACGGTTGGGTATATCTTGAAATTATCTTTCCAATGATATATTATAATATTAATTCCGAGCTATAACAAAAAAGATATGAAAGAAATACGAAACTTTATCCAAAACTGAGACCCTTCCACTATTTCGGCCATATTTTTTTATCTACAAAAGACTTTAATCTGATTCTAATTGGGTTGGAAATTAGACTTCAAGATCTTTCCAACAACATATTATATTCCTTATTTTAACTTCTGGATCAAAAGATATGATAAAAACAAAATCCGCAAAAAAAAACTGTCTCAGCGCCAAACGACAATCCTGTCGACTGGCGCAGGCGCTGCACCTGTCACCTGGCGACAGGAGGTCTTTTATTCTGATTCAAATTCTAACCTTTTCTATCGATTTCCGGACTATTTTTTTTATGAATAAAGTCCTAGACCTCCGTTTTCAAATCAACCAGTTCTTCTCTTCTCTCAGTTAAGCAATATAACTTATTCTTTCTCCTTCTAGCTTTTCTAAACTAGCCTTTTCAAAATACACCATACCGCACACAGTAGATCTAGACACACCTAGCCAAGTTCGAAGTTGCCTTCTCCCTAGACGTGAAAGGTTGATACCTTCTGATGGTTTGGTTTTTAGGGAGACACATTTGGGTGTCTACATAGGGTTTAAGGGATTACTTGGAGAAGTGAGTAAAAGAATTAAGGAAAGTTTTAATATCAAGGTGATTGTGTATAATTGAATATGCAAGGTATGTATGTCATAAAAAATAATAAGGAAATTGGAATTACTTGGGGAATAATTAAGAAGAATGAATGGCAAGAAAATGTGATGATTAAATATTACAAAGATGGAGAAATAGAATTAAGGAAAATAAGAGATTTTTGGAGATAATTAAAAATACAATTTTACCTAATAAATTCCCCCAAAATAATTCAAGAGGGCCGAAAATATTGAGCTTACCATAGCTCAAATTTTCGGATTCCTCTAGATATATTTAGGAAGATTTTGCTCGGTTTTTAAGAAATAAAATAATTGTATAAATAATATAAAATAATTAATTAATTAAATACCAATTATTCACCAACAAAATAACCAAGAAAAATCAGATTTCCTACACATAGGAAATCCGAAATTCCTATCTAATAAATGGGAATTTTTTGACATATTAATTAATTAATAAAATATAGTTTTTGCCTTAAATAAAATATCCGAAATATATAAATAATCCGATTTTTAAAATAGGATAAATGGATAATAATTATAATCCAAAATAATGATTAGTTTTCAAAATACTTTTGGCGCCAAAATTCAGATATTATTTTGGCTCCAAATAATAAATTTACTAAAATACCCTTTTTATAAAAGAATTCCTAATTAATTAATTAGAAAATACGGGGTATTACACTCCAGATCTGGAATTTTTATGGTCGAATATGTGTAGGAGTTTATAGGTACTACGCAGCAGAAATAATAAGAATCATATTCAATTAAGCACCTAATCCCAAGAATCACATGCATAACACACAAGACACATAATCATACTATAGGGAATATTTCAAGCATCATAACTCCAAGCTTGAACCCTATTGTGATCATACACTTAAGTATGGTGGCGTCCAAAGGGAAAGAAAAGAGAGCAAAAGAGTCGTCAACAAGTTTTAGGAACTTGTAAATCGTTCATGAGGTGAAGGTTACACCCCTTAACGATCCATGAGATCGTCAACTCCATAAGGTCTTGAACCAAATAGGGTTCGGAGATGAGGGTACTAATCCAATCTACAAAAGAAAGGACCCGCCCTAAAATATAGGCCTCTACTTTATTCTACTCGTATTCATGTGCGCTTTTTGACTAACATGCAATCATTATATTAACCCTAAACCTGTTTTTCTATGTTGGTTGAATATTAATGCACAAATAAAATATTATTGGCAATCACTTGAATTAAAATCATATTAGCCTAAACCAAATTATTAACTATCTTACTAAGCGTGATTTAAAGTACAAATTCCCTTTAAACATGCATAAAGGCATGATCAAGCAATAACAATAAATAACAATAATCAAGCAACATAATCATGATCAATGATATCCATAATCATTATCATAATCATAATAAGGCATAATAAAGCTTAATAATAATAGCAAGATCCTAGGTATGATACTAACAAGATTAATAACAAATCCTAACATGTCACTAAACAATAAAGATCAAAGATTTAAATCTAACATGATACTAACATGCTATTAGAAAAGAATAAGAGACATCCTAAACATGATACTAGAAAACAATAAATAACATCCCAACATGATACTAGTTTTAAACAAATCTAAACATGCTTTCTACATTGAAATTAAAATAGGGAGTAAGATAATTTACTTACTTTGAAGCCTCGTACCTCTTTTCAATAACAAAATAAACAAGTTAGCAAACTTCAATGAAAAAAAAATCAAAGAATTAAATTAAATAATTGAAAGAAAGAGTTAAAAAGTTTAGACTGGATTTGGGACTAAACCCTCATAAATTATCAACCTTTCAAGTCTAGGGCGAAGGCAACTTCGAACTTGGTTAGGTGTTTCAAGATCTTGTGAGTGCAGTATTGTGTTTGTAAAAGGCTAGCTAGAAAGAGCGAGAAAATATCAAGTAGTTCTTAATGAGAGTTGATAGAGAATTAATTATTAAAAACGGAGGTCCAAAGACCCTATTTATAGGAAAAAATAGTCCGGAAATAGGTAGAATTTGATAAGGAATAAAACTCCACGATGTCGCCGCAAAACTAACTTGTCACCAAGCGACAAGCCTTGTCGCGTGGCAACAAGCCTGTTGTTTGGCGACAGCTTGGATTTTCACGCGCTTTCAACACGAAGTCCAATTGTCAATCAAAATTGATCTGGACAGTCCGTACGAAGGCTAAAATTGTATTTTTACATAAAACAACATTTTATTCCAAGTAAAACTCATAAAAACACGATTATCAATCCTAATTCCATTAGGATTTAAGAGAATCTTCTAGAGAGTTCTAGAAGACTATAATCAATCCTAATTAGGGGTATTCAAATCGAGTACCCGGAGTTTCGAGTAGTTGTGAATCTGTCCCATGTTCCGACCCGAATATCAACCCGGGTACCCGAATTATTCGGGTCGGGACATAGGGTACTCGAAATTCTTTCTTTTTTAAAAAAAAAAACACAATGTAAAATCCAAAATTAAATTTACAATTTCTAGGAAAAATGTAGAAAAAAAACCATGGAATTAACAACTTAAAGATTGAATCTTTGATGCGAAAAATAAACAAATAATTTAAAAGGGATTGACAATTTAATGAAATTGGAAAATTAAGAGGAGAACAAGAATTAGAAATAGAAGCCATGAACAATCGAACATGGTTGTATAAACCCCTCCTCTTTTCTTCTTCATTGTCGTACATGGCAGAAAACGATTCCTGTCGATTCCCGTCGATGAAGGAACTAAATTCCCGTCGATTCCCGTCGATGAAGAAGCTCAATTCAAGGAAGGTAATGCAAGAGAGAGAGAGAGAGAAAGAGAGAGAGAGAGAGTGAGAGAGGGAATGAGAGAGATGCAAGGGGAGAGAGAGAGGGAGAGAGAGAGAACCATAACTAGGGTTTTCTGAATTATTTTGATAATATTGCTTTAAATGGGTTGGGCTTTATTTTAAGGGAGGTTTTTTTTTAAAATAAAAGATATTAGGTAATCCAGGTACCCGCTTATTAAAAAATATGACCCATGTTCCGACCCGGATAACAAGCAATTTTCTCGGGTCGGGAACCCGTCCCGAAAAAATAATTTTTTCCTCCAATTTTCCCATCGGATATTTACCGGGTCATTAGGAAATCGGATCGGGGGTTTTTTGGATCACCCCTAATCCTAATAGCTTTAGGAATGATAATTGACATTGGGACCTCCCCTAGATCATTGGGCCGCATGTAAAGATCAAACCGGGCCCAGTTTAGTATTTTGGCCATAACCTCCTCAATATTCATCGGAATTGGGCTTATAATATATCGTCGGAAAGCTCTTTGCGAGCCCCATCCAACTACACTATTATTGGACCCTTATCATGGACCAAGATAAACTGGATTGGATATTTTTATAAAATAGAGTTGGTTTTCGAAAACAGAAAGAAAGATTTTAATAAAAACTAACCGCAACACTTGACTTTTCACACTTTCACTTTATTCGATTATGATTCAACGCGAAAGGCATTCATCACTGGGTTTGGTTTTGGGGAGATACAATTTGGTGTCTACACATACCTTTGAAGCGTGAATTCCACGTAGCTATTCGACAGGCAAATCAGGGAGAGAATAGAGCCCCAAATGTTGCTCCTCTACTTAGTCCACGAGATTCGAACGAGCCGTCCACAAAAACTAGATTGGTCGAGTGATTGAGGAAAACCGTGATCACCACCTTTTCGGACAACCGACCACCGCATGAACCACCACCACGACGAGATACCACCAGCACCGAGGAAGAGGAGAGAACCGTGAGAGAGAGGACTTTGAGAGGGGTTGGGCTTCGTGTTTGCTAATTAGGGTTTGATCAATAGATCAGTAAAACTGCATTACTGCAAACCTAGGCACCTAGTCTATTTATAATCTCATTATAATTAGACTAGGGCACGAAGCCCAAAACCCCTTCTAATCTTCCATATGGCCGGCCACCTAGAGTGATGAGGCCCATGATGGGCCTCGTCCTCTAATGCTCGATCTAGCCCCTTTGTGTGACCTTATAGGATCCTTCCAATCGGGCTTTGGCCTTTTATTACTAGTCAAAAGATCGTTAGTACCTCTAGATATGGGAAAACGACGACCCAAATGTACGGACTTAATTATCTCCATAATTTGATCCATTTATATATCTAGTAATTGCACACGACGAAGACATAAATCCTTCGATTTGACCATGAAAAACCATAACTCATTTGTTGAAGAAAATTCGAACACCATAATTTGTTTCGTAACGAAAATCCGAACACCAAAACTCCAGATATGCAAAGAATGAAGAAGAAAAAGAGAACAAAAATGGAGGGGCGTGAGATGCGAACAAATTGAAAATGGAGGGGAGTGAGATGCGAACGAAAATGGAGATGTGATCAGAGACGTGATAAGAAAGAGAAGAAGAAGAAAGGAAACAGAAGAAAAAGGAAATAGAAGAAAGAGATGGAGGAGCGTGAGAAAGAGAAAGAAAGAGATGGAGGAGCGTGAGAAAGAGAAAGAGGAGGGGTGAGTAGCGTGAGGAAGTGACTGAAGTAGATTAGGGTTTGTGACTTGTGAGAATTGGGCATATTTTTATACCGTATTTTTTTAATTAAAAAAAAGGTCTTTTACGTCCGTTTTTACCTGTCGCAATAAAGGTATTTTAATTAAGAATTATTTTTAATTGTCCAAACATCCTTGCGACCATTTACATGACCAAAAACGTCGTAAATCGGTCGTAGATCAAAATGGTCGTAAAATTGCGACCGCATGGTCGCATATTTCATATTTTGCGACCGTTTTCTTGACGGTCATAGAAAAACAGTCGCAATTTAACCGAATTTTAGTAGTGTAAGACTATCCACCACTGCCCAATTGGTGTCGTTTCCACTCTATGACTTTGGGAGGCAAGTCACAAAGTCCATTGAAATACAATCCCACTTCCATTTAGGAATTTCGAATGACTGTACAGTCCCTTGCAGTCTTTTGTGTTATATCTTCACCTTTTGACAAGACAAGTCAAACACTTTGCTACAATTTCCGCAACCTCATTCTTCATTCTAGGCCACCAATACACCTTTTTCAAGTCCTTATATAGCTTGTTCTATGGTGTATTGTGACCTTCCTCCATTAATTTTCTTTAAACCGCCTCACATTTCTGTGGTACACACCGACGACCTTTGTACCTTAAACTCCCATTTTCATGAATTTTTAAATTTATAGCTTTGCCTCACAAAAAATCTTCTTAGAATCATATCCAACTTAACGTCTCCTGCTTGATTTTCCCTTATCTCATCAAATATTGTTGGTTGGATGTTTTAGTTCGCAAGTATGTCTGCTGGCACTCCCCATACTACAACTTTGAGGTTCATTTTCCTCATCTCTCTACATAACTCATCGACCACTATCAAAGTATTCGGTCTATGACTAGTTTTACGACTTAGAACATCCGCAACTACATTTGCTTTCCCTTCATGATATTGTATGTCGTCTAAGTCATAATCCGTCGTATATTCCAACCATCTCCTTTGGCGTGAAAATGTATTTTAAACTCTTCTGGTCTGTATAGATACTACATTTCACTCCATACAAATAATGCCGCCAAATCTTAAGAGCAAAGATGATCGCAGCTAATTCTAAGTCATGAGTAAGGTAATTTATTTCATGAGTCTTTAACTGCCTTGATGTATACGCAATCACCTTCTTATTTTGCATAAGTACACATCCCAAGCCATTCTAGGACGCGTCATTGTATACATCATAGATCCCACTATCGTCTGGCAGTGTAAGCACTGGTGCTGTAATTAACTTCTATTTCAAGAGTTGGAATGCTTCCTCACACTTGTCATCCCACTCAAACTTTTTGTCCTTCTTCATTAGATTGGTCATAGGTTTAGCAATCTTCGAGAAATTCTTCACAAAACCCAAAAGAATTAATTAGATGAAGGATTAAAGCAAAAGAATATTTTTTTTGTTTGATGCACGAAAAGGAGAAGAAGGGGAGGATGGTCGGCGCCACCTCCCCCGCGGCTGCTGCTACTACCGCACTATGCTGACGGGTGGCAAAGACGGCTGTGGTGGTGGTGGTGGTGTGTGTGGTGTTTTTAAAAAAAGGGAAAGGGAAAAATAAGAGAGAGAAAGAGAAAAAAAGAAGAGAGGGAGAAAATTACCTTTGGGTATTCTCTACCTTGGGCAATGTATGATTTTGCTCATATGGTGGGTATTTTTACCCTCTCTCAAAGCCCTCCTTCCTAAAATTCCTTTCTTACCCTTAATGATCCCTTTCCTATTCCAACTAAAATTTGAATTTGACTTTAAAAGTTACCTTTTATAAAATCACATGCCCCAAAATAAATTTTTAAATTATAAAATAAAGTTTATCCAAAATTATTAAATAAATAAGTAAAATACCATACAAAAATCATTTCAAATTAATTAAACATTTTACAAAGTACTTATTTATATTAAAATACATATAAAAATATGGGGTATTACAAATATTCCGAAATCCAATAGGAAAAAAACCCTACAAAATCTCAGAACTCATCACAATCCCAAAATAATCCAAATCTTCAACGTTACTATTCTAACCTTCCAATTGATCTCAACTCAGATTTAGATACATATTTTCAACAATGCTCAAATTATGGTTCACAAAATCTCAATTTCTCAAATCCAAGTACTTTCACTTCTTTTCCTTTTCAAACACCACAAAATCCTAGCTATTCAAATTATCAAAGTGTTATCCCATCTTTTGAGAATATTCAAATCTCTCAATTCAGGTGATTCAACACTTCCTATGTCCCAATTTCCTATGTCACAAGGTGATGGCGCGTTCCAAGTTTCGACTGCTCATTCACATCGAATGCATCAGATAACGACAATAAACCAGAAGTTGAAGAATTCAAAGTCCCTGATGAAGGAGACAATCAAGATGGAAAAACAAAGTTTTGGTCAAAAGCTGAAAAAGTGGTTCTTGTGAAGGCTTGGCTTGAGTTTAGTCAAAATTATAAAAAAAATAAAAATAAAAAATAAAAAATAAAAAAACCTAACACTAACCAAAAGCACTTCTACTAATTCTGTGGATGACTACATTCGAATTAGTGCATCTCTTGGAAGAGATTCACTACAACATTTTGTGGAAGGAATTATCTCTTACTTTAGTGAAGAATACCTTAGAAAACATTTTGGAGTACTACAAGCTCGTTTTGCAATAATACGGAATCCTGCTGTAACACCCCAATAATTCTCCCTTTTTCAAACCACTTACTTTAAATAAAATAGTGGAGAATCATTGACGTGTTACCGCCACGTGTTAAAACGTTAAGGCTTTATCAAAGTATCGCAGCGGAAAAATCAAACTTAAGTATTTAAAATAACGTTGTTTAGAAAACGAATAAGCCAAAACTTACAAATCGGAACCATAAAGGCCCTTATTTAAAATCAAACCAATAATCAAAGTCCAAAACATAAATGAAATAGCAAAGCATAAATAAGTTCGACACAAGAATCGAATACTCTCAACCACACTAAACCCTTGACAATGCGTACGTCAAATCCCTGAATTTCACATCATCAAGCTAACCTGTGCAATACTGCTCCCCAATAATACAAGAGTAATAATTGGATCATCACAGGGTCATTGAAAGGCGAAGGCCATGACCAAAAGAACACACACAAAAGCACGCAATTAGCAAAGCTGAGTACATACAAGCTACAACGCACAAAACCTGGCACGCTCAACCAATTGAAGTAAATAAACATACAACACGAATTCATTAATCAAGACTCCACACTTAGACAATTCAACTATCTCAACATACTTACTAACTAATTCCAGACACTTGACCCTTTATATATAATTTAATTAATTTAGTTTGGAGTAAGCAATAGACCAGGTTGTCCAATCCAGGTCCCAAATGACCATTTGAAATAAAAGTTTAGCGCGATGCAAGAATGGGCGCGACTCCATTCTCACAAAGTTAGTCTAGGATCCCATCTAACTTTCATTATAAAATAAAATGTAAATACCTAAAGAGAAGAGGACATGTTGATCAAACAAGCCTCGAAAAGCCACGGGCTACCACCGTGTACCCCAACCCATAATTGTCAATACTCTAGAAGTGCACGCTTTCCAGAGTTTTATTGCTCATCCATGTTTCACTTTACGTGATTAAAATTTTAATTAATAGCCGACTCAATCAAGAAAACCATACATAACAATCATACATCAATTCATTTTTAATCTTATTTAGGACAATGGTAATCACATCACAAATTGACCTTTAATTCTATAAAACTTCCAAATTATTCAAAATTGTTGAACATAGTCAACTCACCTAGCCATTTCGGCTTAATCCACCTTTACTCAACATACTAACAAGTTATGATTGAGTAATAAATAAATAATAATAACCTTGTGGAATAATTAATAAATTCATTCCACTTAAATCATTCAATTCCAATCCTTTAATGATCCAAATGTGGTTAACAAACCAATCCAATAAAATATGTTTGTATCAACATTCCATACAAACAATTAATCCAATATAATTCAACACACTTGCATCCATAATTCATACAAGAATAATTAATTCACCAAAATATGCCTCATAACATAAATACATGAATTAATTAAATATATAACCAAACAATTTCCATCCAAGTGTTCTCTAATCATGAAACTAAGTTCTTTCCTTTTGGTACCTAACATGATACTACTTATAACGAAGTAGACATGTACGTACCTCGTACTAACAATCCTTTGAGCCACTTTTAATCACTTAAAATTCTCCTAGGGAATAATCACTTCCTAGAAAACAACCAACAATTAATATTACTATCCCAAGTAATTTTGATGTGTGTCATAAATGGCACACATTTGATGAGCATTTAGGTCCTTTCTTATCCTCTTTTCATAGCTTTCTTGCTCAATAAATGCTCGATTTTATGCTTTCTCTCTCTTTTCTACCTTTCTATGGTTTTCTAGTATTTTCTCCCGTATTTCTTTTATTTTCGTTATTTTAGTTGTTTTCTCTTTATTTTAGATTTTATAGATTTAGTTTTATTTTATTTTAGTTTATTTGATTTTATTTTCATTTCATTTTCTTTACTTTATTTTATTTTCATTTTATTTATTTTATTTGTCTTCTATTTCTCCCTCATGTTTGGTTGTTCTTGTAGGTGATTGCTCGGGACAAGACACGAGTTACATTGTCATATTCGGAATTCCGATATTCAAGCTTGATGTTTCGAGGTCTTAAGTTCAAAGTCAATTAAGTGTTGCAACGATCACAAGCCAACATGTTTTATCCCCTTGCTGCCATCTTATCCTACACCCCACCATATCCTATCCTACACCACACCAATTACCTCCCCTGCCCCCTTCACCAAATCACTCCCTTAATTGCAATCACCAACAACAACAACAACTACTACTCAGCAACACCAATCGCAGCTCCCAGCCACCATCACACACTCAACCACCACGCAACACAACCAGCCACCTTCACCACTTTCAATCCCGCAAACATCAACACCAAAGCAGCTTCTGCCACCGCACACTCCACCACCAGCAAACACCAAATCCGCCACCAATCATCCCGCAATAATCATCCTCACGCAGCTCCCCTGCTCCCGCAACAACCACCAATTGCCCCTGCTCCAGCCGCACCCAATCACCTCCAATTACACGCCACCAGCCGTAAAACACCCGCAAACAACCACCAAAATCCCGCAGCAACCACAGTCGCAAGACCACCCAAAACCGCCACCACTCTCGCAACCTCCTTCATTTCCCCCAATTCAATTGGATTTCCCCGAGGACGCGGGTGTAAGAGGAGCGGACGCGGGCTCGATGTCACAAATCAGGCAGTAAGTAGCCCCGGTTGTCCCGAGGTCTTCCCGCGGACGCAGTGGCTATGGAGAAGGCGCGGCTTAGACCACCGCGGGCGCGGCTTTGTGGGTTCAATTTGAACCGTATCACAAGCTCCTCACGTGGTATTAATGAAGATCAACGGCCTCGATTGATGCTTGATGATAGATGATGAAGATGAGTGGTGTTGATGATGGTCGATGGACGGTGATGATGGTGATGCGCTTCAATGGAGATCAAGCAGCCAATACATCGAAGAAAAAGGGAATTATTTGGGGTCTGATGATTTGGTTTTGGGTGGGGGATTTGTTTTCTTTTTCTTTTCCTTTTATTTATTTATTTATTTATTTATTTCCTTTTTATTTTATTTTATTTCTCCTTTCTTATTTCTTTTCTTAATTTATTTTCCTTTCTTATTTTTATTTTCCTTTTCTTAGTTTATTTATTTTATTTTCCTTCTTTTATTATTTTTCTTAGCTTAGTTTAAATACCCATTTTTGGGGGATAATTAGTATCCAACTTTTATTCTATTTGGGATTAGCTTAGTTTTCTCTCTCTTAGGTTGAGAGCTTCTCTCTCTAGATTAGGCTATTTTAGGAGTAGTTTTAGAGAGAGAAAGTGAGAGATTTCAATGGTGATTGAGAGATTGAAGATGCAAGTGTGACAATTGTGTTTGAGATTTTCTCTATTATCAATGAGCATTTCTAAACTTTATCTCATTTAATTGCTTTGTTTAATTTGATGTTTGTTTGGTTTGATTTTGATATTTGATGTTTGATTAGAGTAATTGTTCTTGATATTTTGTTAATTCTTGTTTTCTATAGTTGATAGTAGATTTGATCATGTTTCTTGAGTAGTTTACTTGCTAGGGTTTGGGTAAACATGTGTGATTGATGGATTGAGATTGATTTGGGAATTAGAGTAGTTCTTGTGTTGTGATTAAATTGATTCATAGAGGTTTGCATGTTGCATAAGTTTGATTGGAGTAGCTAACCATGATTGCTAGCATTGATTGCGTGATTGAATTGATTGACATGACCACTTGATATCGATTTGATCATAATTAGTTGAGTATTTGATTATGTTTCTTCATATTGTTTAGCACTAGAGAAATCTATGTTAGAGAGTGTGAGGATGATTAGTTGAATGCCCCTAATTGCTCCTACTATTTGTCTTTGCATAGCTTGGATTTCTTGACTCCCTAATTACCTTGGTTATCATGAATGCATGTTGATCCCCATTCCCTAGTGTTTCATTTGTTTGGTTCTTGATTTAGAAAGTAGAATAGCGTTAACTTTCACCTTGGACTTCGACCTAGCTTAGGCGTTAATTAGAAACACTTGAACATAACCGTTCCTAGTGGTTCGACCCTTGACTTACCTCTATACTTGTATTTAGGTAGTTGAGTGATTATAAATTTGTTTGACCGTAGGGAGGATTAGTTCAACGACATAGTTTTCCCCACGTCAAATTTCCAACAATATAATATGATGAAAAACTTATTAAAGTAAAAAAAACATATTTATATGCTTAATTAACTTTAAACATAATTAATTTTATTAATCAGAATCAAGGATAAAATTTTAAGCATAAAAAACTTCGTTAAAAATGAAAAACTGCTCGAAAATCATATTTAGAGGCAGAATTTGGCCACGATAGGGTGGTTCTCACTACCATAGGTAGTGAGTCTTTCTTAAAACATCGTTTCTACATGGAAAACACTACTTTTTTGTCAAAATAGGATGAGTTCAGAACCTACCCGGGATTAAAACGGGATTAATATTAACGAACCGAAATCTAAACATTAAAACACGAATTTACGTGTTCAAAACAATCTGGAAACTAATTAGTAATTATAATCACCCAAAATTTCAAAACATCATTACTATAAAAGCCCTAAATCAATTGTTCATAAAAACCCTAAAATCATGATTTTCAATAATTAAAAACTCTAGGTTATTAAATTTACAAAATCTGAAAATTATAACATTTATAAAATCTGAGATTATAAAGTTTAATCATCAAAATACAATTTGATACTAATTAAATTAATTTCAAACAATAAAATCAAAACCCATATTCAATAATTATAATTACACAAATTAATAAAACAAAAGGAAATAAGACTAACCTTTTGTGTGGGGAAATTTGGGGATGTATGGGGTATTTATAAGAAAGAGAGTGGTGTAGGGTTAGTTTTAAGGTTGGGCCTCATAAAATTAATGGGCCAATTAAGAAAGTAAAGTGGGTTTGGTTTGTTTGTTGGACATAAATTATTGAAGAAAGGTTCATAAAAAGTTCTTTATAATAAAATCGTTCATCAAACCCAAAAATAATTTGAAACTTTTGAAATTAAATCCGAAAAAAATACAAATAAATATTATGAATAAAATATAATTTCATTAATAATATATTTAAAAATACGGGGGATTACACCTGCGCTAGCTCGTGACGCATCAATGTTAGGAAAATTAATGATAGCATGTATCATTATGCACAATATGATCGTTGAGGATGAAAGAGATACGTATAAAACGTATTACGATCCAAATGAATATGATCAAGCAACAAATGCGTCTTCAAGTAATGGAAATAATGAAGAGCCTTTTTAGTTCGAAAATAACAACAACCGAATTACAAGTTTGGAAAATTACATGTCTAGTAGAGCTCGTGTTCGTGATAAAGTTATGCATAAAGCCTTGAAGAAAGACTTAGTTGAACATATGTTGCTCAAATTCGGGGTTAATAGTAGGCAAAATAATTTGAGTTAATGGTTGTATAATCGTAACATTAAATTATTGTATTTGTACTTAATCACGGTTCGTTATTATCTTTTGAATATTGTTGTCATTTGATACAGTATGTATTATTTTTAATATTATCGGAGTTAGTAAAGTTGCAATTATTGTTTATTTCTTAATTAACGACTAATTACTTACTAATTAAATAATGTACTGCATTAATTTTAAACGTAAGTCATTTTATTTAATTAATGTATGCTAATAATGATTATTAGTTTTGATTGATTGTTACCAAGTCTATAGTTATATATGATAGGCTTTAAGAGAGAGATTGTGTTGTGGGGTTGGGTAAAAGTAAGAGAGAGAAAATGCATAACCAAAAAGTCGTAGTTAACTATTGGGATACATTAGTTATTAGATGGGGTATAAGAGTGGTTATCGGTGAGGTGGAAGATGGAGAAATTAGTAAAATAACCTATATTAACAATGGTTGTGGCCAACCATTGTGTTTACACTATAACTCTATGCATGGAGAAATGGAGCAGGTATTTAAAAGCGGAGGGAGTATTAATGAAGCTATACTTAGGCCTTGTTCTTTTGAGCTTCTAGGCAGAGCAGAGTAGGGGCCAGCAGAGCAGAGCGAATTAAATTTCAGCAGAGCAAAGCAGAGAAGATTTCAGAATAGCAAAGCAGAGCAGAGCCGAGCCGAGCCGAGCAGAGCATAGCAGATTTCAACATTATTATTAATACTATTATTAATGTTATTAATATTAATGTAGTTATTATTATTATTATTATTATTATTATTATTATTATTATTATTGTTATTATTGTTGTTACTATTATTATTATTATTATTATTATTATTATTATTGTTGTTGTTGTTGTTGTTGTTGTTGTTTAGGGTAAAAATACCCCAGGTACGTGGCCCAATCTCATAGTGACACGTGGCCCAATAAACAGGTGACACGTGGCCCTATGAGAGTGAGACACGTGTCTCCCTGTTATGGTGACACCTATCAGCCATGTCTAAATACCCTACAGCTACAATCAGAGAGAGAAAAGGGCTCTGATGACCTCAGGCCCAAATCCCGAGAAAGCCTTGAAAGCCGTAAAACGGCGGCCCCCCACGACACGTGGCGACCTCTGATTGCGCAGCCAATCATGTCCCGAGATTTTAGGGCATAAACCCTAAGGGGGCACATGCTCCCACCCCTATAAATACCCCAATCATTTATGATGGGAGGGGGAATTTGATGTGACATTAATACAAGAGCTCTAAAAACGCTCCAACTTCTCTCTACTTTCTCTCTCTAGCCTTTTCCGTTTTCGTTCACTAACTTGAGCGTCGGAGGCGAATATTCCGATCACCGGAATATTCGTTATTTTGCAGGTGTCCGAGTCTTTGTCAACAGAGCGCGACTAGTATCCGAGGGAATCACAAAAAACCCCGAAACATTTGGCGCCGTCTGTGGGGATACTCGTCCGTTATGGCAATAGATGATCAGACACCTAATACTGGACCTCGTCCAGGCGAGGATGGATATGTAGAGGACATATGTACTACCATACACTCAAGCAATCCTTTGACTGCCTCATTTGAAGAGGCCGAACAACCTACCCCAGCTGCCTTAATGGCCGAGTTGACTAAGCTCCGCAAGGAGTTGGCGGCTGTCCAGCAAAAAGGGGGAGGAAGCACCTCTAAGAAAGCCAACAACAAAACCAATGCAACTGATGCTGGTAACACCCCATTCTGTCGTCCGCACGGAACGTCTCCCCGAGTCCCACGGACCAATTTCTCTGGCCTGTTGGCGAAAACACAGTCGGCTGGGGGGAGGGGCAGACAGCCAAAAAGAGTTGAGGCTGAGCCGTCCCAGCGTTTTAAGGATGCAAGGGATTACATTCGGCACAAGCAAAGGGAGAGGGCCGCATACTCTGACACGGCCTCTACCCCAACCATGCCGGATGAGGCCTCCAACCGATCTTTCTCCCAATACACCAACACGGCCGCTTCCAACAAGAGCCATACTGTTACTCCCCGTCTAATTCAGCCATTGCAATATCAGCCTCCTCAAGTACCCAATGGGTTGGTACAACCAACTCCACAAGTCTTTGGGCAGTATGGGCCGTATGGCCAGATGCTCGGCCAGGCTCCCTATTTGGCTGGAACGTCCGCTCAGCCTCAGCCCATTGATTGGCAGATGCGTTTGTTGAATCTGGGAGATAAGACGCCTCCGTTTTCGCAAGACATACTAGCGTCCCCTCAACCAGCAAAAGTGAAGAGTGTACTAGTGGGTGCCTACGATGGTACGGGCAACCCAGAAGAGCATGTTACCTCGTACAGGAACCTGATGTACTTGCAAAGTGTAGATGATGCTACATGGTGTAGATGCTTCCCGGCCACTCTCAAAGGGGTAACTCAGGATTGGTTTAACAGCCTCCCAGCCGGATGCATCAATTGCTTTACAACCCTCAGTTTGTTGTTTGTGGGAAACTTCTCATACAACATCCCACCAAGAAAGACAAGTCTCAACTTGGCTACAATTGTCCAAGGAAAGAGTGAAGGACTACGCTCGTACGTCCAAAGGTTTAACCAAGAAAAAGCCCAAATTCATAATCTTCCGGACGAAATGGCTTACTCAGAATTTCTCCGGGGATTAAGGCATAATGGTTTCAAGTTTGATTTGGTAAGAAAGAAGATTCGGTCATACGCAGGTGTATTGCGGGAAGCCGAAGCCTATATTGAGGCCGCGGAATTTTGTTCGCTCACCAAATCTGAACAGCCGGCCAAGGGGGCTGAGAAGAAGCAACCTTCTCAGCAAGACTCGGCCGGCCGAAGGAAAGAAGGAAACAAAAGAAAAGAAATCTGGGTAGCTGATGACAAGCAACCCAAGTCAAAGAAAAGCAAGACGTACGAACCTCAGTATGAGTTCAACAAGGATGGCTACTCCATTTTGATGGAGATAAAAGACAAGTTTGAGTTTGAGAAGCCTCAGCCTTTGAGAGGCTCGGCCTAGTACAGAAACAAAAACAAGTATTGTCATTACCACAAGGATGTGGGTCATGACACGAATGATTGTATCAACTTGAAGAGACTGTTGGATAAGTTGGCCGACAAGGGTCTACTGAAACCCTATGTAACTAAGTCCAAATTCACCTTCAAGCGGACAGACAACACGTCCGAGAAAAAGCAACAAAATGAAAAGAATGACAAGGAAGATGATGGGAATAGTACTGATTCAGGCTTTGTGGCTGTCATATCAGGAGGCTTTGCTTCAGGCGGCCCTACCATGAAAGGAATCAAGCAGGACGCTCGAAATTTTTCAAATGTGATGCAGACGGACGTTGTTAAGGCCGAGCCGTTTCCTAAAGTGATCATAAGTGAGGCTGACCGAGGAGAGGTCAGAGCTTTGCACAATGATCCCATGGTCTTTGTAATGAAAATAGCGAAATTTGAAAGTGGGACGGATATTGATTGATACGGGTAGTTCGGTCGATATCATAAGTCTCTCTGCCTTGAGGAATTTGAGCTTCCCAGAAGATGCCCTCCAAGATATAACTCACCCCTTAGTGGGATTTGGGGGGGGAATATCATTCATCCAGTCGGACGAATTGACCTTCCCGTCCGTTTTGGGCAGAAGGGTGAAGGAAGAGACATGGTCGTCCGTTTCCTTGTTGTAAAAGAGTTGACTGGGTACAATGTAATCCTTGGCCGCCCTACTCTCAATGCAGCCAAGGCGGTCATAGTGCCCCATTTGATGTTGCTGAAGTTTGAAAGGTCGGACGGAAAAATTGGAACAATTCAAGGAAGCCAGAAAATGGCTAAGGAATGCAATCAGCTGGCCGTGAAGCCAACAGCACGCGGCCCAAAACTGTCCGAGGTTAAGGAAGAAGGAACCTCACTCTCAGCATACCAGGTCGGCCAGAAGCGTAAGGCGACCCGGGCAGAAGAAGCCTAGCAATTAATGACTGTCGGTCGGCCAGATGAGTTGAGGCCCCAGCCGGCCGGCAGCCATCAGGATATAGTGCTTGACTCCAACTACCCAGAACGGACAGTAAGTGTCGGCACTATAGCCTTGGAATTGCTTGGGGATGAGTTGGTTTGGCTGTTAAGGGATTTCAAAGATGTGTTTGCATTTGAAGTTAGTGAAATGCCAGGAATAAGTCCTGACCTGGCCGTGCATAAATTGGCCGTGAATCCCTTGATGAAGCCTGTCCGTCAGAAGAAGAGAAATCACGGAGAAGAGAGGAATCAGGCGGCCGCAGCAGAGGTGAAAAAGCTGCTGGACGCCGGTTTCATTCGGCAATGTTTTTACCCAGATTGGGTGGCCAATGTAGTCCTTGTGAAAAAGCCGAATGGAACTTGGAGGATGTGCGTGGATTACACGGACTTGAACAAGGTGTGTCCAAAGGATAGCTTCCCCTTGCCTAAGATTGACCGCTTGGTTGACTCTACGGCCGGACACGCCCTTGTGAGCTTCATGGACGCATACTCCGGATTCCATCAAATTCCTTTGTGGGAAGGAGATCAAGAGAAAACAGCGTTTGTGACTGAGCAGGGGTTGTACTGCTACAAGGTTATGCCATTCGGCCTCAAGAATGCCCCTGCTACATTTCAAAGGCTTGTAAATACGGTCTTTAGAGATCAGCTCGGCCGGAACATGGAGGCATATATTGATGACATGATTGTCAAGTCAAAAGAGCCGGCCGACCATCTCAAAGACCTACGAGAAACGTTCACCGAACTCAGGCGGCATAAGATGATGTTAAATCCAAAGAAGTGTGTATTTGGTGTTGAGTCCGGCAAGTTTCTCGTATTTTTGATTGATCAACGTGGAATTGAGGCCAACCCTGAAAAAATTCAAGCCGTCCTTGACATGAAGTCTCCAAGAACAATTAAGGAAGTGCAAAGACTGACCGGCTGTTTAGCAGCCCTTGGAAGATTTTTGTCAAGATCAGGGGATAAGTGCCGTTACTTCTTTCAAACCATCAAGAACAGTTAAAAAATCACTTGCATACATTGCCTCGCCTCGTCAGTCCACTCAAGAATGAGAAGCTATATATTTATCTTGCCATCTCCGAACACTCTCTAAGTGCCGTCCTTCTTGCTGAAAGGGACGGCCATCAGGCCCCGATATACTTCGTCAGTCATGTACTCCATAACGCCGAGCTGAAGTACCCCCCAGTAGAAAAATTTGGCCTTGCCTTGTATATGGCGTCAAAGAAGCTGCGGCCATATTTTCTAGCCCATTCAATTGTGGTCTATACAGACCAACCTTTGAAGAAGCCGTTCTCAACATTAGAGGCAAGTGGCCGCATGCTTAAGTGGGCCTTAGAGCTCAGAGGTTTTGATCTTGTGTTTGAACCAAGGAAGGCAATCAAGGGGCAAGCCTTTGCGGATTTTTTGGCTGAAATGACACGGCCTGATCTTCAGCCGGCCGGGGACCAAGTCTGGAAAGTGTTTGTGGATGGTAGTGCAACAGCGACCGGGTGTGGTGCTGGTATTATATGTGAATCTCCTGAAGGAGATAAGTATGAGTACGCGCTGAGGTTTCAGTTCCAAGCGTCAAACAATGAAGCTGAGTACGAAGCATTGTTGGGCGGCCTAAGGATGTGTAAAGCGGCCGGGGCAACCAAAATTGAAGTATGCTCGGACTCCCGGCTGATAGTCCACCAAGTCAATGGTGGCTTCGAGGCTAGGGAGCCGGCCATGATGAAGTACATGCAGCTAGTTAAGGATGAGGCAGAGGGCCTAGAACTTTTTTCTCTCAAGCAAGTTCCTCGTTCTGAGAATCATCAAGCGGACGCCCTCTCCAAATTGGCTTCCTCGGCATCATGTGATACTCCAAGATCAGTGTTTTGGGAAGTAAAGGAAAAAAGGAGCATTGATGCCGAGCCTGTTCAGATGATAGATAGAAGTTCAACCTGGATGGACGGAATTATTTCCTACTTAAGAGATGGAATACTTCCAGACGATCCAAAAGAGAGTTGGCTATTAAAGAGGAAGGCGGCCTGGTTTGAGATGAAGGATGGGGAGCTATTCAAAAGAGCTTTTGTGAAGCCCTACCTTAAATGTATAACTCCTGAAAGAGGGCATGATGTGTTGGATGACCTCCATCAGGGCCATTGTGGTTCACATATTGGAGGACGAGCCTTAGCTGAAAAGGCAACACATTTGGGATATTACTGGCTGAGCCTGAAGTCGGACGCCATGAAAATGGTAAAAAAATGTGACAAGTGCCAGAGATTTTCAACCCTTATTCATCGTCCAGCAAATAGTCTATCAGCCATCAGTAGTCCGCTTCCCTTTGCCAAATGGGGCATGGACATTTTGGGGCCGTATACTCCTGCATCCGGCCAGAGACGATATGTACTAGTGGCAGTAGACTACTTCACCAAATGGGTTGAAACTGAGGCCGTCCGGGGCATTAAATGGACGGATGTGTCAGCCTTCATTTGGAAAAGCAAAATCACTCGGTACGGGGTACCTCAGTCAATGGTGTTTGACAATGGACCCCAGTTTGAGACGCGTCAACTCAAAGAGTGGTTGGGAGACCAAGGCATTACGCATTGTTTTGCCTCAGTCGGCCGACCACAAGCCAATGGTCAAGTTGAGGCCTATAACAAGTTGATTTCCAATGGGATCAAGCGCAAGCTTGAAAAAGCAGGCGGCTTGTGGGCAGACGAGTTGGTCAATGTATTATGGTCCATACGGACAACAGCAAAGAGTTCTACAGGGGAGACTCCATTCTTTTTGGTCTATGGAGCCGAGGCTGTACTTCCAATTGAAATGTACGAGCCTACTTTGCGGGTAATGCTTTATGATGAATCGGCCAATTGGAAAGCCATGAAGACCGCTCTAGACTTCCTTCCAGAAGCTAGGGGCAATGCGGTGCTTAGGCATGAAATTTATCGCTTAAGGATGACAAGGGCATATAACCGCCGAGTGTTTAAGCGGCCGCTTAAGATGGGGGACCTGGTGTTGAGAAAAATGGAAGCTGTTGGCCGTGCCAATGAGGATGGCAAGTTGACTCCAAACTGGGAAGGGCCGTACAGAATCAGGGAAGAAGTCCGAGACGGCACATATCGCCTCGAGGCAATAGATGGCCGTCAGATCCCACGGACATGGAACACTGATAACTTGAAGAAGTATTATGTTTGAGTTTTTTTTCTTTAAGTACTTAGCCAAAAAGCTGTATATACAGTTAGGTCTACTGACCGAGCCTTGTAATTAAAGCCATACGGCCACAACAATGTACTCTTGACAATATTAATGAAAAGTCCGGTAAAAAAGGAAGCAAGATTGCTCCCAACATAGCAATTCGGCCATGCAAAAAAAAAGGGAGAAAAACTGATTGAAATTCAGAGAACATTGCGTCCGCCCCAATTTTAGGCGGACGATTATGGCAAGGTATTCCAAACTTGTGTAGAAAGCAAGTGTCCTTTACAAATAGGGCAAGGGCATACCTAGGCGTTTGGCCCGGCCGATCAAGGAATCTCTAATTTGAAATAATACTTAGGATTTATAGGGTGCGTCCGAGCGATAGATTCAACGGACCACTCGTACAATAAAAGACAAACGGCCAATTAAATTGATTCGGTGCTTCGCCTAGTCCAAGGGCAATCATTATTATGATTTGATTAACTTACTAGTTGTCATACCCTTTTAAGGTATAAAAACTACCAAGTTAATCAAACCACTGTGAAAATGGACTAGGCGAACACCGAATAAAGGGGCATACCCCTAGAGGCGTACGAGAAGGCATAATATTGAGACGTACGAAAAACTTGCAAAAAGTAGAAAATTGCAAAAAAATTACTAAGTATGAAACAGAAGTAAAAACCGCTCAATAGGCGGACAGAATTTCATTAATTAGACCGCGCAAAGGCGGCCGAAATGTTTACAAAACCGCTCTAACAAGCGGCCTCAAAAATGACAAAAAAAAAAGAGAAGTACATGAAAAGCTAAGTGAAAAGTTGCAAAAGGAAAGAAGTTGGGAAGCTGGGCAGACGGCTGCTGGAGGACCTGAGCTCTACTTAGCCGTGTTGTCTTTGGCAGGCTCCTCCACTTTCTCGGCCGCCTCCTCCTCCTCATCCCCGTCCTCTCCGGACTCGGGGGAAGTAACGACCAGCTCCGGAGGAGGCATGCCAGCCTTCAATGCATCTTCTCGAAGGCAGACATACTGAAGCCGCTTTTTAAAGCGTTCCTCGTAATAGGCGGCCATCCCTTCGTCCACCATCAAGTCAAAGGCATCAAAGAAGTATGCCTTAAGTCTGTCTTCCGCGTTCTACTCTATGCGGATGACTTCGTCTACACTGATTGGCCGAGGAGCTTTAAGTTTCTCCTCATAGTCCGCAAGGGACTTCTTCAAGGTTTCCACCTCGGCCTTCAGCGTGTCCGCCTCATCTAGCGCAGACTTAAGGTTGGCTTGGGCCAACTTCAGCTCACTCTTCAGGGCCTCGGACGCCTCGAAGCCCAACTTCCATTTTTCCTTCTCCAGGACGGCCTCGTCCCTTTCGACCCTCATGGCCTCCCTGGCCAAGGACTCCTGTTCGAGTGCCTTGCCCAGCTTGACTAGGTCCTCCATCTGCCGCGCCGCTTTGTCGGACAGCGCGGTTATCTGGGTCTCAAAGTGCACCCTTTGGACGGCGACCGTCCCAGTTACAGCATCCTCGGCTTTCCTGATTTCAAGCCAAGCATTCTTCAACCGTTCGTTCTCCTTGTCCTTCCAATCTAGGAAGGCGTTCAAACGGAGGAAGAGCTGCGGACAGAAGGAAGAAACTTAGTCAAAAATATGGAAAAATTGGCTAAGTGTTGGAAAGCAAAAACATAAGGAGATAGAAGTATACCTCGGCGCTGCAGTTTGGCATGGGGCCGAGGAAGCCTTCGTTGATCCCCCGCAGCTTATCACGCTACGCTTGGGGGACCGCGCGAACCATGGCCTCGCGCATGGCCTTCCTGTCCGCGCCAGTCAGTGACTGGCCGGGTACCTTCAACTGCATCTCCTCTGATATATCTGCGGACGACCGTGTAAGAAAAGTTAGCTAAAAATCACAAGTAAACAAAGACTTATGAAAAGTGAGAAAAGATGGCTAACCAGTGGAGAAGGTTGGAGGAGAAAGGTTGGTGGGAGGAGGCGGCAAAGGAGTTTCCCCCTCCTCCGGACGGCCCTCTTCAGCGTTGCTGGACGGCGGGTTGACCAGCACCGTCCCGATCCAGCGACCGGTCATTTGTTCTGGGGTTAACCTATCCCCACCGTCCGAAGGGACGGACTCTGCATGGACCTGATCAGCAACAGGTTCCATGGGCTTGGAGACCCCGCTTTGTGTCAGCCGGGGTTGTTCTCCTTTAGACTGTGTCGAGACAGTCTGCGGCTTTGCCGTTGCCGCGGCCTTGGACGACGGCTTGGAAACAACCGTCTTTCTCCTTTTGGGTGCGGACGCATCTGGAGTAGACGTGGCCGGCTGCTTCCGCCTGGCCTTTGGGGAGGAAGAGGAGGTCTGCAAAAATACAAAGTTAGGAAAATTTTTGAAGTCAAAGCATAAGATGGTGTCCGTGCGATTTGGGAAAGAAGCTCCCTCCTAGCATGCATGAACGGACATAAAGTGTCCGTGCAAACTCAGGAAGTGGGTTCCTCCCAATATAGCAGAACGGCCACGTCAAGGAATGAAAAATTTGAAAAATAATCTAAGTGTTTACCTCTTTGATTTGCTCGTACATCTTGAAACGAGCTTTGTACCTGGCCAAGTCCACCTCGGACATCTCCACTTCAGCTTTTTGGGCCGAGTCAAGCATAGCGTACGCCTCCGCTGCAAAGACAAAAAAGCAAAAGTGTTAGAAAATTTTCCTAAAAATTCTACATGTGTACAAAAGAGGGGTCTATATTTCTAAATGTCCACCTTGGGGCATGTTCTGGTACAGGCCGTACGCAGACATGAAGACAGGGTCCCTAAGCCAGTTGGCAAGAGGAACCTAATGGCTAGGGACCCGTTCAGTTTTGTTGCCCCGCTTGACTCGGTTGACCTTGAAGTACTCAAGCTGGTGTTCGTGGTTTGGGTGGATGGGCGGCTTGTCAGGCTTGTGGTCTCTGCGTCCGAGTTGAATAGGCTCTGGACGGCACCTGTTCATGCGAAGGTTGAACTCCGCATCTTGAGTTTTGATGCGGTAAAAACGGTGCTTCCAGTCCCTCCATTTGCTGACACGGTCGACCACGACCATATAGTCCCTGGTTGAACTCAAGATGAGCCAACCATCCACGTCCTTCTCCAGCCGAGTAAGTGAGTGCATCTCACAGAAGACCGCAAAGTCTGGCGTGAATTTTTTGGCGATGCACGTCACCAAATACCCAAAGATGTTCAACAAACTGTTTGGCGTCAGTTGGAAGAGGCCGATGTCATACTCGTCCAGGAGTGTCCTGATGAACGGATGAAGAGGGAAGCGGAGCCCCACGTCCAAGGCGGCCCTATAAACGCAAAACGCCCGTTTGCACGGCCTCTCCTCATCCCAGGTGGCCACGGCCAGGGCCTTCCTAGGGACTTGAATTTCGAATCCCTCCCCCAAATGGAGGAACTCCTTGTACTTCTCGAAGTCCTTCCTTAAAAACTTCAGGGCTGTCTCCCCAACTGTACAAGCGTACGGGTCCCTGAAGTTGTCCACATTGGCGACGTTTTCCTCGGCCGCCGCCTCACCGTCAGCCGTCTCACCCACGGCCGCTTTCTCAACTTCTTCTTCTTCCATTTGGTGAGAAGGGGCATTCCCAAATTCTGAGGACAGCACTTTGTCCAAGTCTGCTGCCTCGGTCGATATTGGACCCCTTGAACTTGGGACGCCCATCGAAGAAGGAACGTCCTCCTCGAACATTGGGATGCCCATCGAAGAAGGAACGTCCTCCTCGAACATTGGACGCTTGCCCCTATCCTTGGCAGCGTCCGCCTCATTTCCCGAAGGAGGGGCGTTGCGAATAGGCAGGGCGGACGGTTCTCGGATGGAGATTCCGGTTAAGAGCCTGTCCGCCCCACCCAGTTGAGGCCGAGGTCGAGAAGAAGAGGTGGGGACGGACGAACCAGCAGCGTCCGACCCGGGGTTGGAAGGGTTGTCTCTGCAAGCTACCAGCTCGGCCCCATCCATGACCGAGTCGGTGAACTGAGGGAACTTAAGTTCCGGGGCAGGAGCGGACGAGGCGCCTTCATCTTGAAGGCGTTCCTCGAAGGAAGAAGTGACCTCCACGGCCAAGTGTTGGGAACCGGTGGAGGCGGTCGTAGTTTGAGTGGTGGAGTTAGTCTCCACCATAGTACTGGGATTGTTAGGGTCGTAGGGGACCAAAGGGTGGACCAGACTGCCGTCTGGGTTCCTGGCCGCATAACGCTCACGCGTACGCATAGTTCTTGCCATTGCCTGTTGGGACAAAGAAGAATAAGTGGGGGTGAGTATGTACATATCAGACATAGACTCACTCCAAGGAGGAGACATCCCTTCTCCGTCCACTCTAGATTCCTCAGTCCCAGGCGAACGGCCGGCCTCATGAGAAGAGTCGGACGAAGCCGAGTATGGATCCAGAATTGAAGTAAAAGAAAAACAAGGAAAAACAAAAAAAAGGGAAATGTAGACGGCCTACCTCTGTACGTTCTGAAAACTTTGAAGGTGGTGGTGAAGCTCTTGAAGATTGACCGGAAAACTCAAACTCACGGCGGCGCTCTTGAAGATTAGGGGGAAAATCACTTTCTCTCACTAGAATGCTCTGCCTTCTCTCTAGAATTCACAATTGGGTAAAGTGTGAAAATGAGAATTTACTTCCCATATTTATAGAATGAATTCATGGGGGTAAAATGGTAAAATCATTTTTCCCGCCTAAACATTCAAACGGTAATTCCTTGAGAAATTACTAGAAGAAATAAGTGGACGACGTTAGGGTTCTGTTAACTTGTGAAAAAGAACAGACGGACCATTAACGGCACGTTAAAGTGAATAGAAATGAGTTAAGTGGAAGATTCAAGAATTTTACACCTTCAACACTTAGCCTCCACAACTTGAGAAAATCTAAGTTGAAAAGCGTTCGCCCAGTTCTCAGACGTACAGTTCAAAACGGGAATTCAAACGTACGAAGCATGATTAGAAAGCCAAAAAGTACGTCTGAAATCAAGAACGTCCAGTCTCATTTCTTTGGTCGTTCTGGGTGGTTAGGAGATAAGCTCCTCCCAGAGTACCAGAACGTCCAGTCTCATTTCTTTGGCCGTTCAGGGTGGTTAGGAGATAAGCTCCTCCCAGAGTACCAGAACGTCCAGTCTCATTTCTGCGGTCGTTCTGGGTGGTTAGGAGATAAGCTCCTCCCAGAGTACCAGAACGTCCAGTCTCATTTCTTTGGCCGTTCAGGGTGGTTAGGAGATAAGCTCCTCCCAGAGTACCAGAACGTCCAGTCTCATTTCTGCGGTCGTTCTGGGTGGTTAGGAGATAAGCTCCTCCCAGAGTACCAGAACGTCCAGTTTCATCTCTGTGGCCGCTCTGGGATGGTAGGAGCAACTCCTCCTAGAGTGTGAGGACGTCCAGTGGATGACCGCATGACTTCAGAGGTTAAGTCTCTCTCAGAGTATGGGAGCGTCCACTACAAAATATGGACGTCTAAATAAGCAAAAAGCCAAGCTCATTCCAGGCTACGAGGACGTCCAAGGCAAGATATATAGACGTCCACGTAGCAAAAAGAGTCTTGAATCAAAAGTATAAGGACGTCCAGGGCAGATGGGAAGCAAATCCAACCCAGAGTACCAGGACGTCCACAATGCAAGATCAGAGGAGGCGGCCAGTAAGTGTACGAGCCACCCCCTCTGAGGGGCAAATGTTTAGGGTAAAAATACCCCAGGTACGTGGCCCAATCTCATAGTGACACGTGGCCCAATCTCATAGTGACACGTGGCCCAATCTCATAGTGACACGTGGCCCAATAAACAGGTGACACGTGACCCTATGAGAGTGAGACACGTGTCTCCCTATTATGGTGACACCTGTCAGCCATGTCTAAATACCCTACAGCTACAATCAGAGAGAGAAAAGGGCTCTGATGACCTCAGGCCCAAATCCCGAGAAAGCCTTGAAAGCCGTAAAACGGCGCCCCCCCACGACACGTGGCGACCTCTGATTGCGCAGCCAATCATGTCCCGAGATTTTAGGGCATAAACCCTAAGGGGGCACATGCTCCCACCCCTATAAATACCCCAATCATTTATGATGGGAGGGGGAATTTGATGTGACATTAATACAAGAGCTCTAAAAACGCTCCAACTTCTCTCTACTTTCTCTCTCTAGCCTTTTCCGTTTCCGTTCACTAACTTGAGCGTCGGAGGCGAATATTCCGATCACCGGAATATTCGTTATTTTGCAGGTGTCCGAGTCTTTGTCAACAGAGCGCGACTAGTATCCGAGGGAATCACAAAAAACCCCGAAACAATTATCATTATTACTATTATTATTATTATTGTTATTATTATTATTATTATCATTATTATTATTATTATTGTTAAGTGCATATAGATTTAGGTGAGTGAAAACATAAATATATGTGTACCATATTCAACATATGTTAATAGTATAAAGATAAAAGACAACAGTTTACTTATATTTATTTCACAAATTAAAAATTTTAAAATATAATGATTTAATCAGTAAGAATGATTTTACTTATAAACTTGTCTTAATCATATATTTTTAACCCTAAAATAATAATAATATACAAAGTACTACTTGAAAATAACCTTTTTTTTTATTATTATTCTTAAATTGTATGAAAAGATTTGAAAACTAAATTTAACTCTATGAATTAACAACCAATACCCACATAAAATGTTTCTAAATATTGTGATTCTAATATTAAATATTTATAAAAGAAATTGTTATAAATTGTTATTATTATTACTATTTATTTTTTTGAAAGAATTGTTACAATTATTAGAAATTATTAATTAATAATATTATTAAATATTAATTCTTAATAATTTGAATTATTAAATATTATTATTGATAATTATTATTAATAATTATTATTATGATTAATAAATATAAATTATTATTACTAATATTAATAATTATTAAAATATTTTTAATATTAATAATTATTAATTATTCAAAATAATAAACTATTATCATCAATACAATATTAATTATTATTTTTGAATATTATTTATTATTGTTGTTATTATTAATTATTATTTGAAAATAGAGCCGAGCCGAGCAGAGCAGATTTCTTTTGAGCAGAGCAGATTTGATTTGAGCAGAGCAGCTCTAAAGAAGTAAAGAACGGGGCCTTAGGTTGTAGTAAGTGGTTTTTGTAAAACAAGACATTAATTGCAATCACCATTTAAACGATCCACGAATTAAAACGAGTTAGATATAAGCGTATTTTTCTCAAGTTAAACTACCTTGGAGTTTAAAGTGTTTCGAGTTACTAACGATTTGGTGTTAGTTACAATTTTTACAATTCTTATATGATCATTGAAACTTACCTAAATCATTTTTATCAAACCCGAAACCGAACTAATACAAATTAAAGTTAATATTTGGATTCTATTTTGGTCTAATTTTATGAAATAATCTTATGTTAGCATTATATACTACTTGTTGTATATAGTAGCAGCAACCTACACTTTACCCAACTCTTTCTTCCTCAGTCTATAGACTGTGGCCAACTCTCAAAGCCACCTGTTTCTCCTTCTTCACTAACAGCCCCCACCAACATCGCCATTCACCAGCAACCAAAATCAACACATTACACATTTACATAAAACATAAACCCCCCCTTTTTCTTTTTAATTTCCACATAAATCCTTAAAATTTAATTAAAACCCTTTATATATTTTTTTAAAAATAATATTAATTTCCATTTTTATTATTTTTCCTCAAAAACCCTAGAATCTTTTCTTCACTCTCCCTTCCTTTTTCTCTCTTAAATCCTTTTTTTCTGATCATCATCGTCATCTTCTTCTTCTGAAAATGGGTCTCTGTCTCTTTTTCTGTGTAATCTAACACCTTAGATTTTTCACCTAAGAATAAAAGAGGAAAAAAGGAATCTAACCTCCTCTATTTCTAACAATAATTTTAATTTTTTTTTTTGGGTAATTTACTTGTTTAATTTGTAATTTCTTCAATACCCTTTTCAAATTTTCATCTAATTTTATCTGGGAATTTTTTATTTTGCAATTTTAATGGCTGCTGTTGCACAAAATGTTGTGAATTCTGATGATCAGTTCACTAAAAATTGTAACTCACCTACCCAGAACTCTGAGACTGACACTAATAAGAGTTCTGATTCAAAATCCGAATTCCAGAAGAATATTAACGAGCTTGCTGATATTTTATCCAAGTTGAATCCTTGGGCTAAGGAATTTATCCCCTCTTCTTTTCGTCTCAAGAATGATCAGTCTGTTCAGAACAATTTTTCCAAGGTTTCGAGCAATGATAATTTTCCTAATAATCGGAGGGTATTTGTCTTTTATCTATGTTTTGATCTTATATTTTATAATACTGCTGTTGTTTCTGCATTTGGATTATTGTTTAGTTATTTAATTTTGGTAATTTTCATATAAAATGGGTAAATTCGCCTTATAATTCGGGTTTTTGTGTTCTTGTGTTTATTTACAATTTTGGGATGCCTTTAATTTTTTTTGTAATATATGAAATTGTGGTGTTTTAGAACTAGAAAACTGGGATGATTTTCTGCCATTTTTGCTTTTGTTGAGGAGTCTATATTAACTCTTAGCATTGTTGTGGGGTTTAAATGGCTGTTTATTCTGTGATCATGGTAAATATTGTTAGGAATCATCGGCCTCTTTCGTCTTGGTGGATCGTGTTATGTGAAAACGAGTTGCCATAGTAGCTTTTTGTCTTGCACTCTTGATTGTACCCTTTGCCCCACCCCCTCTATAATTGCACTATAAATGTTCATGCAAACTTTATGGGCTTATATGTGAATTTTCAACTTGATCATTTGTGCATGAGCTGGTCATTATTCGAATTATAGATTTTGTTGAAATGGAATTTTGTGTATATAGTATTAAGAAGAATGGAATTAGTATTTGAATTATTTGAATACTTATCCCTTTTGGATCAATAAAGGTTAAAGAATGATTGGTGGTGTTGTAATTTGACTAGATTAGGGAACACTGAAGAGCTTTGCATCATTTTTTGTCTGTATTCTATTTCGTTCTTTTAGTTTTATTTATTATACAATCTATTCCAGAGGAGGAATAACTTTAACCAAGGGAGGAGACGGATGAATGGAAGATCTTTCCGGGCTCAGAGGGAAGAAAGCATTAGGCGGACAGTATATGTCTCTGACATTGACCAGCATGTAAGGAAGTTGAATAATAGTCTCTTTCGATTTATGAAATGCCATTTACTGGACAATTCGGAGAAGTTGTGCTGATGGAACTTTTTTTTACACATTCTCTAATTAGGTCACTGAAGAGCGATTAGCTGCCTTGTTTAGTAGTTGTGGACAGGTAATTTCTATGTCTGTTGAGTATTGGATTATTCTTGTGTCTTTTCTTTCTGTCTTCCTTTTATCTCCAAACTTTTATGTTGTGTTTGGATATGGATTGGGTGAAATGAGGTGATTGGGAACATAGGATTTTGTTGTCCTAAATTTTTAAATAGTGTTAGAGACCAATGAATGTGTATATCCAAATGCATATTGTTTGCTATCATTTCAAATTCTCCCGCCAAACCACATATTCTTCATTCTTTTCTATTTTTCTCGCTTCTTGAATCATGTAGTATGTGATGCACTTCAATAGATTTCTTTCTCTTCTTTCCTAATTCTCTATCTTATCTCTTTCTCTCTCACAATTTATTGACCGCTAGATTGCTCTGTAGCAATTTACAGCCATTGGACTTCTCCTTTTCCTCTTTTTTTTTTTTTTTATTATTATTATTTTTTTTTATTATTTTTTTTCCCCCTCTCACTCCTTTTGTCTCACTAGTATGTCATTCCTTCATCTCTCTAATCTATAATATCATAAAGGACAATCTCCTTTCATCTTTGCTGCACTCTAAAAGTCTTCTTAATTTTTTTTCCTTTTCAATTTAATTATTTTATGGGGAAATAATGCAAGCCCTTGCAATTTTCAAAGTTTCAACATGAAAGTGTATTTTTTTTTGGATGTATCAAATATATCAATTCCATAGTTAAAATATCACTTCCCAAACAACATGGGGATATTTGAAATTTCAGAATTCAGATCATTATGTTTTCCCAAACAAGAGATTTGGCATTAGAATTGAAGATGAATCTATTTCGAATGAACACATTGTTACCAAACACTGCCCTAATGAATACGTTAAAGTTGGTGCTTAGTTGTTTATCTAATATACTTTAATGTGATATCGTAGTTTAAAGTGAAGTTTATTTTGTGTGAATCACTAGAGCATATACACTTTTTATGGCAGGTGCTGTTGTATGGTATACTAAAGTGTACTCCTAAATTGTTCTGTAGTTCAATGTTGCTGATCATTCATCTATATGTCAAAAAAAAAAAAAAAAAAAAAAAAAACCCTTCTCTTGCATAAAAAGAGGGTTGTCAGAGTTCATACAACAGTAAAGTGTGTGTGTTTGTGCCTACGTGCGCATGTGTGGAATTAACTATAGCTTTCGTTGCACAATTTGAAAAATAATACTTCGTAATTTTTATACCATTTAAAAAGCTCAAAATATGCTTTTAAATGATTGATTTATCCTAATGCTTATATATAATTATTTTCTTTAAATTTGAAGTAGCATTATTTTAGAGATGATCATAAACAAATTTTAGGAAAAGTATAAGCTATGGTATAAATATGATTTTAATGATTAAGTAGTGTTATTGTTTTTTTGATGCCAATTATATACAAAAAATTGTCATGAAGGAAAAAAAAGTGACAAATTAAGTCTAAAATATTACTCCGTAGTTGTTATTGTTATTGTTATTATAGTATAGCAATAAAATTATTAATCTATTTATTTAAGGTTTTATTTTATTATCTTTTAATTTTCTCACCATATCAATTTGTATTTTAGCTCCTTAAAAAATGATTTATACCAACACCACCAATGCCTTATTTTCAGCTTAGATGAATTGTCTCAAGGAACAAAAGTTTTATTTTACCAAAACAAATAAAAATTGGATTTTGCCACCACATGGATTCCATCCATGAATCTGTTAGTGTGACTTATCTTCTTCCATTTCTCTTTTTTTCTTCACGATTTCTATTACTTCCTTGAATTTCCATTACCACATTCATTTAGTCAATTCTCCTCTTTAATCTCTCCTTCTCTTTAACATTATCCTACTAATTTAAAAAACCCTATTTTCTTTCTTTCTTTCTTCTTCTTCTTTTTCTTCTTCTTGTTTTTTAACATCTTATTTTGTTGAAACTGAACATTATTAAAATAAAACACCTAAAAAGCCTTACTAGGAATCAAGATTTGTTGAGGATGAAGTTTTCTTGTTAAGGACTATACATAGCAAAAGTCATGTTCATCTTTAATTTGCTTATATTTGAATTCGAATTTATTGAGTAAGTAACTAAAAAAAAAGCCATAAATCGCAACATCTTAAAGATCAAGTTGAGGCTAAAGAATTTGGCATATAACTCTGTGTGTTATTGGGATGCTATTGACGAAAAGTTATGCACCTCACATATAATAATAGGGGTGAACATGGTCTGGTTTGGTGCGGTTTAAGTCCAAATCAAACCAAACCACAAGATACGGTTTGGTCAATTTTCCAAACCAAACCAAACCATATTAGTATTGAAACCAAGCCAAGCCAAACCAAATCGTAATAATGCGGTTTGGTTTGCGGTTTATGATGAGACGACATTTTTTTCCTAAAAATTGTCAAATAATACTTAATAAATTTATAATAAATTTAAATAATTAGCCCAAAGGGATTAAATTACATTACAAAGTTATAATAAATTTTAGTAACTAACAATAGTTAGCCCAAAGGGATTAAATTACATTGCAAAGGAAATTAATACCTATTGAATTTGAAGTATTGAGAATGAGTATAGAGTATACTCACTGTATAGTTTTCTTTGGATTTTTCATGTTTTTTATTTTTATTATTATTTTTTAATAACATATAATAATTATTTTAATTTATTTAAAAATTATATAAATATTAAAATACGGTTTTCTGGTTTACGGTTTGGTTTGGTTTGGTTTATGTTGTTTGAAAAACCAAACCACAAACCTTAGTTACAAAAAATCGAAACCAAACTGTATTGTTACAAACCGTAAACCAAACCAAACTGGTCTGTAAACAGTCCAGACCAAAATGTGTACATCCCTATATAATAAGGCATGAATCTAATCTCTACAACATAATTTAATCTACTTCATAAGATTATAATGAATGAATGGGGTATGTTTAAGATTTGATTACCTATCGACTATTTAATTAGCATATATTATGCTTAACTTTCGAAGCATAAACATTCCTAATATATACTACTACCTAAAGCTCTGTTTGTATGAGAATATTTATTACATTACCATATCTCATACCCACATGGCCACATCCATTGTGTGGCACTCTTGCAAATATGTTTTTCGGTAGGGAAAATAAGTTTAAAAAAAGTCTAGTGAAGAGTAGTAAATTGAATACAATGAAGGTTAATGTTATAACTTTGGTTATATGGTTTTTACAATTGTGTTTATCTAAAGTAAAACTTTAACCATGAAGGCCACCTTGCCAATTGCCATATGTGGCTTTGATGATAGTTTTTGCATGCTTAAATAGGTGTTTAATGGTGTTTGGGTGTAAGTAGCTTTGTGGCAAGGTGTTAGTGGTGATAGTGGCAAACTGTGATATGATATTTGTTTATTAGGGTTTACTCTCCCTTTTAAAAATTATTGAAAGAAAAGATCTTAGATGTACATATAATACAAACCATCAAGTTTTATAGTTGTGAATTAGTAAAGTAAAGGCATTACCTACAATGATTTGTCTTGTATATAAAACCAAGTAAGCCCCTAGAACATGCTTGAATTTTTTTACTGTAGTGGAATGAAATCTCTCTTATATGGGAATTAAGTTCTTAAAATTTTGAGTGCATGTATCTTGATGTTTTTTGTTAATTTAATGGGTGGATTTCATGAAATAATGGAATTTATTTGTAGTTCTGTTTTTGAAATAAAACAAAGAATTTGGAAATTTTATCTTTTTTCATTACAAGAGTGACTTTAACATGCCAATACACTGAAAGTGTAACTTAAAATAAAAATTGAATTAACTGCTATTAACAACATTTTAATTTATCTACCAAATTTTATTAAGAAGTTAACCATTTTGAATATTATTTGTCATGAAACTTGTAGTTTTACTAGAACGAATAATCATAGAATTAAGGAAAGGCTTGTGTAAAGGCTAAGGGAAGGTGGTGATCAAGATTTAGGTAGAAAAATAGTAATATCATTTGTAATTTAAAAAACCCTTCAGAATAACTCTTTACATTCAAATACCTTTTGTGCACAGATTTGTTTCTTGAATATTTGTTTTAATGTGTGGACCATTTTTGGCTTCATGCATGTTGACCATTCTTAATCCAATTTGTTCTCATATCCAGATTAATTCAATTTATTCCCTTCTTTTACTAATGTTCGACTTACTTTCCATTATAGGTTTTAAAAAATTTGACTCACTTTTAAATTATTCCAAATTAATTCAATGTATTCCCTTCTTTTACTACTTTAACACATCTTTTTGTTACACCCACTCACAATTTCGTCACTTTTTATTCATTCATTTATTTTTAATGGAGTAACAACAGTTTTCAGCTACTGAGTCAACCTTGGAGTAATTTTTTCTTTTCTTTTATGAAAACTTTGCTAATTTGAAATATAATTTTGTTTTTTCAAAATTTAAATCAATGATATATAATTAAATTAAATAATTATTTATATAAAGTCATGCTTGGGCGATTCCTTATGATAATTTATGTTAGCCGACCCCAAATCATTTTGGGACTAAGGCTTTGTTGTTGATGCTTGGATGTATCATACGAATAAAATTAAAAAAAAAAAAAAAAAATTAACTATGGTTTCAAAAAAATAAAAACAAAAAAAATTAACTGTAGTAAACCATGATTCACATTTGATAAAATTTTGTAACTTTATCGTGAAAAAACCATAATCTTTCATGAAAACTTTGCTAATTTGAAATGATTTGAAAGTAAATTTAATGATATGCAAAATTGTCATAGCTTATAGTCAACAATAAAAAAAAAAATTAAATCTATAGCCATGATTCATAGTTGACTGGATTCTATAATTCAACAATATTTTTTTTTCCCCTCAAAGGCGCAAAGCTACTTATTAAGTTATTTATTATAACCTATAAGATGAATGTAATTTATTTTTTTTTTAATTTATATTTTTTTGACAGGGAGATGAGGGTAAAATTAGGATGTATTAATTATCTGTGTTTTATGTATCAAAATATCAATGCTATTGATTGGCTAAAGACTATTGCACTAGCTTTATACAGTTTAATAAATTTGAATTCCCTTCGTTTCAGGTGAATGCAAATGCATCTTTGATACATAAAATCTCTAATTCTTCTATCAGCAGAATTTATGAAAATTTGATATGCTAGAATTATACGTTGAAATGACTGCAAAGTGAGACATGTGAATATGCAAAACTCGAATTGTTATACCAAGAGAGTAATTTATACTTAGTGTAATCTTTTCTGTATCTCCTAGTTGTATTATTGAGATCTGTAGCTCATCTTCCTTATGCTAATATGTTTTTCTTTTCTCATCTTACTAAGGACGAAATTGATATCCCAGTGTTCCTTTGGTCCTAATATTGGTTAAGAGCAGAGAGCTCCAATCATTCACCTACTAGGCTAATACTTTGCCTTCAATAATTTACTCACGGACTTACAACATACATACATACATACATACATACATACATACATACATACATACACATGCTTTTGTATTTCATTCATGTAGCCGACCCCACTTATGGGATTAAGGCTTTGATTGATTGATTGATATCTTTTAACTCTCTTCCGATAGACTGAAATTATGTCAATTTCGCTCGATCAATCAAGGATTTACTACCCATTTTTTATTTATTTTTATTTTAATATCTCTTCTATATTTGCAATTCTTCGCTTCTTTCTCTTCTCTTATTGATTCATAGATAATTGGAAAGGGAGAAATTATTCCAATACATGGATGAGACAAAGCAGAGACTAAGTTGGTTGAAAGCACCTCCCAATGATTCTCAGTTACCTTGGCCAGTTGTTATGGCTTTTGCTATGCCTTTACTATTTTTACGCTCTTAAATTGGAGTGCAAGAATTCCACCTTTGTATTTGGGATTAGGCAGTTTTTTCTTATTTTATGAGGGACTATTGAGGTAATTAGGCTTGAGGGAGATTGGGAGGATATTTGAATTGAGGAGATTTTTGTAAAAAAAAAAATTAGGTTGTTTTACAATTCCTTTGTTTGAAAGCTTTCTTGTAAACTTTTTGTTCAAAACCTTTCATTTAAAGAAAATTATTAACCTTATTTCAATTGCTACTCTTTTGTTTGACGGAGCTCTGACTATTTCTTAATTGAATAAAACTAGAAGTTAATGAGGTTGAGGATGACAAAAACTAGATCAAAGGAAAGGGGGTTAGAAGTGAAGCAAAAGGATGGATGGGAGTAAGGTGAAGGGAGGGAAAGGATGGAAAAGAGGAGAAAGGGAAGAAAAAGGCAACAGACGAAGGCTAAAAACCATACTGGTGACGGTCAAAGCCGGATTGTTTACTTTTCTCACCTAAATCCGGTGTAAGGTATGATTTTTCTACCAAAACCATCATAAAAACTAGTTTCCCTGATACAAACTGAATAATAAAAGGTTTTTTTCCTCACAAAATAACCCTTCATAAAAGTTGATACTTGGCAGGTTTTTCTTCTTAATTTAATACTTATCTGCTTTGGAGCTTCTGGTTTTTTTTCTTTTGTTTAGCTGCTTGTTGGGTTTTGGGTAGGTTGAATATGGTGTTCTAGTATAGGTCTCATTTTGTCTCTTTACATCATAGAAATGAGGTTTTCCTTCTGTACTATTTAGAGAATTATGTAAAAGTGTACAATTGTCACCTCATAGATAATCTTCACTGTAAGTTTTGTTAGTCTGACTGTTGGTGGTTCTTGCTCAATTTCTAACTTGAAGAAAAGCTGTAGGACATGTATTGGCAATTGACATTCAGTGAAATGACATGATATGTGGTAATGCAGTCTGTGATAGTGTTATTGTAGTGATGAACAACATATCTGATTAAATGAGAGATCTAAGGTTTATCCTGTTCTCGAACTCTCAAAAGGATATTACTTTCTTAGTCCTCAGTATTTCCCAAATATCTCTATTTCTGGATAATCTTACATACCTGTAAAGTTTCTATGTCAAATTTGGTAATTAGAGTAGTAAAAGAAATGGTGGGTGACATCACAAATAACATGCTCTGTTGAGGCTATTTGAGGAATAAGTGAAGATTATTCTCGACCCAGATCTTAGCTCTCTGTTTAAGTGTATGATTTGGGATTTTTTTTATCATTTTGGTTAGAGCTGATCAATTGGTCCTGTCCAGACCGATTTTGGGTGGGCTTTGGACATTAATATCCGGGCTGGGCAGGCCGTGGACAGGTGTCTTAAGATATTTAGTTATTTTTTTCGGCCTGCCTGAAAAGCTCACCCCAATTTTACGGGCTTTGAACAAACAATTTTGGCCGTACTTTGGCCTGGCACGACATAGTGGGTATTATTTTCCTCTGGTCTGGCCCCATCCGACCCATGATCACCTATTTTTGCTTATGCCCTGTAATGGGTTTGGTATATGGTGAACCACATCAGCTGTGTTTATAAACTTTCTCGCCTTCTACAACTTCTCTTCTCTTAGATCTGTGTACATGCCAAACGATGCTTATTTTTTTGTTTTTACTTTCTATTATATGATTTTTTTTAATTTTTTATGGGATTTAGTTGCAAGCTACTCTTAATTTCTCAGTTGTTTATGGGACTTTATCGACAGCGTGTTTCTGACTTGTTTTGGGACAAATTGTGTATTATTTATAATTTGATTGTAGTTGAAGTGATTGGTGTACTTGATTTATATGCTTAAATGAAAAGTCCAAATTTGTCTGACCAATTGGCATATATTTGTGGTGATTTGCAGGTTGTTGACTGTCGGATTTGTGGTGACCCTCATTCAGTTCTTCGTTTTGCTTTTGTAGAATTTGCTGATGAGCGTAAGTGGTGATCTTGACTCTCCTTTGATTTCCATTTTTCTATTTCCTTGATCTCATGCTTACATTGTCTGAATTTTGGTAAGCAGATGGTGCTAGAGCTGCTCTAAGCCTAGGTGGAACAATGCTGGGTTACTATCCAGTCAGGGTTTTGCCTTCAAAAACTGCTATACTCCCTGTGAATCCTACATTTCTTCCCAGGGTATGTGTACTTGGTTATATGTTTCCAAATTAACGGTATTATCCTCATAACTCACACAAATAAAATCATTCTATATTTCAATGATTTACAACAGTCTGAAGATGAGAGAGAAATGTGTGCAAGAACTGTCTACTGTACAAATATTGATAAAAAGGTATAACAAGTCCTAATCAATGATTGTTTTTACACTGCATGTTTCAATCAAGTTCTTGTTTGTGTATCAATGATGATGAACCTTGGAATGCTGTTGACCAGTTTTTATTTATTTTTATTTTTATTTTTTATCGTGTTGTTTTAGGTTTCTCAGTTGGATGTTAAGAATTTCTTTGAAAGTGCTTGTGGTGAGGTATGCCCATATATATACTGAACTCAGTTTTATTCAAATGCAATAAAGCCTCAATAATATATATTTACAATGATGATTTTTTCTTCACAGGTTTCCCGCTTGAGGCTTTTGGGGGACAATGTGCATTCAACTCGTATTGCTTTTGTTGAATTTGATATTGTAAGTAACACTTTACTGGAGGCCTGCAAATTTTGTGGAACCTGTTTTCAGTTTATTGTTTTATCCTTCATTAAATGTTTATATGTCAATGTTGGTTTTCTTAGTAGTTGAGTTTGAGCATGGTATCTGCTGATAGTAGACATCTACGTTTCCCATGATAGGCTTACATTCTTCAAAGCTTGTGTGTGAGCATTATCTTTTGGTGTTAAAACTGTTAATGCAAGAATAATACCATAACATAGATATACTTGGCAGTTGGCACATACATTATTTTTAGTTAACATGATGCTTTTTCATGTTTGCCAATGCATAACTTCAACAACATATCTTTCATTGCCTATAAATCACAGAAGATGGTCAACGGGTGTTTTTAACCGTAGTTTTTGAGTAGCTTTTAGGAAAAATTTAGTTGTTTGGCTTTCTATTTAATGAAAAAGTATTAAAGAAAAATGAGTGTTTGGCAATGTAGTGGTGGGTAGTGTTTAGTGGTAGAGGTACATTTACCAAATATAAATTCTACAATGGTCATCCTTAAAATGACCACCACTATTCCGAAATCTAATTGGCTGATTTTTCTTTTTTTTTTTAAAAAAAAAAAAAACTTGGTCAAACCTCTTCTTTTTTTTTTTCTTTCATTTTTCCAAAAATTAATTTCTGATTTTTCAAAAATGTATTTAATTATCTTCATAATTAGTTTATTAAAATCACTTTATAATAAAATCAAAAAATTATATTAAATTAAAAATTAAAATCAAAATATTGTTCTTCATTGTTCTTCAACGTCTTCAAGGTTCTTCATCCATGGATGAAATTAACCACCGATTCAAGAAGAATTGATTGAAATTCCGGCAGAATCATAACCTCAATACTTTAAACGCTGTAATCCATTGAAGAGAACTTCAACAATGTAACGCATTTCTTTATTAGCATTGAAGTTCAAGTATGCAAAGATCCCACATATTTTTCATAATGAATTTTATTATGCAAATAATAAATCAATTATCATGTAGACCGTAGGATTAAAAATCAACTTAGATTCGCATGAACTCTGATTTCCAAAAACTTAAAATTTTGCATATAATGTGTAGATCGGGGCATGTTTTCAATATTCGTCAATTCGTGAGTGTATGTATGGGACAAAGATCATGAATTGATGGTTAATTTCATCCATGAAGAACCTTGAAGAACATTAAATAACAACGAAGAATAATATTTTGATTTTAATTTTTATATGAAATCTTATTTTTTGGCTTTATTAAAAATTGATTTTAGTAAATTAATTATGAAAACAAAAAATACATTTTTAAAAATGAAAAATTAAGTTTTGAAAAAAAGAAAATGAATAAAAAATTCAAAAAAGAGGTTTGACCAAGCAAAAAAAAGGAAAAATTAGCCAATCAGATTTCAAAATAGTGGTGGTCATTTTAAGGATGACCACTGTAGAAACATAAGTTATTAACTTTTGAAATTAAAGGTAGCAACGGACTAGATTATAGATTACTACCTTTTAAAATGGATAATTAAAGGTGGCAGGGGTTAGTTGATAATATAGATAATTAAATTACTACCTTTTTTTTTTAATGGCGTTAATTGTTAAATCTTTTTCCTGATTCTGATTATAATAGTAAATCTGAGTGTTAAACTTGCTAGTGTGACAGAAATTAGTAAATGCTAAAGAGATTAATTGCACTGCCGGTTGCTATATTTTGTTGGTTTTGACTGATCTTTTTTTTTTTTTTTTTTTTTTTTTTTTTTTTTTTTTTGGGTCTCCTGTTAGTTGTCAAATAAATTCTGTTCCTTACCATTGACGAAATGCTAGCTCTGCTTGAGCCTCTTAGCATTGTGGCACCAAAGTTCTTAAGCTGTTTCCGATTGGATCAAAATATCTGTCACACTAGCTATCTTTTCTGATAATTGGCAAAATATATATAGTGAGTCGAACCAAGTTTATTTTCTGTTGCGAAGAATGAAGAAATCTTGATTTTCCCTCCATTAGTTATATAGCTGTCTTTTTAGCAGTTTAATTCTTTTTGTCTTTTCTCTTCTGCATCTAAACCCACTTGGGGAGCATAAGCACTGATAACATTCACAATCTCCTTGCCACATAGCAACTTCAGCCTTATCAACCTATCGTTCTTCCGATAGACCTCGATCACCTCTTTTGCCAACCTCTCATCGAGAACCACTCAGAGAAGTTATATATTGGAGGGGATCTAAATGGGCACGTTGGGGCGAGCCGAGATGGCTATGAGAGTGTCCATGGAGGCTTTGGGTATGGGCAGAGGGACGCCGGTGGTGAAGCTATTATGGATTTTGCCCAATCATATGATTTAATTTTGGCTAATACTTGGTTTAAGAAGAGGGATTCACACTTGATAACTTTTCGGAATGGAGCAAATGCAACTCAAATAGACTTCCTGCTCACAAGGAGCATAGATAGACAAAGTTGCATAAACTGTAAGGTTATCCCAGGGGAGAGTGTGGTCACCCAACACCGGCTATTGGTAATGACTATTCGTCTGAAAGAGAAGGCGAAGAAAAAAGTTAGACAAGAAGAACCAAGGATAAGATGGTGGACCCTAAGGGATGCAAAAGCTAAGGTTTTTACAGAAAAGGTAATTGAAGAAGCGGATTGGGATGGAGAGGTGGATCCGGACATGACCTGGTTACGAATGAAGAACTGTTTCCTAAGAGTGGCCAAAGAGGTCTTAGGGGAAGTAAGGGGAAGAACTTCGGTACAGAGAGATACTTCGTGGTGGAATGAAGAGGTGAAAGCAGTAATTAAGCAAAAAAGGGAATGCTATCAAGCCTTAGGAAAATGTAGGAGTGATGAAACCTTTGCAGCGTATAAGGAGGCTAAGAGTAAGGCAAAGGCAGCTGTTCGCCAAGCAAAAGAAAAGGCATATCAGGAGGTTTATGAAAAGCTTGATTCCAAGGAGGGAGAAAGGATCATTTATAAGATGGCAAAGAGAAGACAAGAGGCAAGGAAGGATATTGGCATGGTGAAGTGTGTCAAAGATAAGAACCAAATGGTCCTAGTGCAAGAGGAGGGCATCAAGGACAGGTGGAAGGGGTACTTCGATGAATTATTTAATGGAAGTAATGGAGTTGTGATAGGAGATACCTCTATGAGTGATGAAGAAATCAACATGGAGTATGTGCGAAGGATTAGGAGAGTAGAGGTGGAGATTGCACTGAGGAAGATGAAACCTAAGAAGGCGGTTGGCCCTGATGGGGTACCGATAGAGGTGTGGAGGTGTTTGGGTAAGATTGGTATTGATTGGTTAACAAACCTTTTCAACAAGATATGGACGGCTACAAGGATCCCACAAGATTGGAGGAAGAGCACCTTGGTCCCGGTTTATAAAAACAAAGGAGACGCTCAAGATTGTTCTAACTATCGAGGAATTAAGCTTATGAGCCATACTATGAAGTTGTGGGAAAGGGTGATTGAACAAAGGTTGAGGGCATGCACAAGCATTTCAGATAACCAATTTGGTTTTATGCCTGGGAGATCTACTATGGAGGCAATCCATTTGATAAGACAAATGATGGAGTTTTATAGGGTAAAGAAGAAAGATCTTCATATGGTCTTTATTGATTTAGAGAAGGCATATGACAAGGTGCCAAGAGAGATACTTTGGTGGGCAATGTTGAAGAAAGGTATCCCACGAAGGTATGTAGACCTAGTTAAGGATATGTATCGGGATGTGTCAACAAATGTGAGGACATGCGGAGGGTTGACAAAAGATTTCCCTATTACAATCGGATTGCATCAAGGGTCTGCATTAAGCCCTTTTCTTTTTGCAACGGTTCTAGACGAATTAACTAGACCAATTCAAGATGAGGTTCCATGGTGTATGCTGTTCGCAGATGATATCGTTTTGGTGGATGAGACTAAGGATGGGGTTAATGTCAAGTTGGAGCAATGGAGGCAAAGGTTGGAATCTAGAGGGTTTAAGCTAAGTCGGAGTAAGACTGAATATTTGGTATGTCGTTTTGGCACTCAGAGGGGGACAAGCAATGAAGTGGTGAGTTTGGATGGAAAGGATTTGACCATGAGTGAATGTTTTAAGTACCTAGGGTCGATCATCCAGAAGAATGGTGACATTGATCAAGACGTGACCCACAGGATTAAGTCAGGGTGGCTTAAATGGAGAGCGGCCACGGGAGTGCTATGCGACCGCAGCATTCCCTTAAAGTTGAAGGGAAAATTCTACAGGACTGCCATAAGACCAGTGTTGCTCTATGGTACAGAATGTTGGGCTTCTAAGAAAGAGCATATTAAAAAGATGGAGGTTACGGAAATGCGCATGTTAAGGTGGATGTGTGGAAACACTTTAAGAGATAGAATCAGAAATGAGGTTATTCGCAAGAAAGTAGGTGTGGCGGGCATTGTAGATAAATTAAGGGAAAATCGTCTGCGTTGGTTTGGACATGTAAGACGGAGACCCGAGGGTGCACCGGTGCGAAGAGTGGAAGAGTGGGACCATGGAGGGATTAAACGAGGAAGAGGGAGACCAAAGATGACTTGGTTGGAAGGAGTGAGGAAGGATATGAAGTGCATGGATTTACGTGAGGATGAAGTTTTGGATCGTAAGGGATGGAGGAGAAAGATTTATGTTGATGACTACACGGAATAATCAAATTTGGTTCATGTTAGCCGACCCCACTTTTGGGATTAAGGCTTTGATTGATTGATTGATTGATTGATTGAATTCTTTTTGTCTTTTGCTTTTTTCATTAATATGAATGAAAATTTTGCTTAAAGAGCTTGCCATGTGTGTACTAATAAATAATGGGTAAGAGCGTGAGACTGTCAGATATTGTTTGATCTGAATCTGGCCTAAATTAGTTTTGTTCTCTTCTCTTCTCTTCTACTTGGGAGGATGAAGTGTCAAATTAGACACGGGTGTACAAGCATCGGACTCGCCCATTTTCTTGAAAAAAAGGTGTGTTTTTAGTTAAAAATGAAATTTCGGTGTCGGTGTCCGACACGTGTTGTGTCAACACGGACACGTGAGGTAAATGAAAGAGTCCGAGTAACATAGCTTCTCTTATAACAAGGTGATCTGGTATTAATGGATTTGATTTCTGGTCTGGCTTGGTATGACTCTTTTTGGAGTTTTGGACTGATCTGATTCTAACCAGAATATCAATTATTTGATTTTTTTTTTCGGCCTTCGTTGTTTTTTTTTTTTTTTTTTTTTTTTTTTTTTTTTTTTTTTTAAAAAAAAAAATCTTTTTATTTATCTTTTGACTGATTTTTTTTTCTTCTCTTATTTAGTCGGAGAACGTACACCTAAATATGAATGTGATTATTAGTGGACTTCATTGCCTCTGAGTTATGGTCTACTCCAATGCAATTGTTATCCTTGTTGTATTAGCTAATAGCAATGCAACTCCCCACTTCCTTCCTTCCATTTCCTTAGTCTATAAGCTCCCTCAACCTGGGCATGAAATTAGCTGGAAATAATTGGGTATGAAATCTAGCAAGCATGAGCATCTGAGTAAATTTATACACTCAACTTTCAATGCAAATACTTGACTAATATAATAAAAAATATGAAGTGGAAAAATATAAGACATGATTGCTCATTGTGATCTTTAATTCTTGCTGGGTCAATCTCTTCTACATTGAAGTTAATTGACATAATATTCATTAGTTAGGATTGCGGAATCCTATTTATTTAAGGCGGAAGAAGTAAAAAGGTCTTAACTATAACTACTACTTTGACTAGGATATTCGAGAACTTGTGCCGCATCTTTCATTGAAATGAACTCTACACAGGGTCCAATCCTAACCAAATAAATCTTACTATTGGACTTTTGAATTGGACTCAGATTCTTTTTTGGATTTGGGTTGGATTATATCTTCTGATCAGTCAGATGTAGACCAAACTCTAACTAGATTTCCTTCCAACACCAGATTTGTCCAAACAATTTTATAAATAACTAATGTTACAACTGACTTAAGTACTAACAACTAGTTGCCAATGGCAAGCAGACCTTTTTCCACTTCAATGCAGTGTCAAGTCTACCTTCCCTCTTATGATAAGGAATAAGGATTGTGTTTGTTACCCTTTTAGTTGAAAGATTATTTTTTGGAAATCAATTTTTTTCATGTTTTTGAATATAGTACCCTCATAAGTGTTTATGTTTAGTTTTTTATTTTTATTTTTTTATTATTAGCTTTTAGTCAGTTCAATACATGGTTAAGGTGAGCTTCCTAGACCCTGCCAAGTACCGGGCTCTTGTTTTGCATATATTTGTGTGGTTTCCTTGAAATTTTCAAGTGTGGTAGCATGATGTTGGGCGTCCTACAAGTGAAATTTTATTTTATGATCATATTTAATTGACTATTACATACTTCGTATATTACATGGCATCACTAAAGCATGGGGGACGATACATGCTCTAATTGTTTTGCACTTTTGCTATATAATCATGTATATCTGGTGTGTAAAGTGTAGTGATTTGGGAAATTAAGCTCCCTCAAGTTTCAATAATATCAAGTTCTAATAGTAAATTAGTAAGCTTGATATTTTATCATCTGGTAGCGAGCTAGCGACAATCATATGCCTACCCAACTTATTTATTCCCCAATTTATTCTTGTTTCCAAATGGAAAGCTCTATTTTATAAGATAATAATATTGCCCCCCTTCTCCATGGTGCTTCCATTATATAACACCTGTATTTCTTCTGCAGGCTGAAAGTGCTATCATGGCCTTGAACTGTAGTGGGATGATTTTAGGAACTCAACCCATCAGGTAGTGTTTTGCCCAGAAAGTAGTGCTCCATTTGCTGTGAATTTATTACTTCGTGTAAACTTCGTATATTTATTAGAAAATGACATGTGTATGGTTTGAAAGTGCTAATAAGCATGTTTAAATCTTGTGAAATTTGTAGGGTGAGTCCTTCAAAGACACCAGTGAGGCCAAGACTCCCTCGACCAGCATCAAATTGAGTTAGCTCTCATCCAAATCCACGATTCGTGGATTGCGGCCAACATGTAGTTAATGCAATCAGGAAAAGACCACCTTGTTGAAGGGATGGTGAACAACTTTGATTTCTCTTTGATGTCTCTTGTTCCTTTAACAATAGTCATCCTGCCATGAGGTTCAAACATATAGGACCCTGCTCTGCTTCAATTGAAGTTTTTTCAGGACAGTATCCGACTTTAATGTTTTATTGCCTAACCCATTTATCTATGGTTATTCGATAATTCCTGCACACAAGAATAATGTACTTTTGTCACCTCTACTTGGGTTGTTAGGATTAGCAAAAGGAACAATTTTGAGGTTCTGGTGCAACCGTAAATAGGGATGACCTTGAGCCTGAGTATCTGATTTTGATCATTTTATGTCCTTAACCCCCCTTTTGTCTCCCTTGGTGATGCTCTGAAAAACCTGATAACTTTGGTACCACTGTACCACTAGCAGTACTCTAAGATTCAGTTTTCCTTTTTTGTTTACTTGTTCGTTTTTCCCTGAAAAAAAACAACCGATCAATTTGTCCCTGTCAAGTTCTCATTTCTCCCGTTTGCTAATGCTCCGAAAGTTACTCCCCTCAAGCCTAATAACTCGGGTGACAGTAACTGCACTTATACTTGGCCACTTGGGTGACAATACAACCTTCATTATCATTTGTACCTCATAAGAATTTGTGGATGCTGACCCCTAGCTTAGTCTAGGAGTTGCTGTTGGTGGAAGCTGTGACAATTGCTAATACGGTCCCTGCATGATACGTCTTTTACTTCGTGCCATTGCGAAGTGAAGAGGTGTATTGTGCAAACTAGATTGCGAGTTTTTACAGTGTTAGAAGCATTAGGAGCCCATGTGACATTATTATTCGCGTTGACACTAATTAGACTGCTATTATTAGATTCAGAGCTGCTTAGACTGGGTTTCCTCTCAAAACTTACCTCATACCAGAGCTGACTGAGCTACAAGTCAAGTTAGACTGTGAGGTCAGTCGAGAGCATACCAGAGCTAACTCTAAAACGGCTCAACTATTTCACAGAGTATAAGTTTATAGCTCGAGCTTGATTGATTGTTATATTCCGAGTTAGGTCTGAGCTTTAATCCATATAACAACGTTTGAACAAGAATCAAGCCATGCGAAGAAATACTTTAATCCTTTAGCTTGTAACAATTGGGAGCATAATCTTTTAATTCTTACTATAAGAGGAAGTATAGGCCTTGAATGAAATATGTTCAATATAATCATGTAAAATTTGACTTGGGCTAATCCCAATCTTTTATGTTAATATTGTTCCGTTGTTTTATAACAATCAAATTAGCTTTGAATGCAATGAGAAATGAGAAGGGATCTTTGTGGTATGCATGGTCATGCTCGCAGAATTCGACCTTGAGCTCATCCCTCTAAAGTCGATCAAGGGAGCGGTTGTATCAGACTTTCCGGACAAGAGTGGGGAAGTTGACTATGATCTGGGTAGAAGTTTAGAAGACGAGATGGGATGTAGATTTGGGAAGAATTCATGATGGAGAAGTGGGCATAGTGAGGTAAGGAATCTACGTATATACGAAGTATCATTTTATTGTTCCTGGGGTTTGAGATAATTTAATAAATGTACGGAAATAACCCTAATTAGAATCTTTAACAAGAGTTGATTATACATTTGATGTGTGCATTCCTTTGGCAATTTAAGACTAATTGTTGTCATTTTATAGGTATTCCATTGGGACAATATGAGTATGGTAGCCTAAAACAACCGCTAAAACTTTAGTTTACACCGATTTACAATAATAATCATCAAGCTGTATTTAGATAGTGGGATCAGCTTTATAAGGGTAGTATAGTTATTTTTACTTACTGAAAATTGTTTACTCATTGAAAGATGGTAATTTTTCCAATAAAGCATAAATTCCTTTGTTTGTATTACGATAATTTTCATTTATATTAGGACAATTTTTATTTAATTTAAAAGTAACTCTTGTTCATTTAAGGACAACTTTAAAAGTTTGTGTAACCACCGAGATCTAATTTCTCTCAAGGATAGGTGGCTAAAGATGTGTTTATATCAATCTACCCAGCCATAGGGTTAGTATTATGGTTCCTTGATGTGCACACATGTGACACATTATTTTAATAGGGATGTTAGTGGGGTGCGGTCAAGTGAAGCGGATATTGTAGACACCTAAAAATGTCTCCCTGAAACCAAACCTGATGATGAAAAATTTTTCACCGCCATTATTGGTCGGGTTGAGTATTTAATCCCAGGAGTGCTTAAAATCCATATTCAATCAAATTTAGTTTATAAAATACTCAACGGATCAGTCCTAATGTTTAGTCAAAGCATAATTCAATTTTTATTTTGGCCCAAACCTTTTTTTATTTATTTCACATTATATATTATTTTAGCCCTATTAATAAATAATAAACCTGAAATAGCCCGAAATTTTGAAGAGGCACTTGAAAATGCTGAACGTAATTAGGGTTAAAATGTATTTGGACGGAAAAAAGGAAGCAGAGTCTGCCGCGTCACGGCAAGCTGTGCTGCTTCATGGGAGATATTGCCGCGCCACAGTATATTCTCCCGTGACAAGGTGCATATATCGTGACACGGGACTGCTCCGTGTTTTCTCCACGTAACCCCTAAACGTGTTTTACTTAATGTAGCCTATTTTCTGTCCGGCGTTACACCAAGTTGTCTTGCGTCGTGTCATGACATAATTCGCCGTGTCACGGTATATTTGTCATGTCGCGGCAGTAGTTTTTAGGGTTTTTATCTTCTTAGGCTTCCGTGTGTTCCCTTTGCTCATTTTCCCTATAAATACCCCCTCATTTCTGATGTTCGGGGCATCAATGAATTCTCTCATTCTTTCTTCTATGCTATAGCCTAAACACTAGCCTACCCTATTCTCTAATACCTTCTTTAGCACTCCAAGGAGTTCGTACTTTACCCGAGGTTTTGTCCTTAAATCAAGGCGTGAAAGCTAGAACTATTTGAGGGTTTGACCCCTTAATTTAATTTTAATTATTGTTTTATTAATTTTGCTTGAAGTTGCCAATGCGTTTATTGTTTTTATAGTTGCAAACAAGCAAAGTCAAAGTAAGGAATTATGTTCCTTTCAATATTAATGTTGATTCTCTTATTATTTATTGATCACCATATTGCATGTTAAAGGGAATATGTAATTGAAAATCACGACTAATAAGATAATTTATACAACCATTTAGGTTCCTTTAATCTTGTTATTTAATCAAAGTGATCACAAATGTTTTAGAATTATATGTGCATTAATATTCAACCAATTTAGCATAATAATAGTTTGGAGCAAATTGAATATTTTGTTTGTATGCCTTTGAGATCACAGGAATGCTTTTCACAATAAGAATCGAGTAAAGGCCAATACGGGCGAATGTGACTCCATGAATCACTTCGTACCATCATCCTCGATCCTCATTTCGTGGTTCCTAACCATATGGAGTTAGTAATCTCATGGATTATGAATGGGGTGTAACCTTCACGGGTCAATCGTTGTTGCCTTTTGTTGTCTCTTAATCGTAGTTGACTTAAATGATCCGTGAACAGTTTACAAGTTCCTTAAATACTTGTTGGCGGTTCCCTACTTTCCTTGTCCCTAATCGTTGTCCCTAATCGTACCCACTTCCTATAAGTGCTAAGCATATTCACACATGCTTAACGTAGGCGTACTTCAAACGACGTCTACAGATACGAGTCCTGATTTGGCAAATGGTGGGGCTGGTATTGGGATAAAAATCATATCCGCCATGTGTGATGGGGCAAGGTGAATTAAAAAAAACTGTATATATTATTAAAAAAAAACTGTATATTATTATACTATTTTATTTATATAAAAAAAATTAAGTTAGATAAAGTAATAGACTTGTACAATAAACCCAAAAAAAAATGTAATATTAACAATGTTTTTTTTTTTTTTTTTTTTGATATATGAATTTTTTTTTTTATTTTTTTATATAATTGTAATTTACAATCTATATTATGTAGTATTGTACTCCCTCCGTCCCCTTTTGATAGTCCCTTATGGGCAAATTTTAGTCCCAAAATGTTTACCCCATTTGCTTTATCCAACAACTATTAATACTACCTCCGGTTCACTTTACTCGCAACTATTTCCTTTTTCGGATGGTCCACATTACTTGCAACTTTCCAATTTATTTCCTTATATAGTAAATTTTTAAAGGCAAATTTACCAATTTACCCTTACTATGTTATTAATTCATCTTTATTAGTTTACTAACAACATAAAATTAAAAACTAACACTGATTAGTTAGATTAATCATTCCCACCAAAATTATACCCCAACCCTTTAAATTCATCAACTCCTCAACTACCTCCATTGAATGCTCCTCATTCAATTCATCTGATGGATGAATTGGAGTTCATTTATTCTGGAGATTTCTCCAGAATAAATCCCTCCAACATAAACCCTAGATCTAAAATTCTCTCTCCTCACTCGCCGTTTTCGAACCATTCTCTCTCTCTCTCTCTCTTTGTTCCTCTCGTGGTTTCTCCTCTGTTTTCTCCTCTGCTTCCCTCTCAGTATCCTCCTTCTAACTGATTCAATGGCTTCCTCCTCTGGAAAAAAAGTAGATCTCACCTGCCATGAGACCCTTGAGTCCTCTGACTCAACCCGACCTTCTGGATCTGTGCTGTACAAGCCGCGGCGCAGTACTAGTGTCATGAAACCAGTGAGACGCGCTTCCATAATTGCGCGGAGGAGGATCAGGGGAGCGAAGCTCGTCGAACACTTGAGCGACGAGGAGGAGACACCAAAGGTGGTGGTTACCCACCAAGAACCACCACTTGTGGTGGTTGCTGCAGTTCCCGCTGCTGCTGCTGGGGGTTCTACCTCCCCAGTGATCTCTGCTACCGGATCTGCAACAGGGGAAACGAACCCCCAGATCTGGAGCCTGCTGAGGTGGTTCAGCCACCTGAGTCCTTGGAGCTTGATGAGGGCCCTTCCTCTGGAGCGAAACGCATCAAATCTGGTCCCCCAGACGGCATGACGAGGGAGGAAGTGATTGAGGCATACTTGCAGATCTACTACCCTCAGTTTGGTCCTCCTCGTAATTAAAAGCGCAGCGTATATTCTATAAACCCTAGTTTACTTTTGCTCTGTTTTTTATTTACAGATCTGCAATTAAATCGTGTGCTGGACTTTGCTTTGTTGTTTATGTTGTTTTTGCATGGTTGTGGGTGTGGATTTATCTACTAAAGCATGTTGTTTGCTGATAGTCTTTGAATGCTTGTGTTAGATCTGGTAATACAACTGTGTTGTTGTTAAAAATATGGTCTTTTTTGCTTGTAGGTGTTGTTTGGTGTTGGTTGTTGTGTTGAACCATTTTGAGTCCCTTTTTGGGGTGTATGCTTTGAGTCCCTTTGAATGCAGGCCCTAGATCTGGATACCTTGTGTTGTATGCACTAAGTCCCTATTGTTTGTAATGCATACTCCTTAATTTGTTTTCCATGTGATGATGGGACTCATCTGATAGCTACTTGGGTGGTCTGGATGCTCCAACACCCTTGTTATCAAGGTTGTTGTAGAGGTACCAACATTCACTAAAGCTTTGACTGAATACATACCCATTCTGATGGAATTCACTTTAAAAAAAGATACACCTTTCCTAAATGTTAAGTGATTTTGTAATGCATTACATGACTGCCAAAAAATACATCTCAAATTGTCTACCAAAAGTAGACATAACCTATACATAATCTAACTCAAAAAGTTGTTTGAAAAGGATAAGGTTATATGTGGCAGTCAAAGTAAAACAGAAAAGTAAATTACCTATACTATGTTGCTCATCTTAAGTCTGCATCAACTTCCATGTACCCTTGATCATCATGTGTATTTGGGACAGTGTCCAAAAAGTGAACAACTTGTGCAATGAGATCCCTGTCCACCTGAAGTAGTTGTGGTAGGATACCTTGACTGTCCAAACTTCTTTTCTTCATGTGTAGGGGGGAGAAGTTATTACCACCTTGTTTTTCTAAAATCTTTATCATGCATGACTGAAGTGTGATCCAAGTGTACTTGCTTAATATAGGATCAAATTCTTCAAAGCTATAGCAACTTCTTTGATTAACTCATCTAGATTCCTTGGAAATGATTGATATTGTAAAGATTGAATCACACTAAAGAGTCCTAAATCTAAAACATTAGTTTCTGGTGATTGTGCTGGTTGGAAAATGAACTGAATGTTGAATCCATTTGCATGACATGCTGCTTGAAATTCTTCATCCTTGGGCACTTGATGAGGCCTAGCATTATCCCATTGAATAATGATGTCTTTAGGAAGTTGTTGTGGCCATTTCTCATAAATTGTTGGTAGCACATGAGTTAGCAGCATGTCTCTTATGCACTCTTTTGTTACACTTTGTAGTGCCTTTGTTTCAAGAGTCCCTGCATCTCTGTTTTTGCTTTTTTTTTTTGGCCACTTCATACTTCACAAAAGGAAACAGACCATATTTTCCATCATGAATCAAGTTATTTGCATCATCATACAATGGCTTTCCTATCATCCCCATAAACATTGCTTTGATCTTGAACCTCTTTGATTGTTGTGCCCTGTATGGATCTTCTTCTGTTGGCAGTAGGTAGAAATTTCTTGTCTCGGGATTAATATAGAACCATTTCTCATCTAGATGGATCCATTGTTGCATATCTCTGAAAGTTGGGTCCCCTACAGCTGGAACAGGATCTATGTGACTTAAAACCCATTTCAGTCTTGCTATTTTGTGCTTGTCTGTCAATGCTGGGTGATTTGTGTTTGTGTGAGTTCTTAGCCTACCTTGCTGCCTTAGCCTATGCAAAGCTGTCTTTGGTATCTTCAGTGCAGCAGCATATCCCCTTTCAGTTGTCCTTTTGTACAAAGGCACTGAAGTCAGAAACTCATCAGTGTACACATTTGCTTTCCTTCATGTTCTGCCTGTTTTTTTTGGTGTTTACATCAACAACAACACCTTGAGATAGACAAACTTTGATTAGTTGAAACCATCTTGTTGTTGTGGATTTGTGCACATAATGTTTTCTTGCTAAATTGGCTAAAAAGCCTCTAGGCAATGAGTCCCCCTCCATGTGCAACATAATCTCATCAACAATAGCTCTTTTTTGTTCTACAGTCATCTCTCTGTTGTGTCTTCCTTCTTGCTGTTGGTCTTCATGATTTTCATCTTCATCTTGTTCTGCTTCATGATTAGAATCTGAGTCTCATTCATATACTGCTTGGATGAATTGTTCATCATTCAATTCATCTTGAATTAGCTGCTGCTGTTGATAAAACTCATCCATTAGTTCATCCATGAACTCTGCCATGAGTCCCTTTGTTTTTTTTTTTCAGGACTGACTGTTTTTGGTGATGAAGTGGCGGCTGGTGGTTTTTTGACGGTCTTCACGGAGCCTATTCCTGTAAATAATGAAGCTGCATCTACTAACACAGCTTTAGGAATTAGGAATTAACAATGCTAAAATTAGAAATTTGTAATTTGATAGGGCTGCCTGTATTTTGGATTAACTAAACTTAATTTCTGTTGGTGATGACAATGAATTTCTATCCCCTTCCTCCCTCCCCAATTCCTCCAGAATTGAACTCGTAAAAATGGGGAATTGGATGACAAGCCCTGCTTTTATATAGGGCATTTTGTTTGAATTGAAATGAAAAATTTGAACTTTTGGGGAACTTGGCAGAAATTTTGAATTTGGCTAAATTTTTGGGAGGGAATAAGGAGGGAAACAAAAATCCCTACTCTTTGATTTCCTGCCAGAAATTTAATGGGAAATTTCCCACTTAAATCACAAAAAGGACAATGGTCCCAAAAGTCAATAAAGGGACCACAACATTTCCCACCAATTTTACTCTCCTAATTACATACCCTTACTTTTTCTAAATCACCCCTTAAAAGTTTTGCCTCGGCCTCCGCAAACCCCTCCAAAGTTGCTAGTAAAGTGGACCGGAGGAAGTATTAATTTTTTACCAAAATTCCCTCCAATTTGTAGCAATACTTGTGTAAATTTAAATTTCCCATGTAAATTTTGTTTTCCCATGTACTTTTATTACTTTCTCTCTCCACTTTTTTGCATACCCAATGTCAATTTTCTTTTTCAATGTACTTTAACTATTCTTATTTGTGTTTATTAATTCCCGTGAAAATTGCCCATTAGGGACTATCAAATGGGGACGAAGGTAGTAGTATTTAGGAGGCGGATATTAAGCTGATCTTGGGTGGGGATTAAGGTGGTGTGGATATCTAAGTGGGGGATGGGACATAGATGGTTTTGAAATTGTACCCATCTGGGCGAGGATGAGGATTAATTTTGAACACTGAGGGGATGGAGATGGGAATAGGAATGTGGATAAGAATGTTAGATGGAGAGTTGGGAAGACCAACATTTGCCCCGCCCGTTGACATTACTAATCCTTTAGGCTCATGGTGCTTGCCTTGTGTGAACACATGTGAGTATGTGACACAATCCTTTAGACTCATGGTGCTTAAACATGCCTCCATGGCCCTGTAGCCCATATTGGCTTTGCATGTGCCATGGCCTTATGGCCCATTTATCCTGGGCGTGCCTCATAGTCATCGGCACACTATACGGTTCATGAAAATTGCACAACGTGACAACGCAATTTTTTTTTTTTTTTCAATATTTTGGCTATAATAGATAGTTTATTTATTAGAGTAACTTATTTTGCACCATTGCAATCTTCTTTCAAAGTTCAAATTACATGATAGTACATCAATATCAATATCAATATCAATATATATATTAAAACACATGGCAAAACATGCTATTTTGCCATGTGTCACCGATTTTGCCATTTGGCGCCACATCATATCAGCCCATAAATGATTGTAAAACTCCATGCATTAATAGTATTAATGTTTAGTTTAATTGAAAAACTCTTCATGTGCATAACATCCTATTTAAATTTCACTTTGAATGTAACACCTAAATAATTGCACAATAATAAAAATTGTAAGAAATTAAAAATTATTCCATTTTTTGTGCATTAATTAATAAAATTGTAATTATAGAATAAACGAGTTGATTTATATATACATATATTACAATTGTGATTATTGAGTACTACGTAGTATTTTTTTGTGCATTACTAAGTAATATTGACATCAAATTTATAGATTTGATTTATCAATTTTTTTAACAACAAATTAATTGATTTATCATTTACCCTATATTTAGTAATGCAAAAAAATGTTTTTATAGTCAAATCAGCTCATAAAAACAAAAAATTACTTAAACTATCACCTTTTTTTTTAAAAAAATAATTATAAACCACTTAAACTCTTAGTGACAAACAAGCCAAAAATAATATATTTTGATCAAAGTAATAAATTTTATAATGACCCGGGGCATCGCCCGGGCCAATAACTAGTTTTATATTATTTGAGAATAAGTTGTACCAGTAAATGATAAAAATTAATTGTCAACCTTGTTTTGTTTTTACTAACTGCAGCTTATTTAACTATTTATAATCGAACATTACAAAATATTTATTCTTACTAAATTCAACTTTTGCAATTGAAATTAAGGTTTATTGATTAGAACTAGTATCTAGACTCAAACAATACCCAGGGTCATTACACAAAATTCTCAATTATATGTGTAGTTCATGGCCTAATCTTTTCTTAATTTTATTATATTTATCACATTGTCATTCCACAAAATTTTGATCTTTTTCTTTGCTTGCAAAAGCAAACATGAAATATGACACAATTTAGTAGTATTTTATCAAATAATAGAAATTGAAGTTGTATGATCCAATCTTGTATACGGAGTAAACAATATCTAAAATATGAAAGATAGAGAGACACATGGAACGTAGAATCATTTGGATCGCTTTTTTCTTTTAAAATATTTTTGAAATTTTCACCAACTTTAATTTATTTTATTTTTAGCAATTATATATACTCAAGCCATTCACCTTTTAGCACCATATCTTTTTCTTTTCATATTCATTTTATATTCACTCATAAAGTCTTTGGGCGGTCATACTCAAAATATAAATTTAACGTTTTTGCAATTATAACATTTTTGCAATAATTCACACGCCTTTTTACACGTAATAGTTAGCATTATTATTGTTATGACTTCTTAGCTTAGTGGTGAGACATTTTTAAGCAGTATCAACTTTGGTCTCAGAGGATTATACCAAGGGTGTTAGTGTATTTAAATGACTAAAAGAAATTAGTAAACAGAGCAAATAAATTGGTTGAGAATATATAAGAATGATTTTAATTTTTTAATGGCTTAAAAACATAATGATAGAAAAGGGTTAGACGATCCAAACAATATTATACTTCGTATATTATAAAAGTGAGAAATTAGGGGACTCAATATTGCATGGTTTAATCAATTGTCATATGTCCAATAGTCCAAGTGTGGTAGCAATGCATATTTAATACTAGTAGTAGCTAAGTCAAGTCTATATTAGCACAATATTATTTTCTTGTGCTGTATTTATAATTAAATCTAATTTCCAAAAAAAAAAAAATATAATTAAATCTAAGTAAATTATTTGCATCATTTGGTACTTTCTTTGAGCCTATTTCACACTTGTACTCTATTTGTACTAATCTAATCAATCAATAATTTATAAAATTTCATTTTTTTTGACACAATTTATAAAAATTTCATTAACATTACTTGATTAACGCGACATGCCGAAACAATAATTGATTGAGAACAACTATGGCGATGAGGCCGATGACAACATCGACAAGGAGTGAGAATTAATTAGATTTTTTTTCACATTCGTATTTTTCGACTTTTTTGTTCCTTTTCTATCTTAAAATTTATATATGTATATATACAGATATACTTGAGGTGATATTACAATGACTAGAGTTTATAAATGCATGAGATTCTTGATACGAAATATATGAATTGTAATTGTAATGGGGCTAATGGGGTTCTCTATGAAAACGTCATGCATGACTCTTTGAAAAGAAGGTACCTACCTAATCACACAAAAATACATTATTTTCAACAGGTTTTCTATGTTTTTTCTTTTTTATCTTTTCTTAGTAAGACACCTTTTTTTGTCTACTATTTATTAGTGGGTTTTTGCTTTCTCTTCTCTTATCTCTATTTGCCAGGTGGCATTATCTTTGTTTAAATTCATAGAAACTTCCTCAATTCATTCTTTTTGAGATATCTAACCTACCAATCCTATTTCATCAGATAAGATAAAAAGAAAAAGAAAAAGAAAAAACTCTGACAAATTACTTATTGACGGCTGAAATAGCCAGATAGGATGGTTTATCTTTCTGAATTAAAATAATTTTTCAACGTCGATTTCATGGATGTTAAATCTGTTATAATTATTGATATTAAAGTTTTCAAGTTTTTGTATTTTTATATAAGAAGACATAATATGGAAAAATCAAGATTGTTAGGAGATTAGCTATTAAAAAAGTTTTATAGACTAGTAGCAATGACTTAAGGTTGACAAAAAAGGATACAAAATTAAATGTATATGGAGTATGTAATAGCTAATAATGCACGTCTTATAGCGTATCAAAAATAATTCACCTTATTGAGCAATGTAGGAATATAGTACGGAGTACTCGTTTTGAGCTGCTTTTACTCAAAATTTATAAGTTTTACGTAGTAATGTAATTATGCTCAATCTAGATGAAATATATATACATAATATATGTATATATATACATATATATGTATATATATATATATATATATATATATATATATATATATATATATGTATATATATATACATATATATATATATGTATATGTATTACTTTAGGTATGAAAGTAAGTTCAAACATTATCGAGTAAATAATTTTGTTAGATTAGAACAAGCATAAATTTGAAAGCTAGTTATACAAAAAATTATTGATGTTTATTACGTGTATGTTTATAATAAATATAAACAATTTCTCAATTATAATTCATGTATCGTTTTGATATAGTATTTCATTTAACTAATGACTCTAATCTTTATTAATAGCTTTATCTATGTATCTGAGATTTATTTTTTTTATTTTTTTTGATGACTTATTTTTTGGATTCACACGACAACCATTAGAATTAGGACATTTATTTCATATAATCATAACAAGGACAAAATGTAAATAAGTTATTATATGAATGTTGTAAAAAAAACTCAAAAGTGCATGATATATATGGAAATAATGTAATTAGTTATTACATGGTATTTTTTGTAGAGTAGTTGCCAATAAATAAATAAATAAATAAATAGATAAAAAAAAAAAATTAATTTAACAAGATTTATTGAAGCATAATGTATACATACTTAACAAAATACCAAATCTTATACTATACAAACAATAATCATAAAAAAAATCTTTAGAGAACTTTTGATGTTATATTATTACTTCCTCCGTTTTCTTTTAGATGCAACACACACTTTTTCACGGTATTTAAAAATTGTGGGGTTTACATGATATAATACACTTTAAAATGGGATGAGTGGTTGTTAGGAGTGTAATTTAGTGGATCATGTGCTTTAAATAAGGGAAATAGTATAGTTTATCCCTAAAGTAACTTTCCTTTTATAGTGTGTTGCAAGTATTGTGACATTTCCTTTTTAGGAAAGTGTTGCAAGTAAAAGAAAACGGAGGAAGTATATCTTTAATCTTCTCAATAATTAATATCATAATATGGTAAAGCTTTTTATATTGCATTTTCTTGATTTAGAAATACCAATCAAAATTACATGTCAATATCCTTATCATCACAAACTACACCTATTTTGACAAGGATTGTCACATCACCATAGAAGAAGCTAACATTTGATAAGCATGCACATAATATTAAGTACACATGTTGGGAAATGATGGGTAGATACTCTTGATAGTTTTCCATACACTTTGTACTACACTAAACCCAAACATGTACTACATCTGTGCTTCTTTCATTACTCACATATTAATGGTTATTAGTTATATAATCATATATTCTATTTATTTATGTAAAGATAATTGTAGCATCTTATCTTCAAATTATTCATATGTTAGATTTGACTACTTATTTTAACTATAAAAATACTATTGGATTAAATTTTGTTCACAGGTATGTAATGTATTAACAAAGTATATTTTATTTATTTTGAAAGGTACGAAGTATTAAAAAGTATGTAATATACGAGTATCAACAACTTTTTATTATTTATTTTATTCTCGAAAAGTTGAAGATACAAATCATTAAAACTGTTGTAATTCTACAAATATATAAACACAAATGTAGTACTTCATTGGTTTATTTTTTGCATGCAACAATTTCAAGATTAGTTTGTTGATGCTTAATTTCAACCATTATTATATGATTTTATTATAAAAAAAAATTATTTTAAAGTATAAAATAAGATAAACATAACAAGATCTCACACAATATGATTATGTTTTCGATCTCTTAATTATTTATCACTAAATATAATTAAAAAAAATTAAGCTATATATTGTGCGAATAGTACAAAATTCAAAATCATGCATACAAAATACTTGCTTGGAATCTAATTGTTTGTCCCATTTCACTTTTCATGATCTTATAAAATACATCTAAAGACACAAATATCTCCAGTTTTATACACGTGAAAATTATTAAAATTGAACTTTTTAGACAAATACAATAAAATATTCCCTTTACTAGCTCTTGAGTAAATTGTTACGCATAGATTAGTGAGAAAATATAGTTTAATATTAAGTATTATGCACTTTTTATATATATTTGGGTGCACATAAAGATGATGCACTTACTTATACTTTCTGCTCGCTTATTTAATATTATTTGTTTATTTGAAACATACTCCCTTTGTTCCTTATTGATAGTCTCTTTTGCTAAATTTTAGTGCCAAAATATATTGTCTATTAGCCTTTTCCTACAACTATTAATATTAATTTTGACCAAAATCCCCTCCAATTTGCAACAATATTGTGCAAATTTATTTTTCTCATGTAAATTTTGTTTTTCTATATACTTTTATTACTTTCTCTCTCTACTTTTTTATATAGCCAATGTAAATTTATCTTTCCAATAATGTAGTTTACTACGGAATACTTCTTATTTAATTCCCGTGAAAATTGTCCATAAGAAACTATCAATAAGGGACGGAGGGAGTATTTTTTAAATGCATTTGCATTCAATTGTATATAAAATTTTTATACGGAAACAAAGGGCCGGGAGTAATTTGTAGGGTAGGAAGTTACAATAGGCGTGGCAATCAAACATCATAACATAAGTTACATAACTGTATGAAATACAATATGATGATGTAACATGTGTTTTCCATATGCATGAAGCTGTCTTACGTAAATGCATAAACTCAAACAAAAACATTAGTGCGGTCGGCTAATGGGCAATTATCTATTAAAAGGGATTTCGACCGTTATAATAAAAAGAGTGCTGATTACTCGGTTTCTAACGGCCCCAACATTGTCTTACATACGTGTCAATTATAGTTTGGTCAAATACACTTTGCTTCATGTCACACTCTTTGGAATTATTGTTACAATGGACCACGTGGCATTCAACAGATGGCTTGACAGTTTTTAGCCGTTGAGCCGTTAGTTGTGTAAACTTGGAAAGCATATATTGTCTTACTTTCCATTTTCTTTAACTTTTTATTGATGTGTCCTACATACTATTTTATCTTATTAACCTTTTTTTTTTCCATTTAAATATTTAAATATGATGCATTACGTTTTAGTTTCTAGCTTGCCATACTATATGGTCACTTGTAAAAAAAAAATAAACTCTTATAAAACTGACCTAACAATCTTTATAACTCTGACGAAGTAGTCCTATAATACTGGCCAAGTAACCTTTATAACACTAACGAAATAATTTTTATGATATTTGGCCTATATAATATTAGAATTTGTTTATCCTTGATATGAAAACAATCCAAAAAAAAAAAAAGTATTAATATGATAATATCTTCTTGGTTTGGATTAGGCTATTAGTATTTACTTAGTTGGTGCATAAATAATGCATGGGCCAAGAAAGTAGTGTCACGTTTTCTTGCTTACAATAATTATTGAGTTTCCTATTCCTCTTATCCTACACTTGTCCAAGATATTGCCAGCAGCATATTTGTCTAATATGATTTGGCAATATCGTGTGTTTATTTTTAATTTTTTTCATTGAGATATTTTCTTGCAACTTCTTTACATGTAAAAAATATTGTTAGCTTTAATGATTCATAGGGAAAGTTCTGATTTAAAAATTTTAGTTGCAATGCTTCCAATAATGATGACAATTAGAGAATCCTATCAAGATTTTTTTGGGATTATTTGAAAATTAATAATGTCATTATCGCAAAGATTTTTATATAAGAAGTAGTTTGGGTTGCTTGAATACACTAGTAAAAAAAGAACAATGTATCTAAACAAGTCATCCGCAATTACAAATTAATTAAATGGGTGATGCCTAATCATACATGCTTGAGTTAGAAGTTATCACCTAAATGTCTAACCACATTATGGAAACAACTTTAACATAGCAAATAATTTAAAAAAAAAAAAAAAAAAAAAAAAAAAAAAAAAAAAAAAAAAAAAAAAAAAAAAAAAAAAAAAAAAAAACCTAAAGAATATCATTCCCTAGTTACAAAAAGCTTAAAAGGGATTCCATTTAGCAAGGTGGAACATGATATAGTGTCACAATTTATTATAAAAATAAACAAATATTGCTAAATTCTAGACATTTAACGTTAGATAAGAAAATCACATTCTAATATGCATACATATTGGTTTATTTATTTATTATTACTCCGTACTCCCTCCGTCTCTTTATTAATATCCAATTTCTCTTTATTATGTGAGTAATAAATGATAGAAAGTGGACATTAATAAAGAGATCGAGGGAATATATATTAATTTTGAAATTATAGTGAGACAATTGCATAATATGCAATTAATTTAAAATTATTTTAATTTTTCCATCTTATAATAAACCAAAATCTTCTACTTTGAATTAGGGCATGTTCATATTTACTAAACTGAGCTGAACTGAACTGAAATGAACTGATTGGAGCTGAACTGAACTGAACTGAACTGAACTGATTGGAACTGAACTGAACTGAATTGAGCTGAAATGAATATTTTATGTGAGAGGGAAATTAAGAGCTGAACTGAACTGAACTGATTAGAACTGAACTGAACTGAACTGATTAGAGCTGAACTGAACTGAACTGAAATTAAGTAAATGTGAACAGACCCTAATTGGTTCTATGATACTTTAAGTTGAAAGCATTCAATCACATGACCTTTAAAAATTATACTGGGATCCACTCTGATTAAATGATTGCTATGAATATTAAACATTTTAGTTAGTAATAAAATTTGTCTTTAAGTAGTTTAAGATATTTAACAAAAGTACGTACGTGGGTATGATATATGCATGCTTTAACACCGCAACATTGATCTTCATTAATTAAAGATTTTGGTTAGTAATTAATCTAGAAAATTATGTTTTCCCGAAAAAAAAAAAAAAACCGGAAACTGGCATCATTGTGAAGGAGCACGTAGACTTTTCAATTTGCAAAGCGATAATTTAGCTTCCTAAAACGAAAATTCTACATTAAACAACGTGTACCACTAAAGCAACGTACCGCAATGCACCACTATTAATTATATATATTTTATATTTATTTCATTTTAAAAACATGATTCAACTCTAGCTAAGATGGTAAATTGCATTATTGTTTTGATTTGTGGTTTAAGGATCAAATATGTATACTCACCATACCTTTTTTTTTGTTATAATTTTTTTTTTTTTTTAAATTTACACCTAGAGATTAGATAAAAATTATATTGTATAAGGAAATCATGACATTATAAATGTCAAATCTATATCAATTTTCTACCCCACATATATTCTTCACCAATTTTGATTTTTTTTTTTCCTTTTTTGGGGCAAGGACTTCACCAATATAATTCTGATAATTGTAAGGAAATTCATTAAAAGCATATATATTTCTTTTTAAACTTTCGGTCTCCATAATTCGTATTAGGTAGTTGTTTCAATTACTTTTTTGACGAGAATAGTTGTTTCAATTAAAAGACTTTGGCTCCTCAGATTAACCAGCCAAAGCAATCTATTGAAGAATAATAAAACTAAAAAAAAAAAATGTATAATCATACTAAATCGAAGGTATGAAAAGCAGCACTAATATCTTTTTTTTTTATGATATTTATTCAGTTTTGAAATTTTATTTGGGTTTATATTAAATCTGTTACAATGGCTACCAAATTATTGTAGCCATTGAATATAAATCAGGTTTATATTAAATCTGTTGTTGTTGTTGTCGTTTTTTTTTTTTTTTTTTTTTTTTTTTTTTTTTTTAACTTCACAATAAATAAATAAATAAATGTACTATCCAAAAAAAAAAAAGAAAACAATATCCAACTAAAAAATATAAATTTAAAAGGAATCTAAAAGGAATAAACTTTTTTTCTTAAAAAAAAAATTACCAATACATAGCGGTACATATCAGTTACAGTATATAGTGCGCATTGCACGTCATGCACTGTAGACTATCCCTTCTTAAAAAACTTACATACTCAAAAGGTGACTATTAATCCTACTTCAAATATCCAGTAAGTCCAGAATCCAGAGGTCACAAATTTTGTAAATTGAGTTCCTTGATGAACTAGCTAACAATGTAAGAAATTTTATTCTACTTCAAGGCTTCAATGCTTAATAGATGTTCTGATCCAAAAAAAGAAAATTTTGTCAAATAACACTTTTTAAAGGACTTTTGTCGTGAAAAACCACATTATAAAATTTTTATTTTGCAAAAACATACCTAAAACTAGATTTTTTTGTATGCTTTTGTAAAAACACACCTAACCGTGATTTCAGACCAGTTGACTGGTTATGTGAGCCTCACATACTATGATTAACCCCCCTTCTAATTCCCCCCCCCCTTTTTTTCCCGCCAATAATTGAACTTTCTCCCTCCTATCATTTACTTCTCTCTGTCTTCCTCACCTCACCATTATTGCTCTGCGAGGAACGTGTGCCATGACAGGAACGAATTGATCGAATGTTTCAATTAGTGGGTGAATTCTGTCCAAGTGAAAGAGTAAGTGTAAAATTTTCTCTCTCCTCATTTGCGCCACTCAATTTTTGCTTTTATTTATACTTTGCTAATTTTCTATGTCTTTTTCTCTGTGCTTACCATGGGTAAAAAGGGAAGCTTGCTGCAAATAGGACTTTTGTCCCCTCGACATCAATGCTAACTCCATCCTACAAAACATTGGTGGGAAAAAATCAGCCCCAAATTTGTAACCCTAATTCCAATTTAAAATCGTAACTTACGAAATTTCACAAACCCAATAAAATTAACAACCAATTTCACTAATTAAAACAACTTACTTGCCTCGAAATTAGGTGAATTAAGTTTCTTTGAAGCAATTCGAGCTAAATAATGGAGTTTCCTTCTTCAATGGAACAAAAGGTGGTTTGGGTGAAAGAATAGTACAAGGGAGGGATTGAGAAGGTTTAATTGGAGCAAGTTTTGGAGGGAGTTCAATTAGAGGGGAATAGGTAAAAAAATAGAAAGGGCGGGGGGTTTAATCGAAGCACGTGAGGCTCACGTGACCAGTCCATGCTGGTAAACAAGTCAATGTCTGAAACCGGGGGAAGGTGTGTTTTTGCAACAAGAAAAAAAAAAAAAAAAATCTGGTTTTAGGTGTGTTTTTAAAAAAAAAAAAAATATTAGGTGATTTTCACAACCAAAGTCTTTTAAAAGGTGTTATTTGACAAAATTTTCAAAAATAAATTATAGTATTAAGGGAACTTCAACAAATTAAAAAACCTTATTGATATTTGCAAATGCACATTCTCTTATGAATAAATACAAATAATTTATTGCTTCAATTCGTAGTTCGTACATTACTCATAAGAGTTCGTCTTATGTAAGTACTCTCTATTACTTATTTTAGATCGGATACAAAAAAAAAAGTTTAAATCAGATATAAAAAAATTATGAATATATCTTATCGTTTTTTGTTTGATTTTTCATCGTGATATATCCAAAATTCAGTAATAAAATAATTGAAAAAAAAAATATTTTTATAAAACACATTTATATTCAAATCAAATAAGACTCATTTAATATATTTTTCCTTCTTAATTATCGTACGCATAAGGTCAAATTTAAGTCAAATTAAACATTAAGATTATATCATAAAAGATAAGTTTAGATCAAGTCAGGGGTAAGAAAAATTAGGAGAATTAAACATAGCCTAAATGTTACAAATAAAGTACAGGTGATCAACTATGACAAGACCTGCATGCTTTGCCCGACCTGAAAAAAATGCATATTTGGACAAGCTTAAAAACACATTTTTAGTTAAAAATCCGAACTCAGCCCAAAAAGCTCGTGACTTTTTTTACGGGGTTGGGCAAGAGTTTTGATACCAATGCCCAACCTAGACACAATTTTGAGCACTTTTAAACCTATATTTACTAGGTTAGGTACCGTGCCATGCACGGTATATCGTAATTTTCATCATTAAATAACATTATTTTTAATTAAAAAATTTCTAAAACTATTGTGAGCAATTTTTTACCAAAAAATAGTTATTTTCTTCTTATATCATGTCTTTACAAAAATATTTAAATACTTGTATTAATATCATGTTAAAGAGTTGTTTAGTACTTTAGTCGAATGAATATATTAAAATTATGTTGAATGACTGATTTTAAAAACGGTCGGTAATTAGCGATCGTTTTTATAATCATTTGCTAATATTCATTTTATCGACTAATTTGATGCCCGTCATTTTAATTTTTCAAAGAGAAAATTGATGTATCCTTTTTATTTTTTACTATTAATCAAAGAAGTATGTATAAATTATATAGTTTTTTTTTCTTCCTAATTTAGTAATTATTCTTGTCCAGTACATTCTTAAGATTATATATTCTTAAAAAAAATTCACAAAGATTGCATTTTCAAAATAATTATATGGTAATGTTGCCAAAACTCATACCTATAATAGTTGTGAACCCATCTATAGAATGTAAAAGATCTTTAATTATTTTATATGTTTAATTATGACAATTATTAATGTATATAATAATTTCCTTAAATATAAAAGTTTTATTAAAGGATTGTTTTTTTTAAAAAAAACAAAAATACTAAGGACACACCAGAAATTGGTGTATCTTTTAGTATATAGTTATTGATGATGATTTGCAAGTGTAATAACACAAACTATCACACAAACCAATAGTACTTACGTACATCACACACTCACCAAACTCTTTTTTTTTTCTTATTATTTTTATAAAACATTTATATTTAAATCATCAATAAATAAAGTTGATTCATTACATGTAATCAACAAATATTTCTTTCACATTCCTACTAACTTAAATAAAATTTGTATTACGCTAAAATGGCTAAATGTTAGACCCTAGGCATTCCATTTTACATAATTTAAGTAACAAATTAAGGTGTTTTATTTTTTAAAAAACATACATCTAAGATAATCTATAAGAAATAACCCGTGTATCGAATAAGCCAAAGCCTAGTTGAAGATAAAATGGAAGAATCATATGAAAGTAATTTTCGACAATTATAACTATAAGGCTATTCGGCCTCCAAGAATAAGCAACGACAAGATCCGTTGCATCAAAGACTTTAGGCAGACTACAAGTCTAAAAGGACCTAATTAAAATAACAACTAACAATGACATGGTCTTTCGACGGTTAGTGTAATGGTGTTTGTTAGAGTTGTTACTCAGCATCTATATATACTTAAGTTTGGTGAGTCAAATAAAAGACAAAAATAATTGTTGACAAGAAATGGACCATTCCTTTAAAGACCAATCAGGCCATATGTTCAAACATTATGAGTTCAAAGATAATTTGAGGGACCCTTTCAATCTATTTCTCAATAATGTACAATGTCACCAACGTGGATATGTTATAGGAGAAGTTCTTACAAACATGTTTTTTTATTCATCGCCAATCATGATTGAATTGGCTAGCAAGGTTATCATGAAAATGCAACAACCTAACATTTGTTGAAAAAGATGGAGAAGCATTGTTGCAAACTTAGGCATTTTTGTAAATGTTGTTAACTTTCTAAAGGTATCAATAAGTAAATATAGTACTATTAGACATTAGATGATGTATTGATATTATAATACCTTTTGATGATACAAATATACCATGGTATATTTTGTTCTAGTAGTAATTAACAAATAAAGTTATGAATGGTATCTTATGAGGTAATAGATCATGTTATTTAGTATTGTTGACCCTAAGTTTTGATGATGACTCAAAGGAACCTAAGCAAATTCATAATAGTTTAACTTTCTATTTTAGCTGTGATTGATGATAGGTTCTTAGTTGAATCGAGTTGTATGTTAAGAATTTTTGGAGTAAGAAAGGAGCATGGAACAAGGTCTAAGTCTGCTAAGAAGGATAAAGAAAACAATCAGAAGACGAGTTCCTTGAGTGAGGAACTGAAGCTTCGGAGTCGAAGCTTCAAAGAGTGTTCAAGAAATCTAATTTATTTATTCTGTATTTTAGGCCTCTTATGTTTATGCTAAGTACTTTGATGATTAATAGGAAATAAGTGGATTTTACTTTGTATGATAAAGATTTATTTTCCATATTTTAACTTGTTTATTTTATCTTTGAAAATAATTTTAAAAAAATCTTTTAGTTTAAATATCTTTTAGTTAATAAGATTTTTTAACTTTATTAAGGCTTATCGTTTGGAAAATCTATTTAACGTGTGTTTTACATTGTCAAAGAGGTTGAGAAAATTAAGGAAGCAGTAAAATCACTTCTTGTAGGTTTGGTTTTGCTTGCTGCCCATGATCCCACTACTTGCACTTCCTAGTTTTGAGGAAGTTGTGACTTAGTGGAGGTTGAGCAACAACAATTTTAACTTCCTCTATCTTCTATAAATAATAGACTTGGTTTTCTGTTAAGAAAAACACACTTGAGTATTACAATCTTTTAGTCTCCGAAAAGAGTTATAGTCCACTTAAGTCCTTGAGTGTCTTTGTATAGAGTATTAGAGTTTAATCTTGAGTTGTATTGGGTTATAGTTTGGGTAAACTATAATAAAGTGTTTATTGCTTTGAGTGAAGCAAGGAGAAAGAGAGAACTGAGAGTGTTCAACTAGTTGAGGGATCAGTTGAAGGGGACGTGAGTTCGTAGTGGAACTCAAGTTAGAGTCTTAGATTGTAATAGGTTGTTTGCCCTATTATAATTAAGAATTAGTTTAAAATCCCTTGTGGTCGTGGTTTTTATTTTCTTGGTTAGGGCCAAGAAGTTTTCCAAGTAAAATCACCTTGCACTTTAAGTTTTTGTTTAGTTTCTTTACTAATTCCACAAAAAATACCCTAGTTCTTCTACAATACAATTCACTCCCCCTCTTGTATTGTTCATTCGAGTCAATAATTGGTATCAAAGCAAGTTCCTGGAAGAAATCGAGAAACCCTAACGAGTTAAGTTCCTGGAATCAAGATGAACAATCATGAGAAGCTGGAAGAAGGTTAGGGCCTGTTCACATTTACTGAACTGAGCTGAACTGAACTGAACTGAACTGATTGGAGCTGAACTAAACTGATTAGAGCTGAACTAAACTAAACTGAGCTGAAATGAATATTTTATGGGAGAGGAAAATTAGGATCTGAACTGAACTGAACTGATTGGAGATGAACTAAACTGAACTGAACTGAAATTAAGTAAATATGAACCGGCCGTTATTCTACACAGCGACCTTTTATGTTCAATGGGTAATTCTACACCTATTAGAAAAATATGATGGAATTTTTATCAAAGCTGAGCACTACCAAGTTTGGAGAGTCATTGAGATTGGTGATTTCAAAATCACCAAAACCACTGCTGAAAATGAGGTAGTTCCTAAACCCATGTCTTGAATTTGAAACGGAAGACTTTGAAAAATGGGAAATTAATGCACTTGCTGGTAAATTACTTCACTGTGGTCTTGGACACCATGAACACAATCGTGTTATGGGTTGTAAAAATGCTAAATGAATTTGGGATTTACTTCAAGTAACGCATGAAGGAACTAATGAAGTGAAAGCTCTAAAATTGATTTGCTTATGTCTAAATATGAACGTTTTGAAATGCATCCAAAAGAAACTATCCAGGAAATATTAACTAGGTTTACTAACATTATTAATGAGCTAGTTTCTCTTAGAAAGAAAATCCCTATTTATGAGCAGGCTAGGAAAGTTCTGAGAAGCCTCCTTCAAGATGAGAGATGGAAAACCAAGGTGACTGCCTTGCACGAAACTAAAGATTTCATGAATTTCACCATCGAGCAACTTGTTGGTTCCCTCATGACTCATGAGTTACAACCTAGGAACCAGTAATAGTGAAGGCAACAGAGGAAAAGGCTTGGCTCTCAAAGATGGTGTACAAGAAGATTCAAAGGTAGATGAAGAGGAGGTTGCTATGTTGGTGAGAAGGTTAAAGAGGATGTTCAATCAAAACAATAGATTAAGGAATTTCATCAAGAAAGCCTCTACTTCAAAAGCCGACTCTAGATGTCACAAATGTGGATCTCAAGAATATTTTATTCAAGAGTGTCCACTTCGAGAATATCGAGAAAGGAAAATGGAAGGCCAAGGAACAAAGCAAGAGCAACAAAACTCCGTTCAATAAAACAGACATCAGGAAAGCTATGATTGCTGCCTGGGGAGATTATAAGAGTGAAGATGAAGAGGAACAACCTAAAGAAGAAATAGCCAATCTCTGATTGATGGCTTAACATGATGACAAGGCTTATAATGATGAGCTTGAAAAAGAGGTATCCCTTGATCCTAAGCAACTTAGAAATCTCCCTAAAGATGCACTCATTGATTTGCTTTTAGAAATGAAAGATGATTGCACCCATGCAAATATTTGATTAAGTGAATGTGAAAAAGCTCTCAAAGATTGCAAGGAACACAGTACATGGATTAAGAATCAATGGACTGATGTTCAAAGCAGATTCTTTGATCTGTTTGACAAAAATCTTATTCTAAAAGAAATGAATAAAAGACTCAAGTTTGAAAATATTTGTTAATGTAGATTTGACTCAATACAAGCTTGCTAGTGTTGATTTGTCTCCAAGTTCCTCTTCTGAATCTTTGCCTAAGTTTAATGAGCATTTTGAAAAATTAAAAAATGATCTTGATGAGTTAAGGATTGAAAAGGCAAAATTGGAAAAGGAACTTACTATTAGAAAAGAAAGAAGCACTGGTCAGCTTGGTATTCCTAAGTGGATTGAGAATGCTCAAATCAAGGAGTTCATGCTTCCTTAATTCAAGGGACATGATCCTCTTAGTGGGTATGAGTAGTGGCGTAGTGTATTGGCTGCACAATGAAGATTTTCCAATACATTTACTGCTCTATAAATAGTTCATAATTTCAGTTGGAAAATCTTACCCTTGCTTACATAAGTTTTAGCTTTTAATCGAGTTAAGAGTCCAATTCCACATAAGTTAATTAGAGTGTTCTTAATGTTCTTATACTAGAGTTTTTATTTCTTTCTTTCGAGTTGTAATTTGTGGAATGGGGAAGTTTGAGTGAACTTCTGTATTGTGAGAAAGAGAAGAGAAAGAGAAGAGAAAGAGCAGAGAGAAGTGAGAAGAGAGAAAGGGAAGAGAAGGAGTAACAAGTTAGGTGACTTGTTCCTCGGGGCTTCAAGTTTGTTGAGGAACTTGAGGTAAGAGTCTTTAGTTTGTAATAGGATTTACTGCCCTATTCTAGTGAAGATTCTTTTCCTAAAATCCCAAGTGGTCGTGGTTTTTCTCCTTGATTAGGGCCAAGGAGTTTTCCACGTAAAAATCTCTCGTGCACTTTTGTTCCTCCAGTTTATCTTTCTGTTCCTTTAGGTTACTTAATTTTAATTCCGCAAAAAGTTTGGCTAAACTCTCATACAACAATTCAACCCCCCTTCTTGTAGTATTCATTGAAACAACAATTGGTATCAGAGCCTAACTTCTAAGAGAATCAGGAAATCCTGAAGAAGAAATGTCTTGGAGAAAATGAATACTCACAAAAAGCTCGAGGAAGGATACTCAACTCAGAGACCTCCTATGTTCAACGACAAGTTCTACACCTACTGGGAGAACTGTATGGAGATCTTTGTCAAGGCGGAGAACTACAAGGTATGGAGGGTCATTGAAGTTGGTGATTTCGAAGTCACCAAGATAAACGCTTAGAATGAGGTAATCCCAAAGCCCATGTCTGAATATGAAAAAGAGGATTTTGACAAGATGGACATCAATGCTATGGCTATGAAATTGCTCCATTACGCGCTTGGACCTCATGAACACAATCGTGTTATGGGGTGCAAGAACGCTAAGGAAATCTGGGATTTGCTGCAGATTACTCATGAAGGAACTAATGAGGTTAAACGCTAAAAAATCGATCTACTTATGTCTAAGTATGAAAGATTTGAGATGCAACCTAAGGAAACTGTCCAGGAGATGCTAACTCGTTTTACTAACATCATAAATGAGCTGGTTTCCCTTGGTAGACATGATTCCTACAGACGAGCAGGTTAGGAAGGTTCTCAGAAGTCTTCCACAGGACGAGAGATGGAGAGATAAGGTAACAGCCCTACAGGAAACTAAGGACTTCACTTAGTTCAACATCGAGAAACTTGCTGGCTCTCTCATGACTCATGAGTTACACCTTGGAGTCAACATTGAAACCATGAGGAACAAGGGGTTGGCTCTGAAAGCAGAGGAGGAGGAAGACTCAGAAGTGGACGAGGATGAGGCTGCCATGATTGTACGAAGGTTCTAAAGGATATTCAAGAAAGGCCGCACCTCAAGGAACTTCGCGAAAAAGAACTTCAATGCCAAACCTGACTACAGCTGCCACAAGTGTGGATCCCCAGATCACTTTATCAGGGATTGTCCCCTCTAGGAAAATGATAAAGGAAAATGAAAGGGTAAGGAGGAAGGAAAAGAATAATTCAGCAAAGCAAACTTTCAAAAGTCGGACATGAGGAAAGCCATGATAGCAGCTTGGGGTAATTCTGACAGTAAAGAAGATGAGGATAACCAACTAGAAGAGGAGACAACCAATTTGTGTCTGATGGCCAAATCAGATGATGAAAAGGCCTACCTTGAGGAACTCCACAAAGAGGTATTTCTTAATCCTAAACAGCTTAAAACTCTCTCTAAAGATGTCTTAATAGATTTGTGTCTAGAAGAAGAAGAATTCTTTAGAGATACTTGTGTGAAACTGAAAAAGTGTGAGAAGGCTCTTAAAGTTTGCAAGGAACATGGCACTTGGTTGGAAACAGCTTATGCCAAGTCCCAAAGCAAATTGCAAGAGCTGAATATTAAGTATAAACACATAAAAGAGATAGCTGATAGAATCAAGAATGAAAGTATTCTTCTGAATGTTGAATTAACTCAGTATAAGCTCATGAATTCTGATATCAGTTCTAGCAGTTCCTCGAGTGATCAATTGCTTAAATTCAATGTTGATTTTGAAAATCTGAAAAATGAATTTTCGACTTTAAGAAATCAAAAGAATCAACTTGAAAATGAACTGAATGCTAGAAAGGATAGGAGTATTGACCCAAAATGGATTGCTGAAGCTCAAGGGAAAAGAACAGAAGGACTTGGTTATATGACCAAGAGAAAAGGTAAACAAAAGAAATATGTTGAACTTCCTAGCATGAAAATGTGTACCTTTTGTGGTAAGACTGGACATCTCTATGGTCAATGTTGGATTAGAGAAGAAGCTGATAAAAGAAATATAAAACAAGTGTGGGTCAAGAAAACTGATATTGCATCCACGTCAAAGGAACCCAAGGAAACCTGGGTTCCTGATTCTAATGCTTAGTTTTCTTGCAGGTTCTAGTGAGGGGGAACAACTCGTGGTATCTCGACAGCGGATGTTCAAAGCATATGACAAGTGATAAATCAAAATTCCTCTCACTAGAAGACTACCCTGGAGGAACAGTAACCTTTGGGGATAACAAGAAGGGCGAGATCATTGGAAAAGGAAAAATTGGAAGATCAAAATCTCATTCCATTGATAATGTGTTCCTGGTCGAGGGCTTAATGCACAATCTGCTCAGTATATCACAATTTTGTGATAAGGGAAACTCTGTAAGTTTTACTTCTAATTCTTGCAACATCATCAACAACAAATCAGGAAAGGTTGTTTTAGAAGGAACAAGAAGAGGGAATACATATACTGTAGACCTCAACTTAATCCCAATGAACAACCTTACATGTCTGAGTGTTGTTAAAGATGATCCCCTGCTATGGCATAAACGTTTTGGACATGCTAGCTTTTCATTACTGGACAAACTGAGGTCAAGGAACTTGGTTGTGGGACTTCCTATCATCAACTTCCTACAGAATTAAGTTTGTGATGCATGTGTGAAAGGCAAGCATGCTCGTTCATCTTTTAAATTGAAGAAAATGGTGAGCACTACAAAGCCTTTGGAACTAATCCATATGGACTTGTGTGGTCCCATGAGAATTCAAAGCAGGAGTGGCAAGAAATATGTTTTGGTTATTGTTGATGATTATTCCAGATTCACTTGGGTTATTTTTCTTGCAAGTAAAGATGAAACTTTTGACGCTTTTGCCAAGAAAATACAGAAAATCAGCGGTCACTCACTAGTCCATCTCAGATCAGATCACAGAACTGAATTTGAGAACTCAAGATTTGATGAGTTTTGCAGGGAAAATGACATGAACCATAACTTCTCACCTCCAAGAACTCCCCAACAGAATGGGGTTGTGGAAAGGAAGAATAGGAGGAAATGGCTAGAACCTTGCTGATTATAGATTTCAAATGCTTCTTTGATCTAAGAGGTATGGCCTTAAAAATATAGTGCATGGCAATGTAGTTGATTTGACAGAATTTGCACATTATTTTTATGACAATCCTAATCCTGAATTTCGTGTCCATAAGAGAAGAGCTTTCCTCTTTTGTATGTTTAGCCAATTCCTTTTAGTTAGTGGTAAAGATAATGAAGGCCAAGCAATAATTATATCTGTTATAGAACAAGTTGAATACGGGAGAAATCCAATGCCGCTAATTGTTGGAGAGACCATGCTGTGGTTAGATGCATTGAGAAAGAATCCAAGAGCACCTTTTCGAGGTTCTCCAATTTTATTACAGGTATAAAATAATACTATTCTTAATTACAAAGAACTAAAAAATATTTTTACACTGTAATACTAATCAAATGTATATTTTACAGATATGGCTCATGGAGAGGTTAAAATTTATTAATCCTCCTGACGATATACACACATACATTCCAAATTGCATAGTCCGGCGAAAGAAACGATTTTTGAAGATAGGTCGCCGTGAATGGAGCATGGTGTTTGCTGCTGGTGATTTTACCATAAACTGGGTCATCCCTTGGTGGAGGATTGAGACGATGGTTGGTTGTAATAGCCAAGCATACTGTCGTCTCCCGAGGTTATCAAAATTGACCTTTTATTTTCCTTGTAGAGTTAGGAGACAATATGGTCTTGCACAAACCATCCCTACGGAAGATCTCCGCCGTTCTTATGAATTTCCTGTGTCACAAGAGGTTGAAAGATTTGACAAATATTGGAGTGGTAGGCCCTTATGGGAGGTGGTTACCCACAAGGATCCACCTTGTTTATCAAACAAAGTGAAACAATGGCTTAATGGAAAATCTCAATAATCTCAAGTCAAGGTTGAGAAGACCGATGTGAAGAATCGTCTAGGTGACAAAAAGGTCCCTGCTAAAGAACACCTAGGGAAAAGGAGCGAATTCAAAACTCCTATTATGCCAAAGAAGAAAAGCTTTAAGAAAGACAAAGGAAAAAGGAAGGTTGACTCCACGGAAAAGAAAGTTTGGGTAGAGAAGAAACATGGGGTTTTAGCGGAAGGGGAAACTATCTATACTAAAATAGAGTGTAGATCTTCTAATGGATGTCTCCTAGCAAAGGTTATGGATCAAGAGGAAGAGAATGAGGACAAAAATTGGAAGAGAATCAAGAAAGAGAAAAAAGATTAGAGCATTGCTTTTCCTTTGATTAGACAAAGTTAATTTGTTTTAGTTAATTTTTAAGCTTTTATTTTATCAATAATGTAATTTCTTTATTAATAAAATTTCAGCTTTTATTCCAATTAACTTTTTTAATTAAAGCAATGAAAACAATTACAATATTTATTTTTCGGAGAATTAATTCGAGTACGGAGGTCGAAATAAATTTCCAGAATATACAAAATTTGCCCAGACACTCGCAGAAACCTGGCGCTGTGATCCGATTCATTGTCGCTGTCGAATTGGCTCTGTCGCCTGGCGACAAAACTATCGTCTGGCGACAGAGACTATCTGCTGGCGCCAATCTTGAAATTTTGCTGACATGTATCTTTTATCTCTTGGATACAGAATCTTGAAAAATTAAAGTGGCCGCACCCGTCGGGGTTGCCTACGTATCCTTTGTTCAAGGAATCAGGCCAAACGTAGCTCTCTTGAGTGTTTTACTCAAGTACTTATGGGTAGTATTTCTTAAGTTGGTCAAGATTTGTCATGTTTGAAAATTCGTTACCATGCGCCTCCTGACAGGATTGTTTTGACAATATATGGTCCAGACCAATTAGGCCTAAATTTGCTTCTTGGGTCCAAAACATTTTTCCTTAATGCTTAGTACCAAGTCCCCAACCTTGATATTTCTAATATTGACCTTCTTATTGAAATGTCTAGCCATGCGGGTTTGATAGCATTGGGTGTGATGTAGAGCCTATAGTCGTTTTTCATCGAGTAGAATTAATTCTTCATACCGTGCTCTAGTCCATTCGACTTCATCAAGTTTACTTTCTAACGCAATGCGTAGAGAAGGTATTTCTAACTCTACAGGTTGTACGACATCCATTCCATATACTAGGTTGAATGGCGTATTTCCTGTTGATGTTTGGATGACGTGCGATAACCCCACAGTGCGAAGTGAAGTTTGTCAGGCCAATCCTTATAATTTTCGGTCATTTTTTCAATAATTGTCTTTAAATTTTTATTAGAGGCCTCAACTGCTCCATTTGCTTGAGGTCTATAAGGAGAAGAATGATGATGTTGAATACCATACTTTTGTAGCAATTCTTCACATTCGGCTTGAAAGTGAGTTCCATTGTCACTTATCATTTCGTGTGGGACTCCATATCGACAAATTATGTTTCTTTCGATAAAGAGTGCTACATGCTTGGCAGTGAGTTTAGCATATGGTTGTGCTTCTACCCATTTTGTGAAGTAATCTATTGTGACTAAGATGTATTCATGACCTCCTGTTCCGGGAGGCGTGATCTTTCCAATTATTTCTATTCCCCATGTAGAGAAAGGCCATGGTGAAGTGTAGGTGTAGAAGAGAGATGGTGGGATATGTTGCAAATTTGCATAAATTTGGCATTTGGGACATCTTTTTACATATTGATGACAATCCTTATTCATGGTAGTCCAATAATACCCTTCTCGCATTATCTTTTGGACTAGCATTTTGCCATTAACATGTGTTCCACATATCCCTTCGTGGACTACTCTCATAGCTCTTTGAGCTTCCTTTTTGCCTACACATAATAAAGCTCGACCTTTAGGTACCCTTTTGTGTAGTTCATTTCCTATGAGTACAAACTGGGAAGCTAAAAGTCTTAGTGCTCTTTTCGCTCTTTTGTCAGCATGAGGAGGATATTCTCCTTTGGTGACATAATTTAGTATATCTATGAACCATGGTTCTTCTTCATGTTCTTCTTCTTGAATCACTTCATCGTCTTCTATAGCTTGAATGTATGTTGGTTTATGCCTTTTTTCTATGGTTAAAGGCATTTGCTCAATTCCTTAGGAATTCTAACCATTGAGGCTATTCTTGCCAAGGCGTCAGCAAATTGGTTTTCCTCTCTAGGTAGATAAGTGTATTCTACCTTTTCCAGCTGATCGGTGAGAGTTTCCAAATATGTTTGGTAGGGAGCTAAGCTTTCACTCCTAACCTTCCATCTCTTTGAGATGTGATTAATGATTAATGATGAATCTCCAAATATCCGGAGTTTCTTTACTCCTAAGGCTAGGGCAGTTTCGAGGCTTACCACGCATGCTTCATATTCGGCCGCGTTGTTGGTGATGTCGAAATCTAACTTAATGGATATAGGAACATGCTCTTCTTTAGGTGATACTAGTAAGACTCCTACGCCGCATCCCTTTTGGTTTGAGGCTCAATCAAAATATAAAGTCCATGTATCATCCTCTGTCATCATTAAACTTTCATCTGGGAATTCATTCTCTTCCAAGGGTGTCGAATCTTCTATTGGGAAATCTGCTAGAAAATCCGAGACCACTGACCCTTTGATTGCCTTTTGAGGCATGAACCTTATATCAAATTGGGCCAAGTTCACTATCCACCTTGAGATACGCCCGTTAAGTGTAGATCTTTTGAATAGGTATTTAAGGGGATCCATTCATGAGACTACGTAGTCGGTATGTACAAGCATGTAATGTCTTAACTTAGTTGTGGCCCACACCAATGCGAGGCACAACTTTTCCAATGGCGTATAGCGTGTCTCATACTCGAGCATTTTCTTACTTAGGTAGTAAATAGCATTTTCTTTATTTTCTACCTCTTGTGCAAGCATGGCTCCCATTGTTTCCTTTGCGACAGTCAAGTATAACCTTAGGGGTATTTCAGGGAGTGCTGGAGCTAATACGGGAGGATTCGAGAGATAGGCTTTGATCTTTTCAAAGGCTTTTTGGCACTCATCGTCCCATATAATTGGTACATTCTTCTTAAGCTTCTTGAATATTGGTTCACATATTGTGGTTAGCTTGGATATGAACCTACTTATGTATTGCAACCGGCCAATGAATCCTCGAATTTGCTTTTCGGTTTTGGGCGGTGGCATGGACATGATTGCTTTGATTTTGGTGGGGTCTATCTCTATTCCTCTAGAGCTTATGACATATCCTTAGAGTTTTCCTGAGGTAACTCCGAAAGCACATTTGGAGGGGTTTAACCTCATGTTGTATTTTCTTAGCCTTTCATAGAACTTTTTTAAGGCTATTGGGTGTCTTGGGCGGTCTTTCGACTTTACGATCATGTCATCCACATAAAACTCCACTTCTTTATGCATCATGTCATGGAGTAGGGCAGTCGCTGCTCGTTGGTAAGTAGCACCCGCGTTTTTCAACCCGAATGGCATTACCGTGTAGCAGTAAGTACCCCAAGGTGTTATGAACGTTGTCTTTTCCATGTCTTCTTCAGCCATGAGGATTTGATTGTATCCTGTGTACCCATCCATAAACAAGAGAAGCGCATGATTTGCTGTATTATCTACCAAAATATCGATGTGTGGTAAAGGGAAGTCGTCCTTTGGACTTGCCTTATTTAGATCTCGATAGTCGACACACATTCGAACTCTACCATCTTTTTTCGGAACCGGGACGACATTGACGACCCATTCGGGGTATTTAGATACCCTAATAAAACCTGCAGTTATTTGTTTTTGCACTTCTTCTTTTATTTTAAGAGCTACGTCGGGTTTCATTCGACGTAACTTTTGTTTTACAGGTTTCATTCCTGGAATTAATGGTATTGTATGTTGAGCTATCTCTCTATTAATGCCTGGCATATCTTCATATGACCAAGCGAATACATCAATAAATTCTGTAAGAAGATTAATTAAATCGGTTCTTTCATCTTTACTTAGTGTTAGTTCGATTTTAACTTCTCTTTTAATGGTTGGATCTTTTGAGATATCAACCGTTTCTGTATCCTCAATTATTGGTGTCTTATTTTCAAGTGTTTTCATTGCTTTAATTATTTCTTTGTCATTTTCATCATTAGTTAAGCAATGCTCGTTATCTTTAGATAAGGAAAAACAAGAAGAATACGGGGAAGAAGACATATTATTGAATTCTGAAATCATTACATCAAATAAAGAAATGTCCGTTGGGACTTGATTGCTAACTATCCTAGGAGTAGAAATAGAAGGCGAGGGTGCTACAACTAAAGATTTGGAAGACTCGACAGGGGAAGACTCTAACTCGGATTCTGACTCAGACGATTCTTCGAACATTGGCCCTTGTCCTGTAGTTACTGAAATCTTCCTTCCATTTGTAGTGGTTATCTTCACCGTTTTGCGTCATCCACGCTCTTGATCTTCTATTGGAGTGATAAATTCCGAGGGATCAAAGCTTTCACTTTGGAGGACCGTTTGAATGAGCGAAGAATCATCTTTCGCGTATCTTGGCTCATTCTTTTCTCTTCCAAAGAGGAGTCCCATGACATTAAAGTCAAAGCAAGGAGGTGCTTTCTCCTTATAAATTGGAGCTGGGATCTTGTCTAGGAAGTAACAATCCAAAAAGATCTCGAACCCAGGTTGTCTTATGCCATTTACAACGAAAGGTTTAGGAAATTCATGACAAGGATAATCCTCTACTTCTCTTATAAATTGTCCATTTAAGGTGAGAGGATATTGATCCATGGGTATTTCCCTCTTTTGTGCACGAGCATTCTTCCGCGCTCTTGATTTTTCCTGGGCCCGCTTAAGGTCTTCTTGAGTTGGTTCAAAACCAAGTCCGAAAGTATCCAATTTAGGGAGGCCAGGTAATCCCATATGTTTAGCTATTCTTTTCTTCTTTCCTAGAGTCATTGCAGGAAAGTGTCCTTGTTTTCTTAGAATAGCATTAGTTGTCATGTTTGAGTGGAGGTCGTAATGAAGAGGGGTCCTTTCATCTTACTCTATTAAGGAGACCTCTTCGCTAAAGCCCCACAAATCATCATCATTTTCATCGTGCTCTACATTATTAGTGGATTTTCTACTGTTTTGATTCTCATGGATGAAGCATCGATGGTAATTGGAATTCCTCCAACTATGGCTTTTACTTGTTGATGAAGAGATGAAGGGACGACCTTTAGATCATGAAGCCAAGGGCGTCCCAATAGCAGGTTAAAGGATGCTTTAATATCCACTACTTGGAATGTGGTGGCATGTTCAATTGCACCTGCCGTCATGTTCATAGTGATTGTTCCTAACGCTTGACGGCGTGAGTTATCATAAGCTCTTATTCCTTGAGTTGATGGGGATAAATCCTCATCTCTTATTCCTAACATTCTTGTGGTTCTAAGTGGGCAAACATTAATTGCTGAACCATTATCCACAAGAGTCATAGGAACGTTCATCCTTTTGCATATCACTGTGAGGTTTAGAGCTTTATTGTGTTTGTCACCTTCCGGTGGTAAATCCTTATCCGAAAAGGTGACCAAGTTGATTGGACTTGGAAGATCACTCGTGAGGAAGTTAGCAAGTCCCTCAGGAGTGGTGTCCGAATCTATGCCTACTTTAGCCAAGGCATCCATGACTGCGACTCTATGCTCTCGAGATGTGGCTAAGAGCTTCTATATGTTCATTTCAACCTTAGTCTTTTTTAGTTGTTTGACAACATCGTTGTCTTCCATGATAGGCATGGGAATTTGCTGGATAGTAGGCATAGGTTGTGTTGAAATGGGAGGTTGTATTCTCCCGGACCTGGTGAGGACATCTATGGGCGAATCTTCCTCGTCCCAAATGTCACTTACTGGGTATATTGTTGATAGAGGAGTCTCTTCGATATCTTTAAGGTAAACATCCTCATCATCACTGTCCCACACTCCATTGATTGTAGCATCTTGTGGGAGTTGAACCAGTTTCTTTTCATCAATCAAATGTTGAACCAAGTCTTTGAACTTGAAGCAGTTCTCTATTGTATGTCCCCCTGATTGATGGTATGAACAATAGTATCTGTCCATCCTTTTTAATGAGTCAAATGGTATCGGTTCGAGAGGTTGATTTTACCATTCTCGGAGAGCATTTTGAACATATTAGCGTACGATGTCCAAATTGGAGTATAACATTTATTTATTTTCCTGGGAGTGTCGATCACTTGGAGAGAAAAAGGTTTCTTTTCCTTGGGTGGAGGTCTATTTTTGAGTAACTCGTTTTTCTCTCTTAAGGCCTCGTATGTTTGGGATAACAACTTGTACATGTCTGACAATATTGATGTCAACGCATAAACCTCTTGCTTAGTTGCAGGTTCTTGGTCGTGAGATTCGAGAGCATCTTCGAAGATTTCTTCTTCAATGGTCTCGATAGGATCTATGAGGCTAGTTGGGTCCACTTGATTTTCTTCGTCAGAAATAGCCAAGGAATTCGACAGCGGTGCGGTGTTGATGCTTGGCTTCTTGCTTGCAGGGGGCAATGGGAGCTTGTTACTATCGATCAAGTCTTGAATGGCTTCCTTTAGCCTCCAACAATTTTCCGTAGGATGACCCCTACTTTGGTGATATTTGCAATGTGCATTTGGGTTCCAGCTAGCCGTTCTCCTTTCGACAGGTGGGTCCCCAAATGGTCCAATGGGAGTTATAAGACCTTTTGCATGTATGAGGTCAAATGCAGTGTCATAACTCATACCAATAGGGGTATAGTTCTTCCTAAATGGTTTCTTTTGTCCCTGATTGTTATTCATCGCTAGAAATTCATTTAGATTAAAGGTGCTAACATTGTTTGAGTGGGTGGATTTGGATGAAGAAGGATTGTCGTTCTTCTTATTTTTCCAGCCACTATTTGAGTTATTATTAGCAGCTTTTTGTTTAGCGAGGTCATCTTCAATATTAATACCAATATCATAGATGGCTTTAAAGGTATTTAGATTGCTTTGGTACCTAAGGTGTTTAGAATATTTTTCTTGGAGGTTCTTAATGAACATCCTGACAGATTCTTTCTCACTAGGTACTTTAACCATTTTTGCAGTAGTTTCCCTCCATTTATTAAAGAATGAAGTGAAACCTTCATTTTCTTTTTGCTTTAGCATTTCTAGCTCTCTATGATCGGTTTCAATTTGTATATTGCATTTATACCTTTCAATGAAAACACTTACAATAGACTCCCAACTAGAGGTCTTTTCTTTATCAAGTGAAAAGTACCACTGTTGACATACAGCTTCTAAAGATAATGAAAATACAGAGTGAAATGCTTTCCTATCTATCCCCTTAATGTTCATTATAGTTTCAAAAGCTCTTAAATGAAAATAAGGGTTATCCATAGCCTTAAATTTAGGGATGTCATTGGGATTGAACTTCTGTGGGAGAAGGTCCTTATCCACCGAAACTCCTTGTGAGCTAATCTCTTGGATTCTAAAGTCGTTGGACAGCTTACTCAAGCTTTCCTGGATTAGATCCATTTGTTTCTGTCTTGCAGGATCACTTATTTGCAGCGATAAGTTTTGTAACATTTCAGCCAAGTTGGCTACCTGTCCCTTGACCTCATTAAGTTCTTCTTGACTAGCCATTTCCTTCTTAGCTTTCCTTTCCTACCGATTGGTTTGTCAAAAAGTAAGACTTGAACAAAAGTGTTGTCCTTGATTAAACGCCCTTCCTTTCTTGTCCACGCGCTGTAAGTTAAACCATATTTGTTTTAATACTTGACTCTAATTGACTTGACTTTATTTTATAGTTTAAAAATTAAAAAATAATAGGCAAAAAAGGTGTATATATTTTAAGGGAAAATTTAATGAAGTTTTAAAATTGGAGGATTAATATCCGACTTACCCCCCTAAAAAAATTATGGAAAACACGCATACAAGACTCTCTAGACATGGTCATAATGTGACAAACATGTTATGTGTGTGTGTGTGAGTGACATGCTTTGACTCTTAGTGTATGAACATTGGACTTTAAGTGCCTAGACTCAATTAAAGACTTAAACGTGGTTTGAACCATTAATAAATTGATAAACTGATCAGTAGACTGTTAATTAGACTCGTCGTGATGACTCGAGCAAGAAAACTGGACTGTTGCTATAACAACAGGACTGTCGCCACTGTTTAAAGCCTGTCACCAGACGACAAAATTGTCGCCAGGCGACAGACACTAAAATGCAGCGCCACAGTCCAAATTTCTGTGCCATTGCAGGAACATCGATCTGGACTGTTTCCAGTAATTTTACTCAAAGTGGACATGCCTAAAGTCGTACTAAGTCGAATTGATTAATTTATTAGCCTTTAATTAATTCAAAATTAATTAATTAAACAAAGTCCTTTTAGTCATTAATCAATTTATTTAGTCTTTAACACAAGTCAAACAAACGGTTAACACATATATAATATGTACAAGCAAGGATGCACAAGTAGTTCACATAGTCACAATATGATGAGTTTGCAACCTAACCATGGCTCTAGTTCTCTAAAGTTCGAGGATATGGGTTAAGTCAAAAAGGTCCATGGTTATGAATCCATATGCATTGCACACAAGCCTACCGTGAGGGTTGGAGCGAATGGACAGGATTCTGCGAGTTCATGATGAAATCGAACTCGAGTCCATGGTTTGGTGGATTCACAAACTTTGCACGTACCCAAATTTGAACTTTGAACATGATAGTGGGATATTCCATTGGGCAGGTGAAGCAGGAACCCCCAGAGGGTTATATCCATATGTAGAACACATATGGGTTCAGAAAAGTGAGAAAAGGACTCAATCAATAAGTAAAATCAAGCTAACAATGCTAGAAATGGTCAAAGCAAGAAGGTAGACCCCTGGCTCGGTATTGGAAGAACTTGGCGCCAAACTACAGGGACTGTCGTCGCAAAAAAGCCTCTGTCGCCAGGAAACAGAAACTTTTTACGGGCGACAAGCCCTGTTTTCTAGACGCTAGTTCCTACATGCCTTGGTAAGTTTCTGTGTTCTTAGAATTTTCCAGATTTCGCATCATCTTTTCGGTTCTAGTCATGAAAGATATTTCTCAAATTTCCTACGTGTAAAATTCCTAGGTATTGACTCATGGGGCTCTCCCATGAGAACCTTTTAATGCATATGACAATAATGTTAATCAAATCACGCACATGAAATACTTAGAATTTTTCGAGTCTCATCCGCTCATTCTAAATAATTGCCAAAATAAATTTCAGGAATATAAACAGAAATCCTCCCCAGTGGAGTCGCCAAAAACTGTAGGGAATATTTCAAGCATTATGACCACAAACTTGAACCCCACTGTGATCATACACTAAAGTACGGTGGCGTTCCAAAGGGAAAGAAAAGAGAGCAAAAGAGTCGCCAACAAGTTTTAGGAACTTGTAAACCCAAAAGACAATCCAAAAGGACCATCAACTCCATAAGGTCTTGAACCAAATAGGGTCCGGGGATAAGGGTACGAATCCAATCTACAAAAGAAAGGACCCGCCCTATAAAATAGGCCTTTACTTTGTTCTGGTCATATTCATGTGCGCTTTTCGAATAACATACAAACATTATATTAAACCTACCCTGTTTATCTATATTGGTTGAAATTAATGCACAAATAAAGCTATTATTGGCGATCACTTGAATTAAAATCACATTGGCCTTACCAAAATTATTAATTATCTTATTAAGCGTGATTTCAAGTACAAATTCCCTTTAGAATGCATAAAAGGTGGGAACAAAGAAATAACAATAATAATATATCAAGCAACATAAATAACAATATAATCATAATAAATAACAATGATAATAACATGATAAGGCATAATAAAGCTTGGTAATAATAGCAACATCCTAGGCATCATACTAACAAGATTAATAACAAATCCTAGCATGTCACTAAACAATAAAGATCAAAGCTTTAAACCTAAAATGGTACTAACATGATATTAGAAAGAGTAAAGCAATAAAAAGGCACCCTAAACATGATACTAGAGAGCATAAAATAACATCCTAACATGATACTAGGAATTAAATACATCCTAACATGATACTGGGAGTTAATCAATAATAAACATGCTATCTACATTGTGAAAGAAATATGGAGTATGCTAATCTACTTACATTGAAGCCTCGTACCTCTTTCTAATAACAAAATACACAAGTTAGTAAACTTCAATGAAAATAATAAAGAACAATTAAATAATTAAATTGAAATCAAATTAAATAAAGCTTTGACTAGTTTTGGACCAAACCCTCAGAAATATCAACCTTGCACGTCTAGGGTGAAGGCAACTTCAAACTTGGCTAAGAGATTCAAGATCTTGTGAATGCGGTACATTGTATTTATAAAAGCTAGTTTAGAAAGAGAGAGAGAAAGAATTAAGCTATATTGCTTAGAGGGAGAATAGAGAGAATTTATGATGAGAGTTGATGATCGGAAAAAGAGAGATTCGGACCCTATTTATAATGAAAATAATCCGGAAAAATATAGAATTTGATAAGGAATAAAACTACATGCTGTCGCCAGGAATCGACTCTGTCGCGACGCGACAGACTTGTCGTTTGGCGACAACCTGTATTAGCGCGTTTTCTTCACGCGAAATCCGATCTTTAATCAACTTGATCTACGGAATCTGTACAGAAGATAAAATACGTATTTTTAAGATAATAATAATAATAAAATAATGTTTTACTCCAAATAAAAGTCTATTTTAAAATAAATAATTATTAAATCTAATAGTATTAGAATTAAAAAGAACCTTCTAGAAACTTCTAGAAAATTATAATTAATCCTAATGATTTTAGGAATGATAATTAACATTAGACCCTCCTCTAGATCATTGGGCCGTATGTAAATAATTAACCGGGCCTAGGTTAGTATTTTGGCCAAAACTTCCTCAATATTCATCGGAATTGGGCTTATAATATATCGTTGGAAAGGTCTTTTCTCAATCCCCATCCAACTACACTATTATTGGACCTTAATTATGGACCAAACTAAACTGGTTTGGCTATTTTCAAACAAATAGAGTTATTTTCAAAAACAGAGAGAAGAGAATTTTAATAAAACTAAACCGCAACACTTGACTTTCAACCACTTTCACCTCATTCGATTATGGTTCGACGCGAAAGGCATTCATCACTGGGTTTGGTTTTGGGGAGACACAAATGGGTGTCTACACTCCTGTAGCTAGATTAGAAGCTATTAGAATCCTAGTAGCTTTTGCTTCTTTTATGGGTTTCAAACTCCACCAAATGGATGTGAAATGTGCTTTTCTAAATGGTTTCTTAAATGAGGAGGTGTTCGAGAACAACCTCCAGGTTTCGAAAATCCTAAATTTCCAAATCGTGTCTTCAAGCTTGATAAAGCTCTATATGAGCTTAAGCAAGCACCAAGAGCCTGGTATGAAAGGCTCTCAAAGTTCCTCCTAAAAAATGATTTCAAAAGGGTAAAGGTTGATAAAACTCTTTTTCTTAAATCTAGAGGAACTCATTTGTTGGTAGTACAGATTTATGTTGATGATTCTATATTTGGTGCTACTAACAATGGTTTGTGCAAGTACTTTGCTGAGCTAATGTGTGGTGAATTTGAGATGAGCATGATGGGTGAATTAAATTTCTTCCTTGGACTCCAAATAAAGCAAATAGCAGAAGGAACAATGATTCACCAGCAGAAGTATATCAAGGAACTTTTGAAGAAGTACAACATGGAGAATGCCAAGACAAATCACACACCTATGGGAACAACAATGAGACTTGATGATGATCCACAAGGAACAAGTGTGGATCAAACAACTTATAGAGGTATGATTGGTTCATTGCTATATCTAACAGCCAGTAGGCCTGAAATCTCTATTAGTCTTGGATTGTGTGCTAGATTTCAGTCTAACCTTAAGAAATCTCATCTAACGGCTGTTAAGAGAATTTTGAGATACCTCAAAGGAACAGATGACCTGTGTCTGTTTTATCCTAGAAGTGATGACTTTATGCTTAGAGGATTTATTGATGCTGACTATGCTGGTGACTTAGTCAACAGGAAAAGCACCTCAGGTATGGTTCAGTTCCTTGGCTCTTGTCTAGTTTCTTGGGGTTTTAAGAAAAAAAATACTGTTGCATTGTCTACTACAGAGGTTGAGTATGTAGCAGCAGCTGCTTGTTGCTCTCAAGTCCTTTGGATTAAACAACAGTTGCGTGACTTTGGTATTAAATTTAATTGCATTACTATCTATTGTGATAACACTAGTGCAATTTGCATATCTAAAGATCCAACCCATCATTCAAGAGTCAATTATATTCATACAAGGCATCATTTCCTTAAGGATAATGTTGAAAAGGGTTTAATTAAGTTAGATTTCTGCCAAACTGACAATCAAATTGCAGATATATTAACTAAGCCCTTGAATAGAGAAAGGCATGAGAAGATGAGAATGGAACTTGGAATGATTAAGTTATACTAAGAAAAATGCATCAAGTTCCCTCAGGTATGAAACTCAAACTGACATGCTTAAACTATTGTATACTGTGCACAAGTGTTATATGTTTAATTACATAGTTAAGGCAAGTTGTGAGCAGGAGTAAAATTTACTAAGGGCATGTAAATTTGAAAGTCATAGATATTGGAAGTCCAAAATTGATTACATGAGCCTTGTTGAATTGTTCCGTGTATCAAGTTGTATTTGCAAGTGGTTTTCATTAATTGAATTCAAAATATAAAATTATTGTGCTAATGTAATCTTCAAAATTCCATTTTTTTTTTCTAAACACTAAATTCGGATGAATATATCAAATTTCATCATTACCTTTTGTTCAAAAAGTTGCCCACATCCATTACTCTCTTAAAACACTTTTTACGATTCCCTAAGAATTAAATAGGAGTGTCAAATCAACTAAATGCACCTTACCTCTCAAACGACACCTCACTTATTCACTCCACCAAGTTACCTTCACCATAAAAACATGTCAGCCTCACCAAAATTTACACCACACAAAAATTACCTTCTCTCTCATCACTCCGATCAAAATTTCTCACCAATTTCTGTCTCACCAAAAACCCAAACTGAAGCCGAAGCAAACATAAACCCTATTCTAGAAATCACCATGGAAATCATTCCCGAAACTCAAATTCCCGAGCCTCAAAAGAAGGAATCTCCTACTGAGTCCAATTCTTCTCGAAAAAGGAAAATCGATGACATGCAAGAAGAGGAGGAAAGCGTTTCGGAGATGGGTGTCAACTATCGAGACAAGCCTGCCTCTATGAAGAAACAGGAGAAGATCAGTGATCACTTCATGACAGGTTTGGCACTTAATTTACCTTGGTGTAGATCTGTTAAGCTTTATGAATTGTTAGATTTGTTTAAAGCTCAAAATTGGGTGAATCTGTTGGGTGAGTGTTTTAATCGAAGTTTCTATGTTGATGCTATGAGAGATTTCTGCAAAAGTTATAAGTAATCTAAGGTTCTATTCGTTGTTGTGTGTATGGGAAGGAAATTGAGTTTGATGCTATGTATTTGGCTGAGTTGTTTGATGTGCCTAATACTGGGTATGATATTTATTTTAAAAATAATGTGATAAAGAACCCGATTCCTCATGCCAATATTGATGAAATAGTGGAGTATTTAGGTGGTGACCCTGAAGAAACCTACATAAATCACAATGACCAGACCCCTCTTGGCAAAATCCTGTTGAAATTTGTGTTCAATGACATAATCCCTCGCTCTCAAAAGAGAGACAGTGCCAACAAGCTTGACACTGTCTTAATTTACTGTCTAGCAAAAAAGATCCAAATAAACTTTCCCTCTATCATGATCCCACACCTCTCTCACTGTGTGCCAAAAGGTTGGAAGGTTAGATATGGCAACCTACTTACTTATGTGTTTGAATGTTTTGGCGTTTCTTTCACTAATAAAGAACCCCTGCCCCTCAAAAACACCAAATACATTCAACCCATTTTCCTTGAAAACCATAAGATGAAAGTTGTAGATGGGTGTTTTGAACTTGTGCAGGAGGACAAGAGGCCAAGAGAAGTAGGTGGACTAGTTGAGGGGGAAGTAGGAGAAGATTAGGCAGCAGAGGCTATAGGGAATGTTGTTCAGGAGATACAGGATCAAGAGGAGGAAGAGGAAAGGCAGGTGGAAGAGGTCATTGAGACAGGGGGAAGGAAGAAGAGGAAGAGTTTGAGGTTGATGAAGAAAAAGGAGGCCCCAGCACCTATCTGCATAGATATCACTAGGGTACAGGAGGATTTGCAGAAAATCACCAACTCTCCTACTTCGGGCAAGTATGCATCTACTTTAGGTTTTGTAGCGTTCAAATCCCCACCTAAGGTTCCAGTGAGGATGTGAAGGAGTTGAAGGAAATGCTCCTGAAGGTGCTGAAGGAACAAGAGCAGTCAAAGGTGAAGATGGAGGAACTGAAGAAGAGTGTGCTCACTCTTGATGCAGATCTGAAGAAACTGGTCACGAGCTCAGAACAGGGGAGGCAGTCCACAGTGAAGGACATTGTGTCTCAAATTAACAAGAAGCTGGAGGATCTTGCTGTTGATGATGACCAGAGCACTGCTTCCTAACCTGTTTTTCATGCAGCCTATCTATGTTGATTGAACTCAATTTTTATTTGTTTTTAGGAAACAATTTTTAATTTGGTCTGTAATATTTTGGGTACTTTTTAATTTTCTTTTGTTAAACTTGCAAATTTGGTACTTTGGCCGATGTTTTAAATCGGTTTTGGATGATAAATGTCTATAATGCTTTTGCCTATATGCTTTGTGAATGTTTTCTCTATATATGCATACTTCTTGTCTTAACACTAGACCACTTGATGGTGCTGTGTTATGGTATACTACTGCTTGTATGTTGGTTTTTGATAATGCCAAAAGGGGGAAAAGATGCAAACTATCTCAAGGAAACTTAATTATTCTATGGTCTATGTTCGAAGTCTTCTCCGCAAGCCTAACTTCTCTACATGCAGGTATATGTAAATACAAGTTTATCAAGTTTTGCAAATTTTATTCTTTTTGTTTTCTGTCTTTATTTTTATTAAGTAGCTCCCTTCTGCATTGCATTATATTTTTGCATTTTCTTTCTTTAGTTTAGGATGGATTATCTTTATTTCCTTGTAAGTAAGTTTGGATTGTTTGTCATCATCAAAAAGGGTAAATATTGTTGGACTTAATGATTTTGATGATGACACAACCTTACTTACTTACATACTTATAAAGGCTTGATTGTTTAAGTGTGTGATCAGTGCAAAGACTAGGAGAATTAAGTGTCGAGCAAAGATACCATGAGGAACAGGAAGGCCAGAAACAAAGCTATCCAAAAGGAAAAGTTCCCTTACAGGAATTGGCACTTCAGAAATGAAGACTTGAGAAGAGAATGTTCCCTCAGGGAATAGAAGCTTCAGAGAAGAAACATTACCAGAGAAGAGAAGTTCCTTCTAAGGAACAGAAGCCTAAGAGTAGAAGCTTCATCAGAGAATCATGAAGACTAAATATATTTTTATATTTTAGGATTTATGTAAGTATAAGATATTTAGTTCATTTGAGATTACTGTGTGGAATTGGTCTAAAGAGATAAAAATTGTGTTAGCTAAATTTTACGAAAACTGTTAAGCTTTCAAAGTTTATCTTTTAAAAGATTTAATTTTCTTTTCTGATTTTCAGAAAATGTTTTTACAAAATAAAATTCCCCATGTTTTTCAAAACTTACGGACTAATCTCCCATGATCTCCATCAGTCATGGTTTTACACATTAAGGAGTTCATGCTTCTTTAATTCAAGAGACATGATCCTCTTAGTGGGTATGAGTAGTGGCGTAGTGTATTGGCTGCACAATGAAGATTTTCCAATACGTTTACTGCTCTATAAATAGTTCATAATTTCAGTTGGAAAATCTTACCCTTGCTCACATAAGTTTTAGCTTTTAATCGAGTTAAGAGTCCAATTCCACATAAGTTAATTAGAGTGTTCTTAATGTTCTTATACTAGAGTTTTTGTTTCTTTCTTTCGAGTTGTAATTTGGGGAATGGGGAAGTTTGAGTGAACTTTTGTATTGTGAAAAAGAGAAGTGAGAAAGAGAAGAGATAAAGAAGAGAAAGAGCAGAGAGAAGTGATAAGAGAGAAAGAGAAGAGGAGTAACAAGTTGGGTGACTTGTTCCTCAAGGCTTCAAGTTTGTTGAGGAACTTGAAGTAAGAGTCTTTAGTTTGTAATAGGATTTACTGCCCTATTCTAGTGAAGATTCTTTTCCTAAAATCCCAAGTGGTCGTGGTTTTTCTCCTTGATTAGGGCCAAGGAGTTTTCCTCGTAAAAATCTCTCGTGCACTTTTGTTCCTTCAGTTTATCTTTATGTTCCTTTAGCTTACTTAGTTTTAATTCCGCAAAAAGTTTGGCTAAACTCTCATACTACAATTCAACCCCCCCTTCTTGTAGTATTCATTGAAACAACAAAGTCTATGAAGGCTACTTCATCAGACAATCCCTGAATTTGGATTTTGGTCAGGTTGAACCGTTTGACGTAGAAGCAAAGTTTTTCCTCCCCCCTTGCTTAATGGTGCTCAAGTTAAGACTTGTTTTCTTCGCAGGGATATTCATGGAGAACTTGGATGCAAACAAGAGGGCAAGCTTCTTGAAGCTGGCTATACACTCGGCTGGCAAGTTGCCAAACCATTGTTAGGCTATGCCCTTCAAGATAGCCAGGAAACAATGGGACCACATAGCATCATCCAACCCCTGTAGATACATGAGGTTGGTGTATTCCATGAGGTGATCTTCGGGGTTAGAGGTACCATCTTAAGTACCCACCAGCATATTCTTAACCTTGATCGGCTGTATCGCCTCAGTTATTTCCCTAATGAGCGCATAAGGTTGTTCACCAAGTCTGAGCATACGAAGCTGCCAGTCCAAAGGCTCGACATTGTTGTATGCTGCTTGTCCTCCAAGGAGATCCGGCTGCATATATTGAAGGCCATATTGCCCATATGGAACATGAGGTTCATATGGGACAGAACCGATCATTTGAGGACCAGTATGGACGGATTGGCCGCCTGTATGGCTCTCAAGCAAGGATTGAGTATTCCTTGCAGATCTTGCTCTGAAGCTTTCTGAAAAGCTTGAGGTGAAGGCTTCTCAGACAGCTGCTGGTTTCTCCTTCGCTCAATGATTTGCTGAGCGTCAGAGACTGACTTTTTGCTTCCACCTGACTGGTGTAAGGAGGATGTTCCCATCGTAGGGGATCTTATCCTTAAATTCCCATTGGCCCTTTAGAAGCCTAGGAATTTACACTTGTTAAGGTGTAGTAGGATTTGAATTCCTGACTGTTTGGGGGACCTTGAATTAGAATTGATTCTATCATTACGCTTTTTTATAAGAAACAACTAGGAGTCGCCAATTAGTTTTGAGAAAACTCATAAACCTCGTTCATGCCTTTCTTCCATGTGGAGTTCATGGAATAATTAGCACAAATCATAAGTTTACCCATGCCCAAATTGGTCTACATAAACCAGAAATGAGTTCGGGTAGGGGTGTGCGTTCGGTTTTCGGTTTGGATTAAGGCCATATCCAATCCGATCCAAAATATAATTCGGTTTTTCATTTTTCAATCCATTCCAATCCAAATTACTTTTTCAATCCAATCCGATACAATCCGAATTAAAATTCGGTTATTTGGATCCGATCCGAAAATCCGAATGAAAATACGTTAATTATCTTCTTTAATAAATATACTAATACAATAATATAAATGCAATTATAAAAATAATATTTTGTCCAATACAATTCTAAAAATAATCTGATTAACATAAATTGTTGTACAACTAAAAGGAAACATCATTTCCATTACAATAATTACTAAGCTACATGCACTAAATACCAATAACGTTAGCATATAAGCAGCAACTTTCAGCTACATAAGGCTTAAGGCAGTAGTAGCAACTATCAGCAGATTTAGAGAAGCAATTGGGCTACATGATTAAAGCCTAATTGTAAAACACACCAGTCCATAAATATTTGCTTAATTCAAAATTTCGGTGTTCGGTTTAGTTTGGATCCGATTAGGGTCAATCTGATCCAATCCGAATATCCGAATTTTCAAAAAATCTCAATCCAATTCGATCCGATTTAAAGTTCGGATTCGATCCGAATCGATGATTCGGTTTGGATTGGATTGGATTTCAGTTTAAATCTGAATTATGAACACCCCTAAGTTCGGGAGCGAGGGTACTAAAATAACGTTCCTTTTAGGAAGGAATCGCTATTCTAACCCTAGTGGGGCCTCTACTAGCTCTTCCTTATTCATAATTTCATCACCAAACAATATATGCAACGTGATACCTATAGACTAAGTTAGTTGATTTAATTTATACGCATTAATCAAATAGGAATTACATTGCAAAATTCGTTATTCTTATTTAATCAATATTCATGAAAGAAAAATAAATAAACAAGATTCGCCTTGTCTTAAGTGATAAAACAACAATTAATTATTCAAATTTTAATCTTTCTTAACGAAAGAGTACTGTGTGAATTAATTAATTAAAAGTTTGTTTAATGTGATAAAAAAACACTAATTAATCAATTAAAGTTATTTAAACAATAAAAGAAAATTGTTTTATCTAAGTGCTCAAGAAACTAACCGTTCTTCTTTGTATTCTTATGATGAGTGTCATTTACGACACTCAATTAGCTTCTTTTAGGATGAATTTCATGCTATTTTATAGCTCTTTTCTTTAGTTTTCCTTAGTTGTGTTCTTTATTTCTTTAGTTTATGATTTCCGTAGTTAGTTTTCCTTCTTTGTACTTTTCTTATTTTATTTGGTCTTTTTTTCTTTTATTTGCTTTTTTTGTTTATTTTCAGGTTATGATCGTGTTCCAAGGATTCCCGAGTCACCTTCCCTCATTTCACATCATTTTGGATGCCTCTTGCTTGCCATTTGAAGCTCGAGTTTGAAGGAATGCAAGGAGCAAGTTCATGAGTTGGTGCATGCATACGGTGGGGGCATTTTTTTTTGGTGTGAACCCACCATGGAAGCCATTTCAAGACTGCCTACCTTAGTGTTCATCATCATCACCAAAACAAGCGCACAAGGTTGAGCATCATCGAAGAAGGGAAAGAGTATCCTACTCCCAAGTGCGGGCGCGCCCGACTGAGGTGTGGGCGTACCACCTTGTTCCCCGAATTCCGTACCCATTTTCTCGGGGCCATGCTTCCTTTGTTGCGGCTGCGCCTTTCAAGGTTTCTTTTGGACGATCTAACTAACTATTCTTTTGTATTTCGTCTTTTATATAGTTTTTCCTTCTATTTTTAGAGAGAGAAGAAAGAATTAGTTTTTACGGGATTTTCTTAGAGAGAAAAACTTTAGATTATTAGAGAAATAAACTTGAAGAGATTGTTGATGATTGAAGCTAGCTACATTTTTCTTTCATCTTTGATCAAGTTTTTAAGAATTCCTTTGCTTTAATTCAATCTTTATTTTGATCTTTAGTTTGATTTCAATTATTTTGTTGATTGTTCTAGTTTGATTGATTTGTGATTGATTTAGCTTATTTGATATGATCATGATGAATTTGTTGCTTAGTGTTATTTTGATTTTAATTTCAATGTCTAGTGTGTAGTTTACTTGCTAGGGTAATGGTGAGTCATGTATGAGTAATGTATTAATGTTAATTTGGGAAAATTGATGGAGTTGATGATGTGATTAAATTGCTTAATTGATTATGTGCATGTGTGTGTTTGATTTAGGTGTGATCAACCTAGTTATTCACACTAGATTGCATTGTAGGTTCACATTGATACAAACAATTGATTTGTGGCTTGCATTTGTCGATTGTGGTGTCTTATGACGTTGCTACCTAGAGTTTCTTGTAGTTGACGCTAGTTAGACATCTAGGAAAATAAGTTGATATGCTCTTTTGATTGCATGGTTGGTTTTCCCTCGCATCACTTGACTTAGTCAACTCTTTCCCAATTAGCGGACTTCGTTACAATTATATGTGGATCTCGAGCCCTAGTGCTTGTTATATTTGTCCCAACCTAGCTTGTTTTGTTGTTTAGCGTTCACAACTTTACTTCACCTTTCCGGAATAGCTTGAATTGGCAATATAGAATCGCCCTCCATTCCATAGTGGTTCTACCCTCGAATTACCATTATACTTGTATAAGGGTGTGTTGAGAGATTATTAATTTTGTTTGGCCCAGGGTAGGGTTAGTTTAACGACCTAGCTTAACCCTTGTCAAAATAGCGCCGTTGCCGAGGAATGGTATTGTGATTGTGTATTGTTGTAGAGTCTATTCCACCTTATTCAAAAACACAAATAGATTTTCCTTTAGGCAACATTTGTAGCCGTGCTACTAATAATTTCGTTTGAGATTGTGTGTGCAAATGAAAATGAGAGTAGCTCAAAGGATCACATCGAAAGAGATGGGCACTCTAGGTGCTTACAAGTATGAGAGCGGGATTGCTCCTTTATTGATTCCAGATGGTGCTTGTGAAATCAAGCCGGCAATGATCACCTTGATTAAAAGGAAATAATATGGTGGTATAACAATTTAAAATCCTCTCAACCATCTCAAAGATTTTGAGAAGTATTGCAATACAATTATGGAAGCCGGAGTTGCTAAATAGTATATAAGGCTAAAGGTGTTTTCCTTTTCTCTCATAGGGAAAGCCTTAGAGTGGTTGGAAAAGGAGGTAAAGACAAGGTCCCTAAGTACATGGGATAAAGTTACCAAAGCTTTCTTGTTCCGTTTTTATCCACAAAAGAAGACGGCGGAGGCTAGAGCCTTAATCCAAAGTTTCAAGCAATTGCCTAGAGAGAACCTCTATGAAGCATGGGAAAGGTACAAGGATTACCAAAGGGAATTCCCTCACCACGGAATTTCAACCTATCAAGTCATGCACATTTTCTATGGTAGTTTGAGCTCTCAAGGTAGATCGAGACTTGATGCCGGAGCCGGAGGGCCGATTATGAACAAAACGGAAGAAGACTAGAGCTTGTGGATGTAATAGATGATGTTGTAAGGAACTACATAACTTGGCATGATGTAGAGATGGAATCGACAAGAACAAGTGGCTCAATCGACCAGTCTAATGTCGTCAACAATTTGTCCACATTGGTCTCGGAGTTAGGAAAGGAGGTGATTTATCTCAAGACCAAGCTTGAGAGTCCTTCACAAGCTCAAACTCTTTCCTCCCATTTTAAAGGGGAGAGGTACATCTTCCTACTCTAACCCTCTTTTTTCTTCTTGTTACATGATAAGAGAATGCTTGGTTTGTGATTTATGTGGAAAGAATGATCATGATGCTTCTAATGCCCCAATGTTCCTTGTGATGGATATGATGGATATGAGAATGTGCACGTGAATTGTGTTGATAGTGATGGATTTGGACCTAGATTTAATGCTCAAAAGAATGTTGGGAATAGGAATTATCACCATCATGGGAGCTATGATAATTATAACCAAAATAGTGATTATGGTAACCATGTGACTCAAGAGTTTTGTGGTAACCATAACAAGTTTGGTTGTAATGATCAAAGCCATGGTCAAGAGTATGGGGATCATAACCAAGGTTATGGTAACCATAATCAAAATTTCGGCCAAAATCATGGTAGGGGTAATTGGAGTAATCAAAGTAAGGGAGATATTCAAAATGATGTTCAAAGAGGTACCCCACCCCAATTTACTTAAAACAAAGGTGATGAATTCAATGCTTAACAATCCCAAATGAATAGGCTAGAGAATATCATGATGGCTCAATCCGAGAAGTTGAATGAATTCACATTGTCTTGTAACAAAATGTTTGAGGTCCTATTTGCTCATGGAATGATGCTTGAGAACCAAATCGTTCAACTATCCAACCCTTTGAGAGATTGTGCTAGTCCTCTTTCTTTACCCTCACAAGAAGTTGACCCTAGGGATCCGATGTGTGCTATCACCACTAGGAGTGGTAAGGTCCTTAAAGAGAGAGTTCCTAGGAAGAGTAAGGAGGGTGAAAAGGAGAGTGATTCGAGAGAAGGAATAAGCATGAAGAGTCTAGCAAGATGAGTGAGAATTCCAATGACAAGCCTAAGGAGAAAGAGAGGAAGCAAGATGAGGTTTACAAACCTAGACTTCCTTACCCCCAAAAGTTCAATAGGCACAAATTGGATGAGCAATTTGGACAATTCATCAAGATGCTTAAGAAAATTCATCTAAATATTCCTTTCACCGAGGTCTTGGAACAAATGCCAAACTATGCTAAGTTTCTTAAGGAAATTTTGAGCGGTAAGAGAGATTGCAATATGGTGGAACCGGTGAATTTGGGGGAGTTTTGTATTGCCTTTATTCATAATTACTTACCCCAAAAGTTGAAAGATCCCGGAATTTTCTTCGTACCATGCAAAATCAAAGGAAAATTGTTCCAAAATGCCCTTTGTGATCTTGGTGCTAGTGTTAGCATCATGCCTTATTCCGTTTCCAAGTTACTTAAGCTAGGTGAGCTCCTTCCATCCAACATGACCTTTCAATTGGCTGATCGATCTATTAAGTTTCCAAAGGGGAGAGTTGAGGATGTTCCCCTCAAGATAGAAGAGTTCACCATTCCCGTTGATTTCATTGTGCTTGAGATTGCGGAAGATGACCATATCCCTATCATTTTAGGGAGACCTTTCTTAGCAACCTCGGGAGCCTTAATAGATGTGAAAGAAGGCCGTATTACCTTGGGAGTAGGTAAGAATGAGGAAGTTTTGAGTTAAAACCAATGCATGAGTCTTTGTCTCTTGTGAAAGGAATTATGTTTGTTAATTTCCCTCGCCCTATTGATAATGTATGCACGATTGATTCTTCAACTAACAATGTTCTTGAGAATTGTGATGATGTGCTTTTGAGTTGTGATTGCAAGAAGGTTAGTGAAGAGAAAACGAAGCTTCCCATGCTTATGGATGAGGAGGAAATTGACATTCCTTATTGGTTTGAGCTCTACCCTTAAGAGGAGGACGATGACCCTAAGAGTGTGGATGATGTGAAACCATCTACAAATAGGAACAAGGCAAAGAAAAGAGCACGAGCTTCTAGGAAAAAGAGAAAGAGAATGAGGTTATGGAAAGAGAAGCTTGCTTTTGAGGAGTTATTGAATGAAGTCTCATCAAGCAATAAGGAGAAGTTTCTAAAATTTGAAGAGGAATTTTCTCCTTCCGCCACTTTGAAGAAGGTGATGTTCTTTGACCCTCCATGATTTGGAGGAAGGGTCGAGCTTAGGACCATAAGCAAGCGCTTCCCAAGAGGCAACTCGGAGATTTCTAACCCTTTTCTTTCTATTTTCACTTTTTCTTAATTTTCTTTCTTTTAGTTTCTTTTCTTTCTTTCACTTGTTTTTTTTTTGGATTTATAGGTTGGATTTCATCAAGTGAGCACGAGCAATGGGATGGTGCTTTGCGGCTTTTGATGTGATTGACTTTCTTTTGCTTTTCTTACTCTCACTTGGCTTTATGATGATGCTTATGATTTTGGAGCGCAACATTGGTGGTTCTTTCTATTGCCTTTCTTTATTATGCTAAGCATGGATAACCCGGTGAGATCTCTCTAATTTTTCTTTAGATGCATAGATTAGGTTTAGTCTAGGGGAAGTTGAACGGTTCGAAGATGATTGCTTGTTAACACTTAATGTGTTTGGGATCGATGACGATGTTGTCATTTGATTAATTGTATGTCGTTTGGGTTTTATGTGTTTAACTTGCTTTCTAGTTCCTTTCTCCCTTTTCCTATTCTTCCTTTGTCTATGACTTTCCTTTTCTTTTCCTTTCCTTTTATTTTTCTTTTTCCTTATTTTTCCTTTGTTCTTGTCTTGGTATGTGGTATGCCTTTGAGGCTTTGTTTTTCACCCTTTTTGCTTTTCTTATGAATTGGACTTTATGCATTGGACTTTATCATTTGGATGAATTTCTTCCTAGGTAGTAAAGGTATGCACGGTTTGAGAGTATGCTTGGTTGACTCTAGGATAGGTGTATGCTAAGGTAGTTGGTTTGAACTAGGAGGATCATGAAGCCGGATTCTACTTGTTTGTGGCATGCTTGGTAGTTGCTCCCTATAGTTGATTTGACACCACTAGTGAGTTTTTGCTACATCCATGTGAGGTTCATTGTTTTTAAAGCCTTCAACCTATTTTGTATGAGCGGCGTGGATCCTTGACTATTGTGGACCTAATCTAGAAAGCTTGATTTATGATTCTTAAACCCGAGACCGAGCTATCTAGGGAGGACAAAGGCATCTTTTCGGGGTGGTATTTTTCTTTTTTCGGATAGTTTGTTTCTTTTTTTTTGGGTTTACATTTGCCTTCTTAACCATTTGTGCCTTATACCTTCTTTTTAAGCCACATCTTTAGATCTTTGGCCTTTTGTTTCATTTTCTTTCTTTTCTTGGTTTTTGTGAAGCAATTGATCATATTTGATGGAGTTTGTGGTGAAAAAGTTGGGATATTTGGTTCCTTTGAAGCAAGTTTGTGTTATGTCTTCTATGTGAATAATGGCAAATGAGTATGAGAAAAAGTTGTCCTAATTTATAAAAGGCATGGACAAATAAGTGCAAAATTGAAAAAGCCGTCCGAAGTTAAAAAGAGGCAAGGACAAAGCACTAAAATAAAATAAAAAACAAATAAAATTTGAAAAAGAAAAGTCCAAAAATATTTTGATGTGAGTATTCTCCTTTTTTAAGCATTGAGGACAATGCTCCATTTAATCCTGGGGGGAAGTGTTCTCACGCTTTTTGTGTATATGTTTGTGATTTATAGCTTTGAATAAGCTTGGGGGTGTTGTTGTTTTTGTTTGGTGATTACTTGGTTATGGTGTAAAGAAATGCGCAATCTTTGCTTCACAATTTAGGTTAACCACAAAATTTTAAATTTTAGCCTACCTTCACCCTTTATGCCTTACGTTACAACCTTTGGGAAAGCCCTTTCGACCTAGAAGTTGAGTAACTATTCGAGGGAGGGAATCATGGGTCATTGCCTAAGGAATGGGGATGCATAATCAAGATGTCGAGTAGCCTAAATAAATCTTGTTTTCCAGTTCCTTTGAGGAATCATTGGGATGCTCACTAAGTGGAGATTTGAGACTAGTGGGGAGAACGCGCTAAGATTGATTGGGATGAACATGGATTGAGATGTCTAGTTCCTATGCTAAGCATACCCTATGTTTCAATCAACCTTGGATATCTTGGAACGTGCATACCTTGATTGCTTGAGAAAGATGTTCATTCATTTGTAGTTTAGTCTCTTTGTAAGTCCATTTCGCAAAGGTTTTGTTTTCCCTTTTCCCTTTTCTTTTCTTTTCATGGTTTTGCCTCTTGGATGTTGGGGGAGAGTTATGGGGAAACTCTTAGAATACCCTTATGAGAGCATCTCTCGTCCTCTAGGGAGATCTAGGGGTTTAAATGGCTTGTTGTAGCTAAAAACAACCATGATTCCTACTACAGTGAGTCTTAGTGTATATCCCCATCTTGTGTATTTCTTTTTCTCTTTGAATAAGTCTTTCATCCTTTTCCTTTCTTGCTTTGTTTTGCTCGAGGACGAGCAATAGTTTGGCTTGGGGGAATTTGATGAGTGTCATTTATGGCACTCAATTGGCATCTTTTACGATGAACTTCATGCTATTTTATAGCTCTTTTCTTTAGTTTTCCTTAGTTTTGTTCTTTATTTCTTCAGTTTGTGTTTTCCTTAGTTAGTTTTCCTTCTTTGTGCTTTTCTTAGTTTATTTGGTCTTTTTCCCTTTCATTTTCTTGTTTTTTGTGTATTTTCAGGTTATGATCGTATTCCAAGGATTCCCTAGTCTCCTTCCCTCATTTCATCACATCATTTTAGATGCCTCTTGCTTGCCATTTGAAGCTCAAGTTTGAAGGAATGCAAGGAGCAAGTTCATGAGTTGGTGCATGCATGCGGTGGGGGCATCATTCTTGGTGTAAACCCACCATGGAAGCCATTTCAAGACTGCCTACCTTAGTGTTCATCAAGACTCCATGGTACGAGCGCACCACCTTGTGCCCCTGTTTCCGTACCCATTTTCTCACGGCCGCGCTTCCTTTGCTGCGGCCGCGCCTTTTCGGGTTTCTTTTGGACGATCTAACTAACTCTTCTTTTGTACTTCTTCCTTTATATAGTTTTTGCTTCTATTTTGAGAGAGAGAAGAATTAGAACTAGTTTTTAGGGGATTTTCTTAGAGAGAAATTGTTAGAGAGAGAAACTTGAAGATTGAAGCTAGCTACATTTCCTTTTATCTTTGATCTAGTTTCTAAGAATTCCTTTGCTTTAATTCAATTTGTAATTTGACCGTTAGTTTGATTTCAATTATTTTCTTGATTGTTCTAGTTTGATTGAAGTTTGATTGATTTGTGATTGATTTAGCTTGTTTGATATAATCATGATGAATTTGTTGCTTAGTGTTGTTTTGATCTTAATTTCAATGTCTAGTGAGTAGTATACTTGCTAGGGTAATGGTGAAGCATGTATAAATAATGGATTAATGTTAATTTGGGAAAGTTGATGGAGTTGATGATGTGATTAAATTGGTTAATTAATTATGTGCATGTGTGTGTTTGATTTAGGCGTGATCAACCTAGTTATTCACACTATATTGCATTGTAGGTTCACATTGATACGGACAATTGATTTGTGGCTTGCATTTGTCGATTGAGGTGTCTTGTGACGTTCCTAACTAGAGTTTCTCGTAGTTGACGCTAGTTAGACCTCTAGGAAAATAGCTTGATACGCTCTTTTGGTTGCATGGTTGGTCTTCCCTCGTATCACTCGACTTAGTCAACTCTTTCCCAATTTGCGGAATTCCTTACAATTATATGTTGATCCCGAGCCCTAGTGCTTGTTATATTTGTCCCAACCTAGCTTGTTTAGTTGTTTAGCGTTACCACCTTTACTTCACCTTTTCGGAATAACTTGACTTGGCAATATAGAATCGCCCTCTATTCCTTAGTGGTTCGACCCTCGACTTACAATTATACTTGTATAAGGGTGTGTTGAGAGATTACAAATTTTATTTGGCCTAGGGTAGGGTTAGTTTCAACGACCTAGCTTGACCCTTGTCAGCTTAGATCTCCGTCTTAGATGTTTATGGACCTTCTTTCTTCTTTTTAACTCTTAGGACTTGAATGGATTCAATCAGGGGTTGGGAATTTTTTGGGAAGAGAGAAGAAAAGTAGTATGATAGTAAAAGGGCTTTAGAGATTAGGGATTTCAGAAGTTAGGGTTTCTAATTCTAATTTTCAGTCTCTTTAGAGCTGAACAAAGACCCCTTTTATGGGCGTAGAAATCTAGATTTAGGGTTTTAGAGCCACGGGGTCAGGTGGCGCGCGAAATTCTCTGAGTCGCGCTAGGTGCCTCGCGCATCTCAATGAGTCACGCGTGCCAGACGCACGCAACTTATTGAGTTGCGCTGGTTAGCAGTTTGCCTTATACTAAAACGCATTTTTAAAACTTCCATAACTTTTGATTACAAAGTCGGATTAAGGTGTGTAAGATATCGTTGGGAAGCTCTGAATGTCTACTTTCTAATGCCTTTGAATTAGGTTAAAATCTTTTATGGATTAAAAGATATGGCTGTTGGAGTGCAAGGGTGTCGGTTTTAGGGCCCGGTTTAGTATTTTGATGATAACTTCTTTGTTTTAGCTCGGAATTTGGCTTATAATATACTTTTGGAAAGCTCTTTGAACAGCCTATCCATCTTTATAGGGATTTGACACGAATTTTATGGTTGTTTATCTGTTTGGCTCGGTTTTCAACACTGTAGGTTCACCATTGGATCCAATCATTTTATTTGACGTATTTAGGTCTGTTATTAATCAATTTTAAACTTGTATGAAAACATTTTAGGCCTAATTAGTAATCGGACAAGGGTCTAAGATAACTTCGCCTCAAGCATTTGTTTTAACTTACTTCATAATGCTTTTCGTAGTCCATAAACACTTCAATTTTGATTTAGCATGAAGAATGGGTTTTTGTAACATCATCGCACTTCCTTTTCAGGACAAGAGGCCAAAATCAGGTGTCTATTGTTAGCCCCAAGTCTAGAATAGACGATGATCAAAGTAGTCGAGGAATTAAATCCGAGACTTATTCTGCGAAGTTCTATAAGGATAGAGAATCTTTTAGTAATGTTAAGGATGTCGAAACGATCCTTGATTCGCTAAGTGTTTGAAACAAGTAGCTATTAAGGCTAGAAAAAGGGTTTTCTAGTCTTAACGCGCTGAAGAATCTAGATTGATTCTTTGAAATTGTAGAACATCTTTACAAGTAAAAGTGTTCTAGGTGATTTCAAATCGTGAGAAGAGATCGGTTTAAAAAAGGAGTAAAGGGGATTATTTCCTCTCAATCATGTCATCGTTGGTCTAAAGTCCCTTGATATGTCATTGAAACTTTAACCTGACTTTAATTGAGTAAAAAGTTGAAAAAGGTTCGGCATTCTAGCCTAAACGTTCCTGTTTTGGGTGTTTTTGTCCTTGAGGACTGGTCTTGAGGACTTCTGTACCTGCAAAATCAACGAAGACACCGTTTGGGTGGTGCTCCGCCTCCAACGCTCAAGTTAGTAACTGGAAGGAGAGTAAAAAGGTGCGGAATTTAAGGTGGGGATCTGCTTGGATTCCAAGCTCAGGAGTTTTCTGATGAGAGAGAAAGTAGGGTGTAATAAATGTTTTGTGAATTTCTGAATGTCCCCCATTTTGGGGGAATATCTCCCTATTTATAGGGTCCTTGGGAAAAGTGCCCCTTCCTAGGTTATTTTAACCTAGAATTGATGGGCTGCGCCGCCAAATAGCGGATTTTTAGGGAATTGGGCCCTTGAAGGCCGCAATTATGAGAGAGTATCTGGAGAGGCCACGTGTCAGCTGGAGATTGGTCAAGGGTGACCTGCCAGCCTCTGACACGTGGTACCTCCTCATTGGTCCACTTGTCAAGGGTGAAATTGCCCCAAACATTTGCCCCTCACAGGTGCCACGTGGCAGGCCACGTGGTGCCTGTGACACGCGTCAACCCACGGAGGGTGAACAGTAAAAAACGGCTATTTTGACAGTGATGACAGGGATTCACGCCGTTTCACCCCCTATAAATAGGGATTTACCCCCCCTCTCCTCTTCACTTTTACAATCTTGACTTTTCTAGAGAGAGAAAGAGAGCTTTTTTAGAGAGAGGTGCTCTGATCCCGGTTGCGTTTAAGCCAACTCAGGATTTCCGTGTGCTCTTTCGAAGTCACCCGGTCACCGGTTGCTTTTGCTGTTTTCAGATTTTCAGAACCCAATGCAAGGTAACTATCCGTTTCCTTCTTTAAGCTTCCTTCTTTTTCTTTTCTTTTTCTTGAGCCTGTATACATCGAATTCCGGCTGTATACATTGATTTTTCAAAAAATAAAATGAACTCTTCATTTGCACACACGGCACTGCCTAGGACGCTCAGCCGGTCACCAGGGACGGCTGAGTCTAGAACCGGGGGTGCCTTGTGTTGAGTTTCTAGAGTGCTTTGCTCATCTCCGGCTTCTTCCCTCTCTGTGTCTGTACAGGACACAATGGCCAGAACTAAACAAACGGCTACCAAGCCCTGCAGGCGGCGCACTAGGGAAGTGCCCGCAAGTGAAGTTGTGAGGGAGGAAGACTACGAGGCGGCTGAGCAAAGTAACTCAGCTGAGGACACCCCGTCTACCTCCAGCAACAGCGACTCAGGGGGAGACGGTGAGGAGACCGCCTCCTCCCCTGACCAAAATAACTCAGTTGAAGAAGCAGCTGAGGAGCAGGAAGGATCCAGGGATGAGGAAGAGGACCTTGCTGAGGCTTATCGCCAAACAGCAAAGAAAGAAGCAAACCCGGATCTTACCAAGACCCGGATGAAGGGGGATAGAGCCCTTCTTGAAAGCGGCTTCAAGGCTTTCAAACAACAACACCCCTTTGGGGAAGACTTGGACATCATCGTCCCTCCGGCTAATGTTGTTCTAGCTTGGGGGGATGACATTGACAATGCAGACAACTATTTCGTCTGGTATGAGGCGGTAATAGAAGCCGGCCTCCACTTTCCCCTTCATAGAGGCATCCGGAAGATCCTGAAGGGATATGACCTAGGAGTATGGCAATTAACGCCTAATTCTTGGGTCAACATCTTGAGCTATATCGCCACCTGCGAGCTCCAGGATATTGAGCCCAGCTTCACCGCCTTCGCCCACATGCACTATCTCAAAAGTGCCCCAGGCGGATATGGAGCTTGGTACACTATTTCCACGCTCCCGGAGTACCTGATGACTTTGGACAAGGTGTCCAAGTGGGGAGGCTGGAAAGATAAGTGGTACTTGGTTTCCTCCCCACAAATAAGAATAAACATAATTCTCCGGCGCTACAACAAGGAGCCGGCTTTGGTGGGTCAAAAGTGCGTACGCACAGCCCTAACTGCCAAATCCCGGGAGCAAATAATAGAGCCGGAGTTTTTCAAGACAACAACTAAGCCCTTGGGGGATGGGACTCACATAGTTGTTCCATGAAATTGGATCCCCCACCCGGATTTCTTTGCGGATGAGAGATTCTTGTCCGCCTGCGGGTTGAGCCCTATGTTTCCAAAGGGTAGATACACTCACCCACCCGGCGGTCTTCCGTCTGCATTTTAAATTTATTGTTTTGATCTTGTTCTTGTTCTAACACTTTTATGTTTTTCTGCAGAGGAAGCAAGGAAAATGGTCGATCCGGCTAAGACCCCTCAAAAATCTGCGGCTCAGCTCCGCAAGGAAAACATCTTGGCCAAGAAGGCCAACATTGAGGCCAAGGAGGCCAAAAAAGGAGGGGTAAGATAATTCAACTTTACTTGAAATTTTCCAAGTTCTCCTGATTCCGGATGACTTATGTTTTCCTTGTACTTTTGCAAGCTTCAACCGGCATTCTTCCCCGCTCTGTGACAAAGGTCTTAAAAAGACCTGGGGATGAGAACCTTCAAAAACCTGCTGCTAAGACCGGGAGGAAGGCCACCTCAACGTCCTCTGGCGTTAATGCCAAAGGTTTTCCTACAACCGGGGGTAAGGGCCCCGAAGCCATGGCAACTCCGAGTGAAAACTCAGAGAAGTCAAGGAAAAAGCCGGATGCTCAGGAAGCATCGAAGGATGGCGAGCCATCCAAGGCTGCAGGTGGTGCTGCAGCCGCAGAGGAGGAGCCGGCGAGGGTCGACTCCAAAGGTAAGATTGAAATTCCTTGGCCGCTTGACTTTATGCGCGTCAAGACTGTGACTGACCCTTCCGAGGGTTCTGTGAGTAGCCGGCAAAGAATGAATGCCAAATATGCTGCTAGTCTCTCACCAAGTCCTTCTTATGCTGCAGATGCTACTTCTGCCCCGGACCTGGCGGGGTTTGGCAAACGGATGGTGAGAACTCTCACCCAGTCGGAGAAGAACTCCATACCCAACCGCCACGAGGTCGACTTCGACCAGATTCTGGGGCAGCTGGCGGAGGTAAGTGAAACTTGCTCCTTATCTTTTACATTTCTTTTCATTTCATTTTGTCTTTCAAATTGCTAAGTGTTTAGTTTCCCGGATGACCTTGCTCAGGTTATGGTCCGGGTGGATGGGCTCCGGTTGCCTTTCCGGAAGAAGCAAGAAGAGGTAACTGATGCCAAAAGAAGGGCTCAAGCTAATCTCAACTCTGCTGAATATGCCTATATAAATTTTGATGTTGAGATTAAAGCCCTCGAGTTGAAACAGGAGGAGCTGGTCAGGACTTTGACGGCTGCTAATGATGAAGCCAACAACAAAATCAACGACCTGGAGCTTCAGCTGAAAACTGTCGGCTCCAACCTCAAGGCCTTGGAGGGGGCTGATCAAGAGAACATTGCCCTCAGAGCAGACAAGTCCCGGCTGATTGCGGATCTTGCCACTCTGAAGGGCAAGCATGCTGAGGAGCTCAAAGCTGAGCAGGCCCGGCTCATCAAAGAGAATGAGCGGGACAATGAGATCCGCCTCCGATACGCTTGGGAACTTCTCTATCCTGAAGTAGACTTTGAAGTCTACAAGCTGAGGTACAACTACGCCACTGAGGTGTACGATGCCAAGGTTCTCCAGGATCCTGCTCCGGCTCGCTTCAAGGAATGGGCCATGGAGAACGGTGCTGAGGTTTCGGACACAGAGGAGCTGTACCTGGATGAGATTATAAAGGAAGTGAACAAGGAAAACCAGCCTGAAGAGGTTGAGGTTCCGGATGATGTTCCTTCAACAACTCCAGCCCAGCCGGAACAACCAACAGCGTAGCTCCCCTCCTTTTCTGCGGCAGTATGCCAACATTTGCTTTTCCGGCCTGTGCGCCGAGTAATTATGTAACTTTATTTTTTCTTTTGTTTCTGTATTCCGGATGTGGATCCGGTTAACAATTATTCCTGGCCTTGAGCCAGTTTATTTTATGAAGTACACCGACCCAGTCGGTTTTCTTATACTTGCATAATTTTTCAATTTTTTCAATTTTTCACTTTTGCATATATGCTCAACATATACTTGTGAATTTGCCTAACTTATAAAAAGCATGCGGCATGTACATATCCGGCTGTCCTTGCCCCTGGACGGCTGTGTGGTTGGTTTAATCCAAACAAAAAGAGAACTGATTGCCTTGGAAACTTCTCATACTTAAAAGAGTATGAGATATTTGTAAGGCAATCAATCACAATGGTGATTGCCCCAAACCAAGTACACAGCCGGTCAAATAACAGGCATGCAACCTCTGCCCTAGTCGGTATCAAACCGTCTGGGTATGCTTTATAGCCATTACGCAAAAAAGGGGTTTGCCCCAAAAGTACGCAACTTGAGGAAAATTTCTCTAAGAAAAAGACTTACGATGATACTCCTGAAGGAATTGTGTCTTCGATAAGTGCAATTACTAGATATATCAAGGATCACTATTATGGAGATAATAAGTTCATTCTATTGGGGCGTCATCCTCTGTTGCTAGACTATGAGAGATGATCTTTGGGCTAGTCAAATAGCCCAAAGCCCTTTAGAATGGATCCTATATTGGTCACACACAAGGGTATTGGGTTAAGCAAGTTAGAGTCCCAGTAATGGGCCTCATGAGCAATTAATTAGTCATAAGCATGAGTGGGCTAAGTATAGTTTGAGTGGGATTAGGAATTGGGCTTGGATTTGGACTTGGACTATTATTTAGAGATACGATCTATAAATAATAGCCTTGCCTAGGGTTGAATATACAAGTCACAATTGACATACAGTGAATTGTGAATCAAGCAACCATCATCCAAAAGCCCTCACCCTCCCTCTCTCACACGCACGCCTCTCTCTCTCCCCTCTCACCCACGGCCGGCCACCCCTAGTGGCCACGTGGTGTTGCGCGGTGGTTCTTGGCTAGTTGATCGTTCGTTCATCTCCGTAGAAGGTCGATAGAAGTGTTCTTTCGCGACTAACTAGCATTAGTGGAGGTCTTAATCCGTGCCCGTGGACCAAGTAGAGGAATCACGTTTGAGGTTCTTTATCTCCCTATTGTTCTTGCTCCATCATCGTGGAATCACGCTTCAAAGGTATAATTCTTACTTCTTTATGTGTTATGCATGAGATCATTGGTTTGGTGCTATGTGAATATAATTCATGTTAATTCCGCATTTAGTGGTATCAGAGCCTCTTGCATTTACATATATTGAGTAATAATTCTTTGATAATCCACAATTTTAATTCAATTAGGAGGGAGAATATTTAATTATGAGTCAATTGTTATTTTAAATGTGATTTAACAATATAGAATCATTAAAGGTGTTTAATTTGCTCCATATTAGCCATAATTTGATCCGAATTTTGCCCCAAATTAATCGAAAAATTCGAACCCCTAAACCCTAATTTCGAAAATTTCGAATTTTAAACCCTAATTTGTGAAATTTTATGTTTAATTTTGATTTATTTCGATGGTAATATGTTTAAGGAATTTAATCTATTTGATTACATGTTAAAATATGAATTTTTCATGATCAAATTATTTAATTTAAGTGTTAAATTAAATTGGGGATTTATTTCATCAAGAACCCTAATTTCAAAATTCAATATGATTTAATTTTGGAATTAATAGGACCACATAAATTTTAATTTATTTTTACAAAATCTGTTTTGTTTAAATTTATTAAAATAAAAAAAAAGGAAATTACAGCAGCAGCACCGCGGCTGGGTGGCGCTGCCACGGTGGTGCCGCTGCTGGTGGTCCGGAGGGAGGGGCGGGGCTGGGTCAGGCAGCAAGGGGCAGCGCAGCAGTGCACCACCCCTTTGCGTGTGCTGCTGCTGCTGTTCCTGCGTAACTGCAGGGGCAGCGCACACCGTAAGGTGTGCGGCCACCGTGGCTGGCTTCGGCTGGCCACACCACGGTGGCTGACGCGGTTTTTTCAAAAAAAAAATTTATTTTATTTTATTTTAGTTAAAATCAGATTTCAAATTTTAAAAAGGATGAGTTTAAATTTTGAAAAGATAATTAACAAAATTAAAGTTGTTATTTTTGTTAAGTTTGGATAATTATGGAGCAAAAGATTCTAATTGGATAATAATTGATTAAATAATGTGATTATCTCATAGTTATTTATGGATAATAATTGATTTAAAATATGTGATTGGTTAGTAATAAGGATAGAATTCCTAAATTAGTTAGGATAATCATGGAAAATAAATATGATTTATCTTCCATAATTTCAAATAAGATTTGATTCTATCTCATACCTAAAATTAAAATATATGATATTTTATGATTGGTCATGAATAATATATGATATTATCTAATTACAGTAATTAATTAATTAAAATATGAGATATTTATAGCCATGTTTCCTTTATTATGATCATTTGATGTTATAGTTTAGGAAAGCATGATGAGTGATTTATTATATGGCACTTTATAATATATGATATTGTTTATTGCTATATATATAGACTAGTATGGCCCATAGATTCTAAATACGATGTAATCCCCCACATTTTAATTTAATTACAATTTAATTATATGTTATTCTTGTAATTATATTTACGGTAATTTTATTAAATAAATTATGTTATGGAAGTTTTTAAAATAAAGTAGTGTTTTTTTTATTTTTGGTTTACAATAATCCTAGTCTATTTAGGAATACCACTCCTAATTTAATTAGGAAATTAACAAGCCCAAAATAAAAACCCTTATACCTCTCCTCCCTCAAATCTCACGTAAAAAAAAAAAAAAGAAAAACACTCTCTTTTCCCTCCTACTGTTTCACGAAGAGAAGAAGAGAAAAAAAAAAAAAAAAAAAAAAAAAACTTACCTGCTACAGTGCTGCCGCCAGCAGCACCACCGAGCTGCCACCCCTGCCGCCAGCAGCCACCGTCGCGCCTCCAGCCGAGCCACCAGCAGCAACAGTTTGCCCTTCCTCCCTTTCTCCTTCCCTTATTTCTCCTTCTCTTATTCTTGTTATTTTTTTAATTAAAGTTTTGATCTTTATTAAATTTTGTTTATAAATTCTTATTATTATGGTTTGATATTATATTTGGGTTATTAAAGTTTATAAATTTATGGGTTTCGTCATGTTTAATTTATTTAATAAATTTTCAGATTTGGTTTAATTATAAATTTAGGGTTTAAATGTTGATTTTTCATGGTTTTAGGGTTTAAAACATACTAATTAAGTTATATAACTATATTATATGTAAATTATATTTAAGTTCAATTATTTTGATTATTAATAAATTTTCAGATTTTGTATCTTCTATTTTGAAGCCTCTAATTGCGTTGAATTGATGTATTTTTGGGTTTTTAACACTCTAAATTGCTATTTGATGGCTTTTTCAAATAATTATGCTTATGGGATTATTTTATATGCTTAAACCAAATTTTCAGATTTATTTTACCACTTTAAAGTTGCTGTAATTTATTATTAAACACTATATTTTCATGATTTTAACACCTAAACTTGTAGTTGGGATGTTGTACTATTAGTTTTGGCTAATTGGATTAATTTAAGGACTTTATTTTAATGGTTTGAGAGGTTTTTAAATACTTTAGTATTGCTGTAATTTTAATTGCTTTGGTATTGATTTATTCTTTATTATTTGGTTTAGGAGAGGACTTTGTAGAAGGTGATTTATAGTCTTTAAAGTGGTCAATCGCATTGTTTACTCAAGGTACGTACAAGTTACAAAACCTTGCTTTTAGGTGCATGTTTAAGGATGGATCGAGAACTTAGTACCATGTCTAGGGATGACTGGGTTAAATTGTTTGGTTATACATTGTGAATTTCATTTGATGTGCATTATTTATTATTGCAATTATTGGTTATGTACTAATTATGCAAGGTGTGCTTAGAGGCAAAGGTATGTGATTGGTGAAATGATTCAATTATTACTCATTCATGATTTAATGAAATAGGATGAGTAAAGGAATGCTTCATGTCTTATAAGACAAGGTTAAGAGTTTGGGGTGCCTTATGCACTCAAGGTGTTTATACACCGAGGTAGTAAAGGAATAAATAATAAATGTTGCTTGCCACTAATAAATCAAGAATTGAAATTGAAAAGTTGTTTTACTTGATTGAATTGATATTGGATTGATTGAATTGTTATGCATGTGAGTCATCACCAAGTCTAAACCTGTAAATCACGTAAAGTGCAAGATGGATGAGCAATAAAACTCTGGATTGGTGCACTTCTGGAGTAATGACAATCAGGGGTTGAGGTACATGGGGTATTAGCCGTGTACTTTTCTCGAGGCCGTCTGATCTACGAGTCTCTTATTTCAAATACTTTTTTTATAAAACTAGGAGTTAGGTGAGATCTCATACTAACTACGGTCACGGAGTCGCGCCCGTGGTCGTTGGATGTTTATTGATGTTTCCGAAAGGAGGCATGGGGTTTTTCTTTATTGATGTTCCAAATGGGACATGGGTTGGACAACCTTGTCTATTGCTAAATCCAATGAATAAATTGAAATGAGTTAGCTACTATTAGCTAGTGGAGTCTTAATAAATTAAATAATCGAGTCGTGTGTCGAGTTTGTGATTTACTTATGCGTATGATTGATTATTAGTAGCATGTTAAGTACTTCCTTATTTTACTTTGCAGCTTGTATGTACTCAGCTTTGCTGATTGCGTGCTTTTGTGTGTGTGTCCTTCTTTGGTCATGGCCTTCGCCTTCAAATGACCCTGTGACGATCCAATTTTTACACTTGTAATATTGGGGAGCAGAATAACCACAGGTTCTCTCACATGCAGCATTCATCAGGGTCGTGGGATCTTGAGTAGAGAGTTGGTTGCTTATTTTCGCGTTTCTTGCAAGTTTGATTTTTTTAACTCGATTTTATTTGACACTATTTCTCTTGGTTTAAGTTTGTTTTAACACTGAATTTTAATTACTTACTTTTACTTTTGGGTTTTGAATAAGGGCCTTAAAGGTTCCAACTTGTAATACTTATTTTGATTTAAATACTTTGCTTTGTGGTTTATTTAAAACTGTCTTGGTTTTCCGCTGCTAACTTCTGAGATAGCCTTAACGTTTGAACACGTGGCGGTAGCACACCTGTAATTCTCTTGGATTTGTTCAGGTTATTTGCAGGTTTCTCACAGGTTTTTAAGAGAGAATTATTGGGGTGTTACATACGATCTGCGCATCGTGATGTATTTTTGTAATCTAAATACGGTCTGCGTACCGTTGAGTATTTTTGTAATTTATTTTATTTTATTTAAGTAGTAGATGGAATAGAATAAAATTACAGGTTGCAGTTGATCCAAAAGCCAATGAAGTGAAGGCCCAATGGAGCAAGATGGATGAGATCCATGAAGGTTCAAGTGGGAGCATTTTACTTTATTAGTTTTCTTAGGATTAAGGGGCCATACTATGTCATGTTTTATTGCATTAGTAGATTATGCATGTTTAGGTTTATTGATGTTGCTTGATGATGCGCTAGAGTTCACTATATAATCACAACATAATAAATCTAGATCCTAGTAATATTGATGCAGCTTTTCCAATTAAAAACCCGACGAAAACCTTGATCGTTTGTGATGGGTCAGCTCTCAGCAGAGCATCATAATATATCTTGGGGAAGTGGGGGTAGGACCGCATAACTACACTTTTAATTGGTTATATTCAACAAGGTTACCTAAATCGTTTAGAACCTTGAAGCTAAGAGTAATAATTAAACATGCGATGGTTAATTATTCAACCAAGAATTACAAGAGTTGTAATCAGTAAAGAGTTTACTCACCTTAAAAATGTAATGGTTAATTATTGCACAAATAAAGGATCTTGGAATCATTTTATTCAATAGGGGTCAATTTAAAAATGAATAAAATGCTTTAAAGTTACCAATAAATTCTAATATTACTTATGGTACTTTAAATTTATTAAACATAATTATTGAATTTTGCCTCGTTTTGTTTTTTGTTTGTAGATGAATAACTTATATGACAACACAGATTTACCAATTAAACTCAATTTAAGGCTTAATCTTAGAAACTACAGGCAATGGGAGGGCGAACTGAGAAATGTTCTCACAAGCTTCAACCTTGATGCTCGCCTGTATGTACCCGTTGAGAACAAGTGTGCTCCTGGTCAGGACCCTGAAATGCATGCAAAATTAGTTTTGGATGCACTAAAGGTCAAGAACCTAATGCTGGAATCTATTCCAAACTGTTGGTATAATAGGTTTAGACGGTATGAGGTGACCAACTTATATCAATGTCTTTGTGCTATCTGTAGAGGTGGCATGGGGGCATTGGGTAGCGGAGGTGCCAACGATCCACATGTAAGAGAGATCGTTAACTCGATCCCTCAAATTTACTATTCCTGGGCTGACAGTTTAAGGTATGAGACTTACAGGATTCATGGTAAGATAATGGCAAAGAAACTCTTACCTGGTCAGTTAGTGAGGAACCATGTCAATGAATTGGTTGATATGATCAACCAAATGGATGTCCTCGGGAAACCGATCGATGATGATTCTGCGCGTGACATTATCTTGTTCTCGCTCCATGCTGGTTTTGACATTGTGAGACTTTCTCATAATGATGAGGGATCATCAGCGAATTTGATCAACATCTTACTTAACCATGCTGAGGAGTACCTGATTAGGAGAGATTGCCAGTGCTTCTTTTGTGGTGGATGGCAAGCCCATACACCAGGGTGTCCCCATTATGCACCAGTGAAAACAAAAGGTAAGGAGTTACTTGATGTTTTTGTTGTAGAGATTAATCTTACTTCATCTTCCACTTGGGTATTCGATACCGGTTGTGGTGCTCATATCGTTAATGACGTGCAGGGCTTGAAAGGAAGTAGGAAGCTAGATCCAGAGGAAGTAACACTTCGAGTAGGAAATGGAGCAAAAGTTGCTGCACTTGCTATTCAGAGTTATCATTTGAGACTTCCTTCTGGACTCATTTTAGTTCTTAATAACTGTTATTTTGTTCCCAGCATTACTAAAAACATTATTTCAATTCCAGTTTTAGATACTGAAGGTTTTTCATTTGAAATAAGAGACAAACTTTGTTTTATTTCGAAAGAAAATATGTTATATGCTAATGCTAAGTTAATTAATGGTTTGTATGTTTTAGAATATGCAAATCATATCTACAACATAGATCATAAAAAGCAGAAAACAGATGGTTCAAACCCAACTTACCTATGGCATTGTAGGCTTGGACATATTAACCAAAAGCGCGTCCAGAAATTACATAAGGATGGACTCCTTTCTTCTTTTGATTATGAATCATTTGAAAACTGTGAGTAATGCTTGCTTGGAAAAATGACTAAGTCACCCTTCACGGGTATAGGTGAAAGAGCTAGTGACCTTTTGGGACTCATACATACAGATGTGTGTGGACCAATGAGTTCAAAAGCTAGGGGTAGATATAATTACTTCATTACTTTCACTGATGATTTAAGTAGATATGGTTACATTTACTTAATGAAGAACAAGTCGGAAGCCTTTGAAAAGTTCAAAGAATTCCAGAATGAAGTACAAAACCAGCTTGGGAAAATAATTAAGGCACTACGATCTGATCGTGGTGGCGAATATTTAAGCCAAGAATTTGATGAACATCTGATTAATTGTGGAATAATTTCACAATTAACCCCTCCAAGGACACCTCAATTAAATGGAGTGTCAGAAAGGAGAAATAGGACTCTACTAGATATGATTAGGTCCATGATGAGCTTTACTGATCTTCACATATCTTTTTGGGGATATGCATTAGGAGCAGCTTCGAGAGTACTAAACAGAAGCCCATCCAAAGCAGTTGAGAAGACACCATATGAATTATGGAAAGGAAGAGTTCCAAATTTGTCTTATCTCAAGATTTGGGGTTGTGAAGCCTATGTAAAACGTTTACAAAGCGATAAACTACACCCTAAATCAGACAAGTGTTTCTTTGTGGGCTATCCTAAAGAAACACAAGGGTATTACTTCTACAATCGCGAAGATAACAAAGTGTTTGTTGCTCGCAATGGTGTCTTTCTAGAAAAGGAATTTCTATCTAGAAAGCCAAGTGGGAGTAAAGTGATCCTCGAAGAAATTTGAGACGAGCAACAAATGGATGTGGATAACACCACGTCAGAGGCGAATGCACATGAAACGATTAATCATGCGCCGGAGCAAGCTAATTCCACTAGTGAGACTCCTATCGTCCCACTTGAATCTAATTCATGCAAAAATTTTCAAGGAGTTGGAGAGAAAATTTCTACTGTTGCTCCTACCCCACGTAGGTCTACCAGAATCAGAAACAAACAGTTTGTCGAGGTTCTGTTAACTGAGGATTCTGAAATCTTCTTATTGGAGAATGAGGAACCCACAACCTACAAGCAAGCTTTGGTGAGCCCCAACTCAGATAAATGGCTTGAGGCCATGAAATCCGAAATGGAGTCAATGTCTGAAAATAAAGTATGGACCCTAGTAGATTTGCCTAATGGGGTAAAACCCATTGGTTGCAAATGGGTCTACAAGATTAAAACAGACAAGGATGGAAATGCCTACATCCATAAAGCAAGACTAGTTGCAAAAGGGTACAGACAGATTCATGGTATTGACTCTGATGAAACTTTTTCCCCAGTAGCAATGCTTAAGTCCATTCGGATCCTTCTAGCGATTGCCGCATTTTTCGATTACGAAATTTGGCAGATGGATGTCAAAACCGCCTTCTTGAATGGGTTCTTGACGGAGGAAGTGTACATGACACAACCTGAGGGTTTTGAAGATCCGGAAAATCCTAGAAAGGTATGCAAGCTTGAGAAATCAATTTATGGATTGAAGCAGGCATCCAGAAGTTGGAATCTACGCTTTGTGAAGCGATCAAAAGGTTTGATTTTGTCAAGAGCGAAGAGGAACCTTGTGTATACAAGAAGTCTAGTGGGAGCAGCGTAGTTTTCTTAGTCTTGTATGTGGATGACATACTTCTCATGGGAAATGACATACCAATGCTTGAGTCAGTCAAGGAATGGTTGAAGAGTTGTTTTTCCATGAAAGACTTAGGTGAAGCTGAGTACATTTTGGGAATCAAGATCCATAGAGACAGGTCTCGAAGGATGATTGGACTAAGTCAAGGGACTTATATTGATAAGGTTCTTGACAGGTTTGAGATGACAAACTCCAAGAGAGGTTTTCTCCCCATGTCCCATGGCATTACGCTCAGTAAATCTCAATGCCCGGTTATGCCAAATGAGATGAGACGTATGGCTATCATTCCTTATGCTTCTGCAATAGGATCGATAATGTATGCCATGATTTGTACAAGGCCGGATGTTGCATATGCTCTAAGCATGTGCAGCAGGTTTCAGGCAAATCCAGGTGAAGCACACTGGACAGCTGCCAAGAACATCCTTAAGTACTTGAGAAGGACGAAAGGAATGTTTCTAGTGTATGGTGGCGAAGATGAGTTGGTTGTCAAAGGTTATACGGATGTGAGTTTCCAAAGAGACAGGGATGACTTCAGATCTCAATCTGGATACATTTTCTGTCTGAATGGAGGAGCAGTGAGCTGGAAGAGTTCGAAGCAAAGCACTGTCGCAGACTCTACGACAGAATCAGAGTATTTGGCTGCTGTTGAAGCAGCTAAGGAAGCTGTTTGGATAAAGAAGTTCCTGACTGAGCTGGATATCGTACCAAGTGCTCAAAAGGGAATTGAGATATACTGTGACAATAATGGAGCTATTGCTCAATCGAAGGAAGCTAGGTCACACTTCAAATCCAAACATGTAGAGAGGAAGTTTCACCTCATTCGAGAGATCGTTGACAGAGGAGATGTCAAGATGAGCAAAATTCATACGGATGAGAACATCGCTGATCCGCTTACTAAACCCCTTCCAATGCCTAAGCATGAGAAGCATACTAGTGCAGCTGGATTGAAGCGAATGGTGTAATTAGAAGTTGTTATTTGTTTTGAGAAAATAAATTGCATATGTAATACATTCATTTGCAGAATTATGTTTAATTAGAAATTATCTTTTCTCTTATTTAATTATGGTTTCAATATTAAATAAAATGTCCAAAATAATTATGAATTGATGGGCTCACTAGGTTAATGACCTTTTGAATGAAACCCTACAGGTGAACAAAATTCATATATTATTAAGCTCCTAGTTCGGAATCATTAAAATGGACATAAATGATTTCTTATACTGAACTAGCATGTTAAGATTGATTGGATAGCGCAGTTTCATGGGCTATGGGAGTGTAGTGAAGCTCGGTCAATCACATGGATATGCATGAATGATGCATGATCGAACTATAGACCAACTTTGAAGTTTGAGTATAGAACTTCCGGATATATTAGTGGATTCCTTTGACATGAGTGGAACATTGGTTTCACTCAATGGATGATATAACTGTGGAACATTCAAACGTCTTCCCGTAACTGGAGATTATAAAGGGTGTTTCCTGGTTATTTCAGAAGTTGAGTGGGAGCTCTGGTTGCCACAAGATTGGATAGAGTCTTCCTATTAAATTAGGAATGTGTCATGTTTTGGCCTCTTGAAGAGGGAGAATTCAGAAAATGTATGGCCGTGCTCAAATGTGTTACATAGTAACCATTTGTTTTGTAATTCTAACTCAGATTTCAAGAAATGATTTGTAGATTAATATTGATTACATAAGATGTTATCATATTATCAAATCGATACAAAATGACTTAAGGAATTTGAATGTTGCGCACTTGTCTCAGACAAGTGGGAGATTGAAGGAATTGTGTCTTCGTAAGTGCAATTACTAGATATATCAAGGATCACTATTATGGAGATAATAAGTTCATTCTACTGGGGCGTCATCCTCTGTTGCTAGACTATGAGAGATGATCTTTGGGCTAGTCAAATAGCCCAAAGCCCTTTAGAATGGATCCTATATTGGTCACACACAAGGGTATTGGGTTAAGCAAGTTAGAGGCCCATTAATGGGCCTCATGAGAAATTAATTAGTCATAAGCATGAGTGGGCTAAGTATAGTTTGAGTGGGATTAGGAATTGGGCTTGGATTTGGACTTGGACTATTATTTAGAGATACGATCTATAAATAATAGCCTTGCCTAGGGTTGAATATACAAGTCACAATTGACATACAGTGAATTGTGAATCAAGCAACCATCATCCAAAAGCCCTCACCCTCCCTCTCTCACACGCACGCCTCTCTCTCTCCCCTCTCACCCACGGCCGGCCACCCCTAGTGGCCACGTGGTGTTGCGCGGTGGTTCTTGGCTAGTTAATCGTTCGTTCATCTCCGTAAAAGGTCGATAGAAGTGTTCTTTCGCGACTAACTAGCATTAGTGGAGGTCTTAATCCGTGCCCGTGGACCAAGTAGAGGAATCACGTTTGAGGTTCTTTATCTCCCCATTGTTCTTGCTCGATCATCGTGGAATCACGCTTCAAAGGTATAATTCGTACTTCTTTATGTGTTATGCATGAGATCCTTGGTTTGGTGCTATGTGAATATGATTCATGTTAATTCCGCATTTAGTACCTATAATCTCCTACAACTCCGGCTGATACTTGTAGACAGCCGGAGAATTCTCAACCAGGAATTACTTAAGAGAAATAATATGGGCAGACAGCTATGAGTTGACTGTATTAGCCACTCAATTGTTGTCGCCTGCATGGGCTTATAGAACAAGCATGGTGGCTGTTCTCTGCGACAATTGCACCCGGAGGGGTGTCGCCGGACACCTATAGCCATATTAGAATAGACGAATTTTGAGAAAATGGACAACCATCTGGCCCTTGGCCTCAGGTCTAGCTGTAGACCGGCTGATAGCTATTAAACGGTTTTGTGCTTAGCTTTAGGATCCGGCTGTTAGCCTCTTGTCACTATGTAATACCCCGTATTTTCATACGTATTTTCCTAATTATTAATTAGGAATTATTTTATAAAAAGGGTATTTTAGTAAATTTATTATTTGGAGCCAAAATAATATTTGAATTTTGGCGCCAAAAGTATTTTGAAAACTAATCATTATTTTGGATAAGATTTATTATCCATTTATCCTATTTTAAAAACCGGATTATTTATATATTTCGGATATTTTAATTAAGGCAAAAGCTATATTTTATTATTATTTTAATAAGTCCGAAAATATAATTTATTTAGCTAATAATTTCAGATTTTCTTATGAATAAAATCTGATTTTATAAGTTAAATTATTTGGTAAATATTTGGTATTTTATTATTTAATTATTTATTACAATATATATTATATACACAATTATTTTTAATTCCTTAAAACGAGCAAAATATATTCCTAAATACTAAATAGGAAGGCTGAAAATATGAGCTTAGGAAAGCTCAATAATTTCGGCCATCCCATAAAGATTTTGGGAAAATATTTTGGTAAATTGTATTTTTAATTATCTCCCTAAAATCTCCTATTTTCCATAATTCTAATTCTCCATCTTTTTGATATCCAATTATTATATTTTGTTTCCATTCATTCTTCTTAATTATTCCCCAAGCAATTCCAATTTCCTTAATATTTTTCATGACATACATACCTTCCATATTCAATTATACACAATCCCTTCAAATATCAAAACCTTCCTTAAATCTTTGCTTACTTCTCCAAGTAATCTCTTAAACCCTAATTACCATAATTATTCCTACATTTTCCTACCATAATTCATGCACATACTAGCCTATAAATACCCCTTCATACCTCTCACATTCTTCACACAAATTCTCTTCTTTTCTTCTCCTCAATTTTACACAAATCTTCCCGTCCATCTTTGAAGCCAATTTTCGGGAACTTCTGGTCAGTTTTTGGGGTAGTGACATTTCACAAAAGGTTGTTCCTCTCGAAATATCCTTGAGGTTAGGCTCAAGAATTACTCAATTCGGAGCTATATTGAAGGAGTTATAGCCTTTGAAAGTTCTGCCTATTATTTCCTGCGCAAATCCAATTCTTTTCTTCTCCTTTTCTTCTATTCAATTATTATTATTATTATTATGGGAGATTAATATGAAATTATTATGAGTAGTTTTAATTATATAAAATCATGTTTTAATAATATTCATGTTGAATTAATTTAAGAGGTTCATGTACATATAGTTGGGAGGGTTTAATTTAATTATTTGTGATTATTTGTTAACCTTATATTGATTAAGGTTATATTTATTTATAGGGTGTTTTTGATCAAGCTACTTGAGAGTTCTTTTGAAGTGTTGTTGGCTAAGTGGAGATCAAGGTACGTTAGGTGGCTAGATACCTTGAAAGTGATCGGTTTGAATAACATGTTTGAATGATGAATTGAATTAAATTGAATTGAATTATGGTTTATGAATTAAAAGTATGTTTAAAGGATTGGTTTTAATAATTAAATTGGAGTATGAATTTTTATTACATGTTTTGATTAATTAATTTATTATTCATGTTTAAAAGGGATTGATTTTAAAAGCATGTTGAATTTATTAAAAGAAGTTTGAATTATTATTATTAAAGGTTGAATTATTGGATTTAAAAGAGGATTTATTGAATCATGGATTTATTATTATTTATGCTTTATAAGCATGTTAGTAATCCCACTATGCGGATTTGGTTTATTGATAAGACTATGGACTTTGTATGACCTAGTCTTTCCTCAAGAATAGCCTTGTAATATAAGGAGACTAGCTTGGGGGGTGTGCACACTTGGGAGAGGAATTGGTTTTAATATAAGGAATTGGTTTTAAATAATTGGAATTGGTTTTATTGATTATTGATATTGGAATTATTGAGAATTGGTTTTAAACCATGAGTTTGGAATTATTGGATCATTTATTGGAAATTGGTTTTAAAGCATGTTTGCGAATAAATTGAGTTTAATTATCTTGCACTTATCGTACTTAGCATATTTTGCTAACCCGTACTTCTTATTTGTTTTGGTTCGCCCTGTTTACCGTAATGGTGAGCAGTGTTGCTTATTTTCAGGTTGGAGTCAATAAATGATGCATTGGAGTCCCGGGATTGGTTTTCACTAAATTAGGAATTTGGTCTTGTATTTATTTTAAGTACTCATAACTTTGGTTACTATTTATGGTTATTATTAATAAAGAAGAGTATTGAAGTTTCCGCTGCAAAGTATTGTTATTTTTAGTAAGATGAGTAGCCTTGCGTAATCACGCGGCGGTAATACGCCTAAGTCTATCTCTACGGTATAATTATACGTATTATACTAGTATTTCCGTAGAGGGAGATTTGGGGGTGTTACAAAGTGGTATCAGTTTTCAAGGTCCTAAAAAGATTAAAATGGGAATAGTAATAAAAATTATGGGTAGACTTAAGTGGCATATAGGATAGATAGAGTTTCGCATTTGTGCGTGAGTCAAAAACTTTATTTTACTTAAAAACTATTTTCCTATTTGTGGAAAGATGAGGGAGAAAAGGATGCTCGAGTTCTCTACGGAGGCCTATAATGGGTACGTCTCTCTGTCTAGGAAAGGCTCTCCTCAACGTCGTAGGTAACTTTCCTGGGAGATGCGGGTTTGACCGTCCTTTAATCTTGATTCAAGTACATATTTATTATTTTCGAAAATAAAAAGAATTGAAATTATTTGAAACTTGAGTATGCGATTATGTGTGCATTAAAGTTGGTGTTAAAACACCCTAGGGTTTGGTCAAGAGGTCCGAAATTTTGAGTCATTACCCATGGTTGGGTAATCTTGAGTTATGCTTGGTTGAGTTGTGAATTGCTTATTGCAAATGGATTTTGAATTGGATTGTTTGTGTGATTTGACACTTAATTAATTGTTTTGCATGTGTGTGTGAAACAGATGGAAATGATTGATGGAATGAGACACAAATATTTTGATATTCATTACTTGAAAGATAGTGGAGTCACAGTTAGTGATTTCATAACTGGAATTTGTACTTTGGCTTTGACCCTTTATGAGGAGAATGGTGAGGAAGCCTTGACCCAACAACCTTGGATGGTTCTTCTAGCCTTGGCCCATTTGCCTAGAATTGAGAAATACCAACCTCTTTTTGACAAATATGGGGATGTGATCAAGGAAGATGGAACAATTTGGAATGAGAAACACCATCATGAAGGGAAGTGGTTAGCAACCATGTCTAGTTTTAAGAGGGACTTGCACTATGTGGAGCGCAAGTATGAACCTAAGAGGAAAGTTGTGAATATACCCACGATCCCAAAAGACCGCACCTTTAGACCTGATGACCAAATGTACTTCTTAAATGCCCAAGTACCTTTTTCATACCCAAAGAAGCGGCATGAGTATGTGGAATCTAGTGATGAGTCTGTACCACCTCTTGGTAGGAGCAAGCATTACCGTTCTCTTAGCCAATCTTCGAGCTCTGAATCTTCAAAACATTCTAGCCCAAAAGCCCAATTCCACATTGCTAAAAGGCCCAGAACCCGTACACAATTTGCCAAGGAGAAAGCCTCATGCTCAAAAGCCCAAAAACACATTGCTTCTTCAAGCCAACTTCTTGTGAGCCCAACTAAAAGTCCAAGCTATAACCCTGGCCCGGACAACAACCAAAGTGAATCTGGGTCAAATTCATCAGGCCGTACCCCAAACTACAGTGATTACAACCCTACCTTTATGACTGAACCAAGTGATAGGCGAGAGGATCCTGATTATTATCCAGTTGAAGATGGCTATGCTGAAAGTGCTATTTGAATAATTAGATTATGACTATGTTATTGCTTTGAATAATTGCCTAGATGGAAAAAGATGTACTTCTCATTAATTATTAATGATATGAAAGTTATTTTATTAAATTTTTCTCTATGTTATTAAGTGAATTAAATGCTTGTATGAGTAGAATTTGTTTTGATTTCCAAGTGTAATAATCATACCCAGGAATTATGTCTCCAAGGATGAGGGAACATTTAAGGAGTAAGCGCACTGGTTCCAAAGTTGGAAAGGTCCTTAAGCAGTTGACCCAAATTACTGAGAACATCACGAAGGTGGTGAACAGGGAACACCGAAATCCTGAGCTTGATGCCTATAGTGAAGTCTTTAAGAGGGTAGCTGCAGCTAAACCACCTGTTTACTTGGGAAAAGAGGACCCAGCCAGCCTTGAAAACTGGATTGGGGAGTTTGACAAACTGTTTGATGCTATCAATTGCCCAAGCGAGCTGAGGGTGAACAATGGGGTTTACTACTTGAGGGAGGAAGCTGACTTATGGTGGGCCCAAAGAAAGGATGAGTTTCTGAAAAAGACCAAACTTCGGGTGGGATGAGTTCAAGGAAGCCTTGAGAGAGGAGTTTTACCCTTCCTACCTTAGAAAGCAGAAGTGTATGGAGTTTACCAACCTAAGAATGGGAAACATGTCAATTAGTGAATACTACAACAAGTTCATTGAGTTGATGAGGTTTGCCCCGGAAGTAGTCCCTACTGAAACCATTAAGGCTCAAAGATTTGAGCAAGGCCTAACCTTGACCCTCCAAGGGAAGCTAGGGGGAGTGACTTTTGAGACCCTAGATGAAGTCTATGGCCGTGCAGCCCATCTGTACGGAATTAAGGGGAGGGAGATGGAGCAGGCGGGAGAGAAAAGGAAGAACCCAGACTCTTTTCACGGGGGTGAAAAGAGGCACAAGCCCAATGGGAATTACCAAGGGAATTCTGGAGATAGGAGGGACAACAAAGGGAACTTTGGGAAGGGGAATGGGGGACAGCCATCCAACCATAAAGGGAATGGGAACCAAAGGGGTGAGAAACCCAAGAGGAAGTATTTCTGCAAGAGGTGTGATAAAGACCACCTAGGGAAGGACTGTGAGGGAAACCCGGTAACTTGTCGTTACTGTCAGAAGTTGGGACACCGTGAGTATGAGTGTTTCAAGAAGGAAGCTGATGTTAAGTCTGGGAAGGTGAAAGATTCTAGTGCACCTAGTAAACCACCTCAGTCTAGTGGACCTACAACCAAGGCTGGAACCAGTAGCGGTGCGGGAGGTGCCCCAAAGGGTCGTGTGTTCGTGATGAATAGTCGGCAGGCTGAGTCTGCTAATGATGTGGTAATTGGTGTTTTCTTTATAAGTTCTTCTCCTGTGAAAGTCTTGTTTGATTCAGGGGCGTCGCATTCTTTTATTTCTAAGAAAGTAGTTGGGAGTCTCGGGTTAGAGAGTCCTGAGTCAGTTTCTCTAGATGTGTCTATTCCGTCTGGGGAAGTGAGGAGTTGTTCGAGATTATTTTTGAGTGTGCCTATTTCCATCTCTGGGGTAGAGTTTCTGGCTGATTTGATCGAGTTTGACCTAAATGACTTTGATGTGATTCTGGGTATGGATTGGTTGGGAAAGTATGAAGCAAAAATTGATTGTGCGGCTGAAAAGGTCACCTTGACTAGCCCAAGTAAGACCAAAGTGGTGTATAAAAAGGAAGGGAAAAGCTCAGGGTTGAGAATTGTGTCGGCAATGCAACTACAAAAGCTGGTTAAGAAGGGTTGTCCTTTGTTTTTGTGTAGTGTTCAAGAGGTTGAAAGTGAGGAAAAGAAAGGTGAAGAGGGTATTCCTGTTGTGGAAGAATTTCCAGATGTGTTTCCGGATGAGATTCCTGGTATGCCACCAGTGAGGGATGTTGAGTTCACTATCGATCTAGTGCCTGGAATTGGACCTATTTCTAAGGCTCCATATAGGATGGCTCCAGCTGAGTTGAGGGAGTTGAAGACCCAGTTGGATGATTTGTTGGAAAAAGGTTATATTAGGCCTAGTTCATCACCTTGGGGAGCTCCAGTATTGTTTGTGAAGAAGAAAGATGGAAGTATGAGGTTGTGTATTGATTACCGAGAGTTGAACAAGGTGACGGTGAAGAATAAGTATCCCTTACCAAGGATCGATGATTTGTTTGACCAGTTGAAAGGAGCAGGAGTGTTCTCAAAGATAGATTTGAGATCGGGTTATCACCAGTTGAGAATTGCAGAGCAAGATATTGCAAAAAGTGCTTTCAGGACCCGTTAAGGTCATTATGAGTTCACAGTTATGCCATTTGGTTTGACCAATGCACCTGCAGTGTTCATGGACTTGATGCATAGGATTTTCAGGCCATACTTGGACAAGTTTGTAGTGGTATTTATTGATGATATTTTGATATATTCAAAGGATGAAGAAGAGCATAAGGAGCATTTGAGACAAGTGTTGTCATGTTTAAGAGAGCATCAGTTGTATGCCAAGTTATCTAAGTGTGAGTTTTGGTTGGAGAAAGTAGCATTTTTGGGCCATGTGATTTCCAAGGACTGAGTTTCGGTAGACCCAAGAAAGATTCGAGCTGTGAGTGATTGGCCAACTCCAAAGAATGTGTCGGATGTAAGGAGTTTCTTGGGTTTAGTAGGCTATTACAGAAGGTTTGTGAAGGATTTTTCAAGGATCGCGAAGCCCATGACAAGTTTGATGAAAAAGGACCATAAGTTCTCATGGACCCAAGAGTGTGAGGAGGCATTTAAGATCTTGAAAGAAAGGTTAACCACAGCACCTGTGCTGGCTTTGCCGGATGGGAGTGATCTATATGACGTGTATAGTGATGCATCGAGGTTGGGATTGGGATGTGTGTTGATGCAGAATCGAAGGGTGATTGCGTATGCCTCGAGACAGTTGAAGATTCACGAAGGGAATTACCCAACCCATGATTTGGAGTTAGCTGCAATAGTGTTTGCCTTGAAGATTTGGAGACATTACTTGTATGGGGTGACTTGTAGGATTTTCACGGATCATAAGAGTTTGAAGTACATTTTCACCCAGACGCACTTGAATGGGAGACAGAGACGGTGGTTGGAGTACATGAGTGATTATACATTGGATATTCAGTATCATGAGGGAAAGGCTAATGTGGTGGCAGATGCTTTGAGCAGAAAGTCAGAACATACGGTGAATGTTATGGTAGTTCCAGATCAGTTGTGTGTGGAATTTCAGAAGTTGAACCTGGAGGTGATGGAACATGGTGAAGTGGCTAGGACGTTGAATGCCTTGGTGGTTCAACCATCCATTTATGATGAGATAAGGGATAGTCAATTGGAAGATGAGAAATTAAAAGCAATTAAGAAGAAGATTGATGAAGGGCAAGTGTTGGATTTCACCATTGGTGATGAGGGAAGTATTCGTTTTAAGGGAAGATGGTGTGTGCCTCAGAATCGTAGTGATTTGAAGCAAAGATTGATGGAAGAAGCCCATAATTCTCCTTATTCAATGCATCCTGGAGGGGATAAGTTGTATAAGGACATGAAGAAGACTTTTTGGTGGCCCAATATGAAGAAAGAAGTGGCTGAATTTGTGGCTAAATGTTTGACATGTCAGAAGGTGAAGATAGAGCATCGTAGGCCTCAAGGAAAGGTCCAATCCTTGGAGGTGCCCAAGTGGAAATTGGATTCAATTTCTATGGATTTTGTGGGAGCTTTGCCAAAGACCAAGGCAGGGAATGACACTATTTGGGTAATAGTGGACAGGTTGACGAAGTCAGCAGCGTTCATACCCATGAGAAGTACTTGGACCATGGATTAGTTGGGAAGAGCTTATGTGAAGTTTGTGGTGAAGTACCATGGGGTACCCACGGATATCATTTCGAATAGAGATTCAAGGTTTTTGTCTAACTTTTGGCAAAGTTTACAAAAGGCGATGGGAACTAAGTTGTTAATGAGCACAGCATTTCATCCTGCGACAGATGGTCAGACAGAAAGAACGATTCAGACATTGGAGGACATGTTAAGAGCTTGTGTGATGGAGTATCAAGGGTCTTGGGAAGACCACTTGGATTTGATAGAGTTCTCATACAACAACAGTTACCATGCAAGCATTGGGATGGCACCGTTTGAAGCTTTGTATGGTCGAAAGTGTAGAAGCCCAGTATGTTGGAATGATATAAGTGAAACTATGGTACTTGGACCAGAAATGATTGAGGATATGGTGAAGTAGGTCAAGTTGATCCAAGAAAAGATTAAAGCAGCCCAAGATCGACAAAAAAGTTATGCTGATTTGAAAAGGAGGGAAGTGGAATATGAAGTAGGAGAGAAGGTTTTGTTAAAGATTTCACCGATGAAAGGTGTGATGAGGTTCGGGAAGAAAGGAAAATTAAGCCCAAAGTACATAGGGCCTTATGAGATCATTCAGAAAGTGGGGAAAGTGGCTTATAAGTTGGATTTGCCTAACGAGCTTGAAAGGGTTCACAATGTGTTCCATGTGAGCCAAATTCGAAAGTATATTCCTGATGTGACACATGTGTTACAACCAGAAACCATTGAGATGGATGAGAATTTGACTTATGAGGAAAAACCGGTAAAGATTCTTGACTCTAAGGTCAGGAGCACAAGGAACAAGGATGTGAGCATTGTGAAAGTATTGTGGTCAAATCAGAAAACTGAAGAGGCTACATGGGAAGCTGAGGCTGATATGAGGAAACGTTACCCAGAACTGTTTGCCTAAGGTTAGTGGGCGAGTTACGGGGATGTAACTCCTTTTAAGGGGGGTAGAGGGCGATAGAGTTTCGCGCGTCAACTTTTCGAGTCATTTTTGAGTTATTTCGAGTCTTATTTGAGTTGAGTTGGAGTCTTGAGTCAAGTTAGGATGTGCATGAACCAATAATTTCAAAATGATCTTCGTTTCTTTTGACCAAGTTTCGGGTCGAAACTTATTTTAAGGGGGGTAGACTGTAATACCCCGTATTTTCATACGTATTTTCCTAATTATTAATTAGGAATTATTTTATAAAAAGGGTATTTTAGTAAATTTATTATTTGGAGCCAAAATAATATTTGAATTTTGGCGCCAAAAGTATTTTGAAAACTAATCATTATTTTGGATAAGATTTATTATCCATTTATCCTATTTTAAAAACCGGATTATTTATATATTTCGGATATTTTAATTAAGGCAAAAGCTATATTTTATTATTATTTTAATAAGTCCGAAAATATAATTTATTTAGCTAATAATTTCAGATTTTCTTATGAATAAAATCTGATTTTATAAGTTAAATTATTTGGTAAATATTTGGTATTTTATTATTTAATTATTTATTACAATATATATTATATACACAATTATTTTTAATTCCTTAAAACGAGCAAAATATATTCCTAAATACTAAATAGGAAGGCTGAAAATATGAGCTTAGGAAAGCTCAATAATTTCGGCCATCCCATAAAGATTTTGGGAAAATATTTTGGTAAATTGTATTTTTAATTATCTCCCTAAAATCTCCTATTTTCCATAATTCTAATTCTCCATCTTTTTGATATCCAATTATTATATTTTGTTTCCATTCATTCTTCTTAATTATTCCCCAAGCAATTCCAATTTCCTTAATATTTTTCATGACATACATACCTTCCATATTCAATTATACACAATCCCTTCAAATATCAAAACCTTCCTTAAATCTTTGCTTACTTCTCCAAGTAATCTCTTAAACCCTAATTACCATAATTATTCCTACATTTTCCTACCATAATTCATGCACATACTAGCCTATAAATACCCCTTCATACCTCTCACATTCTTCACACAAATTCTCTTCTTTTCTTCTCCTCAATTTTACACAAATCTTCCCGTCCATCTTTGAAGCCAATTTTCGGGAACTTCTGGTCAGTTTTTGGGGTAGTGACATTTCACAAAAGGTTGTTCCTCTCGAAATATCCTTGAGGTTAGGCTCAAGAATTACTCAATTCGGAGCTATATTGAAGGAGTTATAGCCTTTGAAAGTTCTGCCTATTATTTCCTGCGCAAATCCAATTCTTTTCTTCTCCTTTTCTTCTATTCAATTATTATTATTATTATTATGGGAGATTAATATGAAATTATTATGAGTAGTTTTAATTATATAAAATCATGTTTTAATAATATTCATGTTGAATTAATTTAAGAGGTTCATGTACATATAGTTGGGAGGGTTTAATTTAATTATTTGTGATTATTTGTTAACCTTATATTGATTAAGGTTATATTTATTTATAGGGTGTTTTTGATCAAGCTACTTGAGAGTTCTTTTGAAGTGTTGTTGGCTAAGTGGAGATCAAGGTACGTTAGGTGGCTAGATACCTTGAAAGTGATCGGTTTGAATAACATGTTTGAATGATGAATTGAATTAAATTGAATTGAATTATGGTTTATGAATTAAAAGTATGTTTAAAGGATTGGTTTTAATAATTAAATTGGAGTATGAATTTTTATTACATGTTTTGATTAATTAATTTATTATTCATGTTTAAAAGGGATTGATTTTAAAAGCATGTTGAATTTATTAAAAGAAGTTTGAATTATTATTATTAAAGGTTGAATTATTGGATTTAAAAGAGGATTTATTGAATCATGGATTTATTATTATTTATGCTTTATAAGCATGTTAGTAATCCCACTATGCGGATTTGGTTTATTGATAAGACTATGGACTTTGTATGACCTAGTCTTTCCTCAAGAATAGCCTTGTAATATAAGGAGACTAGCTTGGGGGGTGTGCACACTTGGGAGAGGAATTGGTTTTAATATAAGGAATTGGTTTTAAATAATTGGAATTGGTTTTATTGATTATTGATATTGGAATTATTGAGAATTGGTTTTAAACCATGAGTTTGGAATTATTGGATCATTTATTGGAAATTGGTTTTAAAGCATGTTTGCGAATAAATTGAGTTTAATTATCTTGCACTTATCGTACTTAGCATATTTTGCTAACCCGTACTTCTTATTTGTTTTGGTTCGCCCTGTTTACCGTAATGGTGAGCAGTGTTGCTTATTTTCAGGTTGGAGTCAATAAATGATGCATTGGAGTCCCGGGATTGGTTTTCACTAAATTAGGAATTTGGTCTTGTATTTATTTTAAGTACTCATAACTTTGGTTACTATTTATGGTTATTATTAATAAAGAAGAGTATTGAAGTTTCCGCTGCAAAGTATTGTTATTTTTAGTAAGATGAGTAGCCTTGCGTAATCACGCGGCGGTAATACGCCTAAGTCTATCTCTACGGTATAATTATACGTATTATACTAGTATTTCCGTAGAGGGAGATTTGGGGGTGTTACAAAGTGGTATCAGTTTTCAAGGTCCTAAAAAGATTAAAATGGGAATAGTAATAAAAATTATGGGTAGACTTAAGTGGCATATAGGATAGATAGAGTTTCGCATTTGTGCGTGAGTCAAAAACTTTATTTTACTTAAAAACTATTTTCCTATTTGTGGAAAGATGAGGGAGAAAAGGATGCTCGAGTTCTCTACGGAGGCCTATAATGGGTACGTCTCTCTGTCTAGGAAAGGCTCTCCTCAACGTCGTAGGTAACTTTCCTGGGAGATGCGGGTTTGACCGTCCTTTAATCTTGATTCAAGTACATATTTATTATTTTCGAAAATAAAAAGAATTGAAATTATTTGAAACTTGAGTATGCGATTATGTGTGCATTAAAGTTGGTGTTAAAACACCCTAGGGTTTGGTCAAGAGGTCCGAAATTTTGAGTCATTACCCATGGTTGGGTAATCTTGAGTTATGCTTGGTTGAGTTGTGAATTGCTTATTGCAAATGGATTTTGAATTGGATTGTTTGTGTGATTTGACACTTAATTAATTGTTTTGCATGTGTGTGTGAAACAGATGGAAATGATTGATGGAATGAGACACAAATATTTTGATATTCATTACTTGAAAGATAGTGGAGTCACAGTTAGTGATTTCATAACTGGAATTTGTACTTTGGCTTTGACCCTTTATGAGGAGAATGGTGAGGAAGCCTTGACCCAACAACCTTGGATGGTTCTTCTAGCCTTGGCCCATTTGCCTAGAATTGAGAAATACCAACCTCTTTTTGACAAATATGGGGATGTGATCAAGGAAGATGGAACAATTTGGAATGAGAAACACCATCATGAAGGGAAGTGGTTAGCAACCATGTCTAGTTTTAAGAGGGACTTGCACTATGTGGAGCGCAAGTATGAACCTAAGAGGAAAGTTGTGAATATACCCACGATCCCAAAAGACCGCACCTTTAGACCTGATGACCAAATGTACTTCTTAAATGCCCAAGTACCTTTTTCATACCCAAAGAAGCGGCATGAGTATGTGGAATCTAGTGATGAGTCTGTACCACCTCTTGGTAGGAGCAAGCATTACCGTTCTCTTAGCCAATCTTCGAGCTCTGAATCTTCAAAACATTCTAGCCCAAAAGCCCAATTCCACATTGCTAAAAGGCCCAGAACCCGTACACAATTTGCCAAGGAGAAAGCCTCATGCTCAAAAGCCCAAAAACACATTGCTTCTTCAAGCCAACTTCTTGTGAGCCCAACTAAAAGTCCAAGCTATAACCCTGGCCCGGACAACAACCAAAGTGAATCTGGGTCAAATTCATCAGGCCGTACCCCAAACTACAGTGATTACAACCCTACCTTTATGACTGAACCAAGTGATAGGCGAGAGGATCCTGATTATTATCCAGTTGAAGATGGCTATGCTGAAAGTGCTATTTGAATAATTAGATTATGACTATGTTATTGCTTTGAATAATTGCCTAGATGGAAAAAGATGTACTTCTCATTAATTATTAATGATATGAAAGTTATTTTATTAAATTTTTCTCTATGTTATTAAGTGAATTAAATGCTTGTATGAGTAGAATTTGTTTTGATTTCCAAGTGTAATAATCATACCCAGGAATTATGTCTCCAAGGATGAGGGAACATTTAAGGAGTAAGCGCACTGGTTCCAAAGTTGGAAAGGTCCTTAAGCAGTTGACCCAAATTACTGAGAACATCACGAAGGTGGTGAACAGGGAACACCGAAATCCTGAGCTTGATGCCTATAGTGAAGTCTTTAAGAGGGTAGCTGCAGCTAAACCACCTGTTTACTTGGGAAAAGAGGACCCAGCCAGCCTTGAAAACTGGATTGGGGAGTTTGACAAACTGTTTGATGCTATCAATTGCCCAAGCGAGCTGAGGGTGAACAATGGGGTTTACTACTTGAGGGAGGAAGCTGACTTATGGTGGGCCCAAAGAAAGGATGAGTTTCTGAAAAAGACCAAACTTCGGGTGGGATGAGTTCAAGGAAGCCTTGAGAGAGGAGTTTTACCCTTCCTACCTTAGAAAGCAGAAGTGTATGGAGTTTACCAACCTAAGAATGGGAAACATGTCAATTAGTGAATACTACAACAAGTTCATTGAGTTGATGAGGTTTGCCCCGGAAGTAGTCCCTACTGAAACCATTAAGGCTCAAAGATTTGAGCAAGGCCTAACCTTGACCCTCCAAGGGAAGCTAGGGGGAGTGACTTTTGAGACCCTAGATGAAGTCTATGGCCGTGCAGCCCATCTGTACGGAATTAAGGGGAGGGAGATGGAGCAGGCGGGAGAGAAAAGGAAGAACCCAGACTCTTTTCACGGGGGTGAAAAGAGGCACAAGCCCAATGGGAATTACCAAGGGAATTCTGGAGATAGGAGGGACAACAAAGGGAACTTTGGGAAGGGGAATGGGGGACAGCCATCCAACCATAAAGGGAATGGGAACCAAAGGGGTGAGAAACCCAAGAGGAAGTATTTCTGCAAGAGGTGTGATAAAGACCACCTAGGGAAGGACTGTGAGGGAAACCCGGTAACTTGTCGTTACTGTCAGAAGTTGGGACACCGTGAGTATGAGTGTTTCAAGAAGGAAGCTGATGTTAAGTCTGGGAAGGTGAAAGATTCTAGTGCACCTAGTAAACCACCTCAGTCTAGTGGACCTACAACCAAGGCTGGAACCAGTAGCGGTGCGGGAGGTGCCCCAAAGGGTCGTGTGTTCGTGATGAATAGTCGGCAGGCTGAGTCTGCTAATGATGTGGTAATTGGTGTTTTCTTTATAAGTTCTTCTCCTGTGAAAGTCTTGTTTGATTCAGGGGCGTCGCATTCTTTTATTTCTAAGAAAGTAGTTGGGAGTCTCGGGTTAGAGAGTCTTGAGTCAGTTTCTCTAGATGTGTCTATTCCGTCTGGGGAAGTGAGGAGTTGTTCGAGATTATTTTTGAGTGTGCCTATTTCCATCTCTGGGGTAGAGTTTCTGGCTGATTTGATCGAGTTTGACCTAAATGACTTTGATGTGATTCTGGGTATGGATTGGTTGGGAAAGTATGAAGCAAAAATTGATTGTGCGGCTGAAAAGGTCACCTTGACTAGCCCAAGTAAGACCAAAGTGGTGTATAAAAAGGAAGGGAAAAGCTCAGGGTTGAGAATTGTGTCGGCAATGCAACTACAAAAGCTGGTTAAGAAGGGTTGTCCTTTGTTTTTGTGTAGTGTTCAAGAGGTTGAAAGTGAGGAAAAGAAAGGTGAAGAGGGTATTCCTGTTGTGGAAGAATTTCCAGATGTGTTTCCGGATGAGATTCCTGGTATGCCACCAGTGAGGGATGTTGAGTTCACTATCGATCTAGTGCCTGGAATTGGACCTATTTCTAAGGCTCCATATAGGATGGCTCCAGCTGAGTTGAGGGAGTTGAAGACCCAGTTGGATGATTTGTTGGAAAAAGGTTATATTAGGCCTAGTTCATCACCTTGGGGAGCTCCAGTATTGTTTGTGAAGAAGAAAGATGGAAGTATGAGGTTGTGTATTGATTACCGAGAGTTGAACAAGGTGACGGTGAAGAATAAGTATCCCTTACCAAGGATCGATGATTTGTTTGACCAGTTGAAAGGAGCAGGAGTGTTCTCAAAGATAGATTTGAGATCGGGTTATCACCAGTTGAGAATTGCAGAGCAAGATATTGCAAAAAGTGCTTTCAGGACCCGTTAAGGTCATTATGAGTTCACAGTTATGCCATTTGGTTTGACCAATGCACCTGCAGTGTTCATGGACTTGATGCATAGGATTTTCAGGCCATACTTGGACAAGTTTGTAGTGGTATTTATTGATGATATTTTGATATATTCAAAGGATGAAGAAGAGCATAAGGAGCATTTGAGACAAGTGTTGTCATGTTTAAGAGAGCATCAGTTGTATGCCAAGTTATCTAAGTGTGAGTTTTGGTTGGAGAAAGTAGCATTTTTGGGCCATGTGATTTCCAAGGACTGAGTTTCGGTAGACCCAAGAAAGATTCGAGCTGTGAGTGATTGGCCAACTCCAAAGAATGTGTCGGATGTAAGGAGTTTCTTGGGTTTAGTAGGCTATTACAGAAGGTTTGTGAAGGATTTTTCAAGGATCGCGAAGCCCATGACAAGTTTGATGAAAAAGGACCATAAGTTCTCATGGACCCAAGAGTGTGAGGAGGCATTTAAGATCTTGAAAGAAAGGTTAACCACAACACCTGTGCTGGCTTTGCCGGATGGGAGTGATCTATATGACGTGTATAGTGATGCATCGAGGTTGGGATTGGGATGTGTGTTGATGCAGAATCGAAGGGTGATTGCGTATGCCTCGAGACAGTTGAAGATTCACGAAGGGAATTACCCAACCCATGATTTGGAGTTAGCTGCAATAGTGTTTGCCTTGAAGATTTGGAGACATTACTTGTATGGGGTGACTTGTAGGATTTTCACGGATCATAAGAGTTTGAAGTACATTTTCACCCAGACGCACTTGAATGGGAGACAGAGACGGTGGTTGGAGTACATGAGTGATTATACATTGGATATTCAGTATCATGAGGGAAAGGCTAATGTGGTGGCAGATGCTTTGAGCAGAAAGTCAGAACATACGGTGAATGTTATGGTAGTTCCAGATCAGTTGTGTGTGGAATTTCAGAAGTTGAACTTGGAGGTGATGGAACATGGTGAAGTGGCTAGGACGTTGAATGCCTTGGTGGTTCAACCATCCATTTATGATGAGATAAGGGATAGTCAATTGGAAGATGAGAAATTAAAAGCAATTAAGAAGAAGATTGATGAAGGGCAAGTGTTGGATTTCACCATTGGTGATGAGGGAAGTATTCGTTTTAAGGGAAGATGGTGTGTGCCTCAGAATCGTAGTGATTTGAAGCAAAGATTGATGGAAGAAGCCCATAATTCTCCTTATTCAATGCATCCTGGAGGGGATAAGTTGTATAAGGACATGAAGAAGACTTTTTGGTGGCCCAATATGAAGAAAGAAGTGGCTGAATTTGTGGCTAAATGTTTGACATGTCAGAAGGTGAAGATAGAGCATCGTAGGCCTCAAGGAAAGGTCCAATCCTTGGAGGTGCCCAAGTGGAAATTGGATTCAATTTCTATGGATTTTGTGGGAGCTTTGCCAAAGACCAAGGCAGGGAATGACACTATTTGGGTAATAGTGGACAGGTTGACGAAGTCAGCAGCGTTCATACCCATGAGAAGTACTTGGACCATGGATTAGTTGGGAAGAGCTTATGTGAAGTTTGTGGTGAAGTACCATGGGGTACCCACGGATATCATTTCGAATAGAGATTCAAGGTTTTTGTCTAACTTTTGGCAAAGTTTACAAAAGGCGATGGGAACTAAGTTGTTAATGAGCACAGCATTTCATCCTGCGACAGATGGTCAGACAGAAAGAACGATTCAGACATTGGAGGACATGTTAAGAGCTTGTGTGATGGAGTATCAAGGGTCTTGGGAAGACCACTTGGATTTGATAGAGTTCTCATACAACAACAGTTACCATGCAAGCATTGGGATGGCACCGTTTGAAGCTTTGTATGGTCGAAAGTGTAGAAGCCCAGTATGTTGGAATGATATAAGTGAAACTATGGTACTTGGACCAGAAATGATTGAGGATATGGTGAAGTAGGTCAAGTTGATCCAAGAAAAGATTAAAGCAGCCCAAGATCGACAAAAAAGTTATGCTGATTTGAAAAGGAGGGAAGTGGAATATGAAGTAGGAGAGAAGGTTTTGTTAAAGATTTCACCGATGAAAGGTGTGATGAGGTTCGGGAAGAAAGGAAAATTAAGCCCAAAGTACATAGGGCCTTATGAGATCATTCAGAAAGTGGGGAAAGTGGCTTATAAGTTGGATTTGCCTAACGAGCTTGAAAGGGTTCACAATGTGTTCCATGTGAGCCAAATTCGAAAGTATATTCCTGATGTGACACATGTGTTACAACCAGAAACCATTGAGATGGATGAGAATTTGACTTATGAGGAAAAACCGGTAAAGATTCTTGACTCTAAGGTCAGGAGCACAAGGAACAAGGATGTGAGCATTGTGAAAGTATTGTGGTCAAATCAGAAAACTGAAGAGGCTACATGGGAAGCTGAGGCTGATATGAGGAAACGTTACCCAGAACTGTTTGCCTAAGGTTAGTGGGCGAGTTACGGGGACGTAACTCCTTTTAAGGGGGGTAGAGGGCGATAGAGTTTCGCGCGTCAACTTTTCGAGTCATTTTTGAGTTATTTCGAGTCTTATTTGAGTTGAGTTGGAGTCTTGAGTCAAGTTAGGATGTGCATGAACCAATAATTTCAAAATGATCTTCGTTTCTTTTGACCAAGTTTCGGGTCGAAACTTATTTTAAGGGGGGTAGACTGTAATACCCCGTATTTTCATACGTATTTTCCTAATTATTAATTAGGAATTATTTTATAAAAAGGGTATTTTAGTAAATTTATTATTTGGAGCCAAAATAATATTTGAATTTTGGTGCCAAAAGTATTTTGAAAACTAATCATTATTTTGGATAAGATTTATTATCCATTTATCCTATTTTAAAAACCAGATTATTTATATATTTCGGATATTTTAATTAAGGCAAAAGCTATATTTTATTATTATTTTAATAAGTCCGAAAATATAATTTATTTAGCTAATAATTTCAGATTTTCTTATGAATAAAATCTGATTTTATAAGTTAAATTATTTGGTAAATATTTGGTATTTTATTATTTAATTATTTATTACAATATATATTATATACACAATTATTTTTAATTCCTTAAAACGAGCAAAATATATTCCTAAATACTAAATAGGAAGGCTGAAAATATGAGCTTAGGAAAGCTCAATAATTTCGGCCATCCCATAAAGATTTTGGGAAAATATTTTGGTAAATTGTATTTTTAATTATCTCCCTAAAATCTCCTATTTTCCATAATTCTAATTCTCCATCTTTTTGATATCCAATTATTATATTTTGTTTCCATTCATTCTTCTTAATTATTCCCCAAGCAATTCCAATTTCCTTAATATTTTTCATGACATACATACCTTCCATATTCAATTATACACAATCCCTTCAAATATCAAAACCTTCCTTAAATCTTTGCTTACTTCTCCAAGTAATCTCTTAAACCCTAATTACCATAATTATTCCTACATTTTCCTACCATAATTCATGCACATACTAGCCTATAAATACCCCTTCATACCTCTCACATTCTTCACACAAATTCTCTTCTTTTCTTCTCCTCAATTTTACACAAATCATCCCGTCCATCTTTGAAGCCAATTTTCGGGCACTTCTGGTCAGTTTTTGGGGTAGTGACATTTCACAGAAGGTTGTTCCTCTCGAAAAATCCTTGAGGTTAGGCTCAAGAATCACTCAATTCGGAGCTATATTGAAGGAGTTATAGCCTTTGAAAGTTCTGCCTATTATTTCCTGCGCAAATCCAATTCTTTTCTTCTCCTTTTCTTCTATTCAATTATTATTATTATTATTATGGGAGATTAATATGAAATTATTATGAGTAGTTTTAATTATATAAAATCATGTTTTAATAATATTCATGTTGAATTAATTTAAGAGGTTCATGTACATATAGTTGGGAGGGTTTAATTTAATTATTTGTGATTATTTGTTAACCTTATATTGATTAAGGTTATATTTATTTATAGGGTGTTTTTGATCAAGCTACTTGAGAGTTCTTTTGAAGTGTTGTTGGCTAAGTGGAGATCAAGGTACGTTAGGTGGCTAGATACCTTGAAAGTGATCGGTTTGAATAACATGTTTGAATGATGAATTGAATTAAATTGAATTGAATTATGGTTTATGAATTAAAAGTATGTTTAAAGGATTGGTTTTAATAATTAAATTGGAGTATGAATTTTTATTACATGTTTTGATTAATTAATTTATTATTCATGTTTAAAAGGGATTGATTTTAAAAGCATGTTGAATTTATTAAAAGAAGTTTGAATTATTATTATTAAAGGTTGAATTATTGGATTTAAAAGAGGATTTATTGAATCATGGATTTATTATTATTTATGCTTTATAAGCATGTTAGTAATCCCACTATGCGGATTTGGTTTATTGATAAGACTATGGACTTTGTATGACCTAGTCTTTCCTCAAGAATAGCCTTGTAATATAAGGAGACTAGCTTGGGGGGTGTGCACACTTGGGAGAGGAATTGGTTTTAATATAAGGAATTGGTTTTAAATAATTGGAATTGGTTTTATTGATTATTGATATTGGAATTATTGAGAATTGGTTTTAAACCATGAGTTTGGAATTATTGGATCATTTATTGGAAATTGGTTTTAAAGCATGTTTGCGAATAAATTGAGTTTAATTATCTTGCACTTATCGTACTTAGCATATTTTGCTAACCCGTACTTCTTATTTGTTTTGGTTCGCCCTGTTTACCGTAATGGTGAGCAGTGTTGCTTATTTTCAGGTTGGAGTCAATAAATGATGCATTGGAGTCCCGGGATTGGTTTTCACTAAATTAGGAATTTGGTCTTGTATTTATTTTAAGTACTCATAACTTTGGTTACTATTTATGGTTATTATTAATAAAGAAGAGTATTGAAGTTTCCGCTGCAAAGTATTGTTATTTTTAGTAAGATGAGTAGCCTTGCGTAATCACGCGGCGGTAATACGCCTAAGTCTATCTCTACGGTATAATTATACGTATTATACTAGTATTTCCGTAGAGGGAGATTTGGGGGTGTTACACACTATGGACTTTTGATTTCATATACTAAGTATCAAACATAGTTTTTATCTGGCCATTGGCCTCAAGTTATTCACATATTAAATTTACTACTGAACTTTTCAACATTAGTATGGGTAAACCCAGACGGAAATAAAAAGACAATAAATGAAATAAAAGCATTTCTCATTAATACTTCTTGTTACAAAAAACTTTACAATACTAGGCAGGTGTCTACATTCCAAGTTCTAGGCAGGCGTCTACCGTCTGGTGTTTCCAGGCGGTATGTGTCATCCCTAACTTCTTCATAGATCCGGTAAGGGCCTTCCTAATTAGGAGTTAGCTTTCCAAGCTCATTGGCCCTACCGGTTGCCTCCATTTTTCGTAACACAAAATTGTCCACTTTCAAAGGACGTTTGTGCACTATTTTGTTGTAGGCTCGCGTCATTCTCAGACGGTATATCTCATGTCGCAGGGCAGCATTGCCCTTGCGTTCCGGGAGGGAGTCCAATGCCAGCCGCATGGCCTCCCAATTTGCCTCTTCATCATAGAGCATCACTCTGAGCGTAGGCTCATAGTGTTCAATGGGTAGAACGGCTTCAGCCCCGTATACCATGAGAAACGGGGTTTCTCCGGTTGACCCCTTAGAAGTTTTCCGGATGGCCCATAAGACATGAATTAACTCTTCAGCCCATAGACCACCGGCTCTTTCAATTTTCTTTTTGATGCCGTCTGAGATGAGTTTGTTGAATGCCTCAACCTGACCATTTGCTTGAGGACAACCGATTGAGGCAAAGTAACTTGAGATGCCCTGATCTCCTAACCAAGTTTTGAGCTGAGGCGTCTCAAACTGAGGGCCATTGTCAAATACCATAGACATAGGTAATCCAAACCGGGTGATAATATTCTTCCATATGAAAGAGATGACATCCTTTGTCTTGATATTCTTAACGGCCTTCGCCTCCACCCATTTGGTGAAGTAATCCAAAGACACCAAAATATAGCGCTTTTTGCCTGGAGCAGGCGTATAGGGACCCAATATGTCCATGCCCCACTTAGCAAACGGGACTGGGCTGTGGATTGCCGTCAGATCAGTAGCCGGGCGATGTATTAGCTTGCCAAACTTCTGGCATTTATCACATTTCTTCACAAATTCCTTGGCGTCCGCCTCAAGGGTAGGCCAAAAATAATGCCGCCTGGCTCTGACGGCTAGGGACTTGTCGCCTATGTGGGAGGCGCAAAATCCTGCATGCAGCTCTTCGAGTACCTCCTTCCCCTTTTCTGGGGTAACACATTTCAACAAGGGCTTTAGAAAACCAGCTTTGAAGAGTTCTTCGTTTCTCAACTCGAAGTTTGCTGCTCTCTTTTTCATGACTGCTGCTTCCTGAGGTGAATCAGGGAGCGTGCCGTCTGCAAGATACGCCTGGATGCCATCCATCCAAGTAGAACTTCGATCCAGAATTCCAATGGGCTCTTCATAAATACTTCTTTTTTCAAGAACTTCCAAAAAGACTGACCGACGCGTATCATGACAGGCGGATGATGCCAATTTTGATAGTGCATCCGCCGGGTGGTTATCTGACCGGGGCACTTGATTCAATCTGAATTCCTCAAGGGTCCTAGCCTCATCTTTGACAGCCTGAAGATATTTGATCATTACCGGATGGGTCGCTTCATAAGTGCCCTCATACTGGCTAACAACCAACTGAGAATCAGAATGGGCGTCAATCTTTGTTGCCCCTGCTGCCTTACACAGGCGGATTCCGGCTAGTAGGGCTTCATACTCCGCCTTGTTATTCGAGGCCTGAAACTTGAACCGTAGTGCATACTCATATCTATCTCCTTCTGGAGATTCACAAACTATGCCTGCACCACAGCCGTTTTTTGTAGAGCTCCCATCTACATATACCTTCCAAACCTGATCAACATTATCCGGGAGAACCGGACGGGTCATTTCAACAATGAAGTCGGCAAACGCCTGATCTTTCACTGCTTTCCTTGGTTCGTAGAAGATTTCAAGACTTTGCATTTCAATAGCCCATTTCAACATTCTACCGGATGACTCCAGAGTGGACATTGGCCGTTTGAGGGGCTGGTCGGTGTAGATTACCACCGGATGTTCCAGAAAGTATGGCTTCAACTTTTTGAAGGCCATATATAGAGCAAGACAAAATTTTTCCACCATGGGGTACCGAAGTTCAGCATTTTTTAACACATGGCTAATGAAAAATACCGGGAGCTGTGTACAGTCTCGTTCAGCAAGGAGAATGGCACTGAGAGCATGGTCTGAGACGGCTAGGTACATGTACAACTTCTCTCTTGGCAAAGGACTAAGAAGCCTTTGGCAAAGAGTGCAAGTGTTCTTTCAACTTTTGGAATGCCGCCTCAGCATCATCCCCCCATTCAAATCTAGTCTTCTTCCTGATTGCTTGGAAGAAGTAAAGGCATTTGTCACCTGACCGGCTGAGGAACCTCCCCAAGGCGGCCAGGCAACCGATGAGTCTCTGAACCTCATTGACAGTGCGGGGTGACTTCATGTCAATTACCGCCTGTATCTTCTCAGGGTTAGCCTCTATCCCCCTTTGATCAATCAGGAATCCGAGAAACTTCCCAGACTCAACACCAAAGACGCATTTCTTAGGATTTAACATAACCTTATGCCGCCTGAGTGTGGTGAAGGTTTCTTGGAGATCAGCAAGATGATCCGCCTGCTGCTTGGATTTGACTATAATGTCATCAATATACGCCTCTACATTCCTCCCAATTTGATTAATGAAGACTGTATTAATCATCCGTTGGAACGTAGCCGGCGCATTCTTCAAGCCAAACGGCATCACAGTATAACAAAATAACCCCTGATCAGTGACGAAGGCCGTCTTTTCTTGATCTTTTTTCTACAGAGGTATCTGATGGAAGCCGGAATAGGCATCCATGAAACTCATCAAGGCATGACCGGCTGTTGAATTGACCAAGCTGTCAATTTTTGGAAGTGGATAACTATCCTTTGGGCATGCCTTGTTGAGATCTGTGTAATCTACACACATCCGCCAGGTACCATTTGGCTTCTTAACAAGCACAATGTTTGCCAACCAGTCGGGGAAATTACAAGGTCGAATGAACCTGGCATCCAACAGCTTTTTACTTCGGTAGCTGCCGCCTGACTTCTTTCCTCACCATGGTTTCTCTTCTTTTGCCGGATGGGCTTCATTTTTGGATCCACGGCGAGTTTGTGGACAGCGAGATCCGGGCTGATGCGTGGCATCTCTTCCACTTCAAAGGCAAACACATCTTTGAATTCTTTCAGCAGGAGGTGCAAGTCTGCACCCAAAACAGCATTAGCAATCGTCCCAACCTTAACAGTTCGCTCTGGACGGCTGTCGTCCAAAACAAGATCAATACTTTCACCAGCCGGTTGGGGACGGAGCTCCTCTTACCGTTCACCGGTCAGTGATTGCTATTTCTTTTCTTTATTCACCACCACCAGCTCTGCAGCTTTTCTCTTTTTTCCGGCTGCTAGTGGAGGTGAAGGAGCATCCTTGACGTTGTCAAGGTCTATTGTTTCCTTCCCTTGGCCGTCTGCGGCCACAATATCCTTGACTGCTGAGAGGTAACACTCCCTGGCCGTCTTATGATCCCCGTTCAGGGAACCAACAGAACCATCATCCCTCTCATACTTGATGAGCATGAGAGAAGGGATGATTACAGCTTTGGCTTCGTTGAGGGTTGGTCTCCCAAGAATGATGTTGTAGGCGGATAACTCCTCAACGACCAAGAATCTGACGACAATATGTCGTCCCTGGCCCTTCTCACCCAGCCGGATGGGTAGGTCAATCCTACCGGCTGGATAGACCATCCCACCCCCAAAACCAACCAAGGGGTGGGTGACCGGATGCATGCTGCTGGAGTTGTATTTCAGCTTCTGCAAGCACCAGAGACTGATGATGTCTAACGAGCTGCCGGTGTCGATAAGGATGCGCCCAACCAACTGGTTGGCGACCTTGCATTCAATAACAACCGGGTCGTCATGCGGGCGGCGGACGCTGCCCCGGTCCTTCTCAGTAATGAGGACATCCGGAAAAGTGGAGCTGGCAGACGCCTGCTCCTCATCATCCTTATCCATCTTTCGAAGATGGCTTTTGGTGCCCCGGATGGTAGGGCCACCACATAAAAATCCGCCTCCAACGCTCAAGTTAGTAACTTGAAGGAGAGTAAAAATGTGCGGAATTTAAGGTGGGGATCTGCTTGGATTCCAAGCTTAGGAGTTTTCTGATGAGAGAGAAAGTAGGGTGTAATAAATGTTTTGTGAATTTCTAAATGTCCCCCATTTTGGGGGAATGTCTCCCTATTTATAGGGTCCTTAGGAAAAGTGCCCCTTCCTAGGTTATTTTAACCTAGAATTGATGGGCTGCGCCGCGAAATAGCGGATTTTTGGGGAATTGGGCCCCTGAAGGCCGCAATTCTTAGAGAGTATCTGGAGAGGTCACGTGTCAGCTGGAGATTGGTCAAGGGTGACCTGCCAGCCTCTGACACGTGGCACCTCCTCATTGGTCCACTTGTCAAGGGTGAAAATGCCCCAAACAATTCCGATATTTAAGCCGGGTGTCCACAAGATAGATATACATGTCTCGGGACTGGAGACACATATCCAAATCCAGTGAGAGAGAAGAAATCCAACAATTCTCTCAGCAGTTTTATCCACATGATGAGTACACGTGTCTTAGGAGTAGGGGCATGTGACTACATAGGCACGACATTGTCTCATCGCATCTTTATACAGGGGGTGGACGGACACCCTAACTGTCTGGTAAGCTAGTAAGCTCACTAACTACCGTATTTGCTTCCAATGAAGAAGTGTCTTTTCCTGATGGTTCGGCGCACCTGTCGACTCGTGAGCTAACGCCTAAAGTAATCCTCTACCTTTTAGTTTCGAGAGGTACACCTCGCAAAGCTTGGGTTGAAGTGAAATTTTACGCAACACCTACGCCGTACAATTTTGCGCAGTACGATACGCCTTTTGCATTTTTACAGTGCATGACAATGCCTTCCTTTTTGCTTTGGACGTGAAAAAGGAAGAAAATCCGGACATTTATAACGTCAGTATAGTAAATGACAAACCTGTTTATGGGTGCCTTTACGTAAAGCACCACCACGGAACGTCGGTACGGTGTATGTGCAAGATGATGCAAAAAACTAACAAAGAAGAAAACAAACTACAAAATGCAAAGCAATTTAAAAGATTTTGATAGTTTGCGCGCCATTACGTCTAATAACGAGCAAAAACTGTTGAAAAATGATCAAACGGATCAAAATCTGGATACCGGTCATTTTAGTGACCAGTATCCGCGCGCAACTCAGTAGGTCGCACTGGCTGATCGACGGGTGAAAGTAGGTCGTTGGTCTACTACCCTAATCAAATTAATTATTTATAACCTAAACTACCCTAATACAAGTATAGGGGTAAGTAAAGGGTCGATCCACGATAACTAAGTGTATCAATCTATGCTAATTAGACTACTAGAAAAGGTTGTGAGATAGAGAGAGATTAAACTAAACACAACTAAGAACAAACAACTAAAACTAGGGAAAGTGGAATCCAATTACATCAATGCATTCAACAACATCATACAATTAGATGAAAATGACCTCGATTAGGAAAAATCAACACATTTAACTCACTCTCGCACAATTAAGCATGTTAATTATCCTACTAAACTAATTCACTCTCATGCAACTAGCCTAGCAAAGGTACGGTACATATGGAAGAATTTAGGGCTCTCAACCAACTCACTCACGCGCAATTGATTGAAAACACAATTAAGAACATAGAATCAATTAGCTAGAAAGATTCTAATCCGTAAAAGCATCATCCATACACAACAATCAAGAAACAATTTCATACTAATCACAATCAATCATTCAATTTATTAGCATAACCTTCATCCATTTTCCTATAACAAAACCTAAGCAAACATGATGAAAAAAAACATGAAAAGCAAGGTAAAGCAAGAATAAAAGTAAGAATCAAACAACTAAACTAATTAATCTACTCAAATCAACAAATAAATAAGCAAAAACAATAATAAATGAAAGCAATAAAGGTGAGAGAAAGTTAGGAAGACTTATTGAATATATTAGAAGAAAAATCCACAAATTGCTTCTTTAAAATCTCAAAAATCCATGAAAAATCCGAGCTTTTTCTCTCTAAACTACTCCTAAACTAGAGACAGAAGATCCTAATCTAACCCTAAGAGAGAAAAAATAAAATAGGCTAAACTACTCTAATCTAGGGTAATAATAAAATGTTAAGAGTTAAAAGAGAAATAACCCCAAAAAGGGTATTTATAATACAAGCTAAGAAAATAAAATAAAAGAAATATAATAGAAATTAAACTAATTAAAATAAATAAAAATTACAAAACTAAAATATAAAAAGAAAAGAAAACCAAAAATCCCCAATTCCCCCTTTAACCCACCAATCCATCAGACCCAAAATCCCATTCTCTTCCAATTGCTTGGCTGCTCTGAATTCCATTGAAGCGCATCACCATCACCGTTCGATGATCGCCATTCATCATCAAATCACAACCGTTCAACATCATCGCATCTCAATGAGAATCGATCAAGGCCATTCGATTTTTTAAACAACCACGTGAGTGGCTCGTGAGGCTGTTCGATCGAACCGAGGGTGGGTTCGACTGAACTTTGGGTTGGTTCGGACGAACCATGGGTGTGTTCTCCCACACCTCTAAAAATCAGAAAAACTCGAATGATTCTGATTCTTTTTGTATTTTTTACTTGGACCGAACTCTTCAATGGTTTGCTCGAACTCGATCAATTTGCGATATACTCTAATTTGGGATAAAGGTGGCCGGAATATGCACTTCTGCTGGTGATTGTTGCGATCGTTTAAGTTGCTACTACAATTCTGGGGCAACGAGAGGATAGATGGGTTGATTTTGGTTTGCGATGGCAAATTGATTGCGGGCTGCTCTGGTGGTGGTGGGAGCTGCAGCGTTGCGGTTGAACAGGGGAGTTGCGCAGGCAGCAGCGTGAGGCTGCTATGGCTGAAGGTGGTAATTGGTGGTTGTGGGAGCAATGGTTGGGAATTTGTTGTTGATTTGGTGTTGCTAGGTGTGTGAGGCTGCAAATGGTAGTTAAGTGAGGGTGGCGACAGATGTTGCGCGGCTGGGCAGTGCTGCTATAGGAGGCTGGTGGTTGTTTTTGTTGTTTTTGCGGTGGTGGAATTGAGGGAGCAGGGGAGTTGGCTGGTGATTTGCGTGGTGGTGATTGGAGGTGTGTTTGCTGCTGTTGCTATTGGTGTTGGTGGTGATAAGGAAAGCAGGGAGCAGGGGTAGCTTGCGGTGATGCAAGCTGCGAGTGCTGGTGATGTTGGGGTGAGATGTTGTTGCAGTTGGTGGTGTTGGTGTTGCGGGGTGAAGCGGGGAAAGAGCAGGGGAGTAGTTTGTGTTTTGTTAAGGGGAGTAGGGGAGGTGAGGTGCTAGTGTTGTGTTGTGGTGTAGGGTAAGGTAATGTGAGGTGTGGTGAAGGTCTAGAGTGGCTAAGCAAAAGAGGGTTAGGGACAGCAGCTTTGGGACATTTGACTCAAATTTTGTGCCTCGAACCTTGGACGTCCGAACACGAATATGACTTTGAAACCTAGAACACCAAACTCGACCTACAACAAAAACACGAGGGTATTACCAAAAGATAAAATAAAATAAAATAAAGTAAGATAAATAAAGTAAAATAAAATGCTAAAACTAAAGAAATAATAAAATTAAATGAAATATAATAAAATAAAAATAAAACAAACTAGAAACTAAAAGAAAATAAATAAAGTGAGAGAAGTAGGAAATTATTAAGTAAAACTACAATAATAAACGAAATCCTATTAAAAACTACAAAAATACTCAAATTAAAAGAAAAAAAACGGGAATAAGAAAATAATAGAAATAAAGGATAAAAAGGGTTAAATTATTGGAAAATAAGCCGGAAAATGACTCAATAAACATCGTAAAACTGACGTAAAAGTCACTTATCACTGGCCAGACGCGTGCATCATTCTGAGTTGCGCTGGTTTGTCACAAGCAACTGATTCACTTGCGCGCATCATTTAATTCAGCAAAAAGAAATCACTGAACGCAATTTTCATTTCGCATTCTCTCGCCTCCCTTTTCGCCATTTTCAAACCTTTCTCTCTCTAGAAAGCTTGTTTTCTTGCGATTTTCGAAACTAAGGGAAGTAGATCTCGCTCTTAATTCATATTTTCCATAATTCGTTCATTCTTGGCTGAATTTGGGCGATGTTCAAACCGTTAAACCCCAAATTATGAATTTAGGGGTTTTTTATTTGACTTTTTTTCATAAATTTGTTTGTTTGTCGTTGTGACATGTTTAGGTAATATATTGCAACAAATTTCATGTGAAGTGATAAAGTATTGATCATGTATGAGCATGTCAAGCATATATGTGTTTTTTTTGTTCATTCTAATATTGACTTTGTGCTTGAACTTTGTTTCTGTTTTTTGCTCACATAGACTATACATATTAATTTTAATGTAAATTGAAGTGTTTAGAACAACAATTATGCATTAAAATTGTAAATAAAATTTTGAAATTTTATAATAGCATTAATTTGTTCTTGCGACTCATGTTTTTTTTTTCATGCGCAAGTTGCGAATTGGTTTTATCAATGATAAAAATAAATGATGGTTATTATTATTCACTTATAAAGTTGTGTTCTCAAGATTTGCACAAAACTAGTTAGTTTAGGAAATTCTAGAAGACATCATCGAACTAGAGTAGTTTGGCTATACTTCGGGCTTTTGACCCCCCATTTTATGTTATCGAATATTGTAGCCCTCAATGTTGGGTGACTTCGATGACTTGTTTGTTTTTAATAATTAGACTCTTTCATGTTGCTTGAAATGGGTCGTCTTATTATGATAACAACTAGGATCTTGGAAGCGAATAAACTAGTATGTTTAAATCGTTTTTTTGACCATTCATAGTTTTAACAAATAAATTTGCTAAGTCCAGTAATATTGGTCATTCATTAGAACAAGTAAGAGAAAAATGAAATGTTGTTCAAATTTTTCGTCTATTCTTGCTACTTTTGAATTTTTCTTTGAGTTCAAATTTTGTCACTGTTTTGAAGCTCGAGAAAGTAGATGTTATCCTCCTTGCGAAATTCCAATGGAGAATAATTTAGAATGAAGACTCCTTAATTAGAATTTAGAAGTCTTTTGTTTACATTCTAACTCATGAATTTGTTTGTCTTATGTTAATAATATGTCTTGATACAATTTTCATGATGAATGATTGAGTACTAAAACTTTCGTATGAGGAAGTATTTTTTATGTATCATGATTTTGTCATACTCTCTAATCTCTAGATTAAATTGAAGTATTGAAACAATAATTATGCACTAAGATTAGTTCTTAAAGTTGAACTTGAAAATGGCTCGAATGTGTAACTTGTGTTTCATGGCCAAAGTCAGTTGCAAACTTAGTTTTCAAAGGAACAAAATGATTATTAAATCATTGTGATGCATTTGAAAATTGTAAGGCTCGAGATCTACGTAAACCATTTGTAGTATAGGCAATTCTCGAACGTAACTCGAATGGCATGAATATCTCATTTTTGTTTTTTGTTGATGTTGGAGCCCCCATGTGTCGGGTTATGCACATTCTTGCTATTTCACAAGTCTTGGAGCCCCCAATTTAGGGTAATTCTAATGAATTGGTATTGTTTAGGTCATTCATATAATCATGATATTGAGATGAACCTATGTATATGTCCCTTCTTTTTTTTCATTTTTTTTTTTTTTTTTTTTTTTTTTTTTGTTTTGAGATATTTAGGACAATGACATGAATTTCGTTTGAAGTCAGGTTCAAGAAAGGAAGTTGGTTCTTTGCTTGTTTACAAACCAAATACAATTGTGTTTAAGATTAAGTAATCTTACTTGATGTCTAAACGTTTGTAAAGATCATTGCGGTGATTTTATTCTCAATGTTGATTTAGAACATCAAATATTTTCTTTGTTTTTTATCAATCATTGATTTTGGTCTTGTAGGTGGTTCGTTTACCCTCCCTTAGCCAATATTCGCAGGAGAACTAAGTGAGAACAAGTTCGAGTCAAGAAGAAGTTGAATCTAAATTCATTCCGTTTGGAAATATTTATGTATAAACTTGTATTATCCAAACAGTTATTGAGAATCTGAAAATTTTTATTAATTTTCAAAACTGGATCCAAGATGGAAAATAAAAGTCTAGCTCGTAATTGAGTGTGACTTTTTTGTCCAAGATTGATGAAGGTAAGTTGTAATTTGCAACCTATTTCAACAAAGATATGAAAATGTGAGCGCACTTTCGTATATTTGATTTTGTATATGTTTTCTTTTCAGTGTTTGTCATCATTGTCATATTTTGCTAATTGAAAGTGAAGTTCTTTCAATTAAATAAGCACTGTAGTTTGAAAATGAATTTTATCAAACCTAGGTTTGGTGGAGTGTTAGAATAATTTAAAAATCATTCAAATCACTTTCAAAAATATGGTCTCATTTCAAACTGAAAGTTAAGGTGAGACCTATATTTTTAATTTGAAGCCCCCAATCGTAGACTTTAGATGATTTTGGAATTCATGTATACACATGCTAGGGGAAATTTCTCATGTTTATTTTCAAGCCCCAAGGTATGTATGTGGAATATTGCATATGTTTATCATGATTTGTTTAATCAAGTAACATAATTTATTTTCTTGGTCAAATAATAGGAAGTGTTATTCTTCCCTTTGTCATTTAAAGTTTTTAAGATGGTTCATAATAAGCTTTGCATGACATTGATTTCGCTGCATAAATAGCGTGTTCAAATCTATAAATAGAATGAAGTGGGGATGTCCTGGCTTTTTAGCCCCCAGTTTGAGGCAAAGAGCGAAAAAATTATACTATTTGTCAAGTATTTTAGTTGTCAAATGGGAAGGATCATCCCGACTTACCCCCTAAAAAAGAAATGAATAAAAAAGACGGATTTGTATAAAAAGGAAGGGGAATCCAACTTTCCTATAGAAGAATAAAGAAAGAGAATTAGACATGTTTTTGAAGATCAAGGATTATTGACTAAATATTTGAATCATCGAGATGACTTGACAGTGAGGTATACGTGTGATAGCGATAACAATCATTTTTCATGTAGCGATCATATACAATCAATGTTCCTCAATTAGAGAAGATGGAGATATCCCATGCAGGCAGACGTATAAGTGAGAAGACCAATTCTCAAGAGTTGTAAAAGACATCTAGAGTTGACATCGAGGCTGTCGATATATCAAATCAATTTATTGTATTAACTCTTTTTCTTTTTAGGCAATGTATATAGAACTTGAATTATTAAAAGAAAATAAGATGATTGTTTTTTAGAGTGATAATCATCTCATTTTTCTTTGGCAAAAGATATGAAAACATCGAATTTAATTTAATTTGATTCGATTGCTTTATTAAAATGGTGTCATCAAGCCAATGGTTGTCAAATCATTCGAATCATTTGATTTTTTAATATGATTTTGTAACCATTACTCAACACTTCATGCATTTTATATATGGGCATAACTACTCAATAGTAGATCCATATGTGTAAAAGGCCTAAGGTTGTCCATATTTTTGTGGAATGATGATTTTGATACATGGTTATGGTCTACCTCAAGGAGGTCCTTTAATTTCCAAGGTTGTAACGTGGCTAAGCTTGGGGTTAAGAAGAATAGACAGGCTCAAGTATACTCCCAAAATCCCTTACTTTTGGTGCTTATCAAATTAAAACATTTCTGCTTTATGTGGCAACTTCCTACATTAGGTGCCTTTTCCTTGTCGTCTCTGTTTTTTTTATTTTTCTCTCTTTATTTTGACAAGTTTTGTTTTGGGTTTGGACGATTTTTTTTTCTTTTGCATTTGATCTTTCCTTTTGGGTTTAGACTAACTTTGTGGCCCGCTCTTGTGTTTCGTTCCGCCAATTTCCTATTTGTATCTCTTTGCACCATTCTCATGCCAAGGTATGGAATAATGTAGGTTGAATAACTAAGGCTTAACTGATGAGGCTCAAAAGGGCTGCCAAAAAGATGGGTTTTCTCTAAGGTTAAGAACATGGGATTATCTTTTTGGAGTTTCAAGTTGCCTCGTGTGTTGGTGAAATCATCATATCCTTTATTTGTGGGCCAAAGATGGGCCTCTTTTCATTCAATAAATCTAGTAAGCCAAAGCTCATCAAGATTTTTAAAGTGTTGAATATATATGCCTTTTTAATATTGTCTGTTTGTATTTATATGTTTCATTTAACTTGAGCCAATAACAATATATAAGAGAACAAGATAGACGTAGTTGAAAAAATAATTTTTTTTATTCATTAATTAATGAGAGTACAAAATAAATATATTCGACAGCATGAATCTCTTAGTCTATCATAAAAAAACAAAGGAAAGAAACAAAACAAGACCTAGGGTGCTAAATCTTGAATTGTTGACAATTTCTTGAGATTGTATCTTTGAGCTTTGTCCGCTTCCGACGTAGGTGAAATCCTCTCTAAAAATCTAGTCCATCTATATGATTCATGGTTTCATTTATCAAATCCCTTTCAATTAAAGTTCCCACAGTATAGACCTTTTGAAATGTATCTAAACCAAGGTATTGTAAATGGCACTTGTATGGCGGAGACATATTGTCTATGAACTTTGGGACAAGTTCATGATTCGGAGGTCTTTGTGAAAGAAGAGCAACCTTTGATTGCCACATGAAAAAGAAGCCAATGAAGCCTTCTTCTCCCCTTGCTTAAGCAATTCAAGATCGCGCAAGGTAATTGTGAGCTCAATGTTATCTCCATATTGGGTTAAAAACGCTTTAACAACGTCACTCCAAGTGGAAGTTTGTTTTTTATCGAGGTTATAAAACCATGATCTAGCAGTTGGGTCCAATGAAAGAGGAAAAGTACATGCATATAGACTTTGCTCAACCCATTTCAATGTTATAATTCCAATAAAGCTCATTAAGTGAGGCCTAGGATTGTCTGTAACCTTAAAGGTTGGCAAATCCGTAGTCAAGAACTTTTTTGGAAGAGTCTTACCACTAGGTTTGGTGCAAGCTCGTAATTGAAGTACTTAGTTTTTAAGTTAGCTCGATGAACAAGTTTCTCCAAGGCCTCTAGTCTTTCGGCTCTTGCTTTTTCTTGCAGAATGTTTTCTTTTTCTTTCTCTACTTTTATTTTAGCCTTTTCTGTTTTTTATGAGCCTTTAATTGGGCTTCTTCTTCTCGCAAGGCCTTTAGGTTTTGGAGTTCCTGTCTAAGTTTCTCCAATGCTACTTTGTCACCCATGATTGGACTAGTATGCGAATGTGGAATATGAGTATATGACCTAGTAATGTATGTCATGAGAAATTGAGAGCGTTCACTAAAACATTTTCTGCCAAGCATTCAAATAATGAACCAAAGTCAAAATGATTGTTTTACGCTTTTTTTTATCCTTGTAATACGAATTCACTTTAAGCAAGTTCGTTGATGAAGAATGTCAAAAAAATTCATGAACAATCATTAATGGAATGTCATGATTTGTGTTGACTTCAACAAGGTAATCATCTAAGGATTTTATTTTAAATGAATTGTTTTTGAAAAAGGTATGGTAGAACAGAAAGAGAAGAAAGTTGGATTGAAAATGCACATCAAATATTTAGGAATATTAATCAACCAAAACATACTCCTTAAAATGATCAATATACTATGGTAGTTGTTGATCATTTAGATTACAACAAAGATCTATATCGTTTTTTTTATTATTATGTTTCTCACATCTTTAAAGGATAACATATTACTATTTGTTTAAAAAGAATTATAGTTTCCGGATGTAAAATCCAAGAAATAATTAAATCATTTTCTCGGCAGACCGAGGAAGAGGGCTAAGACGTGTGTTCGGAGACTGTTACGATTTTTTCTCGGATAAATCTTTTTTTTTTATCATTCATTATTTTCTCCTCTTTTTTTTAAGATTAATATTTTTTGGATTTTTTTTTTTGTATCACATTCTTCTTTTTTTTTTTTTTTTTTTTTTTAAGAACGATATTGCTTTTTTTTCGTTTTATTTCTCTTTTTTCAATGTTAGGCAATCATCCCAAGTAAAGTTCTTAGGATTTTCTTTTTTAAACCATAGAATAGGTAAATAAATTATACTCTTAAATCAAGGTTGACCAATTACAACTAAAAAATGATGAACACGAAAATAGGCACGTTTAAGAATAAACATATTGATGACGTCTTATTAAGGGATGCGAACTTCTAATGACGAACCTCATAAGAAGTAATGTCATTAATTTAATTATAAAGTACGTAAACGAATAATCATAATCAAAAATAGTATCGCACGCAATCTTTCGTCTTGCGCTAAGGTGGGAAATGCAACTTCAAGAGTAGCATCTGTCACTTTTTTTTTCGAAAAGGCAAAAAGAACGATAGAAAACATGTTTTTGGATTTTTCGAAGAAAAAAAAAAGATGATCAAAGTAAAAGTTAGACAACGTCGTTAGCCAAAGTGATATTTTTAGCAGCTACTTAACGATTAACCTTGAAACGATAATATCGTTTTCTCCGTATGATATTGCTCATAACGAGTCAAAGTCAACGTTGAACAATGGACACGCGCAAGACACAGTGTTGCGCGGAGGTGCTGCGCGCAACTTCTGAACTTGCACTAGGAGGGCGCGCGCAACTTTGACAATTGTGCGTGCCACCTGGTAGGTTCGACATTTATTTTTTTTTTGAAAATTGATGTTCATATTTTTTTTATTTTTTTTTTGTCGAACCACAATTTTTCGCAAATTTTGTTTTATATTATATCTCTAGGTAACAATTTGGAATTAGTTAGATTAGACACGAAGCACATATTCATGTAGTCACATAAACACATAATGGGAACCGCCAAAGCATACAATGTCATTTTAAGGTTAAGCCTTGGGTGTCCAAGGGTACCATACCTTAAGAGACAATGCACGAATCAATCACTCAACGTGTTAACCCATGACATAGCCGTCCCAACATTTTGTTGGCGATATGGGTGGGATGATTGTTATTGATTTTGGGATAGAATCCTAGTGTTGGCAGCCCTTAATCAATGAGCCAATCCTCAAAGGTTAAAGTGTGCTATGCTTATGCATGATGCAATGTTGCTTGTTTGGCTTTTACTTTTGTGAAAAAGGAAAATATTCTGCATTTAAGTCTCGCTCTCTAACTAGAGATTATCCAAGTTAGCCATCGTTACAACCCATAGGTAACCTGGTGTTGGAAACCTTGGACCATAACTAAGAACTAATCTTGTAACCTTTAAGTCCCCAGTGGAGTCGCCACTGTAAGGAGGGTGTTCCCATCGTAGGGGATCTTCTCCTTAAAAGCCTATTGGCCCTTTAGAAGCCTAGGACTTTACACTTGTTAAGGTGTAGTAGGATTTGAATTCCTGACTGTTGGGGGACCTTGAATTAGAATTGATTCTATCATTATGCTTTTTTATAATAAACAAGTAGGAGTCACCAATGAGTTTTAGGAAAACTCATCATAAACCTCGTTTATGTCTTTCTTCCATGTGGAGCTTATAGAATAATTAGCACGAATCATAAGTTTAGCCATGCCCAAATTGGTCTACATAAACAAGAAATGAGTTCAGGAGCGAGGGTACTAAAATAATATTCCTTTTAGGGAGGAATCGCTATTCTAGCCCCAGTGCGGCCTCTACTAGCTCTTACTTTTTCTCAATTTCATCACCAAACAATATATGCAACGTGATACCTAAAGACTAAGTTAGTTGATTTTATTTACATGAAATAATCATGTAGGAATCACATTGCAAAAGTCGTTATTCTTATTTAATCAATATTCGTGAAAGAACACTAAATAAACAAGATTCACCTTGTCTTAAGTGATAAAACAACAATTAATTATTCAAATTCTAATCTTGATTAATGAAAGAATACTATGTGAATTAATTAATTAAAAGTTTATTTAATGTGATCAAACAACACTAATTAATCAATTAAAGTTATTATAACAATAAAAGAAAAGTGATTTATTTAAGTGCTCAGGAAACTAACCGTTCTTCTTTGTATGCTTAGATCTCCGTCTTAGATGTTTATGGACCTTCTTTCTTCTTTGTACCTCCAAGGACTTCAATGAATTCAATAAGGGTTGGAAAGTATTTGGGAAAATAGAAGAAAAGAATTATGATAGTAACAGGGTTTTAGTGATTAAGGATTTCAGAAGTTAGGGTTTTAATTATGATTTTCTGTCTCTTTAGAGCTGAACGAAGACCCCTTTTTATAGGTGTAGTAATCTAGGTTTAGGTTTTTAGAGCCGCGGCGCCAGGTGGCGCGCGCAACTCTATGAGTCGCGTTGGGTGCCACACGTATCTCAATGAGTCGCGCGTGGTTTGCGATTTGCCTTAACAAAAATGCATTTTGAAAGCTTCCATAACTTTTGATTGCAAAGTTGGATTAAGGCGTGTGAAATATAATTAGAAAGCTCTGAATGTCTACTTTCTAATGCCATTAGAATTAGGTTAAAATCTTTTATGGATCAAAAGATATGGTCGTTGGAAAGCTCTTTGTAAGAACTATCCATTTGTATAGGGATTTTATGGGAATTTGATGGTTTTTTTTATCTGTTTGGCTCAGTTTTCAACAATGTAGGTTCCATTGGATCCAATCATTGTATTTGACGCATTTGGGTTCGTTGTTAATCAAGTTTAAACATGTATGAATATATTTTAGGCCTAATTAGTAATCGGACAAGGCTCTAAGATAACTTGGTCTCAAGCATGAGTTTAACTTACTTCAAAATGCTTTTCGTAGTCCATAAACACTTCAACTTTGATCTAGCATAAAGAACGGGTTTTTGTAACATCATCGCACTTCCATTTCGGGACAAGAGGCCAAATGTAGGTGTCTATAGTTGAGCCTGCCGATGGTTTCTCATTAGACCCTTCTGGGGCAGGATGATATTATTCCAATCAATTTTTGCGGCTGCCTTCTCCTTGGGATGTGAAGTCAGCTGCCTGTCCTTAATTGGATTTCTCCTCTCAGCTGAAGGAGTGTTCTTTGCCGACTAACCCTTGCTAGAGCCAGCCTTGTTCTTGTTGTCGATCAGCTACCTGATTTCACCCTTGAAACTGGTCATGAATTTCATGAGTTCATTCCGGGTGACTGGGGCTGATCCCCTTGCCGTGGGGATTTCCCCTTCCGGCTGTCCAGAGGGTCTGCTTGGACCCGCTTGGTCAGTGTTGGATTCCAGCTGGTCCCTGGAACGGATGTATCTGGAAATGAATGAACCATCTTTGGCCACATACGTTTTAACCTGAAGGTCATCATCCTGGTCTGTAAAGACCTCCGGCTGCTATGAGAGTCCGGTTGCCGGCTGAGATTCCGGCTAATGACCCGGTTGAGGATCATAGAGATCAGGAATTGGTACAGACTTTTGAACCATCTTTGAGGTACTCTCCCCACAAACGACGCCAAATGTTTCGAGTGTTTTTGTCCCTTGGGAGAGTTACAACTCGAAGACTGGTTGAGCGCGGCATGTACCTATAAAACAACGAAGGCTTCAGGTGGTTGGAGCTCCGCCTCCGACAATCAAGTTATTACTTGAAGGAGAATAAGAAAAGGTGTGGAAATCTTGGTGAGATCTTCTCCGATTCCGAGATTAGGGGTTCTCTGATGAAATAGAATGTGGGCGTGTAATAAATGATTAAATATGTCCCTAAAATGGGGGAACATCTCCTTATTCATAGGGTTCTTGGGAAAAAAGCCCTCTCCTAGGTCACTCTGACCTAGATTTGTTGGGCTGCGCCGTTTTACGGCGTTCTCGAGAATTGGGCCTTGAAGGCTGCAATTTAGTTGATATCTAAGGCTGCCACGTGTCAGCCGGCAAGTGGTCCATGTGGACTTGTCTAAGCTTGACACGTGGGCCTCTCTAATAGGTCAACGTGTCCAGGGTATTTATACCCTAAACAAAGGATGTTCCTTTAAGGATAGGAAAGTTCACCATTCCGGTAGATCTTGTGGTCCTTGATATGGATGAGGATTCTACCATCCCTATTATTCTTGGTAGACCATTTCTTGCTACTTCGGGTGCTATGATTAACGTCAAGAATGCTAAGATTTCACTTAAAATTGGAGATGAGGTAGTTGAATTTGATTTGAATAAAAGAATGAAATATCCCTCTTCTTCACTTGAGAATTGCATGAGAGTTGAAATCTTGGACAATCCTGTACATTCCATGCATGAGCACTTGCTCACATCTAATGATCCTCTTTAGTGTGTTTTGTTGAATAAGGAAAAAATAGGTGCTTATAGTAAGGAAATGGCTTTTTATGAGGATTTGCTAGATGGAAGTGTTGAAGGAAGTGATGAGCAAATGTGCATGAAGATCTCAAGCTAAGAATCTTTGCAAGCGGCCTCAACTAAGGAACAAAGGTAAAGGTGTTCCCATGGTAGAGCTCAAACCTCTACCATCACACCTTAGCTATAAGTTCTTAGGCCCAAATTCTACTTACCCCGTGATTCTTAGTGCATCTTTGAGCGAGAGCCAAGCTCAAGAGTTATGTGGTATTTTGATAAGGCACCAAGGTGCTTTGGGATATACCATTGAAAACCTAAAAGGTATAAGCCCCACTTTATGTACACACCACATAACCCTTGAGGAGGGCGCCCTTCCATTTATTGAGCGACAACGAAAACTTCATTCCCAAATGGGGGAGGTAGTGAAGAAAGAGATTACTAAGCTTCTAAATGCGAGAATTATATTCCCCATCTCAAGCTCTAGGTGGGTCTCTCCCGTTCATGTTGTTCCAAATAAGGGAGGCATGACCGTCGTCAAGAATGAAAAAGGTGAGCTTATTCCAACAAGGACGATCACGGGTTGGCGAATGTGTATAGAATATAGATGTCTAAACACATCCACCAAGAAATATCATTTTCCCCTTCCTTTTATTGATCAAATGCTAGAAAGACTAACAAGGCACAAGTATTACTATTTCTTTGATGGTTACTCGGGGTTTTTCCAAATCCCTATCCACCCCGAAGACCAAGAGATGACTAATTTGTCTTACCCATATGGTACGTTTGCTTATAAGAGAATGTCATTCGGCCTTTCCAAAGCTTTCGCAACATTCCAACGGTGTATGTTGAGTATCTTTGGAGATATATTGGAGGAGGAGATAGAAGTGTTTATGGATGACTTCTCCGTAGGCGAAGTTTCATTTGAGGCATGCCTAGAAAATTGATCGTGGGGTGGAGTAGACTACTAACCCTAACCAAATTAGAAATTTATAATACCTAAACTTACAATAAACTAGTTAGTGGCAAGTAAAGGGAACAATAAATGTATCAGTCTATGCTAATTAGACTACTAGGAAAGGTTGTAAGATAGAGAGAGATTAGACTAAACACTACTAAGAGCAAACAACTAAAACTAGGGAAAGTGGAATCCAATTATATCAATGCATTCAACAACATCACACAATTAGATGAAAATGACCTCAATTAGGAACAATCAACACATTTAACTCACTCACGCACAATTAAGCATGTTAATTATCCTACTAAACTAATTCACTCTCGTGCAACTAGCCTAGCAAAGGTATGGAAGAATTTAGGGCTTTCAACCAACTCACTTTCGCACAATTAATTGAAAGCACAATAAAGAGCATAAAATCAATTAGCTAGATCGATTCTAAACCATACAAGCATCATACATACACAATAATCAAGAAACAATTTCATACTAATCACAATCAATCATTTAATTCATTAACAAAACCTTCATCCATTTCCCTAGAACAAAATCTAAGCTAACATGATGAACAAAAACAAGGAAAACAAGGTAAAACAAGAATAAAAGCAAGAATAAAAAAAACTAAACTAATTAATCTACTCAAATAAATAAACAAATAAGCAAAAACAAGAATAAATGAAAGCAATAAAGGTGAGAGAATGTTAGGAAGACTCATTGAATATATGAGAAGAAAATCCACAAATTGCTTCTTCAACCTCTCAAAACTCCATGAAAAATCCAAGCTTTCTCTCTCTAAAACTACTCCAAAATAAGAGAGAGAGGATCTCAATCTAACCCTAAGAGAGAGAAAATAAAAGAGCTAAACTAATCTAATCTATGGTGAAAAAGTGGTTGTTCAAAAGTTTTTAAAAGTTAAGAGAGTATCTAATCCCAAAGGGCATTTATATTTCAAGTTAATAAAAATAGAAAGATAAAAGGAAAAATAAAATAAAAAAAGTAAATAAAAAAGGGAAAGAAATAAATAGAAAAATAAAGAAAATCAAATGTCAAAATCCCCAAAACTACATCAGACCACTCCTCCTTCCCTTTCGATCTTGGCTGCTCTAAATTCTCATCTTCACCATTCACGCATGAGCCTTCAAGTCATCACCATCGATCACCCTCAATCGTGGCCTTTAGATTTCTATATAACCGGTTGGCAAGTTGCCAAACCATTGATGGGTGATGCCCTTCAATGTAGCCGGGAAATAACGATTGATGAGTGACATTTATGGCACTCATTTGATCTCTTTTTGGATGAATTTCATTTCATTTTATTACTCTTTTCTTTAGTTTTCCTTAGTTTTATTCTTATTTTCTTCATTTTATGTTTTTCTTAGTTAGTTTCTCTATTTTATGCATTTTCTAGTTTACTTGTTATTTTCCCTTTTACTTGCTTTTTATCCTTTGTTTGTAGGTTGTGATTGATTTCCCAAGAATTCCCGAGCTTCCTCTCCATGGTCTTTCATTGTTTTTCATGCCTAATGCTTGTGTAAAGAATTTCAAGTCAAAGGGGGATCCAAGGAGCATGCTTCAAAGCCTTGTATATGCTCTTCTCATGGCTTATATTCTTCAAGAATTCCAAGGAAGTTGCTGCATACCTTGTCCTCCATCATCATCATCTAGGATGTGTGCACCACTTGATCTAGGACGAAGAGAAGAAGAGGGGCTACCCAGTTTGGTGCGGGCGCACTCGGGGAGTGTGCGGCCGCACACCTGGTGCGTGCGGGCGCACCTTTCTGGTTATGTTTCCCGTGCGCGCCACTCTCTCTCCTATGTGCGACCGCACCGGCGTGGGTCTATTTTTGGGCGTCAATACCGACCTCCTCTTTGTATATATAGTTATTTTCTTCTTTTTTTGGAGAAGTTTTTACATTAGAATTCATATTGTTAGTTTTTTATTAGAATTTTAAAATTCATATTGTTAGTTTTTTATTAGAATTTTAGAGAGAGAAACTCAAGGAATGAAGAGAGAGAAACTCATGGTTTTTTGGTGATTGTTTAAAAATTCTTCATTGTAATTGATCTTTAGATAAAAGTTTGTAAGGATCTTCATCTTGATTTCAATACAAGTTTGATTTTAGTTGATTTCATTTGTTTCCATATTATTGTTGATTGATTGAAGTTTGTTTGATGTTTGATTGAAGTTTGATTGATTGTTGATTGATTGTTGATTTGATCTTTTATTTCAAATATGTTGATGATGAAATTGATGATTAGTGTAGTTTTGACCTTAATTTCCATGGCTAGTGAGTAGTTATCTAGCTAGGGAAATGGTGAAGCATGTTTGAGTGATGGATTAGAGTAATTTGGGGATAATTAATGGATTTGATGATATGATTAAATTTGGTTGATAATTCATGTGCATGTGTGTAATTGATTGAAGCTTGTCCATCTTTAATTGTTGCACTAGATTGCATTGTAAGCTTGCTATGATACGGACCATTTATTAGTAACTTGCAATTTCTCGATTGAGGTGCCTTGTGACATTTCCTAGTTAGTGTTTAGCGTAGTTGGCGCTAGTTAGACCTCTAGGAGAATTATCTTGGTATGCTCTTTTGGATACATGATTGATCTTCCTTCATATCACTTGACTTAATTGGTTTGACCTCCCAAATTACCATTCTCCGTTACGATTACATGTGGATCCATTACCCCAGTGTCTTTTATATTGATTTTATACAAGTTCTTTGCATCGTTTAGCTCTAGCTCTAGTTTCTACTATAAACCCCGCATTTGACTTTGGAGTAGCTTGACTTAGGCAATATACATTCAACTTCCATTCATTTAGGTTAGACCTTGACTTACCACTACACTTCATAGGGGTTAGTTGAGTTATAAATTTTGTTTGATTGGGTGGGGTGGTAGCCCAACGACCTACCGTTCCTACGCCCATCAAATGGCGTCGTTGCCGGGGAATGGTGCTTTGAGTGCATATTGTTGTTGAGTCTATTGCACTTTATTTGCAAAATACAAAAAGATTTTACACTTTAGGCTACACTTGTAGCCGTGCTACTAATATTTTCTTTAAGTTTTGTATGGATAGGTCCTGAGATCGTTCAATTGTTCCCTTTGATCCGGAGATTGAAAGAACTCTCTCAAGGAGGAGAGTAGCAAACAAGACATTGGATTATAGTTCTTCAAGCGAAGAGGAAATTGAAAAAGAGCAAGTCATGGGAGAACATCCGAGAGTTGCCTTGAAGGAATTGGGAGTGCCCGGTGCATATAGGTTCGAGAGCGGCATAGCTCCACCTACAACACCGGCAAATGATTTTGAAATTTGGTCGGCAATGATCACCCTAATTGAGAGGAGACAATATAGTGGGGCTAAGAATGAGAGCCCATTGAACCATCTTAAGGAGTTTGAAAAATATTGCAACACAATCAAGGTCAATGGAGTGTCTCAAGAGTTTATCCGCCTTAAGTTGTTCCCTTTCTCTCTCATAGGAAGATCTTTGGAATGGCTAGACAAAGAGGTGAAGCCCAATTCATTGAGAACGTGGGATGATGTCACTAAAGCTTTCTTGTCCCGTTTCTGTCCTTAAAAGAAGACGGCGGTGGCAAGGGCTTCAATTCAAGGGTTCAAGCAAAAGCCAAATGAGAGTCTTTATGAAGCATGGGAAAGATTCAAGGAGTATCAAAGAGAATGTCCTCACCACAGAATTCCAACATACCAAGTGATCCAAATCTTCTATGGTGGTTTGAGTCCTCAAGGCAAGTCATGCCTTGATGGAGGGGCCGGTGGTCCTATCATGAACAAGACCGAAGAAGAAGTTGTGGACATAATAGAGGATGTGGTGACTTACTATAGAGATTGGCAAGATGGGGAAAGAGATTCTTCAAGCAAGCAATCTTCATTGTATTCGGTGGACCATCTCAATGCCATCAACAATTTTTCTTCTCAAATGACAAACTTGGGAAAGGAGGTGAACGAAACCAAAGGCAAGTTGGAGAGTGTTTCTTCCTCTTCTCAAGCTTCAAATCTTCCCTCCCAATTTAAGGGGAGAGGTACTTCTTCTAACTCTCAAACCCCTCCCACTTCACATAAAATGCCTATAGGATGTTTGTTTTGTGATGCATGTAGATCATATGATCATGACTCTAGCAATTGCAATAATGAATGTGTTGATGAGTTTGATAACAATGAGTGTGAGCATGTGAATTTTGTGTCAAACAACAATGTTCAAAGGTTTGATAATCAAAGAGGCCAATGGAATAGGAATTACCTAAACCAAGGCAATTTTGACAACTATAATCATGGTGGTGGTTATAGGAACCAAGGAAATCAAGGTTCTCGTGGTAACCATAATAACCATGGTTATAGTGGCCAAAATTAAAGCCAAAATTATGGTAATCAAAACCAAGGCTATGGTAATCATAACCAAGGCAATGGTAACCATAATCAAGGTGGTGGTAACTATAATCAAGGTTATGGTCAAAATCCAAATAGAGGTACTTGGAACAATCAAGGAAGGGGCAATTTTCAAAACAATGCTCAAAGAGGTCCCCCACTAGGATTTGTTCCAAAGACTCAAGGTGAAAATTCATATTCACAACCTTCTTCTCCTAGGACTAATTTGGAAGAATTGATTGATAATCAAACCAAGATCATTAACACCTACATGGCGGTTAGTGATAAAAAGTTCAATGAAATGATGACTCACAATAAGATGCTTGAGACTCAAATAACCCAACTAGCAAACACTCTTAAGGATTATGCTAGTCCTTCTTCTTTACCTTCCCAAGGTGTTGAACCAAAGAAGCCCGTGTATTCTAATGCCACTAGTGGTGGAAATGACCTTAGTGAGGGAGTTTCTTGTTCAATGGAGGGAGAAGATGAGAGTGGTGCTTTGGAGAATGAAGTTGAGAGGGTTGAGTCTAAGGAAGTTTATTGTGAGGATGAGGAAAAAGAAGAAAGTGTTGTTGAAAGGATGTGTGAGGAAGAGAGATGTCCCGATCTACCATACCCCCAAAAATTCTTGAGATTCAAAGTGGATGAGCAATTTGGGAAGTTCCTTGAAGTTCTTAAGGAAGTTCATGTTTCCACACCCTCTACTGAGCCAATTCCCGAAATGCCTAAGTACTCCAAGTTTCTTAGGGAGATACTACAGGAGAAGGAAGATTGTAATGAGGGCAATTCGGTAGAAGGAGGGAAGTGTTTTAGTGCTCTTGTCCATGGTGAGCTTCCGGAGAAAATGGAGGATCCGGGAAACTTTTCAATTCCTTGCAAGATCAAGAAAATGATGTTTGAGAATGCTTTATGTGATCTAGGGGCCAGTGTGAGTATTATGCCCTATTCGGTTTTCAAAAGACTTGATCTAGGTGAGCTTCAACCATCTAATATAACCCTTCAATTCGCCGATCGCTCTATTAAGCTTCTTAAGGGGAGAGTTGATGATGTCCCTCTTAAGATTGGAGAGTTTTTTTTTCCCGTAGATTTTGTGGTTTTGGAGATTGAGGAAGATGAGCATATTCCAATCATTCTAGGGAGACCTTTCTTAGCTACCTCGGGAGCTTTGATAGATGTGAAAGGAGGCCGCATTACTTTGAAATGTGGTAAGTTAGAAGAGAGTTTTAAGTTGAAACCAATGCATAAGTCTCTATCTTGTGTGCAAGATATAGTATGTGCTAGTCTTTCTCGTTTTATTGATGATGTATGCATGATTGATTCTTCTACTAACAATGCTCTTGAGAATGTTAATGAAATTATTGCAAGTTTTGATAGCATGAAGGTTAGTGAAGAAGATATTGTGATTCCAAAGTTAAAGGATGAGAAAGAAATTGAGATGAAAGCTTATTCTCAAGATGAAGAGAAAGCTTCTATGGTTGAGGATGTTGAAGCTAAGCCGAAGAAAAAGGCTCGTGATTCGAAGAAATTGAGAAAAAGTAAGAAGTTGAGAAAAGAGAAAAATGAATTTGAGAAGAATTTTGTGGAGGTTTCATCAAGCAACAATGAGAAGTTGCTCAAGATTGAAAAAGATTTTGCTCTTTCAACTACCTTGAAGAAGGTGGTGCTCTTTGACCCTCCGCGATTTGGAGGAAGGGTCGAGCTTAGGACCTTAAGCAAGCGCTTCCCGGGAGGCAACCCGGAGATCCTAACTTTTCCTTTTGATTTTTGAATTTTCTTGTTTTTGTTTCTTTCATTACTTTGTCTTTTCTTTCACTTTTCTACTTGTTTGGATTTTTTGTATGAATTTTGCGGGATTGGATTTCTTCAAGAATGCATGGTGAATGGAAGGTGTTCGTGGCACATATCATATTTTGTTCGATTCTGATCGAAATTTGAGGTAAAAGGGGTAAGAATTTTAGAGAGGTAAGATACGAAATTCATGTTTTGAAAGTTGGAGGAAATTGATACTTAGTGAATTTTTGTGGTGAGCACATGAATTTTCAACTTTGAGATCTTTAAAAATGATTTTAGCTACTGCCTATGGTGTTCCTCATCACCATCATGATTCATGTGCGCACCCAAATAGGCAGTAAGTGTCGAAAATAAGAGAAAAAGAAAAAATCGAAGAAGCACAGCAAGGTGCGGCCGCACATCAGGTGTGTGCGGGCGCACAACTTGCGTGTGCGGGCGCACCAGCAGCAGGTGCGGCCGCACACCCTGCTTTCCGTGCCTCTTTTATTCTTTCTTCCTTCTTCCTCCCTTCATTTCATCATCCTTCATCTCCTTCCTCAAGAGCATCACTCGTTGAAACCCTCTCAAGTGCGCACCTCAAGCTCCTCATTCACCCTCAAAAATCCTTCAATTCTTCACTAAAATCACTCCATTTTCACTCAAATTCACTCACAAACCTTCCTACACTCAAAATTCCTCACAATTTGACCCAAATTTCACTCACTCTCTCTCCTACATTTGGTGACCGAAAATTGGGGCTTTTGTTTGGGATTGCAATTGGTGGATCTAATTTGGTTAATCTTGCATCTTGTATGGTATAATCACTTATCCTTGCTTTAAGTTTGTCAATTATATCATAATTTTGCATAGATTGAAATTTTGTATGAGCATGAATAGTGTAGTATGGGTTTTGTGATTTTTGATGCTTGATCTTAATTTTGGATGTGATTTTGTGATGTTTATTGATTGATTTTGCATAACATTGTGTTGTTTGTTGATTTTGTAGCGATTTTCATCATCTTTGGTTGATAAATTGAGAATTGGATTTTTGGAAATTGGGTAGTATGTTGTGATTGTTGGTATTGGTCTCTTGGTTGCTCTTGAATTGTTTGAAAGGAGTTTTTCTTGGATTATTGGTGTTGTTGATTGGTTGGGAATTGGTTTTGTTGGAAGGAAGTGTGAATTTGAGAATTGGTGAATTTGGTAGTAAGTGGTGATTTTGGGTGTGGTGTTCTTGGTTCTTTGGTTTTGCTCTTTGATCATTGTTGGTGAACTTTCTCAAAGCCTCAAACATGTCTAAATACTTAAAGAAACTCACCAATAAAAGAAAAACCGATGTTATCATCGATGAACCTCGCCCAAGCACTTCTTCAAGGCCAAGTACTTCATCTAGGCCAAGTACTTCAAACCCCTCTTCCTCTCAAACACGACCACCAACCTCTCTTCCCAAAAAGAAAAATTTCACCAACGAGCAAAAGACCTTGTACCAACAGTTGAAGGAAGAGAGAACCCTCAAAAAAAAACCCGCCATTATCTCCAACGTGACATGGTAAAATTGGGGATAGATGATGATGTGCGGTCTTTGCTCTTGAACCTTCGAATGGGTTCTTTCATCAACAATGCCTATCGCACCTACAAGGAGCCAACGTTGGAGTTCTTGGCTACCTTGGAGCTCGTGCCCTTGGGAGGGCAATATCGGGTGCGCTTCCAAATATTCAATCATTTCTTCGATCATTCCTTGGAAGAGTTCAACGCGGCTTTGGACTTTGATCCCCATGGGGATATTTTGAACGTTGAACACTATATATTCCCGGAATACGACCACAACTTTTGGTGGGAAGACATCTCGGGTGGTAATGAATTCATCACCAACAGGGCTATGATTTCCTCGGTGTACCAACCTTGCCTTGGGGTTGTGCACCGCCTTTTGGGCTACGTGGTGTTCCCTAAGCAAGAGTTGGGGAAATTGAGCAAGCTTGAGCTCAAAGTCTTGTGGTTGTCTACTCGCCCGGAGTTTGTGGGCCGGTTGAACTTGGGGTATATCTTTGCCCAATATTGTGTTCATCTTTGTGGCCGGAGTTCGGGAGAGATCCCATGTGGGGGCATGGTGACTAGGCTCTTGACTCGCCTTCGCCTTGATGCATATCTTCCCTTTTGCAAGAAGATTGGAGATAGCACCTCCCTTTACCTTGACTTGCAACAATTGGGTCAAATTCAATTCATCTCCAAGAGCTATAGGGATGGGAGATATGAGTGGCTAAGGGGCAATGAGCATTGGTGCTATTTGCCTAACCCCGGCTTGACTTCATTGGCCTAGATCGCCGACAATGTGTGGCATGTCCCTAGGTCCTTTCAGCGTCCCAACTTCGACTCCGGTGAGGATGATGAAGATGATGATGAAGAGCAAAAACAACAACAACAACAACAACAAATTCCACAACAACAAGTTCCTCAAGGTCAACAACAAGAAGGGAAACATGCTTATGAAAATGCCGATTTGAGAGCTCTTAGTGAGCAAATGAGTGGATTGAAAATCCATTTGGACGGCATGTATGATCAAGATTTTGGGGCTATCTATGAACAATTGAGAGGTATTCAAGAAATGCAACAAGGTATGTTTGCTCAACAACAACAAATTTATGATGCGGAAGTTGACCGCGGGAACATTGTTCCCCCGGTTAACTATCCGTATTTCCCGCCCCAACAAGGTCCTCTACCTTCGTATGGGCATCCATATTGGTCGGGTCCTTCCGACCCCGATACCGAGCGTCACTACTACCCGGATGAGCACGGTAACTATGATTACAAGGCTTCGGGTGGTAGTGACTATAGGGGTGATCCTAACTACCCCCATGTCCATGAAAACCACCCCTACAAACTTACCTTGCCCGATAACTTCACCCCTCTTGCTCCTTGGCAACATGATCTTTTCAAGGGGCATTATGGGTGGCCTGAGGGGTACACCGGAGGATGGGAGCCTTACCCTCATCCCTTCAATGACCCCGAGCGCAACATTGACCCCAATGGGGCCGGGCCGAGTGGTAGTGGTAGTGGTGGTGGTGATGGTAGTAGTCATTAGTTCCCTTTTGCTTTTTGTGCTTTTTACCTCCATCCCTTATATTTTTTTATGCTTGTTTTGTATTGCTTGGGATGTTGAGATGTATTTTTATCTAGCTTAGGGGAACTAATGCTTTGCTCGGTGACCAATACTTGTTGTTGTGTACATACCTTAGTTGTTTGCATGCTTATTTTTGTTCCTCTTGTCTGATTTCTTTTTTTTTTTTCTTGATCTCTAGGCTACTTTCCTTGTAGCTAGCTTGCTTGCCCCATTTGTTTGGATACTTGTTGTATGTGATGATGCTTTGATTGAGATGTTGTTGTTGTGGTTGATCCCTAATATCCAAATCCCTTTAATCCAAAACCCTTTGATCCAAATCCCTTGAATCCAAATCTTGTAGTTTAGTTTAGTTCATTAGTTAGTTTAGACTTTCTTTCTTTCACTACTACATTTTTTATCAAATGCAACGGTAAAAAAAGAGTTAATGCAATGACCCTTTTCTTACCGTTGCATTAAATAAGACTAATGTGACGGCTTATACTATAGTATATGGAAAAATGGGCTGACGCAACGGCTTTAAGAAGCCATTGCATTAGAAGTTCTAATACAACGCCTTAGAATGCTAATGCGACGGCAGTTGTATGAATTTGAAAAAGCGCCCAAATTTTAAAATCCCTCCCTCGTTGTTTTCGAAAATTTTAAAACCCTTCGCATGTTTTTTTGGCAAATAAAAAAGGAAATGTAAAGCTGAAAAGTACACCGCACACTAGTGTAATAATAAAAAAAAACAAATTCCTTTCTTTACTCTTCAATTGCTACTTCAATAAACAGAGGAAAAGTTAAGTTAGAGAGAGGAGAATCGAATGCAAATTTCTTAATTGCTTCACAAAATAACCAATCTTTTCCCTTTTAATAATTATATCCAATTGATTTTCCAATCTTCACATAAGATTTAACCCTTCTGTGTTTAATTTGCAACTGGGAGGCCACGACATGAACGACGCTCAGCCATCGAGAACGACGCTCAGCCATGGCGAACGACGGCGCTTAGGCCATTGAAAACGGTAAAAGTATACGGTGTTAGTCAATTCCTCGAATTTATTTTTGTCTGAATTATGTAATAATTAGGGCCCTAAATTCCTTCTTGTCCCCAAATTTATTTAATTAGGGTTCTAAATTATCACTCCATTCGCAATAAAGAGTGATGGTCTATTCTTTAATTGTTTGTTTACTCTTCATTTTGCAGATTTTAATGGCACGTTAAACGAACTCCTAGGGTACGATACTGCGGTACTGCCTATGTTTCCTGTAACTGTTTCAAAATTAGCGCGGAGAGGGAGGCAACAACCTAGCTTCGTGCTGCAAAATTCAGTATTCTGTTCTTCCTCTTTCTTTCTCGTAGCTTTTCTCCTATCCAAAGATATCATAAGTCTCTTCAATTTTTCTTTTATCTGATGTTAATTTAATCACTTTTTCAATTAGCTAACTGATTTCAGTTGTTAATTATTGTTTCGAAGTTTAATTCTCCAACGTTAATTTGGGTTTTGATTGATGGTTTGTTCAACCTAAAATTACTTGGGTAATATATATATATATATGATATGAAATTAAATTTTGGAACTTGGGTAATAAGGATTTGGTTTAATTGTTGATAAAAGCTGAGTCAATTATAAGTTTGATTCACTAATTTTGCTTAAAAAACAGCCTAGTCCATTACCATTAATTTAGCTTAATGTTACATTAGCAGAATAGCCTTCTCTCCCTCCTTTAGCTTAATGCCAGGTTTTCAATAATTGCTTGTGAATATTGTAGACTGATTAATAGCTCATGAAGCAATCGGAATATTTAAATTACGCCAATTATATTCATGTCCCAAAAATTATTGTCATACGGGTTTTATAGAATCAAGAAAGGACCTCCATAGTTTCATAAGTAGGTTTGAATTGGGTCTAGTGACTTTAGTCAATATTCACTTCCGAAATGTATCCTTTGTTGTATCAGAATATTAGTATTAGTCCCCCTTTTGTTCAATAGAATATTTATGTTACATTTTTCCTTAAAATGAGATTCTTATTTTTGGTGAACATGCATGCTTAGTTGCTTACCCATTATGTCTTTGTTTTTGAGTTGTAGAGGAAGTATATAAAGATTCATATCACAATTTACATCTATGTTATAATACTTACTCTCATTTTTTTATTGGATTACAGTTATATCTAGGATCTTTGTTCAAGAGCTTTGTCTTACTAATAAGCATTCCTCGATCACTATACTCTTACCTCCTTTTACTAATGGTGTACTGATCATTATTGCAGAAATTTGAGATTATTAGCTAATTGCTTTGATTATTTTGGGAATTTCTGCACAATTGATAATTTCTACTCTTATTGGTCAGCGAAAGAGCAATGTCAAGCTAGTTTATCACTCCTCCAAGGCCTTCATTTTTTGGTATTCTTTCATTCTTTGGCAGGTTAATACAACAACTTCCTGGGATTGCTTTAATTAATGGGATTTCAGTTTTGTTTATTTAGCCTTCTCACAGCTCAAACTCTTCCCATTCTGCTTGTTACAGTACTATCTGCTTGTGTTACCAAAAAATTCTTACAGGAACTTCTGTGTAAGCAGGAAGGAGATCACGCTATGTGGGAATACCTATTTGCTATAGTAGGCTTGAATATCACCTTCATGTTGATCCAGTTGTTTGATTTTGTAGGTGATATAAAAATTATATTTTGATCAGGTTCAAGACGTGCAGGCAAAAGTGACGACAAAAGTCTTCTCTAACGTAAACATATGGGGAGAAACAACTAGAAGAATTATGGGCTTAGTTGGAGATACTTGAACTTGTAATTAATTTTTCCTAAGTGCGAAATTATGTTTTGACAAAAAACATGTAGCTCTAAGTGCAAAATTGTATAAATGTACTCTTATTTTTAAATTTCAATGAAAAATTCCTTTATTTTGTCACATTTATATAGCTTCATGTATAATAATAATAATAATAATAATAATAATAATAATAATAATAATGATAATGATAATGATAATAATAATAATAATAATAATAATAATAATAATAATAATAATAATAATAAAGTATAACAGTTGCATTAGGTGCTATATTATAATAATAATAATAATAATAATAATAATAATAATAATAATAATAATAATAATAATAATAAAGTATAACCGTAGCATTAGGTGCTATATAATATGAGAAATATACCGTTGTGTTAGCCTTTGCCGTTGCATTAGGTCCATTTTATTGATGATTTTTAGTTCGCAATCTGATGTGACGGATAAATGATGTCGTTGCATTAGGTATTGATCTAATGCGACGGATTATTGTAGCCGTTGCATTAGGTATGAAATGTCGTCGCATTAGGCCTGATGCCACGCCAGCAGAAGCCACGGTATGGGGCCGTTGCGTTAGGCTTAATACAACGGTTTTTGACACCTAATGCAACGAATTTAGGGGTTGCATTAGATCAAAAATGTAGTAGTGTATTTCTTAGTTTCCTTTCTTTTATTCTTTTTATTCTTTGTTTAGTCTAGCTTTTATTTCCTTTAGTTGTATATACTTTTTGCTTAGTTTAGTTTCCCTTTATTTGTTGTTTTCTTTTCTTTGTTTGGAAGTTACTAACCATTTTCTTTGTTTATAGTTTCTTTTATTTCTTTTTCTCACTTGGTTTCTTGAAGAAGCTTTTGGATATGGAATGCAACGAGGTGGTTTCTACTTGCTTCGTTAATTTTTGCTAAGCTTGGAGCCCGGTGAGACCTTTCTTATTTTTCTCTTTATTTTCCTTGGTTGCATAGAATAGGATTAGTTTAGGGGAAGTTGAATGGTTCGAGGATGGATGCTTGTTAACACGTAATGTGTTTGGGATCGATGACGATGATGTCGATCGATCACTTGTTTGTCGATTGGGATTCTTATGTGTTTAACTTGCTTTCTAGTCCATTTCATACTATTTCTCCTATTTTTCCTTTTCTATGTCTCCATTTCTTTTCTTTTATTTTCTTTTACTTTCCTTTTCTTTTATTTTCTTTTATTTTTCTTTTTATTTGTGATGTGATTTTGAGGCCCTATTTTTCATTTTTCTTTTGAAATGAACTTTGTACATTGGACTTGTCTTTTGCATGATTTTCTTCCTAGGTTGTAAACGTATGCACTGTTTGAGACTATGTTTGGTTGACTCTAGGATAGGTGTATGCTAGGGTAGTTAATTTGAACTAGGAGGATCATGAAGCCGAATTCTACTTGTTTGTGGCATGTTGGTAGTTGCTCCCTATAGTCAATTTGACACCATTAGTGAGTTTTTGCTACATCCTTGTGAGGTTACTTGTTTTTCTAGCCTTCAACATTCTTTGAATGAGCGGCGTGGATCCTTGACCATGCAAACCTAATCTAATGAAGCTTGATGCATGATTCTTAAACCCGAGACCGAACTATCTAGGAAGGACAAAGGCACATTTTTCGGGGTGGCATTTTTCACTTTTGTTATATTTTTTATTTTTTTTATTTTTGGGTTTACATTTGCCTTCTTGCAACCATTTGAGCCTTATCCTTTCTTTTCAAGCCACATCTTTAGTTCTTTGACCTTTTGTTTCATTTTCTACTTTTCTTGGTTTTTGTGAAGCAAAATGATCATTTGAGATGGGGTTTGTGGTAGATGACTTGGAGTTTTGGTTTTTATGAATGCAAGTTTGTGGTATCATTTTCTTTGTGAATAATGACAAATGTTTGAGAAATAGTCGTCCTACTTCATAAAAGGCATGGACTAATAAGTTGCTTATTAGAAAAAGCTGTCCGAATTAAGTAAAAGGCAAGGACATTGCAAATCAAATAAAAAAAAAACAACAAAAAAAATTTTAAAAAAAAGTGAAAATTTTCAAAAATATTTTGATGTATTCTTTTCTCCTTCTAAGCATTGAGGACAATGCTTCGTTTTAGCTTGGGGGACAAGCGTGTACGCTTTTTGTATATATTTCTTTGTGAGTATAGCTTCAAGTAATCTTGGGGGTGTTGTTTTTGTTTGGTAATTTCTTTATTGTGGTGTTAAGGATTGATCACTCTTTTGCTTCACTTTTTAGGAAAATCACCAAATTTTAAATTTTAGCCTACCTTCACCCTTTATGCCTTACGTTACAACCTTGGGGAAAGACCTTTCGACCTAGATAGTTGAGTCACTATTTGGGGGAGGGCATCATGGGTCATTGCCTAAGGAAAGGGGATGCATAGTCGACATTGTCGAGTAGCCTAAATATAATTCTTTTTCCGGTTCTTTCGAGGAATCATTGGGATACTCACTAAGAGGAGATTTGAGACTAGTGGGGAGAACGCGGTAAGATTGTTTGGGATGAACGTGGATTGTGTTGTCTATTTCCTATGCCTAGCATACCCTATGTTTCAATCAACCTTAGATATCTTGAAAAGTGCATACCTTAACTACTTGAGAAAGATTGTCATTCATTTGCATTATAGTCTTTAAGTGAGTTCATTTCGCAAAGGTTTATTTTCATTTTCTTTTCTTTTGTTTTCATGGTTTTGCCTCATTAATGTTTGGTGGAGAGTTATGGGTCAAACTCTTAGGATACCCTTACGAGACCTCACTCGTCCTCATAGGCGACTTTGGGGTTTAAAGGGCTTGTTGTAGCTAAAAGCAACCGTGATTCCTACGACAGTGAGTTTTAGTGTATATTCTTATCTTTAGTCTTTCTTTTCCAATTTCAATAAATTTTTCATCCTTGATCTTTCTTGCTTTGTTTTGCTCGAAGACGAGCAAAAGTTTAGCTTGGGGGAATTTGATGAGTGACATTTATGGCACTCATTTGATCTCTTTTTGGATGAATTTCATTTCATTTTGTTACTCTTTTCTTTAGTTTTCCTTAGTTTTATTCTTATTTTCTTCATTTTATTTTTTCTTAGTTAGTTTCTCTATTTTATGCATTTTCTAGTTTACTTGTTATTTTCCCTTTTACTTGCTTTTTATCCTTTGTTTGTAGGTTATGATTGATTGCCCAAGAATTCCCAAGCTTCCTCTCCATGGTCTTTCATTGTTTTTCATGCCTAATGCTTGTGCAAAGAGTTTCAAGTCAAAGGGGGATCCAAGGAGCATGCTTCAAGGCCTTGTATATGCTCTTCTCATGGCTTATATTCTTTAAGAATTCCAAGGAAGTTGCTGCCTACCTTGTCCTCCATCATCATCATCTAGGATGTGTGCACCACTTGAGCTAGGACAAAGAGAAGAAGAGGGGCTACCCAGTTTGGTGCGGGCACACTCGGGGAGTGTGCGGCCGCACATTGGTCGAGTGTGGCCGCACACCTGGTGCGTGCGGGCGCACCTTTCTGGGTATGTTTCCCGTGCGCGCCACTCTCTCTCCTATGTGCGACCGCACCGGCGTGGGTCTATTTTTGGGCGTTAATACCGACCTCCTCTTTGTATATATAGTTATTTCCTTCTATTTTTAAAGAAGTTTTACATTAGAATTCATATTGTTAGTTTTTTATTGTTGATTGTTCAAGAAAAAAGAGAGAGAAACTCATGGTTTTTGGTTAATTGTTCAAGAATTCTTCATTGTAATTGATCTTTAAATAAAAGTTTGTAAGGATCTTCATCTTGATTTCAATACAAGTTTGATTTTAGTTGATTTCATTTGTTTTCCATATTATTGTTGATTGATTGAAGTTTGTTTCATGTTTGATTGAAGTTTGTTTCATGTTTGATTGAAGTTTGATTGATTGTTGATTTGATCTTTGATTTCAAATATGTTGATGATGAAATTGATGATTAGTGTAGTTTTGATCTTAATTTCCATGGCTAGTGAGTAGTTTTCTAGCTAGGGAAATGGTGAAGCATGTTTGAGTGATGGATTAGAGTAATTTGGGGATAATTAATGGAGTTGATGATATGATTAAATTTGGTTGATAATTCATGTGCATGTGTGTAATTGATTGAAGCTTGTCCATCTTTAATTGTTGCACTAGATTGCATTATAAGCTTGCTATGATACGGACCATTGATTAGTAACTTGCAATTTCTCGATTGAGGTGCCTTGTGACGTTTCCTAGTTAGTGTTTAGCGTAGTTGGCGCTAGTTAGACCTCTAGGAGAATTATCTTGGTATGCTCTTTTGGATACATGATTGTAGACACCTAAAAATGTCTCCCGAAAACCAAACCCGATGATGAACAACCTTTCGCTGCCACTATTGGTCGGGTTTAGTATTTAATCCCGAGAGTGCTTAAAAACCACATTTAATTAAATTCGTATTTCTAAATACTCCGTGGATCAATCTTGGTGTTTGGTAAAAGCATAGTTTTTATTTCAGCCCAAACCTTTTATTGTTTTATTGTTGGCCCAAACCTTTTATTCATTTCCTTTTATTTATTTTCTTATTTTAGCCCGATTTTAATAAATTAGAAAAATGAATTTACAAGGGAAAAAGGACAAAATTGTCCCGTGTCAAGGCAAGGAATCCCGAGGCGCCACGGGAAATTTTCCCGTCTGACGGCAAAGTGTCCCGTGTCACGGGAGACCTGATGTGACACGGGTACAATTTGTGTCCCTTCAGCGTAAACCCTAACGCGTTTTCTTCTCCCGTTTGTTTAAAAGTCTCCCGTGTCACTCAAAAGATTACCGTGTCACGGGATTCTCTCCCGTCTGACGGTGGAGTTTACCGTGTCATGGTACACTTTGCCGTGTCACGGGATACTGTTTTAGGGTTTCTGTCCTTTTAGGGTTCCGTGTGTTCCCTCAACACATTTTTCTTATAAATAACCCCTCATTTCCGATGTACGGGGCATCAAATAATTCTCTCATTTTTTTCTTCTATGCTCTAGCCTAAACACTAGCCTACCCTTCTCTCTTTCAATATACCTTCTTTAAGCACTCCAAGGAGTCCATACTTTACCCGGGGTTCTGTCCTTAAGCCACGGCGTGAAAGGTAGAACCGTTTGAGGGTTTGGCCCCAAATCAATTCTCATTTAAATTAATTCCATTTTAATTATTGTTTAATTATTTTCCTTGAAGTTACTAACACGTTTATTGTTTTTATAGTAGCAAGCAAATAAAATCAAAGTAACGAATCATGTTCCTTTTATTTCTATTATTATTTTTCTAACGATTTTATATTGTTGCAATTATTGCTATATTGCTTCTAATATTAATGTTTGTTTATTCTTTATTTTTTATCACCATATTGCATGTTTAAAGGGAATATGTAATTGAATATAACGACTAATAAGATAATTTGGACAACCGGTTTAGGCTCCTTTTAATCTTACTATTAAATCGAAGTGATCACCCATATTTTAGAATTATATGTGCATTAATATTCAACCAATTTAGCATAATAATAGTTTGGAGTGAATTGAATATTTTGTTTGTATGCCTTTGAGATCATAGGAATACTTTTCACAATAAGAATCGAGTAGAGGCCAATACGGGCGAATGTGACTCCATGACTCACTTCGTACCATCATCCCCGATCCTCCTTTCGTGGTTCCGAACCATATGGAGTTAGTAATCTCATGGATTATGAATGGGGTGTAACCTTCACGGGTCAATCGTTGTTGCCTTTCGTTGTCCCTTAATCGTGGTTGCCTTTAATGATCCGTGAACGGTTTACAAGTTCCTTAAAAACTTGTTGGCGGCTCCCTACTTTCCTTGTCCCTAATCGTTATATCAATTCCCACTTCCTATGAGTGCCAAGCATATTCACAACATGCTTTTACGTAGGCGCACTTCAAACGACGCCTACAATTTGGCGACTCCACTGGGGAGGATTCTTGGTTATTTATCGATTTGAGTGATCGGTATTTAATCGAGATGAGTGGATGAGACTTGAAAGATTCTTGAAAAATATTCCTGTGATTAATTTGGCATTTTTTCATAAGCATCGACGTTTTAACGTCGAATTTAGATTTGTCCCATAGGAAAAATTGGACAACTTGATTGCGTACGAAGAAAAATAGAGCACCTGTCAGATTTTCTGACTGTCGTGTCACGGCAAAGTCTGCCGTGTCACGGTACAATGTACCGTCTGACGGTGCACTGTACCGAGACACGGGAATTTCTGCCGTGTCACGGCAGTCCTAAAATCAGTCCGGTGGCTTATTTTCTCTTCTCACAGTTGACTTCCTTCGATTTTTCTGAAAAACCGTATGTGTTCTACATACGTCTTAGCCCCGGGGGATTTAAGCTCTATCAACCCAAAAACGCTCATGGCAATAAGGGTTCATCCGAGTTATTAAATCCACCCAAACCATGGAGTCGAGTCCGATTTCATCACGAACTCGCGGAGCCGCCCGTTGGCATACACCCTCAAGGGAGGCTTCCTTGCTAACGCGTCCAAACTCTTAACCATGGTACCCTTTTGACACCCAAAGCTTGACCATAGTCGAACATAGAACTTGACTTTAGGTTGAGAACTTTTTGCATCATTGTGACTAAATGCTACGTGGTTTATTTGGTACTAACCCACATGTGTTTGTTTATTTTGTTTTTGGACTAATCTATGACTGAGGGTTTTTATTCCCACTTAGTCATTAGTACGGACCATAAGATCGATTAAAATCTGGAAAAATGTCACAATAAGGCCTGGAACTGAGCACCGCGTCACAGCAAGTCTGCCGTGTCACGGTAAACAGTGCCGTGACACGGTACTTTCTACCGTTTGACGGTGGATTACAGTCAGCACCGTGACACGGTGCCCAGGAAAATGTCCCATTTGTCCTTTTTTGGTTCTGTGTGCGTACGTATGTGGTCTATGTGTCCAGTTTGGTATCATGTATAGCTGTACGGTCATAACACGTGTCCATAACCTCACATAATCACTCACAAGTCGTGTCGAGTTCACACACTTTTTCCTCGAGTCTTTCACTATTTTGTTCGTGACCGTACATTAGGAAAGTCTTGCGTCTTTTTTCCGTTTTTTTTAGGAGTAAGTCGGATGGTATCCTCCCATACATGCTTTCTTTGTTTTCAAAACTCTTTTTTCTTCTTTCCCTTCTTATTTTCTCGGATGGGTCAAGGATAAGTCTAGTCATTAAATGTGCGTTTATTTCAATGTCACAGCACTTGGTCAAGAAGCAGGGGTAGACTGTTATGGTTTGAGTCGCTACCTCAACAACCTAAGAGGCGTACAAGAAAACCACCACAAGCATCCCCACGAAATCCATCTCCCATTTACTTTCAACCAATGGCCACTAAGGAAGATATGGAAAACCTTAACCATGCCATTGACAGGTTATCTGCTATGATGGAAGCGCTCACTACCAGGGTTCACACGGTAGAGCAGAACAATCAAAGCAATGCCGCTACAGTTGCGATAGACAAAATCAGAGAACAAATGAGTAAGATTTCTGAGGAGTTCACCTATGTAGAACAACCTGCCACTTCTCTGAACATAAGGGACAGGCTCCCTGAGAAATTTTCCACTGCTAACATTCCCAAGTTCAAGCCTACTGATAACCCAACGTTTCACTTGAAAGCCTTTTCTGCAACTATGGCTCTTAAGGGGTTAGATGTGACACTCTTCCCTACTGTGTTCCCTCTTTCCCTGGAGCATGCCTGTCAACAATGGTTCTACTCTTTGGAATCCAAACACGTTGCAACTTGGGAGGACCTTACTGAAAGTTTCATGAACCGCTATAAGTGTAACATCCAAACCAAAACTTCTGAACGTGAACTCTCCATTCTCAAACAGAAAGAGAATGAAGGCTTCACTACTTATTTAAGAAGATGGAGGGAAACAGCTGCACTCTTGGTGGATCCTCCTAAAGAGAAAGAGATGGTTCGCCTGTTTATTGCAAATCTGACTCACAAGTATAAGAAACACTTGAAATTCCTGCCACTGAACACTTTTGAAGCTGTATACAATATTGGAATCAATATTGAAGATGAACTGATGAAGACTGCTGGTAGCAACTACAATAACACTTGGAAAAACAAGAAGAACGACATTCCTTCTTCTTCGTCTTCCAAGCCCAATAATGCTACCAACAATGTCAACATCAATGATGTGCTGGCTCTTAATGCTGCCCCTCAGAGATTCCAAAGGCCAAGGAGGGTTTACACGCCTTTGGGAATGACTTATGATGCGGCTTTTGATCGCTTGCATAGTCAAGGATTGATTATGCTAATTGGACCTTTTCTAGAACCTCGACCATAGAACAGAACTGCTAGCTATGACCCCAATGCTCATTGTAAATTCCATCAAGGCAAAGGTCATAAAACTGAAAAGTGTTGGAAGTTGAAGGATGCGATCCAAGACTTCATTGATGCTAATCAACTTCCTGTCCCTCCAGGGGGCAAGAAGCCTAATATTCAAACAGGTCCTCTTTCTGATGCTTTGGCTATCATGGGAGATGAAGTCTCCTTTGATCCGTCAACGCTCATCCAACCTGTGGATGAACCCTTACCGAAAGTTGTTTATATTTCAAGCTGTGAAGAAGTTAACGGAATTTGGGATAGTGATGATGAGGACGTCTATCTCAAAGACATAGTTTGTTCATCTCTTGGCGTTGTCAGTCTGAAAGATAGCCAAGATGTTTGGGGAGATCCTGAAGTCAAGGTTCTCACTAGAACTGGAAGGTTACAGCAACCTACCCTATCCACACCTCCACCGCAAGCACAACCAATAGTTGATCCCATCAACCCTGTTAGCAACGATGTGATCAAACAATTGCAGAAAACCAAGGTGGAAATGAATGTTTGGAAGCTGTTGGCTACGTCTCATGAGCATCGGAAGACTGTGATGAATGCTCTTGTGAAGATAGGAGTAGATAGTGACATGACTCCTCAAGGACTAGTCAGTTTTCTCACTACTGAATTGCCAAGTCCTAGCAACTTGATTTCCTAATCTCACAAGGATTTGCCCTCGGAAGGGGATCAACATAACAAAGCCCTACACCTTACTGTGGTGTGTAGGCAAATGAATATTCCCATGAGCCTAGTTGATAATGGCTCAGCAATTAATGTATGCCCGTTGCGCACTGCAAAGAAGTTGGGCATAAAAGATGAAGAATTAATTCCCTCTACTCAGGGAATTCGAGCTTATGATAATACTCGCCGTCAAGCCGTGGGTACTATCATGTTGAATATCACTACTGGAGCCATTGAACGTCGCACCAAGTTTCAGGTGGTGCACATCAAGGCTTCTTTCAATCTACTGTTAGGTCGCCCTTGGCTTCATGAGTTGAAGGCGATTCCATCATCACTGCACCAGAAAGTTAAGGCTATAGTTGGAGGAGTTCCAATCATCATTGATGCTTCTCCCATGCGTATCCAAGTCATTGATACCCCTATTGTTCATGTCGAGCATGATGAGGAAGATGAGGACCTCTGGGGATTTTCTTTAGAAGATGTGCATATGATCGAGGAAGACGAGAAGTGCCACCTCGAGTTTGACCCTTATTCTAAAGATAATATAAATGCAATTGAGACACGATACACATTACTTGAGAAGTTGTGCCTCGCACTTGTGCGGGCTGCACAGAAATTAAGACATTATATACTTACTCATACAGTACATGTCGTGTCCAAGATGGATCCTCTCAAATACTGGTTCGAAAAAGCAACACTCAATGGTAGGTTGTCAAGATGGATAGTCAACCTTGCTCAGTTTGACTTAAAATTCGTACCAGAAAAGGCCATCAAGGGTTCTGCGGTTTCTGACTTCCTAGCGGACTTTCCACTGGAAGAAGTTGAGAAAGAAGAAGATGAGTATGATTTCCCTGACGAGGATCTACTTATGACTGAAGATGATAGATGGACACTCTACTTCGATGGAGCTTCAAACCAAAGAGGGTGTGGTGTAGGGGTTTTGCTGGTATCACCCAGTGAAGAACACATCCTAATTTCCATGAAACTCGACTTTGATGTCACCAACAATGTCGCAGAATATGAAGCATGCATTTTGGGATTAGAAACAGTGGTGGCCTTGGGAATTAAGAAGCTCAGAATTTACGGTGATTCATCACTAATCATTAACCAGATCTCTAAGAGATGGAAGGTGAGAAGTGAAAGTCTCACTACGTATCAAGCTCATCTGGAAACTCTCACGGAGCAACTAGATGAAGTGGAATACACGTACTTGCCTAGAGAAGAAAACCAATTTGCTGACGCACTGGAAAAATTAGCATCAATGGTGCGCATTCCAACGGACACAATTAGGATGCCGCTAACTAAAGAGCGAAGATATGAGCCAGCCTATGTTCATGCACTTGATGATGAACAAGAGTCACAAGAAGAAGATGGAGAACCATGGTATATGGATATCCTTAACTACGTGACCAAGGGTAAATACCCTCCTAATACTAATAAAAGGGCATGCCGTGCTTTGAGGCTCCTGGCCTCACAGTATGTGCTCATCAGGGGAGAACTCCACAAAAGGACTGCGCTAGGGAGAAATCTCTTGTGCATAGCCGGGAAAGAAACATATAAGACCATGGAGAACCTTCATGCTGGAATATGTGGAACACATATGAATGCTAAGATGTTAGTCCAAAAGATTCAACGACAAGGATATTATTGGACTACTATGGAGAGAGATTGTCACGAATACGTCAGGAAATGTATGAAGTGTCAAGTCTACGCAAATCCACAGCACGTTCCACCTTCGCTTCTTTACACATATACTTCCCCATGGCCTTTCTCTACTTGGGGTATCGACATCATCGGCAAAATAACGCCACCAGGGCAAGGTGGACATGAATTCATCCTCGTGGCAATCGATTATTTCACTAAATGGGTCGAAGCTGCCTCATATGCTAAGTTAACGGCAAAACATGTAGCTCAATTCATTGAGAAAAATATTATATGCCGCTATGGGGTACCTCACGAAATGATTAGTGACAATGGGACACACTTCCAAGCCGAGTGTGCAGAATTACTACAGAAATATCATATCAAACATCACAGATCATCACCCTACAGACCACAAACAAATGGTGCAGTCGAATCGGCTAACAAAAATGTGAAAACTATCATCGAAAAGATGACGGAAAATTATAAGGATTGGCCGAGCAAGCTACATTTCGCCCTTTGGGGTTATCGAACTTCTGTTCGTACATCAACGGGGGCTACCCCATTCTCTTTGGTCTACGGAGCCGTACAACCAATAGAGCTTGAAATCCCCTCTCTACGAATTGCACTGGAAAGCCAATTAGATGAAGTCGACTGGATTAGAGCAAGATATGACGAACTAGTCTTACTTGACGAAAAACGCTTGGCAGCTTTGCATCACGTCCAAACCTACCAACAGCGTATGGCACGACATTTCAATAAAAAAGTCAAGACTAGGAATATCAAGGAAGGTGATTTGGTGCTTAAAGCGCTTCGCAAAAACGTGCTTGATCCAAGAGGAAAATTTAAACCGAACTGGTCAGGTCCATACATCGTTAAATCTATTTTGTCTGGCGGGGCAGCACAATTAGTAGACATGGGTGGTAACGAGTTCCACAACTTAACCAATTTGGATCAACTCAAGAAGTTTTATGCCTTATTGCACGGGTTCATGACCCAATAGAGCTACGTTTGGCCTGATTCCTTTCTAAGGATACGTAGGCAACCCCTTAAGGGGGCCTAGCCACTTTAAAAACAAAAATCCCTTCTTCGTCGACTAAATATGGCACATAAGGCAGAAAAACGCAACAAATTTACGAAGGAAAATCAACCGTGACACGGTAGAAGCCACCGCACCACGGTAAAATCCACCGTGACACGGCAGAACCCACCGTGACACGGCAGATGTCAGCGTGTCACGGCAGAAACTGCCGCGTCACGGCAGACCTGTTCTTCGATCATTAATGCTGCGCCACTCAAACTGATTCCGCGGCGCACCACATTTCACCGGGACACGTTCTTTTTAACCGTGACACGGCAATGTAGATACTGTAAATTTAGTCATTTTTGTTACTTTTTCGAATATTCAGTAATTATTATTATTCTTCCATTGCGTCCGACTTCTAGACTCGGATATAAAAAAAATATTAAAAAAAAAAGTCATTGTAATTTTTAATTGAGGCAAAAATAAATATGCTATTATTGGAATAAATGTGACTACAATTACTGGCATCATACGCCTTATTTAAAACTTAAAATTATAACAGCAAAGCAATATTGGTATAATCCTTCTTCACTTTCGAAGCTTCATCTTTCTTGTCCACCAAGTCGGCCTTCACCATTAGTGTGTCCCTTGTAGCCCGAACCGTCACACCCCTTGTCGAACTCTCACCCCTTTCATCCCTCTTATAGTTCATAGGCTGCTTTTCCCTATAAACCATCTTTTCTTTACCCTTTCCTTTCACATAAGTCTTTTTCTTAGGCATTATAGGAGTTTTAAACTCAATTCCTTGCGTTCTCGGACCAAGACGATCCTTAGGGGGAGCCGTCTTACTTCCAAGTCGATCCTTCATATCAAATTTACGTGATCCAAATCTCTCCCTTCTACTTCGAGGATTCAACCATGCCTTGTATGCACTAGATAAGGGGGTAGGAGCTTGATCACTTGCAGAAACGGTCCACATAGGTCTTGCAGTCCAATAGAGCTCATACTTGTGAACGTTACTTTCATGCAATGATACATCACGAGGACTATCATTATAGCGCGGAATCACTTGTTCAAGTCCATATTGTCGCATCACTCGAGAAGGACAATAAAAAGTCAACTTTGATATACTAGGAATACGACAATACGGTGTATCATGTGTCCCAACCATCCTAGTAAGTCTCCACCAAGGCACCACCCATCGAATAGAAATTTCTCTCTTTGCAAAGAACACCTTCCAGTCATCATACGACATGTTGGCAGAGTTATTTTTCTTCCTTCGGACTAGATCATTGGGACCATATTTTTCAACATCGTCGGGGGCTTTAAAGAGTTCTAAACGCTCCATCAACCAAATCTGCAAAAAAAAAAAAAAAAAAAAAAAAAAAAAAATTGCAGATTATCCACCTTGACACGGCAGATTGCACCGTGTCACGGGAGAGCTTTACCGTGACACGGTGCCTGCCAGGTGTCACGGGAATTAATCCGAGGCCGTCTTTACCTGCAGCAGTACTAGAGACCCCTTCCTGATGGATTTCTGGTCAGATTTTTCTTCGTCAAGGCCGCGCAAAGTTTCTCCAAGGCAAGTTGGCATAGGGGATCTTCCAGATTCGACATATTCAAGCACAGACGCTAAACAAGCATGTCCTACCCTACCGTTTGCAAATAAAAGCTTGCTAAACATGCAAAAAATATAAGCCCTTCTACGGTATACATGATATGACTCAGAGACAGGGCGATTAAAATATAAATTTGCAAGCTTTTCTAGATCTACTTCATTACCGCACACAATCCTATTCAAATCAGGATCTCTCAAATTCAGATGACGTTCAAAATCCTGATAATAGTATTCGCGCAGAGTAGGCATGGCAACAAGATTCCTAGCAGGAAAGCCAAAAATGGCACCAAACTCCTCTGGCAGAGGGCAGAGTTCGTCATAATCAAACTTAAAGCAATGCGTTTCTTGACTCCAGTAATCAAGGGCTGCCCTCAGAAAATCATGTTCAATCGCAACATGTCTCAGGGCTAATATACCTCTCACATAAAACAACTCCAATTCTCTTTTGTCAGCAGCAGTCAAAGAATATGACCAATCACGCAATATGTTATCAAAATTCTGAGACATTATTATTGAAATATAAAATTCTAATTATTTTGTATTTTATAATTATGCATATCATGAATTATGGGTCGTATTTTATAGGCGAAAAAGGGGCGGAATGTGTAAAAATTTATCAAGTTACGCGGCTGCATTTTTTATCCCCGTGTCATGGGAGTCTGCACCGTGACACGGGAAAATCCACCGTGACACGGGAACCTCTACCGTGTCACCGGACAATTTACTGTGACACGGTACAATATTACGTGTCACGGTGCGCACACGCTTTCCTTTTTTTTATCCCTGACCTATTTTTCCGGATATCTTTGCTTACCGTTTATCTTCCGCTCTTATTTCGAGAGTTTTTATTTCCAATAAAATTCTCCCCCTTTTTATTTTTTATTTGCTTTGTTTTATTTATTTGCTCTTTTTTTATATTATTTTGTTTTATTTTTGGGGAAGTTGCTAAACTTGCTCCATTTTATTTTTCATTTTTATGTTGGGGAAGTTATTAAACTCGCTCCATTTTTATTCTGGGAAAGTTGTAAAATTAGCCTTTGTATTCTTTCTTTTCTTTTGTTTTCTTTCTTTTGGGAAAAGGTCAGTACCCTCCACTTACGAAAAATAACGGTGTTTTTTCGCGTCGTTAATAAACACACATCACACACAATTAGTCTCAAGCACACACTAACATACACATTGAATAAAATAAAAAATAGAGTGTGAATAAAATATACAAAGTAAGTCATAGTAAATAGATAGTGTCAAGTGTCATCAAGCAAAGTACAAATATAAACCCTCGGTCAAAAGTCTCTAGAACTACTATCAGTATCATCTCCAGCCTGAGTATCCTGAGTATACGGGGGCTGAGAACCAAAGAGTCCCTCCATCATCCGAGTACGAGGAGTAGTGTCCCTACTAGTCCCAACAACTCCAGTAGAATACATGGTCAGAGCAGGGCCCGTCCAACTAGTAAACGGCGAAGACTGACTCCATGAAGTAGGAAGCGTCGGTGAAGTCATCGTCCCAGACAGTGGAACTGAAAACAAGCCAGGCACAGGTGAAGGTATCCCCCCTGACAACGGAGCTAAATATAAGCCCCGATCCACAGGAGTGATGACTGGAGTGAACTCAGGCTGTGAAGGCTGTGAAAATGAATGCTGCTGCCACTGACCCTGAAAATGCTGAAACGGCTGGGAAGGCTGAGGCTGCTGCCACTGAGCCTCACGAGACGGCTTAGAAAACGGAGTCTCTCGCTGAGACTGAGAATGCCGACGAGCCTATGGAGATCGTCTGCCACGACTAGGCTCCCTCTCGTCCGAGTCTCTACGCCTCGAGCGCGATCGGGACCACTGTCGCTCCTGAAAAAACATGTAATCAAAGATGTCAATGGTGAAAGATAAAACAAATGGCAAAAATAAAAAGGTGAGTATACCTCAAGGACGTCACTAGAACCGCCTCGACAACTCGCGCCACGCCGAAGCTTGATGATGCAATACTTCAAGGCGTCAACCAGCTTCATGAATCCCATCATCTCCGGGTGGTTAGGCTGAGAACAAAGCAAAGGAAAATCAGTAACAAGAGGTCTTAAAAAGGATGAACAATATATCAAAAGCTTACCGGCTCAAACACGTCAGGCAAAGACTCCTGCGCCTGTCTGTAACCCTCTGGAGCGTCAGCAATGTGGTCCTCAGTAATACCAATAGGCCTCGGGTAACGGACAGACTAAAGTGGTATCTCAATCCTCCCCACAGGGCGAACAGTCGTCTGAAAATACGATCGAATAATCAGGTTATTCGACGATTTAAACAGAGACTAGTGATAAAATTCTCAAAAGAAAATCATACCTCGGGAAGACGGGGTGGAGGAGCCAAAAGGGGAAGCACGTCCCGCGAGTAATCACCCCCCATGTGCACAAGACCCTGCCAAGGGAAAGTGAACTGCTCTCCTCTGTTTATCAAGTCCCTGAGCAGACGTGAATCCAACATCGACTCTGGTGGAGGCAAAGGCACCACGAAGCGATCATCGCTGTGCTGGCGAACGACACGCTCTCCAAGAAACCAAACAAAGCGACCAGTACCAACAAAAACAGTACGGCGCGCTGAAAGCTGCAAGGCCTCGGGAAGGTCAGTCATCCTAGCCCAAGGCCGATACTGGACATCAATAGCCACCTGAAAACCATAAAAAGTCGAGATGAGACGCTGAAAATGATGTCAAGATAAAGAATGGTAGGCGGCAAAAATCAACTCTTACACCAACAGAAGTAGTGCCTCGGCGTAACAACCTGCGCAGCATAGAGACAGACTCCACTCGTGACTCGCCTCGGTCACGCCAGCTATCTCCAACAGGGAAGTCATGAACCGCTCCACGACGTCGACGAGGGGCCAACCTTGGGAAATACTCATAGAACCAAAGCTGCAATAAAAAGGTAATCTCTGAGCACATGAATCAAACAGATTCGAACAAAACAAGAAAAGGAAAGATCATTACCTCCACGACTCTCCATAAGCCATAAACAGTCACCGGGGACTGGTCATTCAGCTGCCTGGAGCCATGTCGCAATGACAGGAGAAGATCCGCATATCTAATGCCAGCCCAGTTAAGATAGCAGACGAGCGCGCGTGAACTCCTATCAGGAGAAAGAGTCATAGAAATCAGAATCAGAATGAAAATCCGCACTCGCTGCTCAGGAGACGTCTCCTCCATGTCGAAACCCTGGGCCAGAACGGAGGCCAGCTCAGATCGCCCGCTCCTCGGACCACCTCGAGATACAGGTCGAGTCCTGATATACTGAACGACCGGATCTAACAGATCCGCTACCTCAGCTGCCCCCCAACTAAGGTCAGGAAGCTGTCGTACGGCCTGATCGGTGAAGCGCAGACCGGTGATCATACTGAAATCCAAAGGGGTCACTGTCATCTCCCCCCAAGAAAAATGAAAAGTGTTGGTAGTATCCCAGAAATACTCCAACAATGCACGAACAACTGTCGGGCCGCAACCCCGGGGGCTGCGAAACCCTACGACCGCAGAATAGAAGTCCACTAAACCAGCAGAAATCCACAAGGCATTCGTAATAGGATCCCCCGTGATAATCTCATGCAGACGAGGAATAAGATCTCCAGCTCCGGATCCATGATGGCGAAGCGTGCTATCGACTATGCCGGCAAGTGGACGGTGAGAAACGTGGTTCTCACGACAGAAAACCAACTGATCGGGTGTCCAGGGAGGCGGAACCCATCTACCCCTACTCGAAGAAGCGCGCGGCTCGGTATCTAGGGCGTCGTCCTCTGCACCCTCAGGAACTGTGGGAGTGTCCTCTCGAAAAGCCTGACGCCGGCCACGTATGGAAAGATCGCAATCCCGCCGTCTAGGCATGCTATTTCAAAATAAAAATCTAAAGGCTTAGCATCATTTCCTAAGCTATTTATTTATTTATTTATTTATGGATTATCAATTATCTCCGGTTGCATTTATACGCTAAATTCTTACCTCAAGGCTAAAAATTGGCAAAATAATAGAATTATTCCTAGTATTAAGTTTTTCCATGACAAACTAATACTACAGTTCTCCTAGCCGCATGATACTATGTTCTCCATGATAATATAGTACATACACAAAAATATACTTCAAAATTGTGCAAAAACAATGGATCAACACATCATGGCATATTCTGCAAGATCTACCACTAAGATTCCACCATTTCAAGTGCAAAGAAATAACATGAGCAACAACAACATTATTTCACAAAAAGTAGTACTCAAAAATGGTGTTTTGTTCAATTCTCCACCAAATCATGCAATTTTTGTCTCTAATTTCTCACAAAAGCATACACATACATATACAAGTAAATTTATGACAAAAATTTGAACATAAAAACTCAAAATCAAAAATCCCCAAATTGATTTTTAAGGGTTCTCTCATGGAATTACTCATTCGAAGCAAATTTAAGACAAAATCAAGGGAAACTTACATAGATCCTTGTGGAGAATCAAAGATGGGAAAAGTAGCAAAAAGTAAGAGTAAATTTGGTGGAGGTTTGAGCTCGAAACGTTGAAGAAAAAAAACCGCAGCAGCCTGCCGCGACACGGTTAGAAACGCCGTGACACGGTTAGCAGCTACCGTGTCACGGTGAAGCTGGAAACCAACGGAACTCCGGCGGCAACGACAGTAGACCACCAGCGAACCTCAAGCAGCAACGAACCTCAAAGCTTCAGTACCCTCGCGACATAACACAAGCAAAAAATCGCCGCGTCACGGTTGTTTAACCCGTGTCACGGTTTCGCGGAACGTGCACCGGTGACTGGTGCCGAGGCTCGGTGAATTTAGCAGAAGAAAAAAAAGAAAATAAAAAAAAACGAGAAGTATGAGCTGCAGAAAAAATGAAAATGGCGAAATGGTGAAACTGGAGCTTGAATTTAAAGCAAAAAAATATAGCCGTTATGGCCCCGTTCACCGTGCCTCGAGGACCGTTACCATATAACGTAGCACGTGAACAATGTCGGTCAAAAGCTGCGTGATTTGACCAAGTCAAAATCCCGCGTCACGGGAATTCTTGCCGCGTGACGGGACTCAACACCGTGTCACGACAGATAGGCCTCATGACACGGTGGTCCCACACGTCACCTGCACATTTTTCGAAGCGTCAGCGAATATTCTTGGCATTTTTGACCAGTTTGAACAATTGTTCCGAGGTTTTTGGACAGTTATTTTCTCACGAAAAAAGCGCCAACTGATATTTAAAGGGGACCAAAATTACTATTTTACCCCTAGCAAGCGTCAAAGTCAATTCTTCGATATTTTTAACACCTAATATGGTCGAAAAGTCGACTTGAAGGTAAATCATCTATGGCCCACGTTCGGGGACAATCAAACCACTATCATTCCGACACAAGGTTCTCAATACACAGAGACTTGTAATTTCAATAGACAAATTTTTCCTCAAGCATGGAAAATTGTCGGTCATTGCCACCTCTCAACACGAAGAAGTCAACGATTATTTCGACTCATCGACTTTCCTCAAGCATGGAAAGTATTCATTCATCGACTTTCCTCAAGCATGGAAAGTATTCATTCATCGGCTTTCCTTAAGCATGGAAAGTATTCATTTGTCGGTTTTCCTCAAGCATGGAAAGCATTCTCGGTGGAATTCTTCACGCATAGAAAACCGCCAAAATCATTATTCGATTTTCCTCAGGCATGGAAAATGTTATCCGGTAGATTTCTTCAAGCATAGAAAGCTACCAAAATCATTATTCGATTTTCCTCAGGCATGGAAAATGTTATCCGGTAGATTTCTTCAAGCATAGAAAGCTACCAAATTCATCAGTCGGCTTTCCTCAGGCATGGAAAGTGAAGCATCATCCGGTAGATTCCTTCAAGCATAGGAAGATACCAAGCATCATTTGTCACCGATACACTGGTGTCAAATACGTATTCTACCCCTTTACACTTTTATCTGTAGAACTAATGTTTTTCTGCAGGTATCGGCGTATACAGAGTGATTTAGGATCGCAGAACGTCTTAAATCATTCTCCGTCCCTATCGAATACTTTGACTATCGTTTTCGAAACTGACGTTTCTACAAACTCAGCCAAAGTGGGGGCTTCTGTAGACACCTAAAAATGTCTCCCCAAAACCAAACCCGATGATGAACAACCTTTCACCGCCACTATTGGTCGGGTTTAGTATTTAATCCCGAGAGTGCTTAAAAACCATATTTAATTAAATTCGTATTTCTGAATAGTCCGTGGATCAGTCTTGGTGTTTGGTAAAAGCATAGTTTTTATTTCAGCCCAAACCTTTTATTGTTTTATTGTTGGCCCAAACCTTTTATTCATTTCCTTTTTTTATTTTCTTATTTTAGCCCGATTTTAATAAATTAGAAAATGGCCCGAAATTATCAATCGGCACCTAAAATGCTGAATAAAATTAGGGTTAAAAATGAATTTACACGGGAAAAGGACAAAATTGTCCCGTGTCAAGGAAAGGAATCCCGCGCCACGGGAAACTTTCCCGTCTGACGGCAAAGTGTCCCGTGTCACGGGAGACCTGATGTGACACGGGTACAGTTTGTGTCCCCTCCGCGTAAACCCTAACGCGTTTTCTTCTCCCGTTTGTTTAAAAGTCTCCCGTGTCACTCAAAAGATTACCGTGTCACAGGATTCTTTCCCGTCTGACGGTGGAGTTTACCGTGTCACGGTACACTTTGCCGTGTCACGGGATACTGTTTTAGGGTTTCTGTCATTTTAGGGTTCCGTGTGTTCCCTCAACACATTTTTCCTATAAATAACCCCTCATTTCTGATGTACGGGGCATCAAATAATTCTCTCATTTTTCCTTCTATGCTCTAGCCTAAACACTAGCCTACCCTTCTCTCTTTCAAAATACCTTCTTTAAGCACTCCAAGGAGTCCATACTTTACCCGGGGTTCTGTCCTTAAGCCACGGCGTGAAAGGTAGAACTGTTTGAGGGTTTGGCCCCAAATCAATTCTCATTTAAATTAATTCCATTTTAATTATTGTTTAATTATTTTCCTTGAAGTTACTAACACGTTTATTGTTTTTATAGTAGCAAGAAAATAAAATCAAAGTAAGGAATCATGTTCCTTTTATTTCTATTATTTTTCTAACGATTTTATATTGTTGGAATTATTGTTATATTGCTTCCAATATTAATGTTTGTTTATTCTATATTTTTTATCACCATATTGCATGTTTAAAGGGAATATGTAATTGAATATAACGACTAATAAGATAATTTGGACAACCGGTTTAGGCTCCTTTTAATCTTACTATTAAATCGAATTGATCACCAATATTTTAGAATTATATGTGCATTAATATTCAACCAATTTAGCATAATAATAGTTTGGAGCGAATTGAATATTTTGTTTGTATGCCTTTGAGATCACAGGAATACTTTTCACAATAAGAATCGAGTAAAGGCCAATACGGGCGAATGTGACTCCATGACTCACTTCTTACCATCATCCCCGATCCTCCTTTCGTGGTTCCGAACCATATGGAGTTAGTAATCTCATGGATTATGAATGGGGTGTAACCTTCACGGGTCAATCGTTGTTGCCTTTCGTTGTCCCTTAATCGTGGTTGCCTTTAATGATCCGTGAACGGTTTACAAGTTCCTTAAAAACTTGTTGGCGGCTCCCTACTTTCCTTGTCCCTAATCGTTATGTCAATTCCCACTTCCTATGAGTGCCAAGCATATTCACAACATGCTTTTACGTAGGCGCACTTCAAACGACGCCTACAATGATTGATCTTCCTTCATATCACTTGACTTAATTGGTTTGACCTCCCAAATTACCATTCTCCGTTACAATTACATGTAGATCCATTACCCCAGTGTCTTTTATATTGATTTTATACAAGTTCTTTGCATCGTTTAGCTCTAGCTCTAGTTTCTACTATAAACCCCGCATTTGACTTCGGAGTAGCTTGACTTAGGCAATATACATTCAACTTCCATTCCTTTGGGTTCGACCTTGACTTACCACTACACTTCATAGGGGTTAGTTGAGTTATAAATTTTGTTTGATTGGGTGGGGTGGTAGCCCAACGACCTACCGTTCCTACGCCCATCAACGATACCGCATCATCAAACCCTTATAAGTACATAAGGTTGGTGTATGCAATGAGGTGGTCCTCAAGGTTGGTGTACCATCATAAGTACCAACCAGAACATTCTTAACCTTGGTCAGTTGTGCCACCTTGGTTATTTCCTTACTGAACGCTGATGGTTGTTCACCAAGTTTAAGCAAACAGATTTGTCAGTGTAGGGGATGGACATTGTTGTATGTCACCTAACCTCCGTAGAGGGTCGGCTACGTATATGGAAGGCCATATTGCCAGTATGGCATCTGAGGCGCATACAGGGCTGACCTTATCATCTGAGGACCAGTATGGACGGACTTGCCGCCTGTATGGCTCTCAACCAAGGATTGGGTATTCCTTATGGATGTGGCTTTCAAGCTATCTGGGAAGCTTGAGGTAGAGGCTGACTTAGACAGCTGCTGGTTTCTCTTACGCTCAATGATTTGTCGAGCGTCAGAGATGGAATTTTTACTGCCATCATGCTGGACCTGCCGGACGTATCTCTTCAGGCCTGTCCGGGATAGAAGAATTTTAGACCAGTCAAGTGTTACGGCGACCTCTTCCTTTGGATGTATAGTGGGATGCCTGTCCCTAACCATCTTCCTCCTCTTAGCTTGAAGAGTCTTTTTACCTAACTAACCCTTGCTAGAGCCAGCCTTGCTCTTGTTGATCAAGCCCTTAATCTCACCCTTGAAACTAATCATGAATTTCATGAGTTCATCCCGAGTGACAGGGGCTAATCCGGCCGCCTGGGCATTAGATGGTTAAACAGGAGGGTTACTATGACCCTCCTAGCTGTCGCCCCGTTGCACCTTATCCCTAGGACAGAGGCATTTAGACATGAATGACCCAGCAGCGTCCACATATGCCTCGACCTGAAGCTCTTTATCATCTTCCTGGTCTGTATAGACCTCGGGTTGATGTTCTTTTAGATCAGGAGGTGGTATAGACTCTTGAACCATCTTTGATGTACTCTCCCCACAAACTGCGCCAAATGTTTTGTGTGTTTTGTCCCTCGAGAGAGTTATAGCTTGAAGACTGGTCCGGTGGCGCCTATACCTGCAAAACAACAGAGTCTCTAGGTGGTTGGAGCTCTGCCTCCAACAATAAAGTTAGAACGCGTTGGAGAATGTGAAAAGATGCAGAAAGTAAAGTGTGATCTTCTCGGATTCCGATATCAGGTGTTTTTTTCTATTGTGAGAGAATGTAGGGTACTATAATAAATGAATGTGCCCCCAAAATGGGGGATATCTCCCTATTTATAGGGTTAGAATGTGCTCTCTTTTAAGTTACTCTAACCTAGATTTGGTGGGTTGCGCCGTTTTAAAGCTTTCTCGGGAATCGGGCTTTGAAGGCCGCAATTCTAGCTGATATCTGAGGCTGACACGTGTCAGCTGGTGAGTGGCCCATGTAGCCCTGTCTAGTCTTAACACGTGTCCCTCACTGATTGGTCCGCGTGTCTAGGGTATTTTTACCCTAAACACCTAAGATGTGGAGGTTATCAGCATTGGTTAATCTTGTCTAAGCATTAGCGAGATTTGAGGATCACTAAGCATTGTGATCTTCGACGAATGTCCCTAATATGCGGAGGTTGTCAACAATGGTGGGTGTCGTCTCAACTATGGCAAGATTTGAAGATGGTGACACACTGCGATCTTCGACGATGTCCCTAGGATGTGGAGATTCTTACTTTGATTTGAAGATGGCTACACACTACTACCATTATGTGACGACTTTCCCTAGGATGTGGAGGTTGTCACCCTAACAGTTGAAGACCGCTAAGCACTGCGATCTTCAATGATGTCCCTAGGATGTAGAGATAGTCACCTCAATCTGAAAACAGTGAAGCACTACTGTTGCGAAGGACTGCCACAATACCAACAACGGCGAAGTAGTGCTATGGCGAAACACTTTCACAATATCAACAAGACAACAACGGCGAAACACTGCCCCAATATTGAAGATAGCGAAGCCTTTTCACCTTCCACGATATTCCCAAGGGTGTGGAAGATTGTCAATACAAAAGGAGACAGCAAAGCACTTCTACCTTCGACGACGTTCACAAAGCATTGTGGAGGTTGACAACAATATGTCACCTAAGAGGTGTGTACCTGACGATGCAAGATACGCATTTCTTACTATTTTCTTTGTAGAACTAACATTAAAAATAATGATGTAGGATCGTAGAACGTTCTGAATCATTATTCCTCCCTATTGATCTACTTTGACTTTTGTTTTCAAAACATACGTTTCTCCAAACTCGCTGAAAGTGGGGGCTTCTGTAGGCACATGATTGTGTCCCCCCCTAAAAAAAACACATGATAAGTACCTTTCACGTCTTTAATTATCGAGTTAGGTGAAGAGAAAAAGAGTCTCGTGAATTTCCCTTAATCCTTAACTCTTTCTAACCTTTCCTTAAATGTATTTAATCCCAAAATCATTCATTTTGTGCTCTTAAACCCAAAATCATTTATTTCATTCCTTTAAATCCAAAATAATTTGTTTTGTGTCCTTAAAAATCATTTAACTTGTGTCCTCTTTATAAAATCTTCTAAACTAGTTTATTTTGGTCCATAATCCGGGTCCAATAATTGTGTATTTAGATGGGGTTTGAAAACACCTTTCCAACGATATATTATAAGCCCAAATTCGAGTTATAACAAAGAACTTATGCCAAAACACCAAACTAGGCCCAAACCAAACCTTACCTACGATCCAACGATCATGTGGAGGGTCTATTAACCTTAATCTCATTCCTTAACTAATTAAGATTTATTAAAAGCTTCTAGAATCCTCTATAAGGTTGTTTTTTGTTTTCAATCCTAAGTCCATTAGGATTTATTATTAGGTTCTAAAATCCTCTAGAAGGTTGTCTTCGATCCTAAATCCATTAGGATTTATTATTAGCTTCTAGAATCCTCTAGAAGGTTGTTTTCAATCCTAAACCAATTAGGATTCATTAGGAGTTTCTAGAGGTCTCTAGAAAGTTCTAATCTATATTTCCAAAAGATAAAGACCAAAGAGTTTGAAATTGAATAAAACTTCTCTTTTTGATAATCCTTGTTCCATTTAAATTCAAAGATGATCAGATATGATTTTTGTGCTTCATAATTTTTATCCAAATATTTGATGGTCGGATAGCCCTTGAAATTATATTTCCAATGATTTATCATATCCTAATTCCAAGCTATAAAGGAAAAGATTTGAATGAAATACCAAACTCTATCCAAAACCGACACCCTTCCAATATTTTGGCCAATATATCAACTTGATTTTAATTTATTTGGAAAGTAGACTTCTAGAGATTTCCATTGATATATTATTTATCTTATTCCGAATTGTGGATAAAATATTATGATAAAAACAAAAACGCAAAAACTGTTGTGTATCGCGCCTTTTATCGCGGCTGCAATGGAGCTAACGCGCCACGATACTCCTATCACGCTGTGATAAAAGGAGTTTTATTTCTTATCGAATTATGACTATTTCCTGATCTTTCGACCCTCTTTTTTCTTATAAATGAGGTCGTTTTACCCCATTTTCAATCATCAACATGTTTGATCATCAACAATCATTATCTCTCTCCCTCTCAAGCTAAAGCTTATTCTTCTCTCTCTCTTAATTTCTAGCCTTAGCCTTAGCCTAAACACATCCCAATACACATCCTTGATATTTTTCCCAAGAAAACACCATACGTCATATACAAGACTTGAATACTCTAAGTCCTTCTCGAAGTTGTCTTTGACCACGAGGTGAAAGACTGATAGTTCTGAGGGTTTGGTCCCTAATCTATATTTCAATTCTTATTTGATTTATTTATTTGATTTAATAATTCTTGAAGTATACTGAGGTGTGTATTGTTTTGAAATCACACCTAATAATTAGATAATTTACAATTTGATTTAGGCTTGATTTGATTTTAATTCAAGTGATCGCCAATAATTGATTTATTTATGCATTAATTATCAACCAACATCGATTAAATATGCTTAGGATTAATTTGACAGATGTATGTTGATCTAAAGCGTACATGAATATCATATGAATTAAGTAGAGGCCGATTTGGAGCGGGTTCTAACGAGGGGAAAGACTGGGTCGTTGAACTGATCATCCCTAAGCCAAACAAAATTTATAAGGAAAAATTGTCAAAAATAATACAACCTTTGAGCAGTCCACCAAAAACAAGTCAACCTTTTAATTATCTCTAAATAATATAACCTTTGATTAGTATCCGCTTTAAACAAGTTGTAACCTGTTGGCAACTTGATTAATAGGTTATATGGACACGTGTCGTCATTTTATTGGTTTGAAAATTTAATTTTTAAATTTTTTTTTAATGTTTCAACTTATTATTTTTTTTTTTTTTTGAAGAGAACTTATTATTATTATTATTATTATTATTATTATTATTATTATTATTATTTTATATTATTTATTTATATTTATTAAAAAAAAACTAGCTAACGCATTCACCCCTATCCCCTGCCGACCACCACCACCACACACGCCACCTCTATCACCCCTGACCCTTTTCCCTACTCGAGTAACGGCAATGATCCCTTCTTTCTCACCGACCCCTTTCTCTTCCCCCTCCCTAACGCCGGTTGAGACCACCCAAAACCTTATAGAAATCCCAAAACCCATCTGAACCAACCCAAACCCATTGAAATCGATCACGTTTGCCGCTTGTTTCAACCTGAATGACAATTCAAGGAGGGAGAAAAAATGGTTCAGTGATGGGGAGGGGACACCAGGACGCTTGGTCGTTGGTTGACGTTTGCGAAAGGAGATGAATTGGGGTCGGGGTTTGGGGAGAGAGAAAGCGTCGGGGTTGGGGGATCGACGGGGACATGGAGGATTTGGTCAAAGGTGACCAGAGGAAGGGGAAGCTGACATCAATGGAGGGATAGGGGAAAAAATTAAGTTTTTTTTTTTTTTTAAGGGAATTCCTTTTTTTTAATTAATTTGTTTAATTTTCTTGTAAGAAGCGTTAATAATATGTAGTATTAGTTAGTTAGGAGTTAATTATAATTAGATAAATGTTTTTAAAAATAAAAATTTGATAACCGGTTACCTCTAGGTTGTAGGTAAAATAACTTGTTTAAAGCGGATACCAATCAAAAGTTGTATTATTTATAGATAATCAAAAGGTTGACTTGTTTTTGGCGGACCGCTAAAAGGTTGTATTATTTTTGACAATTTTTCCAATTTATAATCACTTAACAAACCTAAATACTAGTATAGATCGAGGTAAGTCAAGGGTCGAACCACTAGGAACGGTTATGTTCATGTGCTCTCAATCAATGCCTAAGCTAGGTCAAAGTCTAGGATAAAGAAGTAACACTAACAACTACCAAAACAAAGAACCAAACAAATAAAGCACTAGGGATGGGGATCAACAAGTAATCATGACAATTGTAGCAACTCAGGAATAATATGCAAATCAATGGTTGCGAAGACTAATGCTAAAAGCAATTGAAAGAGCTCAACAAGCTATCTCCTAGAGGTCTAACCAAAGCAAACTACAAGAGACTCTAACTAGGAGCGTCACTAACCATACTCAATCGACAATTGCAATTCCTAATTCAATGGTACGTATCATTAGAAACTACAATGCAATCTAACATAATTCTCAAGGCCTATCGAATTACACACATGCAAACTTCCATTAATTTATTTAATCTCAACAATTAATCTACACAATCCCCAAATTAAGCACAATCAATCAATCATACAAGTTTCACCCTATCCCTAGCCAACAACTACTCTAACATCATCACCAAATCAACAAACAACTATAGAAAATCAAGAATCAACAAATTAAAATATGAAGAACAATTACACTAATCAAAGATCAAACATCAAAATCAAATCAAACAAATATGAATTATAAACAAAGGAATAAAATGAGATAGAGTTTAGAAATGCTCATTATTAATAGAGAAGATCTCCAAGATAATTGTCACCATTGAATCTTCAATCTCTCAATCACTATTGAAATTCCTCACTTTCTCTCTCTAAAATCTACTACTAAACTAACCCATAAAACTAGAGAGAAGAGCTCTCAACTAAGCTAAATTATGATAAAATATATGAATTAAAGTTGCTTCTAAACTTGCTCCAAAAATCGGGTTACAATAGTGTTTATAGAAGGCGCGATACGAAATCGAGCAAGGCGAATACCCAGGGAGGCACCCCCGCGCGGGCAAGGTGGCGCACCCGTGTAGTAGAGTTGCGCTCCCGCGCGGAGGGGCTGCGCGCCCGCGCTCCTTTGGGTTTCTTCTGTTCTTCCCGAGTCTTCGTGCGTTCGCTAAGGGTCCGAGTGAGTGCGCAATATGATGATGATGAACACCAAGGATGGCAGATCCAAAGGAGCTTGATGGTGGGTTCAACACCACATCTTCATGAGAGCACGGCTTGAGAGCGCAAGAGGTAGTTTTTGGAGAATCCACTTCCATGCACCTTGAGCTTCCCCAATGCTATAATCTTGCTCCAAATGCATCTTCCACCTTAGTTTATCACCAATATCAAGACCCGGAACTCGTACAATACCTATAACCATGAAAATAGAGCAAGTAAAGGAGAAAAGACTAGAAAAACCATCAAAGTGCACAAAAGCCACAAAATAAGAAAGGAAAGGTAAAACCAGGAGCAAAAGCATAAAACTAAGCATTTATTAAGAACGAAAGCTATGAAAAGAGGATGAAAACAACCTAATTACTCAACAAATGGGTGCCATTTATAACACCCATCAGGTTCAATCTCTTATAGGTTGGATTCGTACCATCATCCCCGAATATCCAGTCATAGTTTTGGACCACTATAGAATAAGCTATCTCAGTGATCATTAATGGGGTATAACCTTTACACCAGTGAATGGTTTACATGTTCTTAAAACATGTTGGTGAATCTTTTATCTCTAGCTTCCTTCCCTTTGGACGCCACCAGCATGCTTAAATGCGTGATCACAATGGGGATCAAAGTTGATTGTTGAAATATTCCCTACAAAGCTAGAAACCCCTAAACCCACTACTCCTTATGGTTGGTCAATAAAGGGAAATCCCATTATGGGCTGCCTTTTCCTCTTACGTTCAATCTAGGCCTCATAGTGTGACCTTATAGGATTCGTTCTAATGGTTTTGACCTATAATGCTAGTTTGTTAATACCTCTAGTTATGATATAACGATAATTCAATAGAATGAATTTAATTATTTCCATAATTTAATCCATTATGGCTGTGTTTGGTAAACAGCTTATATATTTAAGCAAAATTAGCTTATTTGACCAACATTAGCTTATTGACTATTAAAGAAGCTAATTTAAGGTGTTTGGTGGGAAGATTATTTAAAGAGCATATTCCACTAAATAAGCTCTTTTTGAAAAAGCTCCTTTTAAGAGCTTTTTCAATTACCTTATTCATTAATTTATAGTGAAATGACACTTTTACCCCCATTTAATTTAAAACCCTACCTAAACTACCTACCTTATAATTAGCTTATTGGTCATTGCACATACTCAAACAACTTTAAGTTATCAGCTATTTACCAAACACTTTTATACAATAAGCTAATAAAATAAGTTAGTCAAAGTAGTTAATACAATCAGCAAGTCAAGATCAACTAATATAATCAGCTTCAGCTTTCAACTTTAAGCTATTAACAAAACACGGCCTATATATTCAGTAATTGCAGTTGATGAAGACACATTTCGTTTTATAGAGCATCTATCCCCCTAACAATAAGTATTCTATTCCCTCAAAGTCTTCTAATTATAAGTCTAGTTTTTATATAAGGTTGCATCCAACCTCTCCATTTTGAATGTTATGTTTGATGAATTTAGTAATAGTTCTTTTTTTAAGTAAGGAATTTATAGAGGGTTACAACTTAACTAGGGGTCGGGAAAGGTTTGTTGTGCGTGGTTAGCATAGGTTTGTTTAGTCAATACAACCAGTTATAGCTCCTACCTTTGGATTATTAATACAAGCAAGTTTATGGCCCGTTTAATTTCAAATTATGTTTTAGCTGTGATTGATCTCATTTGAGTCCAATTTAACCTATATGAATTCTTAATGTCAAGATTTATGAAGTGTTGCTTACATTTTGATTGATATTATAGTATTTGAAGGATTGGATTTATGTGATTCAATAACGCGCATATTCTGTGAATTGGATTAATTATAAAATTAAAGCAATAATAAGGAGATAAGACATGTCATTGGGCCGAGTGGTGCTCTATCGTGGTTTGTGTCATCAAGTTTTGAAACCTTGTGACCCATGGACCATAGTCAAGCCTCATCATGCCATTTTTTGTTGTGGGCCCACCAAAAATTCTTAGCCCGGAATAGTAAGGCAGGAACGACATGTGGCCTAACATGAATAGTATTGTGTTCGTGTTTGGTCATTTCCCTTCAAAACCCATGTCGGGTCAAGTAGAAATCGTGCAAGGCCGACCAAGCAAGTCTCAATGCCATTATCAAAGGGCGTTCGTGTTGGGAAACAAACGGGCCTTTCCTTAAAAAATAAACAAGTATTGCCCTACACTAGTACACTCAAGGGCCTTTGGAGTTGCACTTGCTTGTTAGGTCAAACTTCTTGTATATCAAGTACATTGTTTTTTTTTTTCAACTACACTTAATGATAAACTCTATCTTCATAGGTAAAAAAGCACAAGTACGTAAACAACTTTAGGTATTCAATTATTTTCCTAAAATGTTGAATGGAGTTGTCAATTATTGAAGTGGTCATGCATTGCAATCTACACATGAAAAAAAAGGACACAACAATGACATACCGACAATCCTTATCTCTATCTACACATGAAGAAAAATACAGTCTTTTGTGTACTGTCTTCTTTGAAAGCTACAACTGGTAGTCTTTTGATTCGTAGATGGCCTTATACACAAAACATGCAATGCATATTGTTTTGCCTCATAGTTGTGTGTCCATGTGCTTCATACTTTAGGTTGTTATAAATATGGGCCACACAATAATATAAACATACAATAATGTTTAAATTTTCAGAATCCTACCTATCCTAATTGCAATGCAAGACAATATTAATTGGGTGATTATTAGTGTCCCGGGCTAAGCTTTTACTTAAATTAATACCAAGTGGACCCTTTCATTAATTAAGCAATCATTTGAATAAACTAAATATTAAATTTCTAGTTGTAAAACTAAAAGTTAACAAACATAAATTAATGAATACAGAATAGTACTCCCTGTGTTCCTGAAAGAGAGTTTGTCATTTTAGGTGTTCCTCTTCAATGGTTACTAACTTAAGGTCCGTTCCATGCACGGTAAGTCTAATATATTTAAGAAAATTAATTATATCTAACAAATTAAATAAAATTTGATAAAACATACAAATCAAATGTATAGAAATTATAATATCATAATCTATATTAATAGGAAAAGCAACAAATTATCATAAAAATGGATTTTTTTAATCTGCCCAAACTCGAGAATTTTTCAGGCGGGGCTTGATCTGGTCTAGTGGCCAAATTAGTGAATACTTATTTATAAATGCATTTTTAATAAACATCAAAAATCAATCGAACAACAAACTAAAATCTCCACTAAAATTATTAGCAAAAGTGCAAATATACACTAAATTACATATAATATATTACCTTTATACCTAAAAGAATCATTTGTTAAACACAACATTTATTTTATAGCTATACTATACTCTATAAATCAATTTGTATAATATGTACGTATAGTAGTATAATTTCATAAACAAACTTGTAGTTAACTCGAATATATAGTTATATTAAATTGAAATTGAAATATAGTATTAGCTCGAGGTATTTGAGAAAAAAAAAAAAAAAAAGTTTAAAGTAATTTCTTTAACATCTAATATATGAATCAATTTATTATAGCTTTTTTGGGAAAATCTAATAATACTCCAATTAAAAAAATAGTTAAAAAGGAGTTATAATATTTTTTTTTAAAAGAAGTTAAAATAATTATATAGATATATGTATATATATATATATATGTATGTATATATATATGTATGTATATATATGTATGTATATATATATATATATATATATATATATATATATATATATATATATATATATATATATATATATATATATATGTATGTATGTATGTATGTATGTATGTATGTATGTATGTATGTATGTATGTATACATATATATATATATACATATATATATATACACATATATATATATATATATATATATATATATATATATATATATATATATATATATATATATATATATAAAGGGGAGGGATCCGATAAGAACTCCACCTTATATAAGAACCCTTTCTTATGTAAAAACACTAATTATGTTCTAAACTTTTTCCTATGCTCTAAATTTTTTTCAACTTATGTTCTAAACTTTTTCCAGTATTCTAAAAATTTTCTTACTTATGTTCCAAATTTTTTTCAATAATGTTCTAAATTTTTTTTAACAATTATGTTCCAAATTATTTTTTTCAGCTTATATTCTAAATTTTTTTTCTATAATCTAAATTATTTTTTCAGCTTATGTTCTAAAGTTTTTCCTATTTTCTATGTTTTTTCTACTTATGTTCCAAATTATCTTTAATAATGTTCTAAATTTTTTTTTAATTATGTTCTAAATTTGTTCCTATGTTCTAAATTATTTTTTCAGCTTATGTTCTAAATATTTCCTATGTTCTAAATTATTTTTTTTCAGATTATGTTATTAATTATTTTTTCAACTTATATTCTAAATTATATTTCAATTTATATTCTAAATTATTTTTTCAACTTATGTTCTAAATTACTTTTCTTATGTTCTAACATTTTAGTTGCTTATGTTCTAAATTTTTGCTATCTTTTAAATTATTTTTCTTATGTTCTAAAATTTTCTTCTTATGTTCTAAATTTTTTTATATGTTCTAAATACGAAATTGTCAAAATTACAGAAATGCCATTACTAAAGGATCATTTTAGATGGTTAGATCAAAACTAATAAAGGGCTGAGGTTGGTTCTTATATAAGATTGGGTTCTTATATAGAGGAGGGTTCTTACATGAGCCTTCCTATATATATATATATATATATATATATATATATATATATATATATATATATATATATATATATATATATATATATATATATATATATATATATATATATATATAATTATGAACACCAAATAAAATAGAATATATATTTGTCATAAAGATAATATAAAGGATTTGAAATGATAAAATTAATTAATTATAGAATCAAATATTAACAAAAAATATAAAAGGTTAAAAAGAAAGGGGAGTTTTGGAGGGAAAAAACAGCACCATGATATAACACGTGTCACTCCCGGTGTTTGTTTTAGTATTAAGTTATTGGTTGATTGATGTTTGATAAATTATTGTCTAGAGTAAATAAATAATTTATCACACATTTCCCTCATATATAAATGTTTAACATTCAACTATCCCATTATAAAAATATTTGTATACTATCAATGAAACTTTATATTTCTAATTTCAAAGTTATTTTAATGCCTTTATACTTAATATAAAAGATATTTAATTATAGTTTTTCATTATCTTATTTTCCTTATTTACCGTGTAAAGCCAACAAACGAAACCTCCTTTTTCGGTAATGGAGGGAGTACCTCCATTTTTTATTAGTTGCCACAAACTAAGGGCATTCTTTGTATGACATAAATATTTCCTTTTTTTATAACTAATAAGAAACACAAGTAATAGGTTTAACGGTTTAATTGATAAATAGTTTTTGGGCCCAAGTAAGGTCCCCTTTTTCTCCCTTTTCCTTGCACAATTAGTGCGTAATGAGCGAGGAGTGATGACAAATACTACCTCCATTTTTTATTTTTATTTTTGTCTTTGTGCACTATTCACATAACTTAATTTTGACTTTATTTTGTGATTTAGTGTTAGATAAAAACATAGTTGTGTGCGATTTTGTTAGCTGCGTCTCAACGTCTAGTTTCTAAATATTAAAGTTTTATAATTTTTGCTCATACGCAATTAAAGATATTAAATTTAAAAGTTTGTGTTACCAAACATACCTAAGTGAAATGTGTCAATCAATAAAAAAAAACACCGAAAGTATATTATTGTCTATTATAAGCATATGATGTGGAATTGCTTAGATGGGAACATTGGGGTTTTGCTCATTTCCTATTGCCCTTTTTAAATGTACATACTCGTAGTTGAATCTATAAATAAGTTACATTAAAAAGAACTTTTAGAAGAGAGTGAAGGATGGCTCAAGTTGTTAGAGCTCCCTTTTTAATTCTAAGAGATCTTGGGATCAATTCTCATGAGCTGTCCTTGTGGCTCTCTAATCAACAACAACAACCAAAAAAAAAAAACTATTAGCATGAAAACAATATATATTTTCACTTACCAATTTAAAATAACTCTATCCATTTTCATTTTCTATAATCTCATGCTACCAGTCTTACTCTTGTTTATCCCTTTCCTACCCCTAGTCATATCCCTACCTGTAGTCTGGCTGTAGAAGTCGCAAAGTTTATTGTGTAGGGAACTCTTTCATGCATTTAATCTCGAATAAATGTTTGGTGAGAGATCATTTATAAAGTAATCACACTTGATAATGGAAACAACAGATATTCTTCTTCGTGTTGAATACCTTAATCTCATTAGTGGGGTCGGCTACATGAACCAATATGAGAACTTTTTAGGAGGCCACCCATCCTATTACTACTCTCAATCATTGTGGCTCTTGCCAAGTGATGTGTCAAAATTTTACACTAACTGTCACTGACCTACCGAAACCCTCCTCCATTATTTAGACTTGGGATTGGCAGCAAAAAAACCCACCTGATAATACTAATTAATTAAAGAACAAAACTTAGTTTTAGTTTTAGTTTTAGTTTCATTTTTTGCTTTTGGCTCAACATCTTAATTTAGACTACGCATTTTAGTCGGCGATAGTAACTATTAATATTATGCAAAACATAACTTAGCATGAGAAGATAATACACAGAAAATAATAATAAACTAGTGAGTAGCCCGGGCGTTGCTACGGGTTGCTACTGTTGTAGACGTGCAATCGATAAATTTTTTAAAAGACTTTTTAAAATTGTATAATAATTATTATTGTCAAACTAAAATTGAGTTTTTTTTTAGTATATTTTATTTTAATTGAATCTTGTGATTTGCACTTATATAATTTTTTTTGCATATTGATAATATACTTGATAATTGGCTTAGATGGTGAAATGGTTATTCTTGTTGTAAGAGATTGAGGGTTCGATCCCAAGATGACGTGGTGCAACAATAAAAGGGATTGTGTGGCACATCGACGTTCTTAGGAACACCTTTTAATATATATTAATTAATATATAGTATAGATGTAATAATAATATTATTAAACATACAAGACAAATTAATCTAATGATATTAGTGATCTTTTGTTTAATTTTGTTGGGCGTATAATCATTAATTTGCAAGTGACTTCTACTTTATTGTCTAAGACTTTAGACTAGTATGATTATTTGTTGGCTTAGAGGGGCGCATATTGCATAATGATTTCTAAATTAAAGTAATTAATACATAATTTGATGCCCTTAAATTGGGGATGTGTTATAAATTCTCCTCGTACATGTGCTAAACTTTGAGATTAAGATTCTAATAATAAGCTAATTGTCATGTGAAACCATGTGAAAAGTAAAGTGAATGTGGCCAATATTAATAATGTATAGTAGCAATAGGTGTGTCTCTTTATAAATCTATGTTATATGTACTTAACTGATGAACTTATTAACTCTAACTAATCCGACTACTACCTCCGTTACATATTAATTGCAACTTTGGAATATTTTATCTCTCACAAATAATCTCCAAAGTTGCAACTAATATGTATCGGAGGTAGTATTTTAAACTTACCAATACTTAGATGTTTAAATAAAATCTCTTCAAATCCTGAACTTTATTCTCTTATTCAGTCCCTTCAATTAATTAGCTATTTTCTAAATTCAGTCAGAAGTTAGAACAGAGTAATATATTAATCTGAATATAAATAATAATCAAGCAAGTAACAATAAAAATTGAAAGATTGCATGTACCATGTCATTGTAAAGTTTATATATTTTTTCACCCATACAGTTATAACCCATATTTTATCAAATTAATATATTTTGTTATGTAATTCCTCCAAAATACAATATCACTTTGATTAGCATAAGTACAATCTAGTCAGTACTTTTGTAGTTATTGATAAATTAAGGTATCCCTTATATGCCCTTTGCTTAACTAATATTAAGGCCCTCTACTCTTCGCCTTAAAAGTAATATTAAATAATAACAATGAGTTTAATTAGTTCAAAAAAAATAATTTCAATTTAATACAAATAATTTCAATTAGTATATATCAGTAACTTCAATTCATATTACAAATTAAATATAATAGAGTTTCAATAAACTAAGTTCTAATCAGTAAAATTAATTAAAATTTAACATATATAATTTTAATTCCATAAAAAATAGTTTCAATTTCGCAAAATTAATAGGAAATGAAACCAATAATGAAGGGATTTCTTTTTCACATTGTACTCCCTCTGTTATTTTTCAAAAACCCCACTTCCAAAAAACGATCGTTTTAATTTAAGTACCCCATTACTATATTTAGAAACCCCATTCACATTAAACTTTGTTTATTGATTTGCAAGAGTACGTATCTTTATAGCTCAATAAATTAGAGAACTGTTTACGGCAGACTAAGGACTGAGGAGTGTATTTCACTAATAATAATAGAAAGTCTTAGAGTACATCAACATGTCTTATGTTGAAGAGGATTAATCTATCTATCTATTACATACTAATAAAAACGAAATATAAATAACAATTGTTAATGATGTATTGAAAATTTTCCTTCTAAAAGTACTTACTTAATGAAAAAAATTGTATCTAAACGACAGCATTTGTTGTATATAAACAATAAATTCTTTCCAAAGATGTTAAACTGTTTTTATAACTATTACATGTAATTTAATATTTTCTCTTGCATGTTCTTATTTTTTATATACTCTACATTTAATTTTTTAATATTTGAATAATTTAAATATTTTCTCTTGCATTTTATTATTTTTAATATACTCTATATTTCTTAATACTTTAATCCTTATATTTATACAATTTTTATAATATTATTGTCAAAAGGTGGATGGAACTAGCTGAACAATAACACATTCTGAAAAGAAAAAACACAAATTTTTTAAAAAAGCGGGTGTTCAATAATGATATTGAATGGCGGATTTTAAGGACAAGAAAACTGTCCTGGGCACGTGCTTCATTATGATTTCCAAAATAAAAGAAAAAGAACTTTCTCTCTCCTTGATTTTCTCCTTCATTCACTCATTCACGCTTTCTCTCTCCTCGTTTTTCTCTCTCTAAAAACCAGTTAACTGCGGTTTCGAGCGATTTCTCTCTCCTCCATTGTTGCTTTTCGAGCTTTTTCGAGCTTTTTCTCACTTTTCTTTCACTTGTGAAGTTGTTATTCGCTTAATTCTGGTTAGTTTACTTATTTTTTTTTGAGATTTTTGTTAGTTTAAATTGTTTTGGTTCTTCGATTTTTAGGTTTTTTGATTTTGATTTTGTTTTCGTTTTTTGTAGTGTTAGTTTCAGCAATGGTGAAGAAGAAGATTACAAAGAAGGCTGTAGATGCTGAAAAAGGTGTGTTTCTTTAAATTTTTCATCATTTTTTCGAATTTTCAATTGAATTTTCGCTTATATATGTCGAATTAGTAGTGCATGTTACTTTTTATTATTCTGTTGATTTATTATGCATATTATGATAATTGAATTTCAATTTTGAAGTTATTATGTTTAATTTTGCTTTATTTTATTGTTCATTGTGATAATTGGTTCAAAATTTGATATATATGTGTTGTGGTGTTGTTACATGTTAAACAAATTTTGCATGTTTGTTTTCAGAAGTTTTATTCATTATTCTTCAAATTTTGATGTTAGGTTTTAGTTAGATTATGAGAATAGTATGCATATCTGCATTGTGTTTGTGTATATGTGTTTGAGTACCAGTAATATGTGCATTGTGCATTGTGTGTGAGTAATATATACATATGTTATTTATATGCATGACAAAGGTTATTTTATGCTTTGAAAAGGGTCACTTTATGCTGTGAAAAGGGTCACTTTATTCTGTCAAAAGGGTCACGTTTGTATTTAAAAGGGTTACTTGTTGTAGTTTAAAGGGTGACTTTATGCAGTGAAAAGGGTCACTTTATATAGTAAAAAGGGTTACTTTATGCTTGTTAAAGGGTTACTTTTTAGTTAAAAGGGTTACTTGTTGTATTTTAAGGGTGACTTTATGCAGTAAAAAGGGTCACTTTATTCTTTTAAAAGGGTCACTTTTTGCATTTAAAAGGATTTTTATGCATATATTCTAAATTTTCCCCTGAGTAATTTGTGAATTTGTAATTTATGGTTATCCTCTGTATTAATTAGATATAGGTGGTTCAATAGGTGGATATCGTTATAAATCGCCTTCAAGGGGAAAAGGAATGGGTAAAGAGCCTGCTAAAAAGAACAAGACAGCTCCTGAGAAGGACAAACCAGAGTCTAAAACTGTGAAGTCTAAAACTGTGAAGGCTAAAACTGTGAAGGCTAAAACTGTTCCTAAGAAGGCCAAAGCAGAGACTCAGAAGGATAAAGCAGCTCCTAAGAAGTCTAAAATTGTATCTAAGAAGACCAAAGCAGATGCTGATTTGCAAATAATTTCTGATTCTGATTCTGATTCTGATACTGTTGTGTAAGTATAAATGTTTTTTGTTTTGTATTTTTTTAATCATATATATCATGATTCTGATTCTGATTCTGATATTGTTTTACTTATATTATTATTATTTAGGGAAAAAAGACCCTTGATTGCAAGGTGCAGACCACACACATTGGAATTAATGATGAGTACTTTTAGTCCTAATCAACAAAAAGCTGTTGAAGAAATAGGTTTTGGTGGTTTATTACATCTGAAATTGAAAACTTTGAATCGTCAAATGCTACATTGGCTGGTTGAACACTTTAATGAAGGTAGCTGCATGTTCACTATTGCTGCTGGTAAAGAGTTTGTAGTTACTAAAAATGATATATGTGATGTCTTTGGCTTGCCTATGAGTGAGATTGTTGTTCCTGAACTTCAGAAGAATCCTGAAGAAGGTAGTGTAGATAAACGTATCATTCAGTCATGGAGACATGATTATGGTCTTACTGAGAAGCAACCTCTACATTTGTCAAAAGTGGAGTCTAGGATGGTTGATTTAGATGATGGTGGTGAAGAATTCAAGAGATGTTTTGTGCTACATGCTATGTCTAGCTTCTTAGCTCCTACTGCTAATAGGACTGTTTCATTGAAGTTGCTGAAGGCTGTGGAAAATGTTGATGAAATCAAAACATTTGATTGGTGTTCATATGTTTTGAAAAAATTAAAGAAGGCTGTTGTGAATTATAAGAATGATGAAAATGCTCAAAATGTAAGTGGTTGTTTGCTAGCTTTGCAAATTATGTATTTTCATCGATTAAATTTCCAAGGAGAAAAGGAAAGTAGTACCCTTCCTTTGATTCAACATTGGACTGATGCGAAGATTAAGAAGCGGATTAATTTGGAGATTAAAGCTAGTGATTTTGGGCAGGGACCATTGGATACCCTTACATATCCTGTTTCACATCCTGAAGTTAGGGATCCTGTAACTCCTGTTAAGCAAACTTGTGGTCAAGGGGCTTCTACAAGTGGTAGAAGTGGCCGCATTCTTGCATTTGATCTTCCAGAAAGTGTGATGACTGATGATGAAATGAAAGAAATTTCAACTGATGTAAGTGTTCTTTTTTTTTATTTTTTATTTATTTAGTTATTATCTCTTTATATGCTTTAAAGTTACCCTTTTTTTGCACTAAAGTTACCCTTTTTGTGCACTAAAGTTACCCTAAATATTCAGTTATAAGGGTTACTTTATGCATTTTAAAGGGTAACTTTATGTATAATAAAGGGTAACTTTATGCATTTAAAAGGGCAACTTTATGCATATATCATGAATTTTCATTTGTTTTTTATTTTTATTTTTTACATTTGTATAGTTTCTTATTGGTTCATATGTTATGTTTGCAGGCTGTTCATGAAACATTTCTTTTGGTCAAAAGAAATATGGATGTATTATTGTTGGTTCAAACACAGGGTTTTCAAACCTTGAGTGATATGATTGCTTCTCGCAGAACTGAATCATTATCCTCTGATGATCCTGTTGTACTTTCTCAAACACAACAGCTACTTTCTAATCCTCATTACCTGAAGCTTTTAGATGGTTTAATTGAGGAGTGTAACAAGATGAAGACTATTCATGAAATGTTTCGTGATTTTTATGAACCTGAAGGTCATAACAATGATGATCCTGATAATGAAGCTGCAGAAGATTTGAATTTGAATAGGTCTGAGAATGATGTCAATGGTAAAGGAAAAGGTGTTTTGATGAATAGGTCTGAGGATGATGCTGGGCCTTCTGTAGCAAATGCTTCTAGACGTATCGTCAGAGGCAATAAATCTTTTTGCTCACTCGACTGTGGGCCAGTAGGTGTGGATGTTCCTTTTCTTACTCTGTTTTTGAGGTCTAATGCTCGGATTTTCAAGAATTTGCCCAAGTTACATCAGGAAATTCTTGATTATTGTTTACTGAAGGATGATTCAATGATGAGGAAGTTAAGTGTCATTTTTTATGATAATTATATTTTATATGTTTTTTTTCCTTTATTTTTTTGTTTAATGCTTATCTTATTTTTTTATTGTTGCAGTGAGAATCTTGTTACTATTGGGATGAATTTTTTAATTCCAAGAGAAGACATGGTATCCCTGGTAGCTCCACTTAGAATTAGATGGTGCATCATTGATTGCTACTGTCTGTATTTGAACGAGAAGGCATGTTTTGATTCTGGTCCTCGAAAATTCTTCTTTGGTGTGAGGCAAAGTGTAAGTAATTTGATTTTTTTTTTTATATATGCACTAAAGTTACCCTTTATGTGCACTAAATTTACCCTTTATGTGCACTGAAGTTACCCTTTATGTGCACTAAAGTTATTATCTTTTTATATAAACAAGTTCTCATACTTTTAATAGTTTGCATTCTTGCATGTTTGTGAAAACATTGGCAAAGGTGAAGTTTCACAAGCTGTTAATGATTTGCACGGTTTATGGGAAGGTTGGGTGAGCTATGAGAATCCTGAATGTGATATTATGGATGCTGAACTGGTATATTTCATGATAAATTACTATCAAAACTTTAAAAAAGTTCTGTTTTGTGTTAATCTGTCTAAATCAGTGTTTTAATTTTTTCTGTTTCAGATATATTTTCCTGTTCTTATTGAGAATCACTACATTTTGTTTGTTATTGATCATACAAAAGAGGTGGTATATTATCTTGACAATATCATCTGGCGTGATGATGCTCTTGAATATACCAAAGAATTGTCTTCACACTTGGTATGTTTATGTTGATTCATTGTTATGTTTCTGTTTACTTACTGTTTCCATTTAATTTTTTTTTTCTTTTTTCTTGTTTTATTTTATTCTAAACTTTTATATTTTATGTCAGTGTGATCAAATGGGTGGTTTTCTCGGATAAAGAAATCATCCAAAGAGTGTTCAGCTACCTTCTTATAGGTTTCAAATTGTTGAGTTGGAATGGAGAAAAGAAAAGGTTGACAATTTGGACTGTGGGGTGTTTGTCATGTATCACATGCTCCATTTTGTTGGCGAATCGTTCAAATTAAATGAACTCAAAACAGTAATTATTCATCTATTTTGTATGTAGTTTTTCCCTTTCTAATGCTTTTATTAATTACATATTGATAAGTTTTTTTTTTCTGTTGTGAGATTATTGGGAGAAAATTTCTGCGAGGTGAGATCTGTACGACACTGGTGCTGTGTGATTTGAATGAATCTAGGAATGATGTGTTGTCAGAATTAGAGAAGTTCAATGAGAAGAAGAAAGATCCTGCTTACTGCCAGGAAATTGAAATGAGAAGAAAGGATGCAATTGCTGCAAAGAAGAAGAAAGATAATGAAGAAAGAAAAATGGCAGCTGAAGTAGAAGCAAAGGCAGAGGCAGACGAAGAGAATCCCAAAGGAAAAAGGGCAAAAAAGAAGACAGACAAGTACACTCCTTCTAAAGGGTGAAATAACTGTTAGAAGCAAAGGTTTTTTAGGTCTAGGAGCATTTTTTGAACAATGAAAAAACTTAATGTTTGTGCATATACATCAAGTTAAATGATGTAATTAAACTTAGTGGTTAGTTTTTTGTTCTTTTGGAATACTGATGTATGTGCATACATTAAGTAAATTGAAAGGTTCTTGTGTATGTTTTTTGGGGTCACTTTTGTGCATAAAAAGGGTTACTTTGTGGCGTAAAAAGGGTTACTTTTTATATTTGATAAGGTATACTTTTTTGGGTAGATAGGGTAACTTTTATGCATGAAAAGGGTAACTTTTATTGACAAAAGGGGTAACTTTTATTACTTGAAAGGGTAAATATTAACAAAGAAAAGGTTAATTTAGTGGATAGAAAGGATAATTTTTTTGGATAGATAGGGTAACTTTTATGCGTGAAAAGGGTAACTTTTATTGACAAAAGGGGTAACTTTTATTACCAGAAAGCGTAACTTTTAGTGGATATAAAGGATAACGTTTATGCATGAAAAGGGTCACTTTAATTCATGAAAAGGGTTACTTTTATATGTTAAAAGGGTAACATAAGTTGATGTTTCCAAGAATTAAATATCTGCTAATAAAAGTGTCAATCACATTTTTATTAAACTTGTCATAGAGTAAAAAAACAAAAGAAAAATAGTTTAACAATACAAGGTATATTAATTTCGAAAAAAAAAATGTTCAAAAAAAGATTTTAAAAGAGTCGTAAGTTAGGTGTCTTTGATCCAAATTCTGAATTTGGAGGTGGCAGTGCTGGTTTTCTTTTTCTCTTGCTTTTTTCAAGTCCTCCTTTTGCTCTCTTGCTTCTTCCTTTTGTTACAGCCCTTTTAGGATCAAGTATTTGTGGTACACTTGTGCTTGTACTCGATGCTGAAGAAACGTCAGTATTGCTTTGAGTGCTGTCTGCCACATCAGGAATGTTAGAAGCAGCTTCTGCACTTTCTTTCTAAGCAGCAATAGCAAGTAAGTCTTCCACCATTTTAAGACTGTTTCTGAAGCTTTCTTCCATAAATGCTCTTGTGTCTTCATTTTCTTGACTTTTTAAGATTAGATTGTAGTATTTCCTCATCATTGTTTGCCTCCATGGAATATATTGCTGTTTAGGATCCTGATTCTTCAACCTATCCCATACCTCTATTTTTGCAAACTTAGTCCATCTTTTTGAAACATACTTATCTGGTATTCTTGTTACTGAATGAAAATGTAGAATTCTGATGCAATGATAACATAACCATCCAGATGCTTCAAAATTTTTGCAAGTGCACCATACAGTTTGGCTCTCATGTATATAGTTTACTTGATGTGCAGACCATGGCTTGTCTTCTAGTGTAACTTGATAAAGTAGGCATTCTTCATTACTGCCTAACATCTGAACAGTTGTTGCCATAGAGTATCCAAACTCCTCTTCAAAATCTCTAAAGAGTGATAAAGTGAAAACCTGTACATCAAAATCATGTAGGTTCATTTAAATTGCCATATATTAGGTGTAATTTATGTAGTTGTCAGTTAACTTTTTACCTTTGCAGCATGCTTTAGCATTCCAGAGAGAGGCAATGAAGTGAATGCTATTGACTTGCTACAGGTAAACTCATCATATTTCTCTGTGCTTCTCCAACGATTGGTTGTCTTCTTAAATATGGTATAAAATTCTGTCAAAGTAGTTGCTTTACTTGCTCTGAATCCTATAGCATGATTAGTGCTTTCACTCCTTTGTGACGATAAGATTCCTGCTGAAAAGAAATCTCTACTAAGGGCAGGACACCATTTGTCTTTCAACTCATACACTCTTTTGTACCAAGAGTGTTCTGTCAACTCATATTTCTGCAACATTGCCTGCCACTTTTCTTCGAATTCTTGTTCTGTCACACACATCTTTAAGCACTGGTTGAATGCAAATTTGAATTCTTTGTCTTTTTTAAGAGCTCCAAATCTGGTTATGGCATTTTGCTCCAAATGGCATATACAAAGTCTATGCCTTGTATTTGGAATCACCTGCATTGAAAATAAAGGGGTCACTTTATGGTGTTAAAAGGGTTACTTTATGCACTAAAAAGGATAACTTTATGCAGATAAAAGGGTAACTTTTATGTGAAAAGAAAAACTTTATTGTCAGATCTCAAATCTGTAAGATGTCAATATAAATCTTTTACCTCCAGAATTGCATTTGCCATTGCTTGATCCTAGTCAGTGAATATTGAAGTTGGTTTTCTATCCTCCATAGCTTTGAAGAAGGTTTGTAATAACCACACAAATGAATCTGTTGTTTCATCCCCAATAAAAGCACATGCAAACATACAATTATGCCAGTGGTTATTTATGCCAACAAATGGAGCACATATAAGATTATATCTGTTGGTTCTGTATGTTGTATCAAAGACAAGAACATCTCCATATATCCTATAGTTTTCTAGCATCATTGAATCTCTCCAAAAGATATTGCAAATTCTTCCTTCTTTGTCAAACTTCACTCTAAAAAAGAAGTTTGGATCCTCTGATTGTTCTTGACTTAAAATGTTCACTAAAGTTTGAGCATCTCCAGCCTCAATTTGTTCCATTCTTAACCTTGAGCAGAAATTCAGGTGATCTACAACACTATGGCCTACATTCTGTTCTCCTCCAGCCTCTGTAGCCATGTAATAGTAAGTGTCCATTGTAGTTAAACCTGAAGATTTCATTGTTTTGATTGCTTCAGCTTTTTCCTCTGTCATTTTTCTTTCAGAACGATGCAAATAATGCCACTGTGGCTTTGTTAGCTCGTGGTTATGCTGAATAACATGAGACACCACCTCAAACTGTCCTTCTTTATTCACTTTTGCTCTTATGCATGCCTTGCAATTTGATCGTGTAATGGCTACTTGTCTTGGCTTTCTTGCTTTTACATTTACATCCTCTTCATCGACCATTTCAACTAACTTTGTTTTCTTTTGACCTGAATGTCTCTTTCCCTCAGCAGAACACACATAGTTTTTCTCAGTTACTATTTTTGTGTGTTGTTTGAATCTAGTTGTATGTTTTCTTATTGAAAATCCCAGTATAGCAGCATGTTTTTCATACAATTCCAAAATTTCTTCAAAAGTTTCTCTTACCACACCAACAAAGGATCCTCTAAGATCTAAACCAGAAGCATCAATTGGATTTGTATCTGTTATTTAATACAAACAAATCAGATAATAACTACAGCCAGCATAAAAAAGGGTAACATTCGTGTGAAAATAGGGTAACTTTTATGCATGAAAAAGGTAACATTTAGGCATTCAAAGGGATACTTTCTGCATACAACTTGAATTTTCAGCATAAAATCTGAGTGTAACATTTGTGCATAAATAGAGTCACTTTTAAGCATGAAAAGGGTAACATTTAGACATTCAAAGGGTTACTTTTTGCATACAATCTGAATTTTCAGCATACAATATGAGTATAACATTTGTGCATAAATAGGGTCACTTTTAAGCATGAAAAGGGTAACATTTAGGCAATCAAAGGGTTACTTTTTGCATGCAATCTCAAAAGTTCTGCATTCAATCTGAGGGTAACATTTAGGCATAAATAGGGTCACGTTTATGCATAAAAGGGTAACAATTATGTATTCAAAGGGTTCTTTTTTGCATACAATCTCAAAAATTTATAGAAATTACCTTCAGTTGCATTTGTTTTGGTTGTTTGTTCTGAATTTGAATCAATTGATTTATCAGGAACCACTTGATTTTCAGCATTATGTATTGCGTCTTCTGCATTATCAATTGCTTCTGCATTATCTGGATGGTTGAATACTGGTACGAATTCATCTCCAAAACAATAAGTTTCTTCTTCTTCTATAATCGATCGATTTAAATCGATTTCAAATTTAGTCTCAACTTGCCTCTGTTTTTGTAGCAATTCGTGAATGAGATTGCTGCATTTTGTTGTATCGAAAGTCGAATTCTCCATTGATGATCGATTTCTGCAATTTGTATGTTATCTCACCTTTTTTCTCCTCGATTGATGATCGAATTCTTCTATTTGTGCATTTTCTCACCTTTTTTCTCCTTTATTGATGATTGATTTCTGCAATTTTTGCGTTTTCCAACCTTTTTTCTCCTCGATTGATGATCGTTTTTTGCAATTTCTGCGATTTTTCACTTTCTCTCTCCTCAATGGATGATCGAGAGCTGCGTTTTCTCACTTTCTCTCTCCTCCATTGTTCTGCGTTTTTTTTGATTTTTAGGTATAAATTTCCGCGATTTTAAATTCCGTGATTTAAAAAAAAAAAAAAAAAAAAAAACAATAAAGAAGTTGCACGTGAGAAAAACCCGATGTACAGTAAAAATACTGTACACCGGGTACATGCAAATGGAATTGTTTGACTTTTGTATTAATTGCACCATTTTCATACTATTTTACTTTCCTTACTTTTTGCATGCAATTATCTTACCTTCATTAACATTTAAGTACAAAACTAGTTTGATGCCCGAGTAATGCCCCGGGTCATTTTTTTTTATATAAAAAACTATAGTAAACTGTTTTTAAAAATAACTTTAATAAATTAAAGAGAAATCTATTGATAGTTTTATAATTCTTTTGAAAAAAAACATTTTTTTTTATAAAATTTATTGAACATTAACAAAATTCATTATGAAATATGCAGTAACCTAACTTTTATACTTCATATTAGTTTTTTTTATCTGTTAAATGAATTTTTATTTACCATTATTATAAATTTCTTCAAAGTATAGATGAGCAAATGAAAGAATGAGGATTAAAAAATTAGCATTTATGAACATTAATTTTTTGTGAGGGAAAATTGATGATTAGTTTTAATATGACATGAATCATATGACCTCACATCATTTATCAATTCATGACGACACGTGGCAAAAATGATGACACGTGGTATGATTACAATTCTTGTCTTGGGTTTTAATACTACATGCTATATATATATAGATTCATCACTTTAGCTACATGCTACACTTGGACTAAAGATGGCTTTGGGGTGTCGGGTCGTGCCTCGTGTCAGGCCCACACGAGGCACGACCCACACACTATGGGTTTAATTGGGCCCGGCCCACGAGTTTCGTATCATGTCGTGTCGGACCAAAGTTTTCAAAAGATAGGCTTGTGTACCGCCCAGGCCCACGTGCCTTTGTGTTGGGCTTGCGTGTCTGAGCAAATTGCATTGAATTTAGCATGCTTTGTGGTGTCGTACCTTATCATGCTTCTCCAAAATAAAGGCGACCCAAGCCCAGCCCACACGCACAGTATTATGCCATACTGTGCTTTTTTCGTACTCGTGTCGTGCCGTACTTTGTTCGTGCTAGGCCGTGTCGAGCTTCAGGGCGGCCGACCTAGTGCCATCTTTAACTTGGACAAATCGTTGTATATTCACACCGTTATATTCCTTCGTTTAATAATAATTGAGACACCACAACGCAATACTATATCATTTTCTTAATATCTCCTACCGTAAAACGTTACACATACATTGAATGTATGTGGCTCCCACATACATTGTGACATGACAGCATTTCATTGGTTAGTAAAATAGGCCCCAAAATCCACTATATATGAAACTTTTATTTGAATTTCAAATAAATTTTTGGTTTAAAATTTGAATTTCAAATATTTTTTTGTCATTTCCAATGTAAATAATAAATAATAATAATAATAAAAAAAATCTTGTCATTAGCTAAGTCGTATGTACATCGTGCTGGAAGCAAAATTCTGTCTGAAAATCTCATATTTTGACATTAGCAAAGTCGTATGTACATACAAAGAGCTTAAATGCTTAATGACAATCATATACTCCCTCCGTCCCCTTTTGATAGTTCCTAATGGGCAAATTTCAGTCCTAAAATGTTCACCCCATTTGCTTTTTCCAACAACTATTAATATTAATTTTTTACCAGAATTCTCTCCAATTTGCAACAATACTTGTGCAAATTTAGATTTCCCATGTAAATTTTGTTTTCCCATGTATTTTTATTACTTTCTCTCTCTACTTTTTGCATACCCAATGTTAATTTACTTTTTGCAATGTACTTTTACTATTCTTATTTGTGCTTATTAATTCCCGTAAAAAATGTCCATAAAGGACTATCAAAAGGGCACGGAGGTTGTATCATGTGTTGGCTTTAGACTTGGTTGAAACAAAAAAACAATATTGCTCGAAATGATGAGAAGATGGGCAGTGAGCTATATTGTCATTATTAGTTACTCCTTCTGTCCCCTTTTAACAGTCACTTATGAGTATTTTTCACGGAAATTAATAAACACAAATAAGAATAATAAAAGTACATTGAAAAAATAAATTGACATTGGGTATGCAAAAAAGTAGAGAGAGAAAGTAATAAAAGTACATGGGAATACAAAATTTACATGGAAAAGTTAAATTTGCACAAATATTGTTACAAATTGGATGGAATATTAGTAAAATTTTAATATTAATGGTTCTTGGAAAAAGCAAATGGGGTGAACATTTTGAGCTAAAATTTATCCATAAGGGACTATCAAAAGGGGACAAAGGGAGTATTTTAGAAATAAAAAAACCTTGTTCGTTTTCAAAAGTCAAGACCATGAACTACAATGGTCGCCAACGAAGATGAAAAAAAAAACATAAAAAAGTTAAATCCAAAAGATAATGTGTAATACAGTTTGTGGTTTAATTGAGTTAATCTTCATCATTTAATCATCTACAACGAGCAATTGAAAGTAGTGTTCTTCTCCTTTTACTATTGAACTATTAAAATTGGTCATCTGCTTTTTTTTCTTCCCATTTTCTATTGAATTTGGAATTGTGTAGAATTATTAGAAATACAATAATATTTAAAGTAACAAAAGTGGTCAAAGTCGTATTCGTTAGTAAAAAAATAGAGAGTCAAATGACCACAAAAATGGCTGAAAAAGATAAAAGGTCGGCGAAAATGGAAAAAAAATCCCGATAATATTAAACACTTGAACTTACTAATTTATTTAGTAACGCTAGCAGATTGTTTAGTAACACAAGCAATTATGTTTGGTAACCAAATATAAGAGATGTAACACTATTTATTATTAACAAAAAAAAAAAAAAAAAAAAAAAAAAAAACCTACAAATGTCGATGTACTGTTTATCTTGCAATCTTAATTACTAACGATGAACATAAATTTGAACCGATGGAATATTGTGTCCGAGTTTGATCCCTCATGAGAATGTGAGTTACCCTTTTTCCAAATTTTATTTGTCCTTACCCTCCAATTGATATATACAAAGATAGTAACAAATAATTGTCCTTACCCTCCAATTGATAAATCTCAATAATTTTTCAAATTTGAATACTATAAATAGACCATAGTTATAAATTTCAAAGCAAACTAGTCTTTTTCCACATATTTAATATGAGTAAATTTTTTGTTTAAAATATAATATGAGTAAACTAGTATACGTAAATATGATAAAATCAAATAAAAAAAATCGAACTAGCTTATTTAGTAACGCAAATAAAAAAGATTAGTTATAAACACACAAGAGTATTTAGCAATAAGTGATAATAATTTGTGTGTAACCTTGGCTTTTGTAATTTCATGTTAACTCTAATTATTTGATTAAAAACCTTCAAGAAATGAATAAAACCTCTAATGTATGAATTAATCTGTACAACACTTGATAATTGTATAATTCTAGCAAACACTTATTTAATTTTATATAGTTCCTTATATGTAATAAACATATAATCTGTACTTATTTGGTATGTTTGAAATTTTGTAGTAACAATAATGGCAAATTACTAACACTTCTTTAAAAAAAAAAAAGTTAACAAACATAGTAAGGTTAAAATTGTCCAACTTCATAATTCTTTGAAGATATATCGATATGGATGTCTATAAAAAGATATTTAAAAAAAATAATTACATTGGTTTTTTTATAATAAATTTGTAATTTGTACTTTGTAAAATATTGTCAAATGAAGTACTATTTAATTCTTATAATAAACATCTCTCTTCATTAATGACGTTGACTAGGATGCTATTTTCTTAGTAACAAAATTGAATATTTTAGTAACCTAAATTTTTTTTTTTAGTAACAAGAAAAATTATTTGGCGCCAGTGAAATTTGTTCTGCCTTCTTATGGTAAATGGCGTCAAAAACCAAAAACTTTTCCCTCTCAATTTTCCTTCTCATTTTTTCAGGTTGTCAATTTTTAATTGATAATGTATGTTGGGACCACATACATTCAATGTATGTGTATCATTGTCCATCTCCTTACCCATTGCTATGCCTATAATTTAGTGCAATATTTGTAAGATAATTATATGAAACGATGGTAAGATTAAGGGCATGTTCACATTTATTTAATTTTAGTTCAGTTTAGCTCTAATCAGTTCAGTTCAGTTCAGTTCAGTTCAGCTCTAATCAGTTCAATTCAGTTCAGCTCCTAATTTCCCTCTCTCAAAAAATATTCATTTCAGCTCAATTCAGTTCAGTTCAGCTCCAATCAGTTCAGTTCAGTTCAATTTAGCTCCAATCAGTTCAATTCAATTTAGTTCAACTCAATTTAGTAAATGTGAATAGGCCCTAAGACATTCAATGAACTCAAATGGATATTATTATTAGATTTTGCAAAAATGCTAGTAGAAAAGAAGTACAATAAAATATTAAAATTAACATATCCTGATATCCCATGACATACTCCCATTAGCACGTGCTATGAGTGCTATCCGCATGCACTATGCTTGAAAAAGGAAACGACCTAATTTAAACCTCTACCGTCAACTAATCATAAAGTCAGTGATGCAATTATCTACCTTGAAATAGTGAAAAATGAGAAAAAAGAGTGAATAAAACCTATGAAAGCCAATAATACAATCGTCTACAGTCTCACCATATCTTTTGCTCAACGTTTATCACAAAAAACCAATATTCACTTTAATTTAATAGGTTGGAAAAAGTAGTAACGAATTTCATTTAATCTGGTCCATAATATGAACTAAGTAAAGAGAAAAGCGCAAAATAAGATGGGCCCAAATTATAACTTAATAAATCTTTGTAAACCGAAAGTTGAGATCTCATGCACACTACAAATGAAGGGAAAAGTTTAGGGAAAAGTTTTGTATACATCTGGTTTTCAGTAATTTACTGTAAATCGGATATACTGTTGTCAGATTTAGTGTCACTTTTGTCAAATTTAGTGTCACTTTTGTCAAATTTATCAATAAAACATAAATAACTCTTATATGTGTCAGGGTAACTTTTGTGCGTTTTAGTGTAACTTTTGTACATTTTATTGTCACCTTATAACGGATGTTCAGTAATTTACTGAATATCCGTTTTATTTAAAAGTTTGTGAAAGTTTAGTGATTGTACTAAATTAGGCACAATTTTAAAATGTGCTAAGAAATATTGGAAGATCAAACCTACTACGGAGAAACTACTAAGGACAAGGGATATACTTTGTTTGCCTAAACACACCAAACACGCAACAAAACGTGGCATTATTTAAGAGCACGAGTATGTAACTTAACCAACCGCGTATGAGCATTTTAAGAAACTCAAGTCAAACTTACATATTTTGTTTTTTATTGTTTTTGTTTGATGATAACAATTAGCTCGTGTATGATGATAATATGATGGGTTACCAATTGAAGTGATTGGTCTTGTTTAACAAAAGTATTAGCTTTGCAATTTCCTTGGAAGGGGGTTATGTGTCCATTCATACTCCTTTGTAAACTCGGTCAACAATTCAAAACACATTCTAATAAATCTTTATCTTGCTTTGAATTCCCTTACTATAAACTCATAGATGTACCAAATACATTAATCACAATACTAGATGTACCAGAACGTAATGCTAAATGCAACATAATTGTCGAGTGTGCTTTCTCCTCCAAAATGGTCATCTAACCAGTTATCGAATCCATTGACTTCTTATTCAACGGTGTCCATAGCCCTTGTTACCTCAACAAAGCCCATATCTTTATTTGCTACACACTAAAACTATTCCTTTTCGACTCCTAAATTTGACAATTTTCATATTCAAACAAGATTGCTATCTTTTTCACTAGAATTAAACCCTACGTCCTTATCGAATCAAAGCTCTTGATACCAATTTGTTATAACAGATGGACGAGAGACAAGGGAGAGAAGCCAACTACTAGAGCCCAAAGAAATGTTTTATTGTAAAACTAATTAGTAATAGGAGAAGTAACTCGCTTGAATTATAAACTGAAAGTCCTTTGCTTTCTTTTTCAATTTGGGACAAGTACAATTATACTTGAGGGATAGATTGTTATGTTCAAGTAGGAGTATGGTTGTCCCACATTAAAGCAAGATACTCATCCTATTGTATTGCCAATTAGTTTTGGGATTGAATCTTGCTTTGGTATGGACTTCTGGGTCTCTCCCCCAATATGTTATAATACCTTTTATTATTCAAATTTATTTGTTTAATGGGTGAAATAGTGAATGTATTATCTAATTCAAGAGATCGTAAAAGGTAAAGAAAGAAGACATTAATTAGTGAAGAAAAAAAAAAGTAAAATGGACACTCCAATAAGTATGAAAAGTTAGACTACTTTGAAATTATTTTGCCATAAAAGAGTCAAAAACAATAAATGATATACTACTTCCGGTCCAAGTTAGTTGCAAGTTTGGGGTATTACTTGTGAGATATAAAATATTCCAAAGTTGCAACTAACTTAGACCGGAAGTAGTAAACAAAATTTAATTTTGGAAGTTAGAGTACCACCTCTCATCCTAGTTGATCACTCACAGCTTGTATCACCTTATAGACGTAGTTATAATGCGTATAGTTTCTATGTGAATCGATTATGTCAAATACTTATCAAGTATCTGCCTTAGATAAAGTTAATAGTATAATAATAGTAGTAATAATAATGATAATTTGGAAACTAATCAAACAAAAAGCTTAAAAACATGATTTTAAGGTGTCAAGCTATGAAAGAACAAAGCCCTACAAAAAAGAATATTCCTTAGTCATTAATGTAGAGGTGTATCTTTTATATTTTTCGAAATAAAAAATTAGAAAACATAAGGGTATGTTTGGATGAAGTAGATCATTGCCTAACCTAACTATAAGGTTCAGTTTGTAATGCAGGATAAATGAGTACTTTTCGTCGAATAAATTGTGACTAGAATCACTAGATAATAACAACATTCATTAATATCCTAAATTTCTCTACGTCCGCATGTTCACTATTATTGTAATTATACAAATAAAGTAGGCACTTTGGCAATAGTTTTATACTTAAGGGATAGGTTGTTGACCAAATGTCATTGATGATGTTGTAAATAATTAAAGAAAACATTATGATTGTATCATATAAAACACATAATCGATCTTAGCTAGATATCGAAAGTTCAAAACTAAGATTGAGACATGAGACCTTGTGACATGTTATTGCCTAATCACAAATGGGACTCGGATAAATGAATAAAAAATAACATAATATTAAAACAGACACTAGGTATGACATGCGTCATTTCTTGGTGTTGTTTTTTTCCTCCAACACTCCCCTATTCTTTTTTAGCAAAAATTTGAATTTTTGGCATATTATATAAATTGTATTTTTTTTTTATTTCGTGTTTAATTTACTTAAATAGTTACACGAGATTTTGAGACCTTTTAGGGCCTGTTCACTTCAACTTAATTAAAGGAATAAGCTACACCGTTTTTTTATTTTTTATTTTATTTTATTTTTTTTGACCGGAATAAGAATATAAACATTGAGTTAGTTATTGACAAAATAACAGAGCCAAAAATACAACATTGGGGTTTAATGGAAAAAATTATTAATTAAGTTAGTTTTCCATTCGTTAAGTGTTTCTTAAATAGTTTTACCAAGTTTTAACTTTTTTTCCTTCAAATAAAATATGAACTATTACTAAAACAAGTCAGGCTAACATCGATCATTTTTTGACATATGTCAAACTATCTTTAAAAAAAATCCCACCAATTAAATATATGATTTTAGTTGTACGTTTTTTTTTTAAAAAAAAAAATATTTTTATAAATACATTGTATAAATATTTTTATAACTAAATTTATTTATTAATAAAAAGTCATACGACATCTACAGCATAATTTATTTGCGAATCACATATCATTAATGTAATATTACATATAATGTATACTAATTTAAAATATATTTAACACACCTAATTAAAACTAAAATTTTTATTCTCAATTGTAACATTAAAAAAAATTTTGTCTTACTATTTCATTGATCTCTCTTATATAATTGCATTTGTTTAATTTATTCCATACGAGTTGCCTCATTTTTAAGTTATAACACAAATTAATTATGATAAAATTAAAATTATAATAACCGTGCATCGCACAGGCGCTTATCTAGTAAAAATTCTAAAATAGGCTCAGCTTTTGATGTAACTAGATTAGATCCCGTGCCATGCACGTTATTTGATTTCACTATTGTTTATAATTTAATACAATATTTTTAGAAAAACATAAATAATTTATTTTGTATAATTCATGTGGACAAAATATATAACCATAGTATTTTTTATGTATATAATGAAAATGAAACATGAAATAAAATGGTAATAGAGTGAACTAGACAAATAAAATTTAAATTTTAATGATAAATTAATATCGTTTTTCTTTTTATCAAGTATTTTAAATTTGTATATTAAACACTATGGGATTGTAACATAAACAATTATTATAGTGTATTTAATACAATTTGGGATACTGGAAAACATATATAATTTATCGTGCTTTTGATATATAAATAACAGGTAGTCATATTCTAATAAGAAATTAAAACATTTTAAAATTTCTATATAGAGAATACATGAATATCAAAAGAAAGAAAAGGGAATAATAGTAATAGTAATAATAAAGTATGAATCAATTATTTATAAAACGCATCATTTTTAAATTTTTGTTACAAAATTATTGCATATATAATATTTTGAAGACTTGAAGGAATAAACGACAAAAGATTAGAAAATAATATATACTCCTTACATATACAAAGTAATAGACATTAGAATAGTTTAAGGATGAACATTGGACCCGCCGCAGGGATTGGGATGAAAATTTTAGGTGGGGATGGGGATGGGGATGGGGATGGGAAGGCCAACATCCCCCCCCCCCGCCTCGCCCCTTTGACATCCCTAAGCGTGACGGCAGACATTGCCGTTTCACGACCATTAGCGACGTGACACGGTAAAGACGCGTGACCTGCCCCCCACTGGATTCTGTAAGCAACATCTGTGACCAATTCAGCAGCATAAGAAACGAATGTCATTTGACGGTAAATTATATCGTGTCGTGGCAAATGGCCACGTGGCACGGTGTATGTGCGTGTCCTGCACACCTCAAGAACTTTCCCAAGGAATTTTCATGCAATATGCCATGCATCTTGGACCAAGTTTGAACGATTTTCCGCAGCTTTTGACAGTTATCTCTTCACAGAAATCTCGCGGAATATTCTAGCTGATATTTAAATGGTACCAAAATTAACATTCTGCCCCTAGTAAGCATTAAAATCACATTTTTGATATTTTAAGCACCTAATATGGTCGGATGTATTCGGCTTGAAGGTCCAACCATCTACAACCCATGTTCAGGGACAAGCAAACCATATACAGCCCATGTTCGGGGACAATCAAACTATCATCATTTCTTTCGTGATCATCTCCCAAGCGAAGACGATTCAAGGCGCAAGGTTCTCGATACACAAAGACTTGCAATCTTATAATTACAAATTTTTCGTCAAGCATGGAAAATTGTTGGTCGTTGCCACCTCTCAAGGCGAAGAATTCAACGATTATATCATCTATCGACTTTCTTCAAGCATGGAAAGTATCTCAACCGGTGGGTTTCTTCAAGCATAGATAACTGCCAAAATCATCTGTCGGCTTTCCTCAAGCATGGAAAGCATCTCAACAATTTTTCTTCAAGCATAGAGAGCTACCAGACTCCTTTGTCACCGATACATTGGTGTCAGATACCGTCGAGTATATTCGTCACCGACACACTAATGTCAGATACGCATTATATTCCCTTTACTCTTTTATCTGTGGAACTAACATTTTTCTACAAGTATCGACGTATACAGAGTGATTTAGGGTCGCAAACGTCTTAAATCATTTTCCGTCCCTATCGACTACTTTGACTATCTTTTTCGAAACTGTCGTTTCTACAAACTCAGTCAAAGTAGGGGCTTCTGTAGACACCTAAAAATGTCTCCCCAAAACCAAACGCAATGATGAACAACCTTTCACCGCCATTATTGGTCGGGTCGAGTATTTAATCCCGAGAGTGCTTAAAACCCATGTTCAATCCAACTCAGTTCATAAAATAGTCAATGGATCAGTCCTAATGTTTAGTCAAAGCATGGTCCAATTTGTATTTTGGCCCGAACCCTTTTTTTTTTATTCATTTCGTATTATTTATTAATTGAGCCCAATTAGTGAATAATAAACTTAAATAGCTCGAAAATATTAAACGACACTTGAAAATACTGAGCTTAATTAGGATAAAAATGAATTTGGATGCAAATCTAGGAAATCTGTGCACCGTGACACGGCGCCACGTGCCGTGCCACAGCGGATATTGCCGTGTCGCGGCAATCTGTACCGTGTCACGGTACAAATGCATTGACACGGGATGATTTCGTGTTTTCTCCGTGTGTCACACTTCACGAGTTTTATCATTTTCTGGATATTTAGGTTTAAATTATTTGCCGCGCCGCGGTATGTTTCACCGTGTCAAGGCGCCCATTGCCGTGTCACAGCAGACTATACCATGTCATGGCGCCGTAAAATTAAGGTTTCATCATTTTAGAGTTCCATGTGTTCCCTCTGCTCATTTTCCCTATAAATACACCCCTCATTTCTGCAATTCACGGAATCAATTAACTTTGACTTCTGTCTTCTATGCTCTAGACTAAACACTAGCCTTCCATGTTCTTCAAAAATACCTTCCCTAAGCACTCTTTAGAGCCCGTACTTTACCCGAGGTTCAGTCCTTAAACCAAGGCGTGAAAGGTAGAACTGTTTGAGGTTTTGGCCCCAAATCAACTCTATTTTTTAATTATATCATTGTTTTTTTTATTAATTTTTCTTGAAGTTACTAATGCGTTTATTGTTTTTATAGTTGCCAGCAAGCAAAATCAAAGTAAGGAATTATGTTCTTTTTATTTCTATTATTTTTCTAACGATTCTTATATTGTTGGATTATTGTTAAATTGCTTCCAATGTTAATGTTGTTTATTATATTATATTTCTTATCATCACCATGTTGCATGTTAAAGGGAATATGTATTTGAAAATCACGACTAATAAGATAATTTGGACAACCGATTTAGGTTCCTTTGATCTTGTTATTTAATCAAGTGATCACAAATATTTTAGAATTACGTGTGCATTAATATTCAACCAATTTAGCTTCATAATAGTTTGGAGCGAATTGAATATTTTGTTTGTATGCCTTTGAGATAACATGAATTTATTTTCACTATAAGAATCGAGTAGAGGCCAATACGGGCGAATGTGACTCCATCACTTAGTACCATCATCCCCGATCCTCCTTTCGTGGTTCCGAACCATATGGAATTAGTTTTCTCATGGATTATGAATGGGGTGTAACTTTCGCGGGTCAATAGTTGTTGCCTATCGTTGTCCTTTAATTGTGGTTGCCTTAAATGATCCGTGAACGGTTTAAAAGTTCCTTACAAACTTGTTGGCGGCTCCCTACTTTCCTTGTTCCTAATCGCTGTCCCAATCGTATGTCAATTCCCACTTCCTATGAGTGCCAAACATATTCACATATGCTTAAAGTAGGGGCACTTCGAGCGACACTTACATAGGGCGAGAAGGGTTGTAACTCCAATATGGAACTACGAGGACCTTGCCAATAGGAGTAGGTGGGTTGGTTGTTGTTCCAACCTGCAACCGACCTTTGTTGACATACGGGAGAAAGTCTCCCCTCTCAACTTGGCTTTGATAGGACATTTGGGAGACATAGCTTTGGTATTCATTTTCTTGCAAGATTCTTTGGTTGGTAAGGTTGAGATGGTGAAAAGCCGAATCAAGGTTGAAGGAGGAAGAAGAGTAGGAAGAAGGGCCGTTCATAAATCTAGGAATGGTGAAGATGTTATGGCGACAGGGTTGAGATGGTTGGTCAAGGTCGGGAACATTCTCGGGGAGTGGCTCATTTGGCACTTGCCAAGTGTTCCCCACGGTGTTCATCACCGCCGCATAAGGGAGAATGCAACGGTGCTTCCCCTTGACCAACCAAGAGTAGGTGGTCACATTACCCCGGAGTTCCACAAGCATATGCATTGAGGCAAGTCCGGCAATGTCAAGGGCATTGGACCCATTCACCAGGGTCAATTGCTCAACTCAATTAATGAAGTTCAAAGCCTTGGCAATTATGGTGATCATCCCACCATACTTAATCTCACCCGTCAACTCCGTACTCTTCTTAATTTCTAGGAACCTCTTGATAAACAAGTACCCCATATTCATGCTACCCTCAAGATCCCCTCAAATTGGGAAGCTATAAAGTGGCGTTTTATCTACACTTTAGTTAGCTTCCCGAGGTCTTGCTTAGAGAAGCAAGCATACCCCATAATTCTCATGAATATACGAAGTACAGGGTGGATGATGTGTCTAGCGTGGCTAGACCGGGTGGTGAATTAGGGGTACCCCGCAATAGTGTTCCAACAATTATACTCCTCGTAACTACAGAGGTAGAAACTATCGGGGTCGCTTATTTGATTATATAAGGGCCACCCAAAAATCTCATTGAGGCGAGTTAAGCTTAAGGTTTTATCTTGATTGAATATCTTAAACTTAATCTCGCACTCTAGAGGCTCTCCTTCACCACGAATTTTTCGCATTGTTAAGGTTGAAAGGAACTCGAGAGTGAGCGGTTCGTAGGTTAACTCCCTTTTTTCGAGGAAGTTTAACCATCCAAAATTCTCGGCCACTCGTCGAATTCCTTGATCTATTCCTAAGAGTTGGCAAACTTCTTGGTCGTAGAATCTAGTTGGAAGGATTTTTCGTCCGGAAAGCTTTTTGTGATACCCTTTGAATTTTTCAGGAATTTTTATTGAACGGGGAGGATCACTTTGATTTGGTGTTTGGCTAGAGGTTTGGTTTTAGTTTTCTGATGAACGATTTTCGTTTATTTGGATGTCGGGAGTAGTTTTTCTCTTCTTTCCTCCCGCACCTCCAAATAACAGAAGAACCATTTTGAAAATGAGAATTGGTTTACTAAGCTAACTCAAAACACCTCACACACACCACAACACACCACAAACAACCTCCGAAACTTCAAACCCCCGATAAAAACCAAGTACCTGTTTCCACAATTCAATATAATCCCAACACAACCAACAAAAAATTCCAACACGCAAATTCACAATTACAATCAAATTCACCCAAAGTTTATGCACAAGTTCACCAAACTCCTACAAGAAATCAATCACAATTCTCCTCCTCCAATAATTAATCACAAAATTCCACCAATTAATTCTCAAGAGCAAATAAATTTGTTTTAATTCACCTAATCATGCAACTAATCACACAACATTCATAAAATAAACAAATTTAAGAAGTTTGAAGAAAAAACCTAAGGTTTAAAAGGGAAAGTGAAGTAGGGAAGAAAAGTATACCAACTAGAGTATGACAATACTCTAAATTCCTCCAAGATTGCTCAAATTAACTTCTCCTTTACCAAACTTCACCTTGCTCCTTGTTCTTCATTGTCAAATTTGTGGGTCTTCAAATTTTTGCTCAAATTTGTGAGAAATTATGATTTTTGGAGAGAGAATTTACTGAAGATTAAGAATTTGCGAATTTTGAGTGTCGAAAGTTGGGATTTGATGATGAATTTGAAGAGAGAAGTTGGAAAATAAGAGGGTTTTTAGGGAGAGAAGGAGATGGGTAAAGAGGAGAGAGAATATAAATGTGGAATGATTGGTGAAAAATGGGTGAAGGAGGATAAAAGGAGAAAGGAAGATTCTTTTTTTTTACTCAGACAAGCTGGAGCGGGCGTATAGGGGGTGAGGAGCGCTCGCTCCAAGCTTTAAGTGAGCTAATGATTTCGGAATTCCAGCTAGGAGCGGGCGTGTAGATCAAGAGGAGCTTCTGCTCCTAATTTAAGATACCCTACGGTTTCCCTGGCCTGCTCGGAGCTGGCGTGCAAGTGTCATAGAGCACCCGCTCCAAATATTAATTTTGCTGCGGCATTTTGGGGGAGCGGGCGTGCTAAGGGGTTAGAGTGCCCGCTCTAATTGTAGAAGTTGTCTTCTGTTTTGATTCCCAGAAAGGAGCGGGTGTGCTAAAGTGTTGGCGCACCCACTGCATTCAATGATTTCCCATTTTGTTTTCCTTTACTAGATTGGAGCGGGCGTGCAGATACTCAGGAGCGTCGCTCCTTATTTGAATTTAGCTACGGCATTTGAAGGAGTGGGCGTGCAAGGGGGGTGGAGCACCAGCTCCAAAATGTGCTTGAAGTTTCCACCTTCCCAAAACCAAACCACGTGAGAAGCGGGCGTGCTGTTTCTTAGGAACACCCGCTCCTTCCAGTACAAATGGTTCTGGTTTTCTGGTGGAGAAAAGGAGCGGGCATGCATAATGGTTGGAGCGCCTGCTCCTCCATGTCTTGAAGCTTACTGATTCCATTATTGGGCTAGGAGCGGGCGTGCAGCTCTTGAGGAGCGCCTGCTCCTAGCTGTTGACAACATTTCTACTTTTGTTTTCTTTGCTCCATTTTTACCCCAAGTACTCAATTTTTTTTACTTCTCACTCTCTCATTTTTTTCTTTTCTTTTTGTTTTTTACTCGGATTGCCTCCCAGAAGCGCTTCTTTAACGTCAATAGCTTGACGACCTCCACATTCAAGAGGTAAGATTATATTGTAGTTATTCAACTAATCCAACATAGTAAAGCTTGAGACGGTGCCCATTGACCTGAAATGATCTCATTCCATCCAAATCCGTGATTTCCACGGCTCCATGATAAAACACTTCCTTAACAATAAAAGGACCACTCCCCCTTGATAGAAGTTTTGGTGGCAATAACTTCATCCTAGAATTATAGAGAAGTACATTATCGCCAACAAGGAATGTCTTCTATTCAATATTGCGGTTGTGGCATTCTTTCGCGTGCTTCTTGTAATTGCTTGCAAAATCGTAGGCCTCCAATATTAGCTCTTCAAGCTCATGTAAATCAAGCCATCTTTGCTTTCCCGCACTAGAAAAATCGAAGTTAATCTTCTCAATGGCCCATTGATTTTGGTGTTCAAGCTCCACCGGAAGATGATAAAATATTTCTTAAACTAGACGATATGGAGTTGTGCCTATTGGGGTTTTGTATGTCGTTCTATATGCCCACAAAGCATCATTAAGTTTTTTTGACCAATCTTTCCTATCCCTTGCAACCGTCTTCTCAAGAATTAACTTAATTTGACGATTTGACACTTCTGCTTGTCAACTAGTTTGTGGATGATAGGTAAGACCGAACCTTTGGTAAACCCCATGCTTTCTTAGCATCTTTTGAAAAGCACTATGAACAAAATGTGAACCGTTGTCACTTACCACAGCTCTAGGAATTCCGAATCTTGGAAATATGACTTTCTTAAAAAATTTCATGACTACCTTGTGGTCACTAGTTGCGGAGGCAATGACTTCAACCCATTTTGAAACGTAATCGACCACCACAAGGATGTATTGATTTCCATAAGAAGTTTTTGGAATGGTCCTATAAAATCAACACCGCATACATCAAATACCTCTAGCTCAAGTATCGGTTGTTGACACATCTCATTTTTCTTAGATATGTTCCCGGTTCGTTGACACCGGTCACAAGTTTTCACAAACCCCCAAGCATCTTTAAAGATGTGAGGCCACCACAAACCGCTATGCAACACCTTCAACGATGTTTTATTAGCTCCCATATGCCCTCCACAAGGATTGGAATGGCACATCTTGAGTAGGGATGTCAATGGGGTGGGGCGGGGCGGATGTTGGCCTTCCCATCCCTATCCCCACCTATTATTTTCATCCCCATCCCCATCCCCATCCCCGCGGCGGGTCCAATTTTCATCCCCATCCCCGCCCCACCGGGTACAACTCCAAAACCATCCCCGCCCCACCCCCCACTTGGATATCCATCCCCACCTAATCCCCACCAAAGACCCGCCTAATCCCCACCCAAGATCCACCTAATCTCCGTATCTCAAATACACAATCCTACACAATTAATACGAATTACAAAATAAACGTTCTACGCACATTTTTGTGTTAAAATATAAGTGTCGTACAAAGTATTATAATTAATATTGTATTTTACGTAATTATTTTATAAATACTACAAAAGTATGTAATTTTACTTTAAAAGATATATAGATGTGGATATGAGGTGGGGATGGGGTGGGTACAAAGTGGGGCGAGGCGGGGATGGGGAGGGTATAACTTAAAATCCACCCCAGCCCCATCACCCATGGCGGGTATGGTTTTTATCCCCATCCCCGCCCCACCACCCACCAAACCGAGACCCATCCCCGCCCCACTGGGGCGGGGATGGGACGGGTCTCCTACTTGACCCGCCCCACTGACATCCCTAATCTTGAGCACATTTTGCACTTACTCATCCGGAACACACCTTCGGAGCAAACCATCTACTCCTCTTTTATAGAGAATGGGGTCATCCCATACATAGTGTCTTGCTTCCCTCTTTAATTAGCTTCTTCCTTTGGTTCTTGGAGAAACCGGGAGGAAAAATCCCACATGCCAAGTAGTTCACCAAGTCGGCAAACCAAGGAAGCTCCTTCTCATTCAAGATATAGAGCACATCATCTCTCGATTCATCACAAATAGGAATATCATCATCACTAGCTTGCACATTCTCTAAACGGGAAAGGCTATATGCAACTACATTCTTGGCCCTTTTCTTATCATGAATTTCCACATCAAATTGTTGTAGAGAAAGGACCCAACGAAGAAGACGAGGTTTGGACTCTTTATTTGCCACAAGGTACCTAATAGCCGCATGATCGGTGTAGACAATAGTTTTGGAACCAATGAGGTAGTTCCTATACTTCTCAAAAGCATGTACCACGACAATAAACTCTTTCTCCATTGCGGTGTAGTTCCATTGAGCTTCATTCAAAGTGTTGGACATGTAGTGGTTTACATGAAGCTTCTTCTCAATTCTTTGCCCCAACACCCCTCCAATCGCAACCTCACTAGTATCGCACATAAGTTCAAATGGTTAATTCCATCTTGGCCTTTGCACTATTGGAGTAGAGATCAAAGCCTTCTTTAATTTGTTGAAAGCTTGAAGACTCTCTTCATCAAAAATAAAGATGGAATCCTTTTGCAGAAGAGCATTCAGATGTCTAGTAGTTTGTGAGGAATCCTTGATAAATCTCCTATAGAACCCGGCAAGCCCCAAAAAGGATCTTACTCCTCTCACATTGATTGGAGGTGGCAATTTTTCAATCACTTCAACTTTAGCCTTGTCGACCTCAATCCCCTTGCTTGAAATCTTATGACCAAGGACGATTCCCTCTTCAACCATGAAGTAACATTTCTCCAAAATTAGTACCAAGTTGACCTTCTTACATCTTTCTAATCATTTGCCTAAATTTGACAAACAATCTTAAAATGAAAGGCCTCCATTTGTTCAAGCATGTCTCCAAAGATACTCATCATGCACCTTTGAAAGGTTGCTGGCGCAGTGCAAAGTCCAGGCATCCTCCTATATGCAAAAGTACCATATGGACAAGTAAAAGTTATCTTCTCTTGTCATCTAGGTTAATGGGGATTTGAAAGAAACCCAAATAACCATCAAGAAAGCAATAATACTTGTGCTTGTAGTCTTTTAAGAATTTGATCGATAAAAGGGAGGGGAAAATGATCCTTGTTAATGGATGCATTTAGACGTCTATAGTCTATGCACATCCTCCAACCGGTCACCGTTCTAGTTAAAATGAGATCGCCGTTCTCATTTTCAACTATGGTCATTCCTCCCTTTTGAGGGACCACATGAACGGGGGAAACCCATCTAGAACTCGAAATGGTGAAGATAATGTTGTCATCAAGGAATTTGGTGATTTCTTTCTTCACCACCTCCCCCATTTAAGGATTGAGTTTCCTTTGTCTTTCAATGGAAGGCTTAGCACCCTCCTCAAGTATTATGCGGTGCATACATAAACCAGGACTAATACCTTTGAGGTTATCAATGGTTTATCCTAAAGCACCTTTGTGGTTTCTCAACACACCACATAACATTTGAGTTTGGCACTCGTTCAAAGAAGAATTCACAATTACCGGAAAAGATGAATTGGGGCCCAAGAACACATACCTTAGGTGTGATGGTAGAGGTTATAGTTCTACCATTGGGACACCCTTACCTTCTCTTGTAGAAGATATCTCCAATGCATCATGACTCGTGATTCACACGCATAATTGCTCAATGCTTGCTTTCGTACTTCCTTCAAGCATTTCTTCATATAATTCCATCTCCTTGCCTTGCTTACCTATCTTTTTTTTGTTCAAAAGGACATTCTCAAGGGCATCGTTAGTAGTGAGCAAGCGCTCGTGCATAGAAGTCACAATAGAATCAATAGTATCAATCATCATATAATTATCAAGATTAGAGCTTGAATACTTCATGCTCTCATTCAAATCAAATTCTATCAGCTCATCTCCTACTTTTAGTGAAATTTTAGCACTTTAAACATCTATTAAAGCACCCGAAATAGCAAGAAATGGTCTTCCTAGAATTATTGGAATGTTAACATCTTCAGCCATCTCTAGCACAAAAAAATCCACCGGGATTACAAACTTTCCCACCCTTAGAACAACATCCTCTACCTTACCCTTTGGGATTTAATAGAACGATCGGCCAATTGTAGGGTAATGTTGGTTGGTAGAAGTTCCCCTATCTCAAGTCTTAAATATACCGAATATGGCATAAGGCTAACACTAGCCCCATAATCATATAAAGCATTATCAATTTGCATTTTATATATTGAACAAGGGATAAAAAAGTTACCGGGGTCTTTCAATTTCGGTCGCATTTTGTTTATGATAATTGCACTACAAATCTCGGTGAGATTCACCGTTTCCACAAATTCACACTTTCTCCTTCCACTCAAAATGTCTTTTTAAAAGCCTAGCATAGTTAGCGGCATTTGCTTAAAAGCATCGGTTTAAGGAATTGAAAGGTGAATTTGCTTCAATGTTACAAGAAACTTTCATCTAGTTTGTTTCTCACAAATTTATGGGGATGTGGTAGTTTTTGCAATTATTGTGTTTCTCTCTCTTTTTCTCTTTTCTCTTCACTCTCTTTTTCACATTCTTTTTCTCTTTCTTTCTCATGATCTTTCTCTCCTTCTTGCTCAAAATCACTCTCAAGGGGAGGCTCACTCATGTTCACTTTCTCATTGCTTCTCTTAGGGACACTCTCTTCCAACACCTTCCCAATCCTAGTTGATATGGAATTAAGGGTCTCTTGGGATCTAGTCCTTTGGGTGGAAGTATGGAAGTGCCAGCCCTCTCCTTCCAAGCATTGGCCAATTGTAAAATTTGAGTTTCAAGCATTTTATTATGAGTCATTACTTAATTAAATTTATTGTCGATCACTCAAGGCCATGAAAGTATTGAACATTTTGGTTTGACTTTCCATCATTTCCTCTAGATTGGACTACTAGGTGGTACTTATGTATAGTAGTTATCGTGAGGAGCTCTATTCCCTCTCACATTCGAATTAGAAGCATTTTAATTAGAACAAACTTTATTGTTATTATTATTTCAATTATTCCTATTATTAGAGTTCCCCCCTCGGTGATATTGGCCTTGATTCCCATAGTTCCCTTGGTTATTATGGTTATGGTTACCATAACCACCTTGTTGGTTGTAGTTACCTTAGGGATTTGAAAGGAATGGTATCCTTCGAACAAGTGTATTATTCAGATAGAGGGTTCGGAATTATTAGAAAGCTAATTATTCAGTGAGGTCAAGTGATCGAAAGGCCTAAATGGAGGTCGCTTCGGATCAGTAATACTAATGTATAATTAATAATTCAACTTAATCTTGACTAAACCTTTTGGGTCACACCCAAGCAACTAACGAACAAAAGCAACGAATTAATTCGAAAGCAATTAATGAGTCGCTCGAGTAATTAATATTTAAACGTCGGAAATTCAAGCTTGGAGCGTCGAAACCGAGCTTCGGTAGTCGAGTTGGAAATAATAAAAGACGAGACGTGAAAAATACTAATAAATCAACATAATTACCAAAATACCCCTAACATCGGAATGCCCCGAGCAAACCGAATGCTAGGGGCATATGGCCTAGCATGGTGGCTAGCATGCGCACCAAGCCGATCTTAGGCTGGCTAGTGCATGCTAGCGCACCTATTCTAGCAAGGCTGGCCGCAGCAATGTCCGCACATGGGCTAGCAGCCATGACGTAGTAGCCCGCCACAAGGGCCGGCATGCATGGCGCGCCAGCCCGCAACAGCTAGCAGCAGCAGGGTCGCGCCTTGCGTGCTTACTAGCGGCAGGCCTCGGCCAAGCAGCCAGCACGCAAGTGCGTAGCCTACTGGGCCGAGTGTGCGGCAGTAGCAATGCAACCCACGCATGGGTGCCTTGGTGCCCAAGTGTGGGTGCCACTTGGAAAAATTTCAGAGGAGGGCAAGTGGTGTAGGTGGCGGTTTCTTGGGGGAGCTTGGGGAGCAAGTTTGGTCCCCCCCCCCTCAAATGGTCCTCATCTAACCTCTCTTATGACCATGCCATTTGTTGATTTATTAGTAGTTTAATTATTAATTTCATTTTTGGATTTAAAATAAAATGGAAAAATCAAAATTTCCCACATTGATGGTGTTTTGGGTATTTTTGTCCCTTGGGAGAGTTACAACTCGAAGACTGGTCCGGAGGGCTTCTGTACCTGCAAGATCAACGGAGACATCGTTTGGGTGGTGCTCCGCCTCCAACGCTCAAGTTAGTAACTTGAAGGAGAGAAAAAGGTGCGGAAATTTAGGTGGGGATCTGCTAGGTTTTCTAGCTCAGTTGTCTCTATCAAAGGGACAGTTTGTAGTAAATGGAAAAACGTGCCCTCCAAAAGAGGGGAATCCCCCTATTTATAGGGTCATTGGGATTTGTGCCCCTGATTAGGTGACAGAACCCTAATCAGAGATGGGCTACGCCGCATTGCGGCTTTCTCGGGATTTGGGCCTGAAGGCCGACATTCTCCCCAAATATCTGGAATGACACGTGTCACACAGGGATAGGTCCACTTTGGACCATCCCATGGCTGACACGTGTCACCCTCTGATTAGGCCACATGGGGGGGTAAAATTACCCTAAACATTTGCCCCTCACAGGTGTGACGTGGCACGCCACGTGGCATCTGTGACACGCGTCACTCCCTGAGTGGTGGTAATTTTACCGCCGAAATTTTACTATTCACCTTCTGAGTAAATTACGGGAATACCCCTTCATTTACCCTCTTTATATAGCCGTTTACCATCATAATTTTGTTTACGCTTCACAAAAATTTCAGAGTAAACTTAGAGAGAATCTTGAAAGAGAGAACAGAAGTCATCCGTCTGAGTCAGGCGCAAATTCGAAGAAACTTAGTCGCACCAACACAGGCGGACCCGTCTACCTTCAGATATCAAATCTAAAGGTACCGTCTCTTACTCTTTCAGCTCTTTTTTCATTTTTCCGTTTGTATATATTCCTTGCAATTAATGGATTCATCACCAACACACACGGCACAACCTAGGGTAGAATCCAGCCGTTCACCAGGGACGGCGGAATCTAGGACTGGTAGTGCCGTCTCAGGGTGTTGGGACCACCCTCATGCTTGGATTCCGACCATTTGCGCGTCTGTGCAGGACACAATGGCTCAGACAATGCAGACGGCACGAGATCCGGATTATAGAAGTGATGGTTCAGGCGGCCAAACGCCAGAAAGGGAGGCGTCTGGCTCTGGACACCAGACGGCTCCGGAGAGATCTCCTCCGCGTGGCCCCCCAACTCCTCCTGATTCCTTTTTGGAGGAATGCGACCAAAGCGTGGAGGAGGTCAACAACCAAGGCGGTGAGGAGGCCGCCTCAGCTTCCATATCTTTATCTGGGGAGGAGACGGGAAGTGGTCTTGACATCTCTTCCTCAGAGAGCAGTGACGATCTTCCTCCGTTTGAGGATAGTGAGGAAGAAGAGAGGAAGACGTGGAAGGAGAAAGATGATCCCTTTAAGATCCACGTATCCTCAAAAGACATTGACCTTATGGAAAAAGGTCTTGATAAATTTTTGAAGGCACACACCATGGGAGACGGGTGGAAAATAAGGGTGCCTCCCCCAGACGGCACCATTTCCTGGGAAGACACTGAACGCAACGCAAACGGCTACTTCGGCTGTTACGAAGCGACGTTCAAGGCGGGTCTTCGCTTCCCCCTTCACCAGGCGGTGAAGGCAATTTTGAGGGGCTATGGCCTCGGAGTCTGGCAACTTACCCCCAATTCTTGGGCAAACATTCTGGGGTATGTTGCCGCCTGCGAATTCCAAGGGATTCACCCCGGCTGGGAAGCATTTACCAAGATGCACTATCTCAGTCGTAACCTATGCGGGTACAGAGCGTGGTATACTCTGACCACGTTCCCCCAATACATGATGACCTTGGATAAGGTCTCCAAATTCAACGGCTGGAAAAACAGGTTCTACCTGTGCACGGCTCCCACCAAGCGGGAGAACTACGAGCTCCGCCAGTATAATAAGAAGCCCGAAATTATGGGCCGGAAGTGTTGTCTTCCTCGAATCCCGGATGAGGATTTCGACAAAATAATTGAGGCTGATCTCTTCGGCCTCACAGACGCAACCCTGTCAACCGGGGATACAATAAAGGTTCCAAAAAATTGGATCCCCAAGAGCGCCTGGTTCAGGGACGAGTGCTTCCTAGCCGCCTGCGGGCTAGGGCACATGTTTAATAGACGTATGCCCCTGAATTACTTCCGTCTGTAGTACTTTTGTGTCGGAAATATATTTCTTGATAATGTTCTAACTGTTTTCCCGTCTGATCTTGCAGAAGACACATTAAACATGTTGCCTGAAGAGAAGACCCCCAAGCGGTCCTCAGCACAGATCCGCCGAGACTTGGCGGAGGCCTAGGCGCGAGACCTCAGGGCCAAGGTAAACGCCTGACCTGTTTTGTGAGTTTACTTTCAAAGTTTCCTCACTTCGCCTGCTAACGTTAAGTTGTTATTTTTCCAGGGTGGCAAGGTGGACAAGACGTTTGAGAAGACTCTCAAACGGGCTAGGGAGGAGACCCCCGTCTCTAACCCTAGTAAGTCCTCAAAAAAGGCCGCCTCCTCTGCCATCCCCTGTTGCCCCGTCTGGGAGGCAAATTAGGGTTGGAGGGAGAAATGAGCAGGTGGCAGGCCCCTTTGGCCTAGATTTGGCCCTCCGTCTTCCTGCAACCGGGGGGCTCTCAACGGCTGCCAGCGGCTCTCGCCGCGCTGGCTCTGCAGGTAAGAATCCTTTTGAATCCCCGCCTGAACTGGGATGGCCGTTGCGAGTGAAATCACACTCCTAGCAAACGTCATCCTCGGACGGTCGGAACCAGATATGCGCTGCTTTAGTAACTCAATCTGATGCTGATTGTGGTGCAGATCAATCGCCTCGCTGGCCAGACGTCCAGAAGCATGCGAGGGCCATGCTGGAGGCTGTTGGCAAACGGGATAAGGATGCTATCCCAGGGATTGAGACGTTCAATCTTGAACGTATCTTGACCCTTCTGGCTGAGGTAGTTTACTTAACCATTTTTTTTTATAACTTTTTCTGCCCCTTTCCCCGCCTGCATTCTTAACCTTGTTCATTTTTGCAGGCCATGTTGCGGGTAGACGGGCTCAAGCGTCCTTACACCCGCAAACGGGATGAGGTAAGACGGGCCAATCAGTCCGCCACAAATGCCAATGACGTTGCTTTGCACACCTCTATAGTTAATGAAATTAAAACTAAAGCAACCGAAATGATGCAGGCGGCCAAGATCTCACAGCTGGAGTCACAGCTACAGGCGGCCAACCAGAAGGCTGACGCTGCAGAGTCGGCCCAGAATCAGGCGGAGGCTGACCTCCCTAAACTTAGGGAGGACCTCAAGAAGGCCCAAGAGAGCCTCCAAGCACTCCAAGGTGCCTCTTCAGAGAATGCTGATCTGAAGAGCAAAATAGCTAAGATGGAGGAGGAGGCGGCCAAAGCTCTAGAGAACTTCCGAGCAAACCTCGAGGAGGATTAAAACCATCTGGTTGCTGAGATGGCCGCCGACAACGATGCCATGATGAGGATCGCATGGGAAGCCTTGTACCCTGGAAAGGAGTATGGCATCTAGGCTCTGGCTCACAAGTATGCGAAAGAAGTCGTCTACTTGCGAGAAAAGGGTGAGCCGGAGCCTGAATCCTTCCTCGCCTGAGCTGAGACGGAACAACCTTAGCCTGAAACTGAAGCTAAAGCTCCAGAGGTTGAGATCATTGAGGAAGGCGAGAGGAACCAGGAGGGGCCATCTGCAGGGCAGTAACTTCAGCGGCTGTGTGCCAAATCTTCTTTTTTCTTTTTTCTGCGGCAGTATGCCATTTATTCTACTTTTCCGGCCTGCGTGCCGAGTACATGTGTATCTTTACCGGCTGAGGAGCCGTGTTTTAGTTCAAACAATTTCACTTTCCCGGACGGGGTCCGGGTAACAATTAATCCATCACAGCCGTTTGGCTGGGTGGAAATTTAATGAATGCGCCGACTGAGTCGGTTTTGATCTTTTTTGCGCTTGTATTTGCACTTCAATTTTCAGTTTTTTGCCTAACTTATCAAAAGCATGCGGCTTCAATTTTTAATTTTTTGCCTAACTTGTCAAAAGTATGCGGCTGTCCTTGCCCCTGGACGGCTGTGTGCTTGGTTTCAAGTGGAGTTGGTTGATTGACTTGGGAACGTCTGATGCTGCAAAGAGCATGATACGTTTGTAAGTCAATCAATCACAGTAGTGATTGCCCCAAACCAGGTGCACAGCCGTACATTTACAGGCGTTTCCGCTTCTACCTAGACGGTAATGTCCGTCTAAGTGAAGTTCATTTAGCCATTGTACAACTCCTTTGCCCCAAACGAGGATGTGTACAATTTCAATGCGAAAAACGCTAAGTAAGGAATGAAGTCGGTAGACGACTGATGTCCATGGACATCCGGTTTTCCAACCTTGATCATTCCTTAGGTTGTTCAGGCAGACGTCTATGAATGGCTGATTCAACCGTCCAATCGTGGCCGCCTGCATTGGTACGTAGAGTAAGCAAGTTGGCTTCTCTCTACGACGATTGCACCCGGAGGGGTGTCGCCGGACGCCTTAGTCCGTGTAGGGACAGGCGATTTTATGGGAAAATCAGCCGTCTGGCCATTGGCCTCTGGACTTGTTTGAGACCGGCTGTGTAGCCACTAAGAGTTTTTGTGCTTAGCTTAATTATCTGTCCATTGGCCTCTTCGTCAATCAGACGTCAATTCAATTTCCAAGTATCAAACTTAGAAAAAGAAACATGTAACCCGTCTGTAATTCAGACGGGGTATAAAAAACTTCAAAAATGAAAACAAAAAGCCATTTCTCATTAATGTACACTTCTTGTTTACAAAAATTATTACAAAATCTCAGAAATAGTATTTTTTCAAATTATCTACGTTCCAAGTTCAAGGCAGGCGTCTGCCGTCTGGAGTTTCCAGGCGGTAGGTGCCGTCTCTTACTTCTTCATAAATCCGGTAGGGGCCTTCCCATTAGGAGTTAGCTTTCCAAGCTCATTGGCCCTACCGGTTGCCTCCATTTTCCGTAACACTAGGTTGTCCACTTTCAAAGGACGCCTGTGTACTCTCTTGTTGTAGGCTCTTGTCATTCTCAGACGGTAAATCTCATGACGCAAGGCGGCCTTGCCCCTGCGTTCTGGAAGTGAGTCCAATGTCAGGCACATTGCCTCCCAGTTTGCCTCTTCATCATATAGCATGACTCGGAGAGTCGGCTCATAGTGCTCAATGGGCAAGACGGCTTCAGCACCGTAAACCATGAGAAATGGGGTTTCACCGGTTGCCCCCTTTGCAGTTGTCCGGATGGCCCATAGGACATGAATTAATTCTTCAGCCCATAAGCCACCGGCTCTTTCAATTTTCTTCTTTATACCGTCTGAGATTAATTTGTTGAAAGCTTCAACTTGGCCGTTTGCTTGGGGCCGACCAACTGATGCAAAATAACTTGAGATCCCCTGATCTCCCAACCAAGTCTTAAGCTGAGGCGTCTCAAACTGAGGCCCATTATCAAACACCATATACATAGGAACCCCATACCGGGTGATGATATTCTTCCAGATGAAGGAGATCACGTCTGAGGTCTTGATATTTTTTACCGCCTCAGCCTCTACCCACTTGGTAAAATAATCCACAGCCACCAAGATGTAGCGCTTTCCGCCTGGAGCAGGCGTGTAAGGACCCAAAATGTCCATGCCCCATTTTGCAAACGGGATTGGGCTGTGGATGGCAGTCAGATCAGTAGCCGGACGGTGAATAAGTTTGCCAAATTTCTGGCACTTGTCACATTTTCTCACCAATTCCTTGGCGTCTGCCTCTAAAGTGGGCCAAAAATAATGTCGTCTGGCTCTGACGGCTAGAGATCTGCCGCCTATATGGGAGGCGCAGAACCCTGAGTGCAAGTCTTCGAGAACTTCCTTCCCCTTCTCTGGGGTTACACACTTCAAAAGAGGCTTAAGAAACCCCCCCTTGAAGAGCTCTCCGTTTTTCACCTCGAAGTTTGCAGCTCGCTTTTTCAGAACGGCTGCCTCCTGTGGCGAATCAGGAAGTGTCCCGTCTAAGAGATAGGCCCGGATGTCATCCATCCAGGTAGAGCTTCGGTCTAGGCCTCCAATGGGATCTTCATAGATGCTTCTTTTTTCAAGTACTTCCCAAAAGACTGACCGAGGCGTATCATGGCAGGTGGAGGATGCGAGTTTTGACAAAGCATCCGCCTGGTTGTTATCAGACCTAGGTACTTGATTCAAATGAAATTCCTCAAGTGACCTAGCCTCCTCTTTGACCGCCTGAAGATATTTGATAATAGCCGGGTGAAATGCTTCAAATGTGCCCTCATATTGGCTAACGACCAACTGTGAATCAGAGTAGGCGTCAATTTTTGTTGCCCCTGCCGCCTTACACATGCGGATTCCGGCTAGCAAGGCTTCATATTCCGCCTTATTGTTTGAGGCCTGAAACTTGAACCGTAGTGCATACTCATATCTGTCCCCCTCAGGAGACTCATAAATTACACCTGCACCACAGCCGCTTTTTGTTGAACTCCCGTCTACATACACTTTCCAAACCTGATTGAGATTATCCGAAGCCACCGGACGGGTCATTTCCATAATGAAGTCGGCAAACGCCTGACCTTTCACTGCCTTTCTCGGTTCGTAAGTGATTTCAAGACTTTGCATTTCAATAGCCCATTTTAGCATTCTGCCGGATGACTCCAAGGTAGACATTGGCCGCTTGAGTGGCTGGTCGGTGTAAATCACCACCGGATGAGCCAGAAAGTAAGGCTTCAACTTTTTGAATGCCATGTACAAAGCAAGACCAAATTTCTCAACCACGGGGTACCGGAGTTCAGCATTTTTAAGAACATGGCTAATGAAGTAAACCGGGAGTTGAACGCCGTCTCGCTCAGCAAGGAGAACGGCACTGAGAGCATGATCTGAGACGGCTAAATACATATACAACGTCTCCCTAGGTAGAGGGCTGACCAGCCTAGGCAGAGAGTGCAAGTGCTCTTTCAGCTTCTGGAATGCCGTCTCAGCATTGTCTCCCCACTCGAACCTGGTCTTTTTCCTGATTGCTTGGAAGAAGTAAAGGCATTTGTCACCTGACCGGCTGAGGAACCGTCCCAAGGCGGCCAGGCAACCAGTTAATCTCTGAAATTCCTTGACAGAACGGGGTGACTTCATGTCAATTACCGCCTGTATCTTTTCGGGGTTAGCCTCTATCCCCCTTTGATCAATCAGGAATCCGAGAAACTTCCCAGACTCAGCAAGGTGATCCGCCTGTTGCTTGGATTTGACTATCATGTCATCTATGTACGCCTCCACATTCCTCCCAATTTGATTAATAAAGACCGTATTAATCATCCGTTGGAAAGTGGCAGGCGCATTCTTTAAGTTAAACGGCATCACAGTATAACAGAATAACCCCAAATCAGTGACGAAGGCCGTCTTCTCTTGATCTTTCTTCCAGAGGGGTATCTGATGGAAGCCGGAGTAGGCATCCATAAAGCTCATCAAGGCGTGACCGGCTGTAGAGTCGACCAGACTGTCGATTTTAGGAAGCGGGTAACTGTCCTTTGGACACGCCTTGTTGAGGTCTGTGTAGTCAACACACATGCGCCAGGTCCCATTCGGTTTCTTGACAAGGACGACATTGGCCACCCAGTCGGGGAAATTACAGGGCCGAATGAACCTGGCGTCAAGCAGCTTTTTGACTTCGGCGGCTGCCGCCTGACTTCTTTCCTCGCCATAGTTTCTTTTCTTTTGCCGGATGGGCTTCTTTTTGGGATCCACGGCGAGTTTGTGGACAGCGAGATCCGGGCTGACGCCTGGCATCTCTTCCACTTCAAAGGCAAAAATGTCTTTGAATTCTTTTAGCAGAAGGTGAAAGCTTGCACCCAGAGTAGCATAAGCAACCGTCCCAACCTTCACCGTACGCTCTGGACGGCCGTCGTCCAAAACGAGATCAATATTTTCACCAGCCGGTTGGGGACGGAGCTCGTCTGACCGTTCCCCGGTCAGTGATTGCTATTTTTTCTCTTTCTTCACCTACACCAGCAGAGGCGCTTTTCTTTTCTTACCAACGGCTGGTGGGGCAGGGTTGGTATCCTTGACATCGTCAAGGTCTATTGGTTCCTTCTCTTGGCCGTCAGAGGCCACAGTATCTTTCACGGCTGAGAGATAGCACTCCCTTGCCGTCTTCTGATCCCCGTTCAGGGAACCAACAGAGCCGTCATCCCGCTCATACTTGATGAGCATGAGAGACGGGATGATCACCGCCTTAGCTTCGTTGAGGGTAGGCCTACCAAGGATGATATTGTAGGCGGTCAACTCCTCAACGACCAAGAACCTGACGACAATATGCCATCCCTGGCCTTTTTCTCCCAGCCGGATGGGCAAGTCAACTCTGCCGGCTGGGTAGACCATCCCACCCCCAAAACCAACCAAGGGGTGGGTAACCGGATGCATGCTGCTAACATTGTATTTCAGCTTCTGCAGGCACCGGAGGCAGATAATATCCGACGAGCTGCCGGTGTCAATAAGGATCCGTCCAACCAGCTGGTTGGCAACCTTACATTCAATGACGACCGGGTCATCATGCGGACGACGGACGCTGCCCCTATCCTTCTCAGTTATGAGGACGTCTGGGAAGGTGGAGGAGGCAGACGCCTGCTCATCATCATCCTTATCCATCTTTCGAAGATGGCTCTTGGTGCCCCGGATGGTAGGGCCACCACATGAAAATCCGCCTGCTATAGTGTAGACCGGATCCTTGTCGGTTTTCGAGCTGCTAGCAGGCTGGGGGCCAGCCTTGGAGGACTGTCCCTTATTCTTCTTCTTTGCCCCGGTAGGGGACTTAGAGATGTAGGACTTTAGGAGCCCCTTGTCAGCCATACGGTCCAACGTCCGCTGTAGACTGAAGCAGTCGTTGGTGTCATGGCCAACCTCTTCATGGAACTGGCAAAATTTATTTTTGTTCCGCGACTGGACGGAACTCTTCATCGGATTCAGCTTCTCAATAGAAAGCCGATCCTTCACCTCCATGAAGATGGAGTTGCAATCTTTGTTAAACCCGTACTTGGGGACGTACGGTTTAAACTCTTTCTTTTTCTTCTGGGACGGCTGGTCAGAATCACTAACCGCCCAAACTTCTTTTCTCTTCTTGCTCTCTTCTTTTTTGTTACCCGGCTGAGCAGACCGGCTTTCTTTTTGTTTGTCAGACTTCTTGGAGCCTGACTGGCTACCAGGCGAGCAGAGGTCGATAGCCTAAATGTAGCTCTCCGCCTCCCTCAGGGCCGCCTGTAGCGTAAATGCCCCTTTTCGGACAACGTCGAACTTAAAGGTCGACCCGTCCTTCAGACCCTTGAAGAAGTCTGTGAAAGCTACCTCGTCAGACAGCCCCTGGATCTGTATTCTGACCAAGTTAAACCGCCTGACATATGAGCGTAGCCCTTCTCTCTCACCCTGCCTGACGGTGCTCAAATCAAGGCTCGTATTCTTGGCAGGAATGTTCATAGAGAAGTTGGTAGCAAACAAGAAGGCTAGCCTCTTGAAGCTGTCAATAGAACCGGCTGGCAAGTTGCCAAACCACTGCTGAGCGATGCCCTTCAGTGTAGCCGGGAAACAACGACACCAGGTGGCATCGTCCCAACCTTGTAAACACATGAGGTTGGTATATGCCATCAGGTGGTCTTCTGGATTGGTGGTACCATCATAGGTGCCCACCAATACATTCTTAACCTTGGCCGGCTGAGCCGCCTCGGTTATATTGGCTGCAAAGGCAGACGGTTGTTCGCCTAGCCTCATTAGCCGAAGCTGCCAGTCTAGAGGCTGGGCAGGAGTATATGCCGCCTGACCTCCAAAAGGAGGTGGCTGCATGAATTGGAGGCCATATTGCCCATACTGCGCCTGAGGTGCGTATGGCATAGACCCTATCATCAGCTGAGGTTCGGTGTTGACGGATTTACTGCATGTCCGACTCTCATGCAAGGACATAGAGTTCCTTGCAGAAGCTTGCTTGAAGCTGTCTGGAAAGCTTGAGGTAGAAGCTGACTCAGACTGCTGCTGCCTCCTTCGATTGATGACTTCTCGAGCATCAAAGGTGGAGGCTTTTTGCCCTCCGGCTGGGGTTGCCGGGGCATCAGAATCTTAGACCAGTCAAGTTTTGCGGCTGCCTTCTCCTTTGGGTGAGGAGTGGGCTGCCTGTCCTTGACCGGCTTCTTCTTCTTCCCATCATTGGGAGTCTTTTTAGTTGGCTGACTCTTGGAAGAGCCTGCCTTGTTTCGGTTGATCATGGCCTTGATTTCACCTTTGAAAGAGTTCATGAATTTCATGAGCTCATCTCGGGTGACTGGGGCTTGACCTTTGGCCTTCTGGGTTTCCCCTTCTGGCCTTCCAGATGAGCGCCTGCTTGGGCCCGCCTTGTCTTCCTTTCGTTCCAGTTGATCCCTGGAACGGATGGATTTAGAGATGAGAGAGCCATCCTTAGATGTGTAGGTCTCCACATCATCATCTTCATCTTCATCTTCTTCCTCCTCCTCAGTGAATACCTCTGGCTGAGGCGGAGGGGAAGGCTGAGGGATTTCAAATCCTACCGGCTGAATAACCGGTTGCATGTCGTCCGGGGTACCCGTCTGAGTGCCCGGACGTAGAGAGGTAGAATTGAGAATCGGTACAGAACTTTGAACCATCTTGAGGTACTCTCCCCAAAATTTCCCACATTGATGGTGTTTTGGGTGTTTTTGTCCCTTGGGAGAGTTACAACTCGAAGACTGGTCCGGAGAGCTTCTGTACCTGCAAGATCAACGGAGACACCGTTTGGGTGGTGCTCCGCCTCCAACGCTCAAGTTAGTAACTTGAAGGAGAGAAAAAGGTGCGGAAATTTAGGTGGGGATCTGCTAGGTTTTCTAGCTCAGTTGTCTCTATCAAAGGGACAGTTTGTAGTAAATGGAAAAACGTGCCCTCCAAAAGAGGGGAATCCCCCTATTTATAGGGTCATTGGGATTTGTGCCCCTGATTAGGTGACAGAACCCTAATCAGAGATGGGCTACGCCGCATTGCGGCTTTCTCGGGATTTGGGCCTGAAGGCCGACATTCTCCCCAAATATCCGAAATGACACGTGTCACACAGGGATAGGTCCACTTTGGACCATCCCATTGCTGACACGTGTCACCCTCTGATTAGGCCACATGGAGGGGGGTAAAATTACCCTAAACAGATGGGAGAGCTTTTCTCACTCTTGCTTTTCCCTAAAAATACCCAAGTTTGGATATTGGGAAAATCACTTGAGTAAGTGTTGAAAAAGGCATCTCCATTATGAAATCCTTTGAATACAATTAATTATTCGGGTTTAGGTCGGGCTTAGCTAGGTCTTAAGCATTGGACCATTATCGGTGCTCGAGTTGTGGGTGGACTTCGTTGGAGGTCCACGTGTGAGCGAGACTTGATCTTTTGAAGTAAGAGCCCGTTTTAGTGGGCGAATCACGCGCCAAAGGTATAATCTCTTTCTTAATCTTGTTGTTTAAGTTAATTATGATTTATGGTTATAATTATTATGAGTGTGGTCTTGGCTCGGGTTTTCTTCCGCGGTGAGTCGGACTCATTAAACCCCAACAGGATTTTGGTCCCTTCGGTTCCTATTAGCCCATTGGTTTTGGTTATGGTAATCATAATCATTTCCTCTTTGGTTATAGGAATTCCCCCCTGTTCTCTTCGATTAGGTGGTAAGTATCTTTGCTTGTCATTCCTAGGTCTATTATCATAAGACAAAGCTTGACATGTTCATTTTCATTCTCGTTACCTTCTTCATATTGGGGTTGGGGTTGAGGTTGGGAATCATAATTACAAGAAGAGGTGTAATGTTCATATGACCCATAATTTTCACAAAATAAGCACCCATGTGGCATGTTATTAGATGTAGAAGGAGAAGAGTTAGAATTCATACCTCTCCCCTTAGATTGGGAGGGATGCTCTTGTTGTGAAGTGGAGGTCTCAAGTTTCGCCTTGATAAATGTCATCTCCTTGCCAATGTTGGCAATTTGAGATGTCAAATTATTGATGGCGTTGAGGTAATTGACGGAGTAAACCGCACTTCCTCCTTTGCTCAAAGATTTTTTTCTCTCCTTCTTTCCAATCCATGTAGTGCCTCACCACATCCTCAATTATTTCAATGACTTGCTCCTCCGCCTTGTTCATAATAGGGCCACCCGCTCTGCATCTAAGCTAGTCTTTCCTTGTGGGCTCAAGCCTCCATAAAAAATTTAAAGCACTTGGTATGTCGGAATGCCATGATGAGGACACTCCCTTTGATACTCTTTATATCTTTCCGAGGCCTCGTATTCGATTTCGCTATCTTTTTGACATAATCCTTGGATCAATGTCCTTGCCTCGGCCATTTTCTTTTGAGAGTAAAATCTCCCTAAGAAAGCCGTGGTGACCTCGTCCCAAGTTCTCAAGGAGTTAGGTCTCACCTCCTTATCAAGCCATTCAAGAGCTCTTTCTATCAAGGAGAAAGGAAATAGCTTTAGTATCACAAATTCATGAGTGACCCTGTTTACCTTGATCGTGTTGCAACACTTTTCGACCTTGTTCAAGTGTGCAAGAGGGCTCTCATGTTTCGCTCCACTAAATTACCTCTTTTCAATCAAGTTTATCATCGCGGGCCGATTCTCGAAATCATTGGCTTGAGTAACGAGGGGAGTAATGCCACTTGAAACTCTATAAGCTCCCGGAGTTGCCATCTCCTTCAAAGGTCTTTAGGTGGTGGTTCCACGCCACCCATTTGATCTTGTTGCTCCTCGGAATTGAACTCTCTAGTTAGGGAAGTAGTTAACGCCTAGAACCGACTCTTCTTCTCCTTCTATAATTTTGCTCAATTTCGGGATCGTAAGGCACCAAAATCCTATTATGAGTTCTGCGAATACACTCAAAACAATTGCAATTAGTAACACGGCTACAAGTGTAGCCAAAAAGAAACATACTCTTTTTGAATTTTGTAGTTTTATGGTGAACTAGACTCAAGTAATCAATTAGCAATCAACAACATCGCTCCCCGGCAACGACGCCATTTTGATGGGCATTAGAACAGCTGCACATTCCACACTCAATCAAACACACTTATAAACAAACACCCTACAAACCAAGCATAATGATAAGTAAGAGTTCGGTCCACAAGAAACGGGATATGGTTACTAAAGATCTTAACACTTAAGCTAATTTGAAGTCTATGGTGAATTAGTGTTCATGAAGTAGACAAAAAAACTATGGTTCTAATTCAATGGGATGAAGACACTAGGGAATGGGATCCACTTAACCAAGGCGATTAGGCAAACAGGGAGTAAAATAGACAAGATATAGCAAGGACTACATGTAAAATCAACCTCATGCTATTAGAAAACAACTCACACTACCAAACATAGATTCCTCATTAGTTTAGCAATAAAAGATACATAATCAAATTGCAAAAAGTAATGACATACACAATTCACATTTCCATGTCAAACTAAGCATATCATGTTATCAAGCTCTTAAGTCAAGGGTAGTTAATCCTATCATGAAGAACTAACAAGCAATCTCATACAATCAATTTAATTGCAATCAAACATCAATGCTTCTCCCACATTTGCATAACTAACCCAAAAGGTTGAGTTTCACCCAAACCCTAGCAAGAGGACTAGGGATGGCAATGGATCTGGACCCGACCCGGATCCGTGGATCCAGATCCTTTTTTCACGGGTCTAGATCTTCAAATTTTGGACCCGATGGATCCGGGTCGGTTCCGGATCCTACTGACAAAAACGGATCTGGATCCGGGTTTGGCCCCAGACCCGGATCCAGATCCGTTTACCTGTTTTTTATTTTACATATTAAAAAATATATATTTGTTTGTTTCTTTAGTTAAAATGTTGATGATGTTAGTAGTAATAAAGATTAGCTCTAGAGATAAATTTTGAATGCTCATATTGAATATATCATCGTATATGTAGTATCGTAATTTTTCCGTTGATTATAATTTTTATTACAAAATATAATTGTATAAGTTAGTTACTTTGTGTTTATAGATTATGTGTATAACATTAATTAAGGTTGAAATTAATAACCCCCAACGTAAGTTTAAAATAAATTTTTTGACCCAAACATTACATTTATTGCAAAAACATAGGCAAAATATATTGGACCCGGATCCGGACCCGGATCCGTGGACCCGTCGGATCTGGATCGGGGTATTCATTTTCCAGACCCGACGGATCCGGGTCGGATGTAGATCCTAGATACAAAAACGGATCTGGATCCGGGTCCATCCAGACCCGGTCCAGATCCGACCCGTTGCCATCCCTAAAGAGGACTACTCACAACTCATTTTAATTGACATGCAAACAAAGGTTAGGGTTCTAATTACTTCAATAATTGGGGAAAGTGATTGACAATTGAATAAACTATCATCCAACAACAAATTATCAAAAACTAAAGAGATTCAAGCAACATGCAAAACCAAATAAAATATGAAATTAATTAGATGAAGATGGAAGAAATTACTAATTGAAACTTCAAATGTTGATCACAAAGTGCCTAAACCCTGAGAATTATTGTTGAAATTCAGTAATACAATGATTGAAATGATGAATGCTAAGCTAAATTATCAAAGAGGAATGTTTCAAACTAAGAGGAGCTACTTAAAACTAGGTTACTGCTGTCTAAGATACAAATGAGCTAAAAGGGAAGTATTTATACTCCCCGAAACACATAGGCAAATCTGTCAAAATAAAACGAATTTCTAACGAGGAGGGCCCGCTCCATAATGAGGAGCGCCCGCTCCTACTCTCTTCAAAAGATGGGAGATTTTAAGCTTCCTAGGAGGAGCGCCCGCTCCTCACAGGGTGCACGCCTGCTCCCGAGCTCCACAGCATATGTCAGAATTAATCTTTAATGGGAGGACCGCTCGCTCCAATGAGGGTGCACGCCCCTCCTCCTTACTTCAGTTTAAGTGAGATTGTATCGGAGCAGCTAGGAGCGCCCACTCCAGCTTGGATGCACGCCCGCTCCTCAGAGGTTAGTACTTTGGGCATAATATTTTTATTACGGAGGAGCGCCCGCTCCAGGAGAGGTGCACGCCCACTCCAAGAAGGAGCGGTCTCTCCTTTCTTTTGCTTCGAGCCTTGTGTTAGAGTTTATAGGTACTAATTGCGGACTAAACATGAATCATATTCATACAGTACCTAATCCCAAGATCTAATGCATAACACATAAAGAACACATAATTGTACCTTTGAAGCGTGATTCCACGTGCGATCGAGCAAGAACAATGGGAGATAAAGAACCCCAAGCGTGATTCCTCTACTTGGTCCACAGGCACAGATTAAACCTCCACTAATGCTAGTTAGTCGTGATTAAATGCTTCAATCAACCTTCAACGGAGAGGAGAGGACACAAACAAGCCACGAACCACCACCACCGCGAGCAAACACCTTGCTAGGGTGGTCCGCACGCTTGTACGGATGAGGGGAAGGGGAGAGGCGTGTGAGAGAGGGTTCTAGAGCGTTTGGTTTCTTGTTTCATAACTCACTGTATGAGTGAGTCGTGACTTAATGCAACCCTAGGCATGGCCTCTATTTATATATCACATATATAATTAGAGTCCATGTAAAGTCCAAACACTTAGCCCACTTCTAACTACACTTGCTCTATTCCATACATGGCTTGTTATATCCTCATGAGGCCATTCTATATCCATAATGGGCCTCTTACTTGTTTAACCCAATATCCTTGTTTGTGACCTCATAGGATCCATTCTATAAGGCTTTGGGCCATTTAACTAGCCCAAAGACCAAATGTCATATCTAGCATCAAACATTGGTAACCTTATAGAATGAACTTATTATCTCCATAATAGTGATCCTTGATATATCTAGTAATTGCACTTATCGAAGACATAACTCCTTTAATCTCTCACTTGTCTGAGACAATTACGCAATATTCAAATTCCTTAAGTCATGTGCGTCGATTTGATAATATGATTGCATCTCATGTCAATTACAAAATGAATGATTACTATTTAATACATTTGAGCACGGCCATGCATTTTCAAAATTCTCCCTCTTCAAGGGGCCAAGACACATTCCTAATTAAATAGGTAGACTCAATCCAATCTTGTGGTAACCAAAGCTCCCACTTAACTTTTGAAATAACCGGGAAACACACTTTATAATCTCCAATTACGAGCAGACGTTTGAGTGCACCACAGCCATAACATCCATTAATTGAGATCAATATTCCACTCATGTTAAAGGAATCCACTAATATATCGGGAAGCTCTATACTTAAACTTCAAAGTAGATCTATAGTTCGATCATGCATCATTCATGCATATCCATGTGATTGACAGAGCATCAGTACACTCCTATAGCCCATGAAACTGCGCTCTCCAATCAATCTTAACATGCTAGTCCAATTTAAGAAATCATTTATGTCCAGTTTAATGATTCCGAACTAGGAACTTAAATAATATATGAATTTAGTTCACCTATGGGGTTTTATTCAACAGGTCATTAACCTGGTGAGCCCATCAATTCATAATTATTTTGGACATTTTATTTAATCTTGAAACCATGATTAAATAAGATTGAAACTTTGTTTCAATTGATAAACATAATTCTGCAAATGAATGTATTACACATGTAACTTGTTTTTCTCCAAAAACAAATACAACTTCTAATTACATCATTTGCCTCAATCCAATAATCTTAGTATGACTCTCATACCTTGGTCCTGGAAGTGGTTTAGTAAGTAGAGTTCATGAGACATTCTCATAAAAATGAATTTTGCAATTTCTAAATCTTATCATTATTTTCATCTCCATACACTAAGAATTTTTCTTTACCCTTTCGCAAGGAACTCAAGAATTTCGAATTTGTATTCCAACGTTATATTGGATTTTGATTGAAATCTATCATCACTTGTTCTAAAACACGTTAATCAAATAGACGAGTATAGTCCATGACATTCATGATGCACCCTTTGCAAACTACATAAAGATAATCACTAAAACCTTAACTTCATCCACCTTTCTCAAAGTATTGAATCATTAAGCAATGTGTCATGTTACATGGGACTGAAACTCTTTTCAATATAATGTTGAACCTTATGAGAATCTTATCAGTATAAGTTTCTTAACCAAACTCAAACATTCTTCGAGACCTATCTCTATAGATCTTGAATCCCAAATGTAATCATCATCCTCTCCAAAGTTTTTCATACAAAATGCATTAACCATCACTTGATTATTCAAGAAACGAACAATTGCTCTTTGTACTAGACCAAGAAGACTTCATAGCTCCCACTAAATATCTTGTATACACATGACCTTTTCTTCATTTTACGAGAACATCAAATGATTTAATTAACTCACAAATGAAGAACATTAACTCCATGATACTTCAATCCATTAAGGATCTTTTATGCATCCCTAGGATTATTGTTTTTCAAAACCATTTTAATTGTATCACATACAAATCTTCTTTTATGAACTATTTCAAGAAAGCGTTTTGAAATCCATCTACCAAATCTCATAAGGTAGAAATCACTAAAATATCTTTAATAGATCTTTGCAACGTGACTAATGTAAAGGTTTCATCGTAATCGTAGTCATACTATGAATTAGTTGAATCCTTTAACAAGTTTTTGCTTTAGTTAGAAAACTTTTTTTCTTTCTTGTCTGTTTTGCTTATAATGGGTCTCAGCTAATTAGAAAAATTATTCAAGTGTCATACACTTGCTTACAGACTTAGAATCTACTTCAGATTTCCTGGTTTTAAACCACTTGGAGTTATAACTTGTCAAATCATCTTCATTACTTGCATAATCATCATGTTCCAAAATAAATGTTTTAGAACTCTTAGTCAATATGAAATCACATTTCTTTGGCTAAGTTTTATGTATGCTAGTCATCATTGTGGGTTTTATGCAACAATTGAAACTCATACAACAACTTTGTTTAGTTTTCAATGAGAAATGACAATAAAGGATTTGCACTTGGAATGTACTACCTTCGACACATGGTTATTAATCCCATTACACATAATGAGACCATGCGTTGTCGTTTGTAACATGAGGTGAATCATGCTCATATTGTTGCTTTTATTCGATTAAATCTCGAATTTCTTCAAGATTTTCGAATTCACTTTTCTTGAACTTTTAAAGGCTCTCGAACTTTTCGAGATTCTTATACTCTCACTTGACTTTTGAGGAGGCATATTTAGCATAGGGTGAACCAACCATGGTCATGAACCATGTTAGTTTGTTGCTTTTCTCGAACTCTTTCGAGATTTACACTACTCCCACTTGACCTTTTGGAACAATTTTCCATAAGGGCACCTACTTGAGCAACAAACATTTTGTGCTAAGTATGGTTTGTATAGTAGTATCCCGTGCTCTATATAAGAATCGAACGTGCATTAAACGTTTCAATACAACTTTTATTCCTTGCTTTGTAGAAAGACTATATAAGAACTTTTCTTTACCATATCACATATGAAGCCTTTGCTACATTTTGATTTGAGCTATGTAGTTTGTTTAGTTTTGTAGCTTATCTTAAAAGTATATCGCTTGAACAATGGTAGGAAGATAGGTAATTTACATCCATTATCAAAATATATCTCATATAGATTGATAGCTCCCTTCAGAAACACTTCACAAGGTTTTCTTTCGGAGTTTGTTTTAAAACGATTTCACAACTCTTGGATGTTTATCAAGGTCTTGGCTTAAATACTCATTATTACGATCATATCTCAATATTTTGAATGTGTTGCTAAGTACATGTCTTGACTTAAATTTTCATAGTTACAATCATATTGTAATGTAATCATTATCTTGGCAAGTTGATACTGAACTTCATACTGGATTTTTGAACATTTCAAAATTTTCATCTTATGCTTCAACTAAGCACAAGTAGTGATCATATCACAAATGAAGTTTCATTGTCCGTCTCTAGTCTTTAAACCTTTGGTTTTAATTACATCGATATGTAATCAACCTCGAGTTCGCATCATCATTTCTCTAAATGGTGACTTTGACAAAAAATTCAAATTAGAATAATAATTACATATATTAATAGATTCATAATCTAATAATATTGAAATTCCATCCCTTTGGATATTTCGCATGCAATGTTCATTTTCATCCGAATTGATTGATATATTAGGGACAATTTATATATATAGAAATGGTTTTATTATATCTATCATATAGAACTTTAACCTATTTAGCAATTCAAAACACATTATGACTCAATGAAGCATAGAATAACATTTATTCCACGTTTTCGAATCATCGATGCTTAGATTGAATGGTGTTTTGATAATGGCAAGAATAAAATAACATTTATTTAACTCTAGCCAATAACGAGGTAAGGTGAAATATAGGTTCTACTTGTAAAGCTGTAACTTTTGTTTCCTGACTTGTAGATTCTACTTGTGAAGTAGCAATAACATTTGCTTCTAAACTTGTAGATTTATTCCTCCTTTAGCTAACTTATTCCTTCAGTTCCATCACATTGTACAATGAGTGATCTAAACAAGACATCACATGTCCAAAATATAGCAATATGTTAAATCAATTTCTATAATATACTTCTTAAATTGGAACATTTCCATTCTTTTACCTTCCAACTACTATGAGGTAGTTTCTAATCAATTGGAATTGGTCCATTTAATTTGAAACATTTGTTGTTCATAAGAAATTTTAGCATGTAAGTAGTTCTAGGTTTGAGAAGTAGCAACTTGTTTGCATTTCTTGGCTTATAACTTCTTATTGCAATTCTCATACATTCCTAAACCTTTCCCATTGAGCCACTTAGAACATTTCTCTTAGGTTCAAATGATACTTTGCTTAACATCTTTAAGAACTTTTCATGATTTTGCTAAGTCTATTCAATCATTATTCATATTAGAGTTTAATCAGCTATTTAACTCTTATATAAAGTTGATGAAGAATAGCGTCATTTGATCAACTTTTGATCATAGAGATTTCCAATCACTTTCTTATATTCAATCATATTGAAGATAAGAGATTTTATTGGACTTCTATACTTGTCTTTCATAAGGTTTGTACCTCCCATTTCATTATATCCCTTGAAACACTTTTCAAAATGAAGATGTGTTGGCGTCTTACTCAAACATTTTGAACAAAACCAACTTTAGACATGTGTCATGGATTTCCAAAACTTGCTTTTTAGAACCATCTTAGCAAAATTGGAATATAGGTTTATGGATTATCTTTTAAACCTTTTTGAGAATGTTTCTCAGCTTTATTTTCAATCGAGAAGATTCTATATAATAAAATTAGAACGACATGTTACTTATAAGTAAACGCAAAATTCAAATATGTTTAATAAAATTTAAAGTACCAAAAGCGAATTAAATTTGTGAATTTAAAACACTCTATTCAATTTAAGTGATCCCAACTTGAATTAAGTGATTCCAAGATCCTTTATTTGTGCAATAATTAACCAGAGTGAGGCTCTGCCATCAACCATTACATTTTCAAGGTGAGTAAACTCTTTACTAATTACAACTCTTTGTAATTCTTGGTTGAATAATTAACCATCACATGTTTAATTATTACCCTTAGCTTCAAGGTTCTAAACTCTTTAGGTAACCTTGTTGAGTATAACCAAATAAAAGTGTAAAACTTGATTTACCCCCAGTACTCCCCAATGATAAATATGACACCCAGCTTTGGCATGACCTATCATAAATGTCAAAGGTTTCATCAAGTTTTTAATTAGAAAAGCTGCCTCAATATTACCAGGACCTAGATTCATTATGTTGTGATTAAATAGTGAACTCTAGCGCATCATCACAAAACATCAATAAAATCTAACATGCATAAAATACTGAATGCATAAACAAGACATAGCATGGCCCCTAATCCTAAGAAAACTAATAAAGTAAATGCTCCCACTTGAACCTTCATAGATCTCATCAACCTTGCTCCTTTGGGCCTTCACTTCATGAGCTTCTTGGATTAACTGCAACCTGTAATATTATTCTATTCTATCTACTACTTAAATAAAATGAAATAAAATTACAAAAATACTTTATCAGTACGTAGACCGTACTAAGATTACAAAAATACATCACGATGCGCAGATCGTATTTAGCAATCTACTGGGCCATATACTAGTCATTATATAGAAATAACCAACATCATATATTATAATATTGCCAGATAATAAATCACTCATCACGCTTTCCTAAACTACAACATCGAATGTTCACAATTAAGGAAACATGGCACCAAAATATCTCATTTTTTAATTACTTACTGTAATTAGATAATATCATATATTATTCATGACAAATCATAAAATATCATATATTTTAATTTAGGTATGAGATAGAATCAAATCTTATTTTAATCTTAAAAGATTAATCATATTTATCCTCAAAGATTATCCTAACAAAGTTAGAAAATTCCATCCTAATTACTAGCCAATCACAAAATTTTAAATCAATTACATCCTAAAATAATTATGGGATAATCACATTATTTAAATCAATCTTTATCCTTTTGGAATATGCTCAAAATATTCTAACAAATCTTATCCAAATTAACAACTTAATTAAGGATAATTATCAAAAACCAACTTTTGAAATTTGATTTTATCCAATTATAGTCAATATGCGTAAATGCAATAGGCTAACTAATACCACTGTTAGAGTTTATAGGTACTAATTGCGGATTAAACATGAATCATATTCATACAGTATCTAATCCCAAGATCTAATGCATAACACATAAAGAACACATAATTGTACCTTTGAAGCGTGATTCCACGTGCGATCGAGCAAGAACAATATATGGGAGATAAAGAACCCCAAGCGTGATTACTCTACTTGGTCCACGGGCACAGATTAAACCTCCACTAATGCTAGTTAGTCGTGATTGAATGCTTCAATCAACCTTCAACGGAGAGGAGAGGACACAAACGAGCCACAAACCACCACCACCACCTCGAGCAACCACCTTGCTAGGGTGGTATGTACGGTTGTACTGATGAGCGGAAGGAGAAAGGCGTGTGAGAGAGGGTTCTAGAGTGTTTGGTTGCTTGTTTCATAATTCACTGTATGAGTCAGTTGTGACTTAATGCAACCCTAGGCATGGCCTCTATATATATATCACATATATAATTAGAGTCGATGTAAATCCCAAACACTTAGCCCACTTTTAGCTATACTAGCCCTATTCCTTAAATGGCTTGTTATATCCTCTTGAGGCCCGGCCCATTGATGTGCCTCTTACTTGTTTAACCCAATACCCTTGTGTGTGACCTCATAGGATCCATTCTATAAGGCTTTGGGCCATTTAACTAGCCCAAAGACCAAATGTCATATCTAGCACCGAACATTGGCGACCTTATAGAATGAACTTATTATCTCCATAATAGTGATCCTTGATATATCTAGTAATTGTACTTATCGAAGACATAACTCCTTCACCTTGAACATCATTTTAAGCTTTGAGTGCTTTTCAAATTGAGATATAATACCTGCAAAACATGGACAAAGCAATACAAAGAGGGGGCGAAGCCGAGATACGACATTTTTATTCAAAAATGGGTTAGAATGACGGGAAAAGATTCCAAAACCGGGTTTAAATTAACACAATAAGTGGTCAAATAAACCACTTATCAGCCGCGCACTTTGTAGTATATGAATATTTGATGCAACAAATGGTAGCTTGACGATAGCAAGAAATAATGTTCACTCAATCACAAAATACACATGCTGATCAAAAGGACTTTATAAGCTTGTAATAGCGCTAAGGTAAAGGGGTAGGATAATATTTAGGAAAATATGAGTATAAAGCCAACTTAGGGAGCAAAAACATAAACAGGATCAAATAATGATCTAAACTTCATTTTCTAATTGACATCACTGTAGGGAATATTTCAAGCATTATGATAACCCCAAACTTGAACCCCACTGTGATCATACACTAAAGTACGGTGGCATTCCAAAGGGAAAGACAAAGAGCAAAATGAGTCGCCAACAAGTTTTAGGAACTTGTAAACCCAAAAGACAATCCAAAAGGACCATCAACTACTCCATAAGGTCTTGAACCAAACAGGGTCCGGGGATGAGGGTACGAATTCAATCTACAAAAGAAAGGACCTGCCCTATAAAATAGGCCTCTACTTTGTTCTACTCGTATTCATGCGCGCTTTTCGAATAACATACAAACATTATATTAAACCTACCCTGCTTATCTATGTTGGTTGAATATTAATGCACAAATAAGACTATTATTGGCGATCACTTGAGTTAAAATCACATTAGCCTAAACCAAATTATTAATTATCTTATTAAGCGTGATTTCAAGCACAAATTCCCTTTAAACCTGCATAAAAGGCGTGATCAAGCAATAACAATAAAATATATAACAAGCAACATAATAATAAAACATAAATAATAATGATAATAATAGCATGATAAGGTGTAATAAAGCTTAATAATAATAGCAAGATCCTAGGCATGATACTAACAAGATTAATAACAAATCCTAGCATGTCACTAAGCAATAAAGATCGAAGCTTTAAATCTAACATGGTACTAATATGCTAACATGATATTAGAAATAAGTAAAGGCACCCTAAACATGATACTAGAAAGCATTAAAAACATCCTAACATGATACTAGGAATTAAACATTAATAAACATGCTTTCTACATTGAAAGAGAGTAATAAGATTACATAATTTGAAGCCTCGTACCTCTTTCTAATAACAAAATACACAAGTTAGTAAACTTCAATGAAAATAATAAAGAATAATTAAATAATTAAATTGAAATCAAATTAAATAAAGTTTAGACTAGTTTTGGACCAAACCCTCAGAAAATATCAACATTTCACGTCTAGGGCGAAGGCAACTTCGAACTTGGCTAAGAGACTCTAAATCTTGTGAATGCGGAATATTGTTTGTGAAAAGCTAATTTAGAAAGAGAGAAAGAATAAGCTATATTGGTTAGAGGGAGAATAGAGAGAATTGATGATGAGAATTGATAGTTGATTAAGAGAATTGATGAAAGTTGATCTTAGATTGATAATTGATGATTAGAATTGATGAATAAAAGCAGAGGTTCGGAACCTATTTATAAGAAAACAGTCCGGAAAATCATAGAATTTGATAAGGAATAAAACTCCACTCTGTCGCTAATCAAACCGACCTTGTCGCCAGAAATTTATCTTGTCGCCAGGCGACAGAGTCTGTCGCGAGGCGACAAACCTGTCGTTTGGCGACAGAAACATTTTTTTGCGGATTTTGTTTTTATCATATCTTTTTATCTATAAGTACAAATAAGTCATAAAATATGTCGTTGGAAAGATCTTGAAGTCTACTTTCTAATGCAATTTGAATAAGATTAAAATATTATGTAGATAAAAAAATATGGCCGAAATAGTGAAAGGGTGTCAGTTTTGGATAGAGTTTCGTATATCTTTCATATCTTTTTCGTTATAGCTCGGATTTAATATTATAATATATCATTGGAAAGATAATTTCAAGATCTATCAAACCATATAAAATTTTGATAAAAAATATGAGGCACAAAAATAATATATGACTATCTTTGAACATGTTTGAATTCAAATAGAATTAGGAAAGTTTTAAAAAAGGAAAGTTTATATTCAAATCAAATTCTATGATCTTATCTTTTCAAAAAAGGATAATTAAGATATTTTAGAAACTTATAGAAGATTCTAATCAATCCTAATTAGTTTAGGAATAGGATTAAACCTTTGAACCCTCCTCATGATCATTGGGTATTAGGTAAAATCCGGTTTGGGCCCAGTTTAGTATTTTGGCCATAACTTCCTCATTATTCATCGGAATTGGGCTTATAATATATCGTTGGAAAGGTCTTTTAAAGACCCATCCAAATACACCATTATTGGACCTTAATCATGGATTAAAATAAACTGAATTGGACGTTTTCATAAAATAGAGTGGGTTTTCGAAAACAGAAAGAAGGATTTTAATAAAAATTAACCGCAACACTTGACTTTCAACCACTTTCACCTCATTCGATTATGGTTTGACGTGACAAGTATTCATCGCTGGTTTTGGTTTTGGGGAGACACAAATGGGTGTCTACAGAAGCCCCCACTTTGACTGAGTTTGGAGAAATTTATGTTTCGAAAACGAAAGTCAAAGTATCGATAGGGACGGAGAATGATTCAAAACGTTCTGTGATTCCAAATCATTCTTATAACGCCGATACCTGCAAACTAATCATTAGCTAAACAGATAAAAGTGTTAAAAATCACGAGTTGAATGGATAAGGGATGGAGATTGCAATACGTCCTTTTTTCACCTTAGTACAATAACGAGACGATGGAGGAATAATATTTCAGCTATTAAAGACTTCGACCGTGGCGAGTGGCTGTACGAAAAGGACCAAATTCGGCAAAATATCGTGTCTTACTTCCAGAATTTATTTGCTGCTGATGAACACTAAAGCCTCGGCCCCCTACCTTCTGGAATTTTTCCAGAATTTACACCGAGAGACTGGGACCTGCTGTCGAGACCATTCGCAAGGTATGAGATTGAACGTGTTGTGTTTGAGATGGGTGCGATGAAAGCCCCAGGACCGGATGGATTTCAGGCTTTATTTTTTCAGAAACATTGGGATTTGGTAGCTGAGAATGTCTATAAGGTTGCTCTTGACGCTTTGAATGGAAAGGGCTTGCCGGATAAATTGAATGAAACTTTTATTGTGCTTATTACTAAGGTTGACACTCCGAAGATAGCCACTCAATTTAGACCCATTAACCTTTGTAATGTTGCGTATAAAATCATTACCAAGGCTATTGTGAATAAAATAAAACCAATGATGTCGCATTTAACCTCTTGTACACAAACTAGCTTTGTGCCGGGAAGACAAATTACTGATAACATAGTTATTGTTCAAGAGGTAATTCATACAATGAGACAAAAGAAAAGTGGAAAGGGTCTCATGGCGATTAAGATTGACTTCGAGAAAGCTTATGATAGACTCCGATGGGATTTTATTAGAGACACTCTCTATGAAATTCTTCCCCCCCCCCCCCTATGATGATTGACCTTATAATGGAATGTATTATGACTTCCTCTATGAAGGTATTATGGAATGGTGAGCCAACTCAAGTCTTCAAACCGGGTTGGGGAGTCAGACAAGGTGATCCGCTCTCGCCATATATTTTTGTTCTATGTATGGAACGGTTCGACTGATTGAGGAGTCAATTATTGAGGAGAGATGGAAGCCAATTTATGCAAGGAGGAATGGGCCGAAGTTATCCAACCTATGTTTTGCAGATGATATCATCTTGTTCACAGAGGCCATGGTGGAGCAAGCAGTTGTAATTCAAGAATGTTTAGCTAGAATTTGTAGTGCTTCGAGTCAAAAGGTTAGCTATCCTAAGTCAAGGGTCTATTTTTCTCAAAATATGCCTCTAGATAAAATTACAAAAAATTTCCATGCCTTGGGTATTGATGAAACAGATGATTTGGGGATGTACCTTGGTATGCCCACCCTTACTAGTAGGGTTACCCGGGATACATTTGCTTACTTATGTGAAAAAATAGATAGAAGACTTGCAGGGTGGAAATCAAAGTATATTTCGATGGCTGGAAGAATCACTCTAGCTATGACTACTTTGACAACAATGAGCTCTTATGCCATGCAAACGGCAAGAATCCCTAAATCTATTTGTGATGATATTGATAAAAAAGTTAGGAGGTTTATTTGGGGTGGTGATGAGGAGCATCGGAAAATTCATCTATTGTCATGGGATTTTCTACAAAAATCAAAAGAACAAGGTGGTTTGGGGATTAGATCATCTCGTCAAACTAATGCGGCTTTTTTGACAAAGCTAGGTTGGCGGGTTTTAACTGAACCGAATGCTTTATGGGCTCGTGTTTTACGAGAAAAATATTGTAAAGGGAGGTGTGATATAGATTTGTTTGAGCCCAAAGCTAACATGTCAAATGTTTGCAAAGGAATTTCAGAAAATTCAGTGTTCATCTCGAAGGGATCGAGAGTGGCCATAGGGAATGGTGCGACTACTCTCTTTTGGGACCACAATTGGGCTATGCCCAAGCCCCTTCGTGCAGCTGCTACTGTGGAGATACCAGAACACCTCGATGGTGCTACGGTTGAAAAGCTTTGGGATGAGAAACAGGGTGGAAGTGGAACTTATTTGTTGTCCTCTTACCTTCAGATATCCTTCGTCTAATCGAAGCTCATGCCTTGAGAGAGGACAATGATGTTGGGGATTTGCTTTATTGGGGAGGAGGAACTAAGGGAAATTTTCTATAAAATCATCTTTGTGCATTATAAGGAGGGACGATGATCTGGGAGATGATGGTTCGTGGAATTTAATTTGGAGACTCAAAGTGCAGCCACGAGTTAAGGTCTTTCTATGGTTAGCAATGCATGATCGTTTGATGACTAATGCTAATAGACTTAAGAGAAATCTCACAGACTCACCATGGTGCAATACTTGCAACAATTATGAAGAAACTACACTACATGTGTTGCGTGAATGCCAGGATGCAAAAGAAGTGTGGAGGCAAGTTGGAGGTCCAGCACAAGCCTCAAATTTCTACCAAGGGTCTTTACAGCAATGGATTGTTCGAAACATTAAGCATCAAGTTAGAAGCAATCTCTCCACTGCGATATGGCCAACATATTTTGCTATCTCTTTATGGTGGATTTGGAGATGGAGGAATAGCATCGTGTTCGATAGAACAAATGAAATTCCTATTGATATTAATCAATTTCTACTTACAAGATTTGAGGAGGTGTGGCGTTTCTTAGGGGATGAAAACGCTACTAGCTCACAACATCACAGGACAAGGACTGAATTACTTGTTAGATGGGTTGCTCCCCCGGATGGTTGGCTAGCCTTGAATACGGATGGAGCAGCAAAAGGTGCGCCGGGTCCGGCTGGAAGTGGTGGAATTGTTCGTGACTCTACTGGAAGAATGCTACACGCATTTGCACTCAAAATTGGGGATTGTGATGCCTATATGGCTGAACTGAAGGCCATTGAATATGGGTTGGAGTTGGCAAAGAGAATGAACACTACCAAACTTCAAGTACAAGTTGATAGTCAGCTAGTGGTGGCTGCTTTGAGGACTGAAGAAATTAGCCGAGGCCAAGGGTACCATATAATTCGACATTGCAAGCAGCTTATACAAGACACTAATTGGCAAATTCAGATCATCCATATTTATCGTGAAGCAAACAAAGCAGCTGACTGGTTAGCTAATCAAGGGGTCACCCAGAACAACAATATCGAGTTTATTCAATTCCCTCCTATAGGTTTAGGATGTATCTTGCATGATGATATTGTTGGAGTGGCTTGGCCACGTTTAGTTCCTACTTAGTTTTAATTGTTTTTGTTTTTCCTTTCCCGAGGCTATGCCTCTCATTCGCATATGCCTCTCATTCGCATCAAAAAAAAAAAAAATAAAAAAGAAAAAAGATGTTATAAATCTTGAATGACTTATTCCAAAATTTTAACTGTTTTGTTCAAAAATTTATCTTTTTAGTTCTAAATTTTAAAACGTGCTTGGGTTCTACGATTTTTAGTTATATGTTTTAAATTTGAAAGCATATGTTCCAATTTTTACTCGAATGTTCTAACTTTTTACTCATATATTTAAATTTTTTATTCACATGTTCTAAATTTAAATCAAATGTTTTAAATTTTACTCATATGTCTTAAATTTCATAAAGTAGATTTTTTAAATTTTTACTCACATGTTCTAATTCTTAAATCAGATCTTCTAATTCTTAAATTAGATGTTAAAAACTATTACTCATACATATGTTCTAATTTATTACTCAAATGTTCTAATTTAAATTTGAGGACGCATGTTCTAAATTTTTACTCGTATGTTCAAAAAATTTATATATATGTATATATATATATATATATATATATATATATATATATATATATATATATATATATATATATATATATATATATATATATATATATATATATATATATATATATATATATATAAGAACCAATCTCAGCCCTTTATTAGTTTTGATCTAACAATCTAAAATGATCCTTTAGTAATGGCATTTCTGTAATTTTGAGAATTTCGTATTTAGAACATATAAAAAAAGTTTAGAACATGGAAAAAAAATTTAGAACATAAGCAGAAAATTTTAGAACATAAGAAAAATAATTTCGAAGATAGCAAAATTTAGAACATAAGCAATTAACAAAAAACGTTAGAACATAAGAAAAATATTTTAGGACATAAAGTATTTATAGCATAGGTAAAAATTAATATCATAAGCTGAAATAATAATTTATAAAATAGGAAAAAATTTAGAACATAAGCTGAAAAATTAATTTAGAACATAGGAACAAATTTAGAACATAATCTAAAAAACAATTTAGAACATTGAAAATAATTTGGAACATAAGTTGAAAAAATTTGGAATATAGAAAAAGCTTTAGAACATAAGCTGAAAAAATAATTTAGAACATAAGAAATTTTTTTGAACATAAGCTGAAAAAAATAATTTAGAACATAATCTAAAAAACAATTTAGAACATTAAAAAAAATTTGGAAAATAAGTAGAAAAGTTTAGAACATAAACAAGAAAAAGTTTAGAACATAAACAAGAAAAAATTTAGAATATAAGGTGTTCTTACATAAGAAAGGATTCTTATATAAGGAGGGGTTCTTACCGGATCCCTACCCTATATATATATATATGTTATCAAGAAAAGTTACACTTATACCCATTATTCTCTTTCAAGTATTGTCTAGGCAATTTCATTCTCTAAAGTAATTTTTCACAATTATCAATAAGGATTTTAGTCTTTTCTCTATTTACATTAATTACTTAGCCTTTAAGCTTGTTTGTTCTAATCGTATATTCGTATAATGCAAACCTACACTAATGATTGGCATAAAAAGACTCAAAAAGTTGATGAAAAGACTACTATAAGACATTAAAATAATGTGTTACACCAAATTTAGATTTTGGAATTCATGCTGCAAGCGGAAGATGAGGATGGGAATCTAATCTCAAGTTGGGTAATTACATTTAATTATATGGTTTATTGTACCTAAAGTTGATAATAAGACATGTTATGAGATGTAAAATATTAGTAATTATAAGAAATGTAACAATAATAACCACGTAATTTTGATTTAGGACAGAGAAAATCTTTATAGATTCAGGCAAAGATATGGACAGTGAGGCAGGTGCAAGTATTTGTGCAAATTTCAACAAAAAAAAAAGTTAGTTAGTAGGTGGGTTGTAACTTGTAAGGCATATAATCATGTGCCTACTATTGCATTTTGTAACCACCATCAAAATTATGAACTTGTATTTTTTGCAATTTGCATGACTCTATAACGACATTGATGTTGATGAGCATGCAAGGAATAAGATTCGCCAGAATGTAACGTGTATTTAAAATAATACATAGTATGACTATGTATTATTTCCATCTTATGGTTAATCATGTTTATTTTAAGATGACACAATGTTAAACCATAATAATAATGGAGAAATTATCCAAATTTAGTATTTTATGACTATGCATGTAGTGCTATTTCAACTTATGGTTAATCGTGTTTATTTAAAATGACATATGTAAGAACAATAATAATGGAAATTTTACATTATGAGTATGTATTATTTTTAACATCTTATGGTTAAGATGACATACTGTAAGAACAATAATAATGGAGACTTTGGGTAAAAAAAAATAATTATGGAGACTTAGGGCCTGTTTACATTTACTTAACTTCAATTCATTTCAGTTCAGTTCAGCTCTAATCAGTTCAGTTCAGTTCAGCTCCAATCAGTTCAGTTCAGCTTCAATCAATTCAGTTCAGTTCCTAATTTCCCTCTCTCATAAAATATTCATTTCAGCTCAGTTTAGTTCAATTCAACTCCAATCAGTTCAGTTCAGTTCAGCTCCAATCAGTTCAGTTCAGCTCCTAATTGCCCTCTCTCATAAAATTATTTATTTCAGCTCAGTTCAATTCAGCTCCAATTAGTTCAGTTCAGTAAATGTGAACAGGCCCTTAGATAACATATTGTAAGAACAATAATAATGGAGACTTTATCCGTATGTGTATTTTTAAAAGTTTATGGGTTTATTTTGTGGTAAAAATCTTAAGCCTCGTTCTTTTTAGCTAACTCATGAGCTAAAACTTAACTAAATTAAACAAAACTAAACTAAACTAACTTGGCTAGACAATGAGCAACTCCATTAGCTTCTCTAGGGATGTAGCATTACTCTTAACTGAATTGGACATAATTCAATTGGACATATTTTAGAATTTTGAATTGGATATAATTTAGAATTTTGATTCAGTTCTCTTCACCTTATTTTTTAAAATTTACTAAATTGAAATTATATTACTAAATTAAATTAATTTTGCTAAACTTAAATTATTTTTATTTTATAAAAGTTATTTTGCTAATTACTACCTCCGGTTCAAATTACTCGCAACAATATTTTATGTCTCATAAATAATACCCCTTTGTTGCGAGTAATATGAACCGGAGGTAGTATTTATACTGTTTTTCTATAATCTTTGTTATTTTAAAAGTTACTCAGCTCAAATTATTTCTACTAGATAAATCTTGTTATGCTGAATAATATGAAGAAAACAACGCCTAATGAGTGAAATTTGAATTGATACATAATTTTTAACTTGACAAAATATTTCTACCAAAATATAAAAACAGAGTAGTAGTCATCTAAAATATTAAATTTCAGAAAAAAAAAATTATAAAAAATTTACAAAAATATTAAGCCTAATCTGCTTTTGGCATTTATATGAATAATATGTGTATAAATTAAAGTTTGAGCTAAATGTGCAACATTTTTTTACTTGAATAATATTTTTCAGCTCCAAAATCGAAGTAAGCACATTCTATTGAAAATATATGCACATTTAGGGCCTGTTCACTTCAGCTTAATTTCAGTTCAATTCCAATCAGTTCAGTTCAGTTTAGTTTCTAATTTCCTTCTCTCATAAAATATTCATTCCAGCTCTATTCAGTTCAGTTCAGTTCACTTTAGCTCCAATCAATTTAGTTCAGCTCAGTTTTGCTCATTTTAGTAAATGTAAACAGGCCCTTAATGGGGAAAAAAATGTGCACAACAATCTTTCTCATTTTATTTGATTCCAACTCCGTTCCAAATAATGGCATTACTTGATTTTTTATCTATTCATTGACTGATTTTTTAAAAATATGTTTTAAAAATAATAGTTAATAGGTGGGATATTATCAAAATAACTGCTTTTTTAAAAAATATGTTTTAGAAATTATAGTTAATAGGTGGGATATTATCAAAATATCATTTTTTTTCTCATTTTTAGTAGAAAATTTGTCAAAAATAAGCCAACTTTTGTCCGATTCGCTTAAAATAAGTCAACCTTTCGATTAACTCAAAATAATCCAACCTTTATAGGGTATTCACTTTAAATGAGTCAAAACCTGTTGTAACCGGTTATTAAGGTTAATTGTGACACGTGTTAGAATATGATTCGTCATTTTTCTATTAATAATTAATTAAGATATATTATATGATTAATTATAAAAAAAAAACTAATAATTATAAATTTCAAAAAAAAATAAAAAAAAAAAAAAGGAAAAAACCCCAACCCCCTCACCCTCCCCTGCCAGCTCACCCCCTCCCCTACCAGGCCGCCGGTAGCCGGCAACCACAAATTCCCCGGCGCCGGCACCGACGGCCTCTCCACCCACCCACGACGCCCCCACCCTTTCCTTTCCCCCTTTCCCCACCCCATTACCCCCGTCCTTCCCCTTCCCCATCGTCAATCGACACCCCAAAACCCTTGAACCCCGATTCCGATTTTGTAAGGGTTTCGTGAGGGTGGGTTAAAGGGTTTGGGGAATCGACAGATGGTAAGGAAGGGGAGGGAGGGGTTGACTTCTACAGGGAGACGAGAGAGGGGGGTTGTTTCCGGCAGGGGGAGAAGGGGAGGGGGTGGTGTCGTGTCGGGCGGGATGGGGAAAGGTGAATGGGGAAGGGGAAGGGGAAAGGAAGGGGAAGGAGTGGGGTTGGGTGGGCGGTAGAAGCCGTCGGTGTCGGTGTCGGCGCCGGGGAATTTTGTGGTCGCCGACCACCGGCGGCCTGGCAGGGGAGGGGAGGGGAGGGGGGGTGAGCTGGCAGGTGAGGGGTGAGGGTGTTTGGGTTTTTTCTTTTCTTTTTTTTTTTAAATTTATAATTATTAGATTTTTTAATAATGAATTATTATAATTCCTAATTAATTATTATAAGAAAAATGACAAACCACATGCTAACATGTGTCACAATTAACATTAATAACCGGTTAATAAACGGTTGCAGGTCACTTGACTCATTTAAAGTAGATACCCTATATAGGTTGGATTATTCTGATTTAATCGAAAGGTTGGCTTGTTTTGAGCTAACCGGACAAAGGTTGGCTTATTCTTGACAAATTTTCCTTTTTAGTAACTATTACTAAAACAAAATATGCTGACGTCACCACTACCCACGTGTCGCTCTCTTAACAAAAAAATTCCCGCCAAAATGCAATAATGATGTCATCCTTTTTTTTTATAGAGTTATCATGTTTAACAATTTTGAAATTTAAATATTAGAAACTTCTACATTACAACTAAAGCCTATTATTTTATCGTAGAAAATTGAAGCAATTTTAAATACCACACTAATAAATGACCACTACTGTGAATTAGACAACGTTGAATAGATACTATATCACAATTTTGATGAAAATCAAAATTTTAAAAATTACAAAATATACGGAATTTTTATTTACATTCATGTATAATAGCGATTTATTTTTAAAATGTACAAACTAAAAATAGGTTTTATATAAACCGTGCATGCACGAGTTCAAATCTAGTGTATTAATAATCACAGCTGTGTGGGGGTGTGAACATATGTTTATTCTAGAGAGAGTATTTTATATCCAAGTGTCTCATTTGCTAAGTAGTAAGAACAAGAAAAACTGAACACTAGTTCCTTCAAATAATTTAGATAGGAGTTTAAAAATTGTTCTCATCGAAATTTAATTTTCGACAGCATTCAAAAAATATCTATATCATACATGTATGTCAATGGTAACTACAGATGTCATGCAATGAGGATAAGACTCAGAGTAAATATAGAAAATAATGTAATTTAAACCAAACTATATTTGGACAAAAAGATCAAGAAGTTGTGTTCTACCTTTTGCCCCACCATTAAATTTATGTAAAATTAGGAAAATCTGTGTTTCTAAAATATGTTAATTATTTATACTTTTATAAACATACTTAATTAGAATCTAACGGAAAAAATTAGAGATAGTGGGGAATTAATTAAACTTTTCTTGAAAAATTTCATTTTGCATTAATAATGCCTAGGGGTGATAATGAGCCGAGTCTATATGTGAATACTTTAAGCTCGACTCAGTTAAAGTTTAATCAAAACTCGATTTGTAGTGGCTCTGCTCGTGATGACTTTTAATGTATATCTTTACCGATATCTAACTAAGTTATATATATATATTTTTAATTTATTTATATAGTCTATTTTTTATGAACCTTTTTTACGTAAAGTGATATAACGTATATGTTATATATCTTAAACACTACGACACCACATAATCCATGTCGTTCAAAATAGAGAGTGGCACGAGTGTCACCATTATCCAATGTGTGATTAAATTTAGGTCTATTAATGGGTTATATTAGTATTAAAATAGGTAAGAGAATGTGCTGGAGGGTCTTTCTACTCCAGGAAAGCAGGAAACCATGGTAGGACCTTCATCCTTCAATTAAATTAGTGGCCTTAAAATAAAAAAATTAAATAAAAAAATTAAATTAAATTAAAAAAAAAAAAAAAAAAACCCAATAGGAAAGCAACAATAATAATGTGAATAATATTTATGGTGGTACGTGTAAGAAAGAGAGAAATAGTAGTACTAGTAAGTAGGAAGCGTGTGGGGTATTTTTTTATCTCAATTTTGGTGTTTCTTTTTTTCTTTTTAATCTTTTTGATTTGATTTCAGGTTGACGGCTTACGTGTCCCGACAATGAGTAGCTTATAGGTCTTAACGCGGGGAGCTCTATTTATACGTGCTTCACGGTGTTTTCCTTATAATGGGGTTTCCATTATCAACTTCTTGCTTTTTAATTTTCTTCCTCCGTTTCTCGATTAAAATCTCTACCTCTTAATAAACTAGTTTAAGGGTCTGTTTTCTTCAGCTTAATTTCAGTTCAGTTCAATTCAGTTCAGCTTTAAATATCCTTCTCTCATAAAATATTCAATTCAGCTCTATTCAGTTCAGTTTAGTTCAACTCTATTCAGTTCAGTTCAGTTCAGCTTAGTTCAGTTCAGCTCCAATCAGCTCAGTTCAGTAAATCAGAACAGGCCCTAAGTCCTGTGCAATGCACGGTTTTTACTTAACTTATTTATGAATTACATTGTGAATTTAACAATAATTTAAAATAAAAATCAATATTTATAATTAAAATAAATACTTGACTTTCTTTTCCAAAAAAATTAACTTCAATTTTATATTGTATTGAAATCAAAAGTTATTGATCATTATAAATTTAAAAAAATATATATTTAATAATTATAGGGTTTTATATAAAATTAAAATTTTATGTTAATTTATAACCCATGCAATGTACTTATGTACCCCCACCCTATTTTGTTGGCATGTTTTTAATGGCATAATGTTTTATAACATATGTTGACCGGTACAATGTTTTATACTAATTTAATTGATTTTTTTTTGTGACAATTAATAATCAAGGTTTTTAATTTTATTTTATAGTTTTTGAATTGTAGTGTTATTATTTTAAATAAATCAACCGTTCTCAAAAAAAAAAAAAATATTAACCATAAATCAACAAATATAATAAAAGGTAAAGTGACAATCCTGGTTGGAGCGAAAAATCTTTCAAATAAATAAATATGACATAGAATGATATGGAGTATTGGAATGTTACATAATTACTATTCGATGTTACCTTATACATATATAGTAAATGTTTGTTTATTGTAAAAAATAATAATAATAATAATAATAATAATAATAATAATAATAATAATAATAATATTATAAAATATAAGAAAGATAATTAAAAAAAAAATGAAGTAAAAGTGGTAGAAATTTTTTTAATCGAAACATGACAATTGTCATATCATATTCGCCTTTAGTATTATGTTATTGATTGATTGATTGAGATAAGTATTATGAATAGTATTTTGACAATAATATCCTTTAAAATAATTTTTTTTATTTACTTGCCTTCACTAATATTAATTATTCTCATTCTTAAATTTTTATTAAATAATCTAATATATATATATATATATAAAGGGGAGTTTTTTCCCGAGATTTTAGAGCGTCACGTAGGATTTTTATTTTTAAAAAATTATTAGAGCGCCACATAGGATTAATATTTTTAAAACGCTACAATAGGATTATGCCACCTAAGATTAGTTAGCGTGCGACGTAGGATTATAAATTATAGTTATATCCAATAAATAATTCAAGTGCCACATAAGCATAATTGACCAATGAGATTTTAATGGTTATATTAATTAAATACAAACAATTATCTTTTGAGACTAGGAATTTTATCTAATACGGAGTATTATAAAACAAATACGAAGAAAATAATTAAAAAAAAATAGATCAATCCGTGTTATGATGAATTTCTTTACGTTATTTTATCTAATACGGAGTATTTTAAAACAAATACGAAAAAACGATATATTACGTACAACTAATAAAATACGGAGTAGCAAATGTAATCACATAAATATAAAAAATATATTTTTAAAAAAAATATAAATGACCCATGCATCGCACAGGCATCATCTAGTATTTACATATTTGTCTCATGGATACTACCAAAATAGCTATGATACAGGTATCGCACGCATTAGCTGCTCTAGTAACATTAAAAAATTGTTGACAAATCAACGAGGTGAGGGAGTGAAGTAATTTACATATTAAACATGTGATAAACTTTAACTATGTTATATAAAGTTAGGGGACATTGATATAAATATTGAAAATGGACTGTGATAAAATCTCTTTCTCTTTCTTTTTCTTTTTCTTTTTTTTTCTTTTTTTTTTAAATGGTTTAATTATGGAAAGGAAACACTTAAACCTACCTTCCTTTCTATTTGTTTGAGGAGGGTAAGGATAATTGTTACCTTAGGTTTTAGAGAGGTAACAAATGGGTAGAATCCATTACCCATGGATAATAGTAATTGTTACCTACCTAATGCAAACTTCAATTCTAACCAAACAATTAGTAACGGTAATAGTTAAATTAAATCAGTTAAAGAAAAAGAAAAAAAAAATCTTACAAAACATGCTTACAATTAGGTAAACAAATTTTTTATGGATAATAATTACTCTCACACTATTTAAAGTGTGTTCTCATACTTTTTAAAAGATAAGGATATTAAGAATATTAAATTTATTCAAACTTTTTTAAGGATACCATTTTTAAGTGACTACATTCATCTCATTAATGAACACAACTTAAGAGATCTCATCTATAGAGTATATAGTTTTACACGTTCATATAATTTCAAAAATATATTTTTTACTTCAATAGTTGAATCCAAAAAATAATTTTTTTATGTTTGTATTAGGACACTAAGGGCCTGTTCTTATTGATCGAACTCAGCTGAACTGAACCGAACTGAACAGAACTGAACTCAGCTGAACTGAACTGAATCGAACTGAACTGAACTGAACTCAGCTGAACTTAACTGAACTGAACTGAACTGAATATTTTATAAGAGAAGGAAAGTAGGAGCTGAACTGAACTGAACTGAAATGAACTGAACTGAACTGAATTTCAACGTAAGAGAACAGGCCCTAAGTATTACTTCGAATAAAAGGCGATGGTGGTAGGAATTAAGTTTGATTACAGTTTAATTATATTAGATATATATGACTCTTACAAGTGGAGTGTTGTTGTGTTGATATTATATAACATCAGCTTTTAGAACCAAGGTCCAACTTAGAATTAGTAATGGTCAATTAAAAGTGGTATTTCAATGATTTTATCACAAATGAACGACACTTAACAATTGGTCATTGTTGTAACATTGACTCTTCATAATTTTAATCGTTTGCAACATTAATTGGAAAACTACTCCTTAATTTATACTCCTACATGCATGTATTATCTGAAAATCAACTATGAAAGTTTGATACAATATAATGGATTCGATTTGGCGTTCAATTGACAATTAAGTATAGAAGGGGTTGGTGTGGAAGATGAAAAATCAAATACTACGTATATGCTTTCTCTATCTGATAATGTAGTGTTCGTTTTCACCAAAAAATATAAATAAATAAAAACCGTTAATTTAATAAAGTTTTTGTTATGAAGGTATTTTCTGTATGAATGATAAAGGTACTTAATCCTTTAACTAGCTAGTAAAGCTCCTTTGATTAGCTTAGCTTGACGAACTTATTCCATAATTTGTAATCATTTATTCTGTTAATTAAACTTATATACAAAAATAAAAGAATAAATAAAAATAAAATAAAGGTACGTAAAGTTTTCAAATCTTACTCCCAAGACTTTATCCAAGCGTCCTCGTCATATATCAACGACCTCCAATTACTTCTTTCTCACAATTACGACTTTAAACCATCTTACAATATAAGGGTTACCTATGAAGGTATACATGACCTACTTTATTTACATTTTAGGAGATATACGTTTTATTATTACTTTTACTCGTAAAGCTAATTACAATAATTAATTTTTTTTAATTAAAAAAAAAAAATAAACAGAAATTTTATTATGCAAGTAAATGGTAATGGACCAATTATATACGACCCGTAGCTCTGTTAATGGACCAATTATATCACTTTGAAATGGACCAAACTCTATCACTTTCGTGTAAAAAGGAGAATGTCTTTTTCTCTCTTTCTATCATTCTATCTTCTCCAACACTACTATCTCACGTGATTTTTTTCCTGAAATTGGTTACATAAATTGCGGATAAATAAAAATTGTTTATAGGTCTATTTCTTTTTATCATCCTAATGTTTGTATTATTGGCTTATTGCAATAATTGTTGAATTTTTAATCTACTTTTACCGAAAGAAGATTTCTACTACTCAATGTATGTATATTTGTATATTGAAATCTTATAAGTAAATAAATACTTACTATTTATTTTATAATAAGCTTAAAGGGCCTGTTCATATTTACTTAATTTCAGTTCAGTTCATTTCAGTTCAGCTCCAATCAGTTCAGTTCAGCTCATATTTCCCTCTCTCATAAAATATTCATTTCAATTTAGGGCCTGTTCATATTTACTTAATTTCAGTTCAGTTCAGTTCAGCTCCAATTAATTCAGTTCAGTTCAGTTCAGTTCAGCTCCAATCAGTTCAGTTTAGTTCAGTTCAGTTCAGTTCAGCTCTTAATTTCCCTCTCACATAAAATATTCATTTAAGCTCAATTCAGTTCAGTTCAGTTCAGTTCAGCTCCAATCAGTTCAGTTCTGTTCAGCTTAGTTCAATAAATGTGAACATGCCCAAAGTTTGTATATATTTATTGAAAATTATATCTCGTAACTTTTACAAATTCACACATACTTTCTTTGTACATTTATTTTATTCTAATGGTATGACATTCTACAATTAGGTAGGCTAGTTTTATCATCTTACCCCCTCAATCAAAAAATAATTATACATTTTCAAACATCTTCAATTCTCTTACTTCCATTTTTTTTTTCATTTGCTCTTTATATATACCTACTCATCCATTATTTTACATCATCTTTCTTACTCTATTCAATTTTTTTAAAACCTCTCACTAATTTTAATACAATATATTTGAAGTCTATATATGTCGTACGAGTAATTGAGTATAGAAATAAAAGATCGGAGTACGATTTATCGATAAAAAAAATTCAATCCCCCCCCCCCCTCTTTTCCATACTACTAGGTGTAACATGCTTACAAAAAAATTTATATATATTTTTTAACCCTACTAGTTCTTAATTTTTAACAGCAATATACTCGTATACATTTTTTTCTTAAGCACCTTTTCATTTGTGTTTTCATGGTGTTCGATAAACAATAATGTTGATTGTCAATGTGTTTATTTACATATTAGTTTACAATATGATTGGACTATTCATGTTGATTTAAATCTAATAAGCCCACTTATTAATATCTTTTTTAAAAAAAATTAAAAAAATTAAAAAAATTAAAAAATTTAAATGCAATAAGCGAAGTAAAAATTTTATAACTCAGACCAAACCTCTATTTTTATTTAAATGCAACACATTTTTTAGACGTTTTTTTTAGGAGTTGATTAGGTAAAGGAGTTACTTTATAAAAAAAAATAAAAAAATTAACACTAAGGTTAAAGAAAGGTTAGGTACTGTGTATGTATAAATTATTTTGATTAATTTGTCTATTTATGTTACATAAATTTTTTCTTAATATGTGTGCCTATAAGGTGTGTTGCATTTAAGAGAAAATGAAGGAAGTACTCCCTCCGTTCCACAATGATGTTCCTGTTTTGAATCTTTGACTTTTTTAAGAAAGAGAGAATTTTCTAAATTTCTCTTAATCTATAAGAGCAAATATAGTCATGTGGGATCTAGTTTGATTCGTCTTGGTGAGTAGATTATTAATATCTAACTTTTATAATTTTTGCTAGTGTGAGATTAAAGATATTTGCGGTCAAAGATGGGTAAAATTTTGCATCGATTTGCGAAACAGGAACATCATTATGAAACGGAGGGAGTATTATTTACGGTCAATTTTAAAGAAAAAGATAAACATTATGTCGAGCCCATGAGTAAACCCACATTTGAGTGAAAGTGTTGTCCCATATTGGAAGAGTATAAAAGTATTGGGAAGTGTATTCCACATTAAAGAAATAAGAACGTTGTATCCACTTGATAAGGCTAAGGGGCTACTCCCCTCATTGCATATGATTTTGAGTTGGAACCTCCTTGGTTGTATATGGTGGACAGTTGTGACGGGTGTAGCCCAGACCCGTTTATCATGGTATTAGAGTCAGGTTAGGTTGTGTTATGATCTGGACCAGATTATGGTATCGAGAGGGAGGGTGTTGAGCCTATGAGTAAACGTGAGTGAAAGTGTTGTCCCATATTGAAAGAGTTAAGGAGCTACTCCCCTCATTGCCATATGGTTTTGAGTTGGAACCCCCTTGGTTGCATAAAGTGGACAACTGTGATAGGTGTGGCCCATGCCCGTTTATAAGATTATTTCTCATATCCTAACACTCAATTATAAAAGTGAGTACCTATACCAATAGTTTTCCTAATGTTTCCGTATAATAATATTCCTTGCATTTGCACGAGTATGCTTTAGTTAAAAAATAAATATATAAAACGGGATATAATAATTAACTTAGATAAATCAACATGCTAATAGTCTAAAAGCAAAAGACGATCCTCATTGTTGAATCTATTAGTTGTATATGGATATTAAGATACATACAAGTGGGGAGAATAAACATAGAGAAAGTGTCTCCTAAAATTACATTCACATGAAACACAACTTCAAAAAAGTGCATAACAAACCATAAAATAATGAAAACTCTATATTATTATCAATATAAATAATTGAACTTAGATAATAAACAAGGTTAGTTGTTCCATATATTTTGAAAATTATACACATCAAATCATACTTGTATAATAGAGTGGAAAGATAGAGTGAAAAGAAAAAAGAAAATTAAAAATCAAAAAAAGGAAGGGTAAGCGTGTCAAAATCCAAAGAGGCTAAGCCCCCACTCCTTCCTTTCTTCCCATCTCCTGATAAAATTATAGCATCAGTCATTTGATCGCATAGACTAACACGTGGTCATCTATTACATGCCTTAATTGGGCCCCCTTTTCTCCTCTTCTTCCCTATATATTACCCCTTTCTCTCTCCCCACCTTTCAACCTAAAAAACTAAACACAAATTCAAATAATTCTTTCTACTCAACTTCTTATTCTCAACATTTTTTCTCTCAAAAAAAATTTGGAGCAAAAATTGCAAGAGTTAAAGGAGGTAAATCATGGCAACTGCTAGTAGTAGCAATTGGGTGTTACCAAAACCAAAAATGGGTTCATCAAAACCCCAATTTAATTTGGTAAAATCTTCACTTCAATTACCTTTACTTGACTCTCCAAAGAAAGGTTCATCTAGTACAACAACACCCCAAACACCCAAGAAAATTACCACTTTTCCTAAGGAGGTTAGGGACCCTTTTTTCACATCACCAAAAGATAACAATAATAAATTTTCCAAAACTCAATGGAATCCATTCCAAAAGGCGGCCGCGGCCGCCTTGGATATGGTTGAGAAAGCCTTGAATTCTCATGAGAGTGAACAACCTTTGCCTAAAACCTCCGACCCAAGAGTCCAACTAGCTGGAAACTTCGCTCCGGTTCCGGAACAGCCTGTTCAACAGAACCTTCCGGTAACCGGAGCGATTCCGGAATGTATCCGGGGTGTATACGTACGAAACGGGGCTAACCCGTTGTACGAGCCGGTTTCCGGTCATCACTTCTTTGATGGTGATGGTATGATCCACGCCGTCAAGTTCCATTCAGATGGTTCAGCCAGTTACTCTTGCCGGTTTACTGAGACTAATCGGTTTGTTCAAGAACGTGCTTTGGGTAGACCCATTTTTCCCAAGGCAATTGGTGAACTTCATGGTCATACCGGTATTGGAAGACTTGTATTATTCTATTCTCGTGCATTGTTTGGTCTTTTAGATCAAAATAACGGTATAGGGGTTGCCAATGCCGGAGTTGTTTACTTCAATGGCAGACTCCTAGCTATGTCTGAAGACGACCTTCCTTATCAAGTTAAGGTTACTTCTTCAGGTGACTTGAAAACTGTTGGTCGTTACGACTTCAATGGACAGCTCAACTCTACTATGATTGCGCATCCTAAGGTAGACCCGGTTTCCGGGGAGATGTTTGCTTTGAGCTATGATGTTGTCAAGAAGCCGTACTTGAAGTATTTCTGGTTCGGGGCTGATGGTACCAAGTCTTCTGATGTTGAGATTGACCTTGGCTCCGCCACTATGATGCACGATTTCGCAATCACGGAGAATAACATCGTGATACCTGACTCTCAGGTTGTGTTTAAGCTTCAGGAGATGATAGGTGGCGGTTCTCCTGTTGTTTTTGATAAGGAGAAAACTGCGAGGTTTGGAATTCTACCAAAGTATGCAAAAAACGCTGATGAAATTCAGTGGATTGATGTACCCGATTGCTTCTGCTTTCACCTGTGGAATGCGTGGGAGGAGCCCGAAACCGACGAGGTGGTAGTGATCGGATCCTGCATGACTCCCGCAGACTCTATTTTCAACGAGTCTGACGAGAATCTCTCCAGTGTACTATCAGAAATCAGATTAAATCGGAAAACGGGAATCTCAACACGCCGCGAAATCCTCCCAAGTTCAGAGAAAATGAACCTGGAGGCCGGTATGGTGAATAAAAATAAACTCGGGCGTAAAACCCAGTTTGCGTACCTCGCCATTGCTGAGCCATGGCCGAAGGTATCTGGGTTCGCAAAGGTTGACCTATTCACAGGAGAAGTCAAGAAATTCATATACGGAGATGATAAGTACGGCGGCGAGCCTCTGTTTCTTCCTAGGAATGCTGATTCCGAAAGAGAAGACGACGGTTACATTCTCGCATTTGTACATGACGAGATGAACTGGACATCAGAGTTACAGATTGTCAATGCCACAGATTTAGAGCTGGTTGCGACAGTCAAGCTTCCGTCAAGGGTTCCTTATGGATTCCACGGTACTTTCATCAATGCTAACGATTTACAAAGGCAAGCTTAAGAATCTCATTTGGCAAACAAACCCTATTTTATTTTAGTCCGCGAAGAAATCTACCTGAGGGATGTTTGCATATAAGTCCCCGGAGATTCTTCATTTTGCAAAGATCGAGCTCGAAATCCTTTTTTATTAAGGACATTCAGGCCATCTTTTTTACTTCTTTTTTTCTTTTTACCTTAAGAAAAACAGAAGGAAAGGTTTTGAGGAATCAGCTTGTAGCTTTTTGGATATATAGATGAAGCTCAGCTGGTTTCTGTTGATTCTTTCACTCCTGTGCATGAAGTATATACTATAGTATTAGTTGCTAGTAATAAAAGTAAAGATTGGTAATGTACATTTTATCCACCTTTGTATTACTCTGTTTTTGCGGCTCTGTTCATTACGGGGTACCTTGTAATTAAAGAAAATTTTCACATATATCACGCGTTAGTTTGCCTACAATTCTCTTATATATTCGAAAGTTGCACATAATAATTAGCGAAGGTAATATATCCAATGGAGTATGTGATATTGCCTTGGTATGAAAAATGACATCGATTTAAATTACGGTTATTAAACAGAATTAGAGAATTACTATTTTTCTGATAAATACTTAAACGACCACGTCTAACTTGTTTGAAATCCGACCTGAAAATCTCACCGTGTAATCTATATATGGTAATAAAATTGAGAGTTTACTACTTTTGTTGTTTCAATGTGTACTGATATTTTTATTGGGCATCAACTTTATCATATTATCTACTTTAATTCTTATTAAAAAAATAAATAAAAAATAAAAAATAAAAAATTCTTTCTATCATATGAATTATGTCGCAATACTTGCGTATAAATTTAAAAATCGAATAAGAGAATAAATTATTGAAGGTAGTGATGATTGGGTTAAACAAGAGATATTGTATTTTGTTTGAGAAAATGGGATGTAATGTCACAAGATAGAACGAATGAGCCTATCTAATCAAATAGAAATGCATAGAGTATATATATGTGATTGATTAGTTCACGTACATCATTAAGAATGACTGAAGTAGTGCATCCAATAATTTTTTTTATTAGACAGTGACTTTATGATTACTATGTTTTTATTTTCTTAGAATTTATTTTTGGCTTTTTTAGTTGCTATTAAAGTTAATGGAGCTGCAAATGCAATCATCCCCCACATCACATGGCAAATTTTGTTATACGACGGCAACCAATAATAAGTGCGCTCAAGTTTACTGGAATTTTGCAATTTTCGTCTGTAATACGATGCAAAGGTCAATTTTGTTGTAAAAATGTAGGCTTTCACACAAACAATACATGACAAATAATGATCATGTATATATTTTGCTCATAATATAAACAAGAACAATTAGACGAATAAATTCGTATACTTGTAACCAAGATCGTTGAGTAGCACCAATCATACATGCAACTCTTTTGGATGTGTATGTTCCTATCAATCAAGTTGGTTGCATTTCTAGGAAGGTATAGAGAGAGTAGCAAATTCTTCTATACCTTCCTTCCCACTCGACCATAAATCGTATATTTAATCAACCAAAAAGCCAGATTCAAAGGTCAATTCGATGACTTAATGCTTGATTTAGACTTGACAAAAATAAAATGATTTAATTTGGCCACATAACATCGATGAATTTTCTGAAACAAATGAATTGAATTTATTTAGGCAATTCAAAATGGTCATTACAAGCTCTATTGGACATATATGTATCCATCAATTAAGTTTAATTACAAGGTAGACTAGATTACTAGTAGAGTGAGTAGCAAAAACTACTATACCTAGCCTTTCTCCCCACCCTGACATGACAATATCGGATTAACTCAATGACCATTTCCAAACTAGATGACTCAATGTTTCATCTCTCGAGTTGAACTAAATAAACAAAAACTTACATGATTGATGAATTTTCTAAAACAAATGAATTGAATTTGCAATAAGATCGTACTTGACTGTTGACTCGACCCAATTTGAAAGGGTAGTCAACAAAATATAATTCAGACTAAAACAGATTATACAATCTACAAACTATTTCATTCCTTTCTATTCAACACCCTAGCACTCAAAATTGAACGTCACCCTTCACTTTAATTTGTGTAGGGAGAGTTTGTTAACCTAATAGGGTCAAACATACATGACTCGACCAAATTTAATGTGAATAAAATATATTTAATTCAGATTAAAATACATTATTGCATCGTATTTTCTTTCCTCCTCAATGGCCTAGCGGCCCTAGCGTTAGGAGTTGAACCTCAACCGCTACCTTGTGTAGGGAAGGTTTGTATACCTGAAAAACCAAACCCTAAAGAAATGGTAAACCATCAAACTTGCATTGAATTGGTTAACACATATTCAGGTGACCACTCACAAAAACGATCATATTATATTATTATTATTATATAATAAGCAATCCAAGTGTAGTGTATGTAGTTGACTCTTAAAAAACTTTTATAACCTTTCTTTCCAATTTTAGTGCACTTTATTGATACGCACATATATAAATACAGTCAGATAGATAATATATAGTTGAACTGCATCAAAAAACACTTACATAGTACTCATGCATATTCCTTTGACAAATATTACAGGCTAAAACTTGCTTTAATCATGTCATTTCCTCATGATTACTAAGCACCACCCCCCTCTCCCCAATCTCATTCACTTCCCCCTTTAATTTCCTTCCCCTAACCACCGCCAAACAAATAAAGCTATTTAACTTTGATTTTATGTCAACGCCTCCACTATTTTGGTAGGTAAATGTTATTTAAACTATATCTTGTTCAATTAATAAAGTTAATAAAGTAATTTTATTTACCTTTGTCCATTATACTAGATTAGGAGTAGCTATTAGGAGTCATAGGACCACTTTCTTCTTATGGGAATATATCTTTAATTTGTATTAATTTATTATTATTATATTATATCTTTTATTTCCTTTTTTTATTATTTGTTTGTCTTCAATGAAACAATTTTTATTTGGTCATTCACATTTTTATCTCCAGCACATAGGTTTATTATATATGGTTTAAAGAAACATTTTTATATACCTTTACACTTGGATGAAATTCATCAACATTTTACATACATGTATACAAAAAATTTCGTATGTGGTTATGGTGTGCAAAATTATTTTAAAAAGAGGTATTGAGTTTTAATTAGTTAAGTCAAAGAACAAATAATGATGGAGGGAGTACCTTGCTAGTATGAGTACCGCATCTTTAGTCTATTTTAAAGGAGAAAAATTGATTTGAATTTTAATGAATTTTGTTTTAATTTGTGCAACATGATTTTATATAAGGTGTCCCTACTATTTCAAAAAAATCTGCATTATTGTCCTTTTTCTTAATTTGTAAAAATTCACACGTTTTCTGATTGGTTTAAAAATTAGTATTTGGTCGCTTTGTCATTGCATAATTAATAATAACGATTTTTCATTATTTAGAGGAGACATTGATATCAACTAGACGAGGATAATACACTTGCTTCTTAACATAGAATTATATAGTATTTTGATTATTACCATACTTAATTGAATCAAAATAAATTATCCATTAATTATCAATTTAAAAACTTAAAACCATATAGACACCCCTAGGAAAAGAAATACTCAACTTCAAATTATTTATTTTGGAAAGAAGGCACATTGGTACATGTGGATATCTACCAATCAACACTAGTTAGTGAATATTTTACTAAATCTTGCAAGATGGTTGCTATTTATAGGAGAGGCTCATGCAAATCCAATAAACTATAGAGACGTTTGAGTTTGGTAGGATATGAAGGACAGTCGGACATACCCATGAGAGGTTACAACTTACAATAACCGACCTATGACTATGAGCATGGGTAACATACACTATATCCTTACAACATATAAAAAAATCTTGACCCACAAATGTATGACATGTTCAAATGTTGGTACATATATATTACTCATACGTGGATTTCGTTATATGGTAAGTAAGATTGGGATAAAATTCTGACTACATTATTATTGCTTTTGCAGCTCTCTTTACACACTCAAAAATTTTTTTTTACTAATACTAACTCTGGTACCTTTGTCTAAAAAAGTTCTTAGTTAATCACTACTTATAAAAATAACGTTTTTTTTTTTTACCAATTACATAATTTTGTACTTAATTAGTTTGTTTAAATGATGTAGGATAGCATTGTTAATTTCTATTTTATGGCCTTAGTGCAATGACAATGCCAACAACTAAGCCAAGATAAAAATTAAGTCTAATTAAGTTGTTAGTGCTTTGTGAGGGTTTATTTAATTCAAAATCATTTAATTAACTTTTAGATTCCTTAATATTATATTAAATGTGTCTAATGACATACTAATTTTAGTGAGAAGATAATCAAAGTTATGTTTACAATTACTTTAAATTAATAAAATATAATTTTGGTCCTTCTCTATCTAAAGTTATGGCTTGAAGCATCAAGTAAAGATTGTGGGGAACATGTGTGCCACTCAAAACTAATAAGAGTATGTCTTCTAGTAACTGTCATATTTTGATAACTCGATGAGAGAACGAACTTCCACTCAAAACTCTCTCTTTCTTCCTAATTTAAGGGGTGTAATCTTATCTAGAAATGGAAGTTTTAATTTTATGGTGTCCCTATTATTTTGTTCTGTTTGTGCCTCTCCATTATACTTTCCAATAATATTTTTATTTTTTTTTTTATTTTTTTTTTTTATGAGAATGAGTATATTCCATTTTACATTCATGATCCTATGTCACGTTTGCTTATTGGTAATACTATTTATCTTATTTATATGACCAGTTTACCTATTGAGATATTTTTTGTTTAGTCTTAGGCTTACACGTGCATAAGTCCTATGCTAGTAAGGAGCTGAGGATACGTAGTGGTTTAGTGTTATGAGTATATCTTTGGTGAATAGTAGTTTTATTTGAAGATATTTTTTCACGCTTGTTGTAAGTAATTGAAAGGGTGGCAGATTTGAAAGTTTACTTGTCCCATGTCGGTTGATAGACATCATTCATATGATCATATCCATCATTAGTACTATACATGAGGAATTCTCTAAACACAAATAATTAAGTATATAGCTATAATAAAATTAAAATCATATGGAGTAATATTAGGACATATCAACAAATTATGTCAAAAAAATAAAAGCATAAACAACTATTTAATAAACTAATGAAGATCAAGGAAGCGATATCGTGTGTTCAAATTCATATAGTAGATGTAGAAGTATAAAAGGTTTTACCCCAATCCCAACCACAATAAAAGCAAGAAAAAACTTATATCGCTTAAAATTTTTATTATTATTTAGTTTGTTGAGCTCATGTCAACAATAAAAACAAAAAAATAAAATAAAAAAAATAAATAAATAAAATAAAATTGTGTACGCTCTGATTTCTCAAAAGCCCAATATCTAAAATTCAACCAAATTTTCACCAAAAGCCCGAAATTCCAGTCACGCAAGGCCCAATGAACTTTCTTGCAAACCAAGCCAGCCCAGCAATTTCTTCGTTATAACTCTATTGCCTTGCATCCCACGCCACATTCAGAACTCGAATGAGTTCACCACTACCACACCTTTCGCTGCCCATTGAAGCTGTTGATTGATCTGAGCACTAGAGCAACAAATTTGTAGCACAGCACGCACGCACGCATGCACGCACGCACCCGGTTTAGTTGCCGAAAGGGTGCCTGCCGAAAATTATCTAGTAAGGCTCTATACGCCACCACAGCTATGTCTTAAACCTTCATGGCAATACTCAGCAGCCATGATTTTTTTGGAGAAAATGAGATAGCTGGTTTTGGTGTGGCCAAAATCTAGAGGACAAAACTCTTAATTTGTCTCGACTTAAAAAGGATTGTCTTCTTTTAAAAAGCTACCAAGCAAGTTGCAATAAGTACCGCAACTTGATTATAATTAAACCTCATGTGTATATATTTGACATAAATAACACATACTTGTATAATACAAGAAATATGTCTTTATCTTGTGGCACGCACCATTACCGTCGTGTTAGCAAGTCAAGCTGAGATTGAGCTTAGGGTTGTTCAGCTCAACTCATCATAAGGGCCTGTTCACATTTACTTAATTTCAGTTTAGTTTAGCTCCAATCAGTTCAGCTTCAATCAGTTCAGTTCAGCTCCTAATTTCCCTCTCTCCTAAAATATTCATTTTACCTCAGTTCAGTTCAGTTCAGCTCCAATCAGTTCAGTTCAGTTCAGCTCTAATCAGTAAATGTGAATAGGCCCTAAGTCATAACATGTGTATGTTTGACTCACTAGTTGCGTTCGATTAATGCATTCAATAATAAATTTAGTTATTTATTAATTTATTTATCTCTCTCTCTCTCTCCCCCCCTCTCTCTCTCTCTCTCTCTCTCTCTCTCTCTCTCTCTCTAAAAATGAGTTTGATTTTTTTTTTTTAAAAAAAAAAAATAATGAAGTACTTTCATTGCTAAAATTTTTACTCCATATATTAATTTTGATTTTTGAACTTCTCACCAATAATTTGCAATTGATTCTGTATTATTTAATTGTTTTTAAGTTAGATTTTTTGGTTAAAATAATTTTTTAGTCTTGTTCATGAGTTTTAAAGTCGACCTTATTTGTGAAGGGCTGATATATTGAGTCAATTTGGGTGGATCACTAGTATCCTTATCAATCATACTTCGTATAGGTTAATTACCTTAACAGTCAATATATAATCTTAGATGAGATTAATGGATGGATCAGGTTATTCACACGTATTATTCACACACATTATATTGGCCTTGTTTGGGAGAAAGCTAAAAGCTGAAAGCTGAAATTGATTGAGTTAGCTGATTTTGACTAGCTGATTTTATTAACTGATTTGACTAACTTATTGTATTAATTGATTTTATAAAAGTGTTTGGTAAATAGTTGATAGCTTAAAGGTGATTGAGTATGTGAAATGACCAATAAGCTAATTGTGGGGTAGGTAGTTTAGATAGAATTTTAAATTAAATGAGGTTATAAGTGTCATTTCACAATAATTAATGAATAAGCTAATTGAAAAAGCTCCGATCCTAAAATGAGCTTTTTCAAAAAGAGCTTATTTAGTGCTTATTTAGTGGAATAAGCTCTTTCAATAAGCTTATTACCAAACACTTGTATTAGCTTGTTTGACTAGTCAATCAGCTAAAGTTAGTCAAATAAGCTAATATACCCCCAATAAGCTTACTACCAAACAGGGCCATTATATTTATCTAATCTCACTGAAATTAAATAAAAGACTATGTCATTCGTGATAGAGTTATGAGAAAGAGAATGTTTGAAACCTTGATTATGTTGCTGAAGTATACAAAAGTATGTATAGTGCATGAGTAAGCAATTAAATATGACTTGGTACAATTACATCGTCTGGAGTCTAAACACATTAGCTAAAAGTTAGGGATATCTTTAACTATCAATCAAAAGAGTAAATCAAGGGATCACAATAACCACAATAAGTAATAAAGATCAAAGATTTTTTTAGTGCGGTAGGCCACATGGTGCAGCAGGATTTACTTGTAAGGTGTTACTTGTATTCTGGGGTTACTTGTAAGTGTTACTTGTACGATGTTACTCGTATTATGGGGTAAATTGTATGGGTTACCTGTATTCTGAGTAACCCCTACAAGTAACCCCATACCAAACCAATAACAACATACTTCCTCTGTTTTTTTTAATAGTTGCAACAATCTCTTTTCACGCTTGTCGATGCATGTTTTCAATCGTTTATATCTTTAATTATCAATGTATAAAAATTATAAACAATTGATATTAAAATTGGGTAAATCGATACGAATCCAACAAGATCCCACATGACTATATTTTTACTTAAGTATAAATTGTTAGATCTAGCCAAAATGAAACATATGAATAATGTAAAAGTCAAACAGTTGCAACTATAAACAAACGGAGGAAGTATATAAGTAACCCTTCACCAAAACCAGTAACACCCATACAAGTAACCCCAGATTACAAGCAACACGTACAAGTAACCCCTGACAAATGAAAACCAGTAACAGCTTACAAGTAACCCCTGACAAATTAAAACCATTAACAGCTTACAAGTAACCCCTGTCACACCATGTGGCTAGTCGCATACAAAAATTTGTGAATAAAGATTTGAATATCCATTAATATACAATTCGGGCATTTTAAACAAATACTTTCAAGAGTTAACATTCTAAGGCCCCGTTCTTTAGAGCTGCTCTGCTCTGCTTTGCTCTGCTTTTCTCTACTGAAATCTACTCTGCTCTCCTTCAATCTGCACTGCTCTGCTATGCCATGCTCTGCCTGCTCTGCTCTACTTAAAAATAGTACTTAATATTGAATTATTGTAATCATTAATTAATATTTAATAATAATAAATAATTAATATTTAATGATAATAATAAATAATTAATACTTCCTTCGTTTCTTTTTAGTTGACACGTTTCTTTAGTCACGTTTGCCAATGCGCTTATTCAATCATTAATATCATTAATTATCGATAAGCAAAAATTACGAAGTTGATATTTTGAAAGTATATAACGTGACGAATCTAACAAGATTCCACATGACTATATTTTTCATTACGTATAAAGCACAAAATACGGTCAAAGGGAGGTGGATGAATAGTGCTAAAGTCAAAACGTGTCAACTAAAAAGAAACGGAGGTAGTATTTAATAAAAATAATATTATTTTAAATTAAAATTTAATAATAATAATAATATTATTACAAATTAATATTTATTAATAATAATAATAAATATTTAATAATAATAATAAATAATATTTAATAATTATAATAATAATAATAATTAATAATTAATATTTTATAATAATAATTAATATTTAATAATAATAATAATTAATATATAATAATAATAATATTGATAATAATAATAAATAATGTTTAATAATAATAATAATTAATATTTAATAATAATAATTAATATTTAATAATAATTAATATTTAATAATTATAATATTAATAATAATAAATTTAATTATAATAATAGTAGTAATTATAATAATGATAATAATACTAATAATACTTATAATTAATAATATTAACTATAATAATAATAATAATAATAATAATAATAATAATAATAAGAATGATTTATTATTTATAATAAAAATTAATATTTAAAGATAATAACTAATACTTAAAGATAATAATAATTATTAATTTTTAATAATAATAATAAAATAATATTTATTATTTTTTAATAATAATAATAAAAATAATAATTAAATAATATTTATTAATAATAATAATTATTATAATTAGTATAGTAGTAATAAATTAATAATAATAATTATTATTAAAATTTAATCATAATAATAATTATTTACTATTATAGTAGTAGTAGTAGTAGTAGTAATAGTAGTAGTAGTAATAATAATACTAATAATAATAATAATAATAATAATAATAATAATAATAATAATAATAATAATAATAACAACAACATAATAATAATAACAAAATTCTCTCGGTTTGGGGCGATTATGGTTGGGTAGTTTTAGGCTTCATCACCGGCTTTCACGTCAATTTTCCGGCTTCTTCTCCGGCAAAGTGTTAGGTCTCAGGCGGGCGTTTTCTGGGTTATTGGCAGGCAACAACTACGCAATTTTCCGTCGAAATTCAGGCAGTTTCGGGGCATTTCTCTGAGAGGTTGCGCGACCATTTTAAGCGATTTTCTGGCAGCAGCTTCCATCCCCTTTCGCTGGTCAGGTTGCAGACAATTTTTAGGCTTTTTCGGGGCGGTATCAATTGTGACTTTTGTCGTGGTTTCAAGCGTGGTCTACTTTGTTTTTAGTCGTGTTTTTGGGTGCGTTTTTGGAGCGATTTTGGTGCAATGTTCAGGCGGCTTTTGGATCTGTTTTGAGGGCTGTTTACGGGCTGGTTTCAGGCGACATTCTGGTCGAATTTGAGGCAATATTCAGGTTGTTTCTGCTCTGTTTTCAATCGTGTTTTTGGGTGCGTTTTTAGAGCATTTTTAGTGCATATTTCAGGCGGCTTTTGGGTCAGTTTTGAGGGCTGTTTGAGGGCTGTTTTCAGGCTGGTTTTTTGGCAAAATTCTGTTCGTTTTGAGTCATAATTCAGGTTAGTACCGCTAGAGATTTAGGCTGTGTTTTGTGGCAGTTTCGAGTGTAGTTTCGACTGCTTTTGGGTGTAGTTTATGGTTTGTTTCTGGTGCATTTTCCGGCGTATTTCAAGTCAGTTTTCAGGCGTTTTGGCTCTGGTTTAAGTCTGGTTGTGGACTGGTTTTTCTAGTCGATTTTTGGTCAGTTGTTTTGGTGCGTTTTGGTGGTGTTTTTGGTGTGTTTTGGGTGCAGTTTTCAGGCAACTTTATAGGGGTTTAAGTGGTAGTTTCCAAGTGTCTCTTGGGAGGTTATTTGCAGCCTATGTCGGGTGTCACTGTGAAGTTTCATTGTCCGTTTGTGGGTCTTAGTGGTTGTCAAGATGGGAGTGGAAATGGCCTTACTCGACGTTCTCTAATAAGGCATCTTAGTGATCGTCATTGTTGTATCGGTGCCACGATATCACCTGACATTCTCTTACTTCTAATTTGGTTGTTTATAATGAGGCAGAAGTTACTTTTAGGCGTATGGGGATTTGGTTATGTGGAGTTTGCTATAAAACGCACACGGTACGTTCTAAGTGTCGTCATGATAGGGATGAGGATGTGTCACCCCCTGATGAAGAAGATGGTATTGTTCGTTTTGTGCTTCATAATTTCACCAAGCCGCAAGCTCCTTCTTCTTCTGCTCGAGTTGGTCATGTGGATGGTGAGGTGCGAGATCATAACGTTGGTTTTGATGTGGCTTTCCTTGATTGTTTATTCTCTAAGGGGTTTTGCACTGTTAAGTCTATCCCTCTCAAGTGTCGTTTGGGGTTTTCTCGGGTTCAGAAAGGTGCTCTTGATAAGGTGATCTCTAAGCCTGATGACATTTCTAATTGGGTCTCTTTGTTGGTGTTACCTCTTTGCATCCTTAAAATCTTTCGCCCGCGGAGTAGTCGTGAGTCTCGGTCTTCGGTAAGACGTCGGCATTAGGAAGAGAGTATTTTCCCTGCTATTTGTTCTTGGAGTGTAGCGGGTGGTAATTTGCAGCTTGTGAGGGAAATTTTGGTAGAGGATTCTCTTAATTTGTCGGCATATTACCGGGGTGGTTGATCTCTTTCTAGCTGGAAGATGTCCTATGGAATTAGGAGAGTACATTGCTAGTGCTCCTCTTACGCCACTTGTCAAGCCCGGTGGTAGTATCCATCCTACTGCTGTAGGTACGGTTTGGCGGCGTCTCGTTTCGAAGGTAGGTGCTGTTATGGTTGGTCAGTCTTTAGGGAGTTACTTTGATGGCCTTCAATTTGGTGTTGGGGTTTCTTCAGGTGGTGAGGCAATTCTTCATGCGGTGAATCGGTTGATTGAGGACCGTGGTTCTGATGTTGGTCTATCTATGTTGTTGGTGGAATTTCAAAATGCCTTCAATATGGTTGATCGTTCGGTCATGTTACGTGAGGTACGTCGCTGTTGTCCGGGCATTTCGCGATGGGTTGAATTCTGCTATTCTAATCCAGCCAGGTTGTACTATGGGGACCAAACCTTATGGTCGTCTCAAGGGGTGCAGCAGGGTGATCCCCTTGGTCCTTTGCTTTTTTCTTTGGTTTTACAACCCCTGGTGTGTAAAACTGAGAGACTTTTGATGTATGTCTTCAGGCTTGGTATTTAGATGACGGCACGATTATTGGTGACACTTTGATGGTGGGGAAAGTTCTGCAGTTGATTATGGAGGAAGGACCTCGTTTTGGGTTATGTCTTAACGTGGAAAAAACTGTAGTTTTCTGGCCTACAGAAGACCCTCGAAGCAAGCTGGTGGGTGTCTTTCCACCTAATATTGCTCGACCTTTGCGTGGTTTTAGGTTGCTTGGAGGTCCCGCTAGTTCCGATTCTGGTTTTAGTGGTGAGCTTGTGATGTAGAGGGTGACCAACACCATTGCCCTTATGGATAAGGTCGCTATACTAGATGATCCTCAGTGTAAGCTGTTGTTACTTAGGGCATGTACTGGAGTTTCAAAACTCTACTTTGCATTACGTACTTGTCCTCCTAGTACTTTTGAGGTGGCTCAGCGTATTTTTGATGGAGCTCTTCGATCTTCCTTGGAGTGTATTGTTACCGCTTCGGGGCTTGGGTTTGGTGATTGGCAGTGGCAGCTTGCCACCTTACCATTTGCGTTTGGAGGACTTGGTGTTTATTCTGCAGGTGATGTTCGTCACTATGCTTTTCTTGCTTCTCGGTTGCAGTCTCCTGGGTTGCAGACATAACTTCTTCGGCATGATATGATGGCATTGTTGGTCTTGGACGAGCCTTTGAGGATGCGTTGAGTCTGTTTAATGGAACTGTTGAGTCTGACATTTTGAGTAATCCTAGTGAGGTCGCTGCTCCTAAACTCATGAAGAAATTGGCAGATGTGTATTTCACAAAGTTTACCGCTTCTGCAGAATCTGCTTATTCTTTAACTCCTCGACAATCAGCATTACGGAAATCATAGCAGGGTGATCACACCTCTGCTTGGCTTCGGGCGGTTCCTATTTCGGGGTTGGGTCAGACGATGAACGCCAAGACTTATCGTTGTGTGTTGTCCTATCGGTTGGGTGTTCCATTGTTCTCTATCTCGATGTCGTGCTCTGCTTGTTCGAGGGTTTTTGCTGGAGATATTTTCGATGATCACGCGGTGTCTTGTGCTGGTATTGTGGGTATTAAACATCGGCATAATGTTGTTCGGGATACCCTTGTTGATGTTTGCTATCGTTCCGGGATTTCAGCGAGAAAAGAGGTTGACATTGGGTTAGCTGGAGGGAACGACGAGGTCCTCAGACTTGTGGATGTGTTACTTTATTCATGGGATCGTGGTCGCGATGTCTGTGTTGATTTGACAGGGTCTTCTCCTTTGACACAGTTAGGGCTATCTGACTTTATTCCTGGGCGGGTTGTGGCTGATGCTGCTCATCGGAAGCGGGTAAAGTATGATGCTTGATGTCATGCGATTGGATATGGTTTCATTCCCTTCTCCTTTTCTTCGCTTGGGGAATTAGAGAAGGAGGTTGTTGCGTTACTAAAGCGGATTCAGAGGTTCTCGACGACGCAAGACATTGGGGCTTGTGCTGCAGCTCATATCTTCACTAGGGTAGGATTTGCAATAGCTAGAGAAGTGGGGGCCCAGATTGTATCTCGGCTTCCCACTAATTTGTTGTAGGTTGTATGACTTTTGTTTTTGAGATATAATAATAATAATAATAATAATAATAATAATAATAATAATAATAATAATAATAATAACATTAATAATAATAATAATAATAATAATAATAATGAAATCTGCTCTACTCTGCTTCAATATGCTCTGCTATGCTCTGCTCTGCTGAAATCTGCCCAGAAGCTTAAAAGAACAGGGCCTAATACCGTTTTAGGCCAAGGACGGATCAGAGACCATGCAAGAAGAAAGATTTACTATAAACTTCTAGAATCTTCAATTATTTTTTTATTTTTTAAAATTTTTTTTTTAGTATGTGAAATCAATTATAGTTTGGATATAACATAAATTATTAATATATTTTATAGTTGGTCCGACCTATAAGATTTGGAAAAGGCAAGCTAAGGACATAAGGGGCACCTTGAAGAAGGCAAAGGCACAAACATGTAGGAATGGGAACAGACGATCCCCTACAATCAAATTTCATGAATTTCTAGTGGCTACTTTGCATGGCAGGTGTCCATTATCCAATCAGAATCCAAGAATAAAGGGGAAATATTTTTTGTATGATTATTTAAATTTTCTTCTTATGCGCCGAAATCGTAGGAATTATATTATTAATTATGATGATTATGTGGCGGCCGATAATCGTGGTAACTAAAAAAGCAAAAAGAGTACAATTAAATAAATGCAAATCATATTGGCTTTGAGAATTCTATGGAAGAATTGATGACGCCAACTCTTGAACTAAAGTTGAGAGTTTCTATTGTTTATTCCTCCTGCAATAGTTTCTTTAATAGGGAACATGAGGATTATAGAGATATATTTTCGGAGCCTTTGTTAAGACGGGTGATCATCACAAAAAAGAGATGGAGACGTAGGACCTGTTCACATTTACTGAATTGAGCTGAATTGAACTGAACTGAACTGATTGAAGTTGAACTGAACTAAACTGATTAGAGCTGAACTGAATTGAATTAAACTGAATTGAATATTTTACGAGAGAGAAAAATTAGGAGCTGAACTGAACTGAACCAAACTGAAATTAAGTAAATATGAACAGGCCCGTAGTCAAATTGGATCTCATATTATAATTATTTAGTGTGTGATACATTCATACATACGAAAAATTATAATTGCAACATGTTTTCTTGACACTCTATTGAGGAAGAAGTAGAGAGAAAAACAAACGAATTAATCAAATGATTTTCAACCATAAAAATTTAACTTTTTTTTTTCTTTATTGATGTTAAAATTATTTTAGCTGATTTGTCCATTTATCAAGTCTAATGTCTTTCTTAAAGCGCATATCAAAATGGTTGAAGGATGTATATATTTAATTAGGCGGGAGCCTTTAATTTATACTTTTATTTAGTATGGACTCCATATAATTTACTATTTTTTTTTTAGTGTTTAGAGTTCCATAAGGGCGGGTGATGAGACTCGATCCTGAATTTTCTTGAAATCGGGAGAGAAGCTCCAACCACTTAAACTATTCCTCTCACTCACATATAATTTACTATTCTTTGAGTCTTAGCTAAACTAACTTAATTAGTAGGTCTATAATGTACATTTCATCTCTTATCTTTATTTGTAAATAGAATAAAAAGGAATCAAGTTGTTAGTTGATCCTCTGATCGTATGGAGGAGATAAATGTCTAGTAACACCAATAAGTTTCATACAACTCTTAATATAAATGTTCTGCAATAATTCATGCTTTGCCTAATATTTAAATGATTTCACTTTTTTCTCACAAAAAATAAGCATTGAGATGATAAGGAATATTCAAACATTAACCTACCCTATCATAGACTAAGCTCAAAAGTTATATTGACCAGATTAAAAGTGGGTCTTACTATAATAGCACTAAATATATATGTTTCAAGTTTAGAAGTTATTACTCATCTAAGTATGTATAACTTCAATTATTTGCTGAAAGTTTGAATATTATGCTTAAAGAATTTCAACAATCAAAGTAAGCCGCATACAATTTTAACAAACGGGCGGGACGTTGTATAAGTAGTGATGCTTTTGTAATGCTTAGTAATTTCTTGCAATTCTTTACATAAACTAAATGTAATAACCTTCCTTTTCAAAAGCTCAATTTTATTGATTTGGTGGTGAGTTTTCTTACCTTTCACACATACACACACTAACCCTCCACACACCTAGCTAGCTTCAAACTCGTTATTGGGATTAATTAGCTCGCCTCCTAACACTGGTGTAGTTGTGGTTTATCAGAGTTAGTCTTGAACTTTTCGAGTATAGATTTTCAAGATATACCTAAGTCAGAAATTAACCTGAAATCAAACTTTGTGACCAAATAATCACTCTTGTATGTTATAAACATGCAGAAAATTTATGTAATTCATATTAACAAGTCTTTGTAGTTCAAATAATAATAGACGTTTTTAAATGTTAAATGAAATATTTGCAAGGATTTTTACTTTAGCTAAAAAGTTGTGTTCCGTTCAATTTTGTTTGTTTGTTTTTTTTTTTTTTTTTTTTTTTTAATGCCAAGGTCAAGTAGTTCACAAGCCAACTAGCTAGATTCATCGACATTCCTCATGACAATCACCGCGTACCCTAGCTTGCACTCATGATCGGAAAGGTCTCCAAAGTACATGAGAGCCATATACATAAGATGTATCATGTATACGCAAACTAATAAAATTAATTAGAATATAAGCAACCTATATAAATATATATGGTTACATTGCATCCAAACATTACCCCAAAAAAAAAAAAAAAAAAAAAAAAAATTTAATGTGCTTTGTGATATTTTCTAGTAGTATAAAAGTATAAGCTTACGCTTCCATTAGCACTTAGGTGATGTTCATCTAGACCTATCCATCATGATAAAGCTTATTAGAGTTTTTAATGCAAAAGTAATCCCAATTCATAGTTAGCATGTGGCTACAAAATCTCTCCAATTTTCAGTTAAATCCAACCTAACTTTTCAAACTTCGTCATTGCATACGTTATTAAGACTCAAATTATAGGGTAATAATAGGTTATGACCTTAACCACACACTAAAATAATTTTTAATTAACTGACAAACTCAAAAGACTAGGAGACCTTTTGAACTTACCAAGTTTCAAAGTTCCTTATAAGCTAATTCATCTTTTGATTTTGTAGTTGTTTGGTAAGCAAAACGACAATAACCATTTCTGTTCAATTTTAATTTAAGAATTAACTTATTAACTTTAATTAATCTAAATTGATACAGGTAAGAATGTAACATTAGTTCAATTTAATTTACTTTGTGGTCCAGTATATATAGGAACTTAAATCTGGAGCCGGCAATGGTCTCTTGCATGCCTAGTTTGATACTTGTACAATCACTGTTGATTAGCTACCCTCGAGGTTTTGTTGTAGAAAACCACTCTGATGATAAAGTAAAGTCCAATAAAGGTATAAATGGTAATATGTTTGAGAGAATTTGAAAAGTGTACCTTGAAAGAGAGTTATGAAGTGTATTTGGAATATTAGAAGTAGGTACCACGCGGGGGTAGGTCGCCAAAAACAGCTCTCCACGTGGACCTAATGATTAGGCTGATAAAATCAGAACATGTGCCGATAGTAGCTAGACAGAGTCTAGATTTGTGGATCTGGCCCATTTATCCAATTCATACCGATAGACAGTAACATAACATACACCTTATTTACTTCTTATCTAATTTTTGAATTACTAATTTTATTCATAGAATTAGTATGATAATATAGGTGTTATTTCTTTTATGATGATTATATTGAAATGTAATAAGCTAATAACCTTTCTTTTATGGTTGTTATATTGAAATTTACTAACATTTCAAGGATTGTCAATACTAAAAGTTTCCTCTTTTCGTCCTACGTATATTGGCACAATTTATAGCCAACACACATATTATGTACAACTAGGTTAGGTCCTGTGTCATACACGGCTATTTTACTTACTCTATATGTTTTTTAATAGATTAATTTCTCCATATTCAATGACATTTTTAATTAAGAGAGTCACAAATATTTTTTTTCTACAGTTTAATAAAATTAAAAGAGCATATTATGTTGGACTATTTAATGCGTCAAAAACTATTGGACTTTTTAATAAAAGAAATAAATAAGAAGAGTGCAGTCCATTTATATATTGAATTAATTTGTAAGTTTTATAAATTTCTCAATTTTTATAGTATAGTGAAGTGATTTCTATATAGAAAAATACAAATAAAATTTTTTGTAAATGAGTTAATGTATATTCAATTAAGATTACATTCTTAAAAATATTCCATCAGAATTACATTGTTTTACGAATGATTATTTATTTCCTTATTACTCTGTAGTTATTAATTGCATATCAACATAAAAAAGGTAAATATTTTTGCTCATATATATTGTTGACAAATACAAACTTTTTCAAAATAACTTCGTTACAAAAAAAACTAAAGACACACCAGAATTTGACACGTGTCATTGCTGGTGTGTCTTTTAGTATATATTGATAGTTATTAATTGCATATCAACATAAGAAAGGTAAATATTTTTGCTCATATATATTGTTGACAAATACAAACTTTTTCAAAATAACTTCCTTAAAAAAAAAAACTAAAGACACACCAGAATTTGACACGTGTCATTGCTGGTGTGTCTTTTAGTATATAGTTATTGATGATTAAGTGATATTAAAAAGTTGTTATATTCACTCATGACACAAGAACATGCCTTGAAATAGAGTATGCACAAGTGCACAACGTAATGTATGCTACTTGTACTAACATATAAACTGATATAATAAGTATGCTAGAAAATGTTTGGTCGACCCTTAAAATTGACCGTCCTCATTAAAGAAACTCAATATAAACCATCATATGTGCTACGATGCTATTGTGATGTATGCAACTAACTCTTAGGACGGATCGGATTAATAAAACATTATATAGTTGGCATCTAATTTTCATACGCATGTAGTACAGGTGCGCCGTGCCGACAACTGCAATAACCTAGACACACCAATCACAAATGATATGTAGGCAGTACAAATTGTTAAACAATATGATCTAGAACCCTCAAGAAACACCTTTGACAACAACTTATAAACTTCAGAGAAATTTAAATGTACAATAATCTTGTAAATTTAATATAATCAGGTAGGCTGACTTACCGGGATTTGTCCAATTAGATAATGTATTATATATCTAATATGCACGCAGATTTCAATTACAATAAGTGGTGCCACCCAAAACAACCATATATTATACGGAGTAGTATAATATAGTCATAACATAATGTATTATATTAGCAATATATAGTTGTCACATCTTAAAGTTTGTTCTATGAACATATGAGTCACAAATTTTAATTCTTTATGTATTTTAATAAGTAGCTTAAGTAAGACCCATACATTAATACGAGGTAGGAAATTAAAGGAAGAATTATGCCAGCAACAATAATCATGTTTTTCAGCCACTTAAATTATTTCATGAGAAATTGAGGTCAAGATTCTTCTGCATGATGTCAATGATTCCATAATAATTAATGATAATTGATGTTAACTAAAGTAACATAAGCAGTGAAGCAGATTCTATGGAGGCTAACTAACCCAAAATCCACATGGGTTTATGTTGCCTTTTCAGGTAGAGATAGGTCAAATTTTACATATAACACCTAGGCACTAAATCTTGTATTTGGATCAGCTGGTAACAGAGTTAACAGCATATTCATAATTTTCAAGGCTCGAGTATCATAACCTACTTTGCTCGATATTTAAGTATATGCCGGGGACGAACTAAAGAAGGATCTGGCCAACAAACGATTCATACTCCATCACTTGTTGCGCACGGTCCAGAGAGTTTTGGGTGCTGTCTTTACTTACAAAGACTCGTTAACGTAAAAATGATTTTAGTAAATTTACTAACAAAACAGTTTTAAGAGGAGTAAAGTATGAAATAAACCATACAATAGACACAATACATATGCATTCAACTTAAAACAGCGCACACTAACATGATAAAGAAACGTATTCAGGTTAAATAATTGTTGGACATTATGGAAAAGAAAAATAGACGTAGATTTGTGTTTGTTACTTTGTTGTATGTTGATGATGTCCTCATGCAGATTAAATACATAGACAATTTGGTGAGAATAAGTTTTTATACCGATGTATATAGAGAATTAATTTAGAAATTGTTCTAATATTTTTGCTTTTTTGACAGAAATCAATAATAGCCAGTAAATATATTATGTCAATGACAATTTCACCTTCTACTGTAATATTGTCTATATTGAACGTTGAAAACAATATGCTTTGTACAATATTTGACCTCATGAACAAAGTTCATGTAGTACAGTTTTAGCTACTAAACCATTCAATTTTCGATATTATCTTATAAAGAAAAATATTTATAAATGAGAATTTAGTCACAACAACCATAGTTTCTTAACCTTTTAATGCTTGCTTACTTTACAGATTACAGGCATCCAAATCATGAAATCAATAAGTATTGCAAAGATTAACATGTAGATGGGAAGTAAGAAACTCTACACGCCAGGCCTCTGGATGGAAATTAATCTCCGTAATTCCTCAGTCTTTACAAAAAATCTCTATACATCACCACAAGAACTAGAACACGATCATCAACACACAACTTTGGGTTGGGGATATGTCCCAAACACATGATCCCATAAGGAGGACGTGATTCCAAACCCCATTGTTTGAGAACGGAAGTGATGATTTAAGTGGTATTTCTGCAATTACAAAGGATTTTAGAACCCAACTGTACAATTTTGCATTACAACAGTAGTGCATTCATCAGTTCAACAGAAGTTGTTACCTTAAGCTTTTTAGGAACTCCTGTGCTGGGCTGTCCATGGTGGAGATAATAATGAGTAGTATCATACATTACATATCCCAGCAAAACACCACCAAATAAAGCAGGTGCAATAGATGGAGTAGAAAAAAGTCTGATTATGCTCCAAAACTGAAAATCAAATTAGAAAATCAGTATGGAAAAAAGAAAAAAAGAAACGTGTCTTCATCCCTTTTATTTCATCACAATAGACGCAAATTTCACTATTACACAAACTTTGCGCATAAATTGTTACAATGTTACAAAATCATCTTTCCTTGTTAACATGATGTTTTTCTACTTGTACCAATCAATAAGAAAGCCAATAAGGGGGCGCTTGGCATGGGGGTAATAATTAAGGGGTAATAAAAGTCAAACTAGGTAAACTATAGTTGATTAGAGGTATTAGTGAAGGGAGAAGGTGTTTATGAATGAATTAAGGTTGTAGTGACATAAGGAAAAGAGAGGGGTGGAGGAATCATTACTCTCCAAATGAGGGCCACCCTCCCCCTAGTGTACCTATTACCCCCAAAATAAGGGTAATAGTTCCCTTTCTTCACCTATCACCACACCATCACTATATAAATCTTCATACAATCACATCATCACTAGCTCTCCCTCTCCCATGTTTACATTAATTTTGCTTGGGTTGACTTTTATTACCCCTTAATTTAATACTCCCAATCCAAGCGCCCCCTAACTGTAAGATTTAGGGTAAAGAGTTTCCTTGATATTGAACTACTGAATTTTCCCTAGTTTAAAAAGATTTAATTCTTCATGTATCTCCTTAAAATCATGGTTTTGCACTTTGTTTTTCAGGTTATTTTGGTAGCAGAAGCCAACAGCTATACGTTTTAAAAATGAATGAAAAGACAACATAACCAGAAAAATTGTTGGACACAAAAAAGCATATATTGATTTCATGGGCAATGATAGCATTGTCATCCCATTCGTTAAAAAGCACCCCTTCAATACCCTTACGGCCTTAACCAATGATCACAAGTTGTACCAATACAGAAGTTATATATACTATGATAAGCTTAGTAATTAGACATGACCTAGACATCATATAAGAAGTATAATCAGTAGTTGTATAGTTAACCTTCCTCAGTTACAGCATCACCTCTCGGCAACACATAAATTCCTGAGGAAATCGAATGTACAAAAGCAAGAATTCAGGCATATATAGCATCCAATATATTTGATCAAAGGGTGGGCCTCTGTAGAATCATCACTTTTCAAAGGCAAAAATCACTTAAACCTTTAGGGAATACAAGGATAGACAAGAACATGTTAGTAATTTCTAGCATGAGGTGATCTCATGACAGAAGAACAGTCTCATGACATAGACTGAACAAATCACTTCAGTTCTAAGTTTAAAAAAATAAAAATAAAAAAATCAATTCTGTAATCCCTAAATTATTCATAATCGTGAGCCCATATTCTTTAAATTGTAATCAAGGTCAAACTTATAACCATACAGTTGTCAGTTTGTCACACACCCAACAAACAAAATAACTCTTATATATTACTATTATCTTAACATTATACGTTTAATATCACATCAAATTTGCAACGATAAATAAAATGAAGATGACATACTGGTACGCAAAGAATTGCAGTTGCTGCTGGAGGAAACACAAGCCGCAAAGCATCCATGGGGTGTTTGTGATGGCAACCATGAAGAAGATAATGCATGGTGTTTGCCCTGCAACCATTTGTCAAACTATGAACTTTGACTCTATATTGACTCAGAACGCCAACAAAGGTATGTAATCGTTACTTTAAATTTTAAGTTTCTATCATAAACTTCAATTATATTGAGCCAGATATTCATAAAATGGAAATTACAAGAAATAATACAATGTATGCTAACAATAATGCAATGGAGCGGGTTACACCACACCAACAACCAATTCGGGTCTATGAGTGGAGGCACAAGCACAAGCACAAGACTAAAGAGCAAGCAGTAGCAGGCTAGCAGCAACAAGCTTGTAGCAGCAAGGCGACAAAAGATTTTAATGTTCTACTAAGAAGTGTGGCACCTGTATTTCTGTGGGAAAAGCCACCTTGGCAGTACATGACAAAATTATTAATTGTTAGGGTATCTTTCTTTGGGAGAGGGCTTGGTATATAAGGGGGTAGCAATGCAACAGTTGTATTCATGTTTTTGGAGAAAGTAGTAAGTAGTGTAGTAGTAGATGTAGTGCAGTAGCCTTCAAGGAAATAGCTTAGCTATAGTTTCCATTGTAGTCGTTAACTTCATTATCAATCAAACATATCCAAGCTTTCCCTTGCTTTTGATTTTCTAGTGCAATCTATTAGTCTGACTCCCTAGTCTATACCAAATAAGAATTCAACAACCTACATTGCATAAAAATTTACATGTATAGTGTAAAGCACAGTCTTCTGAAATCAAGAATCTGTTCATGCATTCATGTACAGGTTTTACAAAAAGCCCTTGTTCCAATATTATGTGCCCTAACATGTCTCACACCTGGATGATCCCCAGCACCCGACACTCATACCAAGATTGACATAGTTGTAAAATAATCTGATCATGCTACATAATCGTGATAAAAACCATAAAAGATGAACATTATTAGAGTTTTTCCAATCCTACAGAAAAAATTGACAGAAATAATTCCAACTTTGCTCGATTTGCTCAAAATAATCCCAACTTTGGATTATTTTTTAATAATCCGAACTTTAATGTGAATTTTTTTCTAATGGTCCCTAGTGACCTACAACCGGTCAAATAGGTAAATGTATTTTTTTAAAAAAATTAACTTACACGTGTCACCACATGATTGGTCAAAAATACTAATTAACACTTACAATATTATTAATTACTAAACAACAATTAATTTAGTAAATATAATTAGTTTGTTTCAAAAAAAAAAAAGTAAATATAATTAATCTATTAATAAAAAAAAAGTAAATATAACTAATTATTTAATTATAATTAAGAAACACCACCATCGGCACCAGCCAACCTCCGCGCCCTGGTGCCCCCACACCCCTCCCTGTCCTCCGCCCCCACCCCGTCGCGCCCAGAACCACCAATTCCCCTCGCCGACATTTCCCCTCCCCTACCCCCTGCATCGCCACTTAACCACCACAAACCCTCCCTGCCTCCCACGAAATCATCATCAACGAATTTGAATTTGTACTCGGAATCATCACCATAACCATCAACATTAAGAGACCATTAACAAATTCTTCTTCCTGCACATCTTCAGAACCAAACCATTGAAAAATCAGAACCAAACCCTTGAAAACTATCTTCTGAAACTTCACCAAATCAATGGCTATTGAGCAGGGGTTTGTGCTATGGTGGTTTAGGGGCAACGCAGGTTTAAGGGAAATGGAAGCACCGGCGGGTCTGGGCGCGATGGGGGAGTGGATACCGGAGCGCGAGAGTTGAGCAGGGGACTGCCGGACCGTGGGTGGGGGCAGGGACGGTGGTTGGGCTGGTGGGGGTCGTGGGTTTTTTTAGTTAATTATATTTTTTGATTCAATTTTTTTTTTGCCAATTACACGTTGACATGTGTCAATTAACTTATTATTACAAGTTAAAAAACCGGTTGGGACCATTAAAAGAAAATCCACATTAAAGTTCGGATTATTAAAACATAATCCAAAGTTGGGATTATTTTGAGCAAATCGAACAAAGTTGGGATTATTCCTGTCAATTTTTCCAATAAAATAAACTCCACCCAAAGCTAAGAAAAGATCAAGATGCATAATTTAGGGGTTAGTGAATGCACCTGTGATTAAAGACAAAACTCTTTGAAGTGCATAAAAATGCCTCAATTTAGAGATGTCATATAATAACAATTCACTATTTTTACTTCTAGAATTGGCAAACTTCCTACATACATTTAGGACATACTAAAAATAATTTGAATATAAACTGTATCGATAATCTTGCAAGAGGGGGGGGGGGGGGGGGAACCCATTATTTGAAGGGTAATGATGTGTGTAGCCTTAAGGGCTACATATAAACACTATAATAATTTCCAAATGCGGTATAAATTATAAAATTAATGACTAAAACACGAGTTGAAAGGTTAAGTAATGATAGTTATTCATAATCTTTCTTTTTGGCTTCTTATATGTAGCCCTCAGGACAACATTTATCATTATCCTTTTTCAAAAGAAAGAAATGTCATATAGGAACAAAAAACCAATGTAGCCTAGCACTACTCAGTGTTCACCTCTCTTCTCTCTTTCTGACCTTCCTTTATGTATATCGAAAAGAAAAGGAGAAAACAAGATGGGTCTGTGTGGTCTCAGTGTCTCACTGGAGTCAATGCCACCTGTAAACCTCCAGCATAGTAACATCTATGGATTCCCTCTGCCTTGCTCAGCTCTCACTGGCATTCAGCAGCTGATTTTTGTGCTTAATAGCCTTTTTTTTCATTTGGAATTTGTCTTGTTACTTAAAATTATTTGGTTAATTGGTTTATTGTAATTAATTAACGTTTTTTTGCTACTTTAATATTATGTTGTTCTTTACTTATCATTATGGCAAGGTTTCATAGTCCAAGGGAGGAATAGGGTCGCCCCAGACTCTATCTATCGTGCTGTCAAATTGAAAATTTTTTACCCCTTTCTTTTTTTTCTTTCTGCTCTTCTTTCGCATAGTTTGTCTCCCAAAGGCACTTGTATTGGCACTTCATTCTCTTATCTCATTATTAAATCTAATAAAATGTCTTCTCTCAATATTAGCCCAAATACTGAACAGGGAAAAATAAGCAAGGAGATCACACATGCCAACACCAATCATTAATAAGGAGCATTTGTCAAAGGACGGTACAAAGCTTTGGGAACCACACCCCCCCTCTTTCTAATCTGGTGATTAGGTACGCTGAAATACAAATCGCCAAGATTTAAAATCATGTCAAAGAGGCCACCAAAAACTGGTTGTGCACACGCTTACCCACACACACCAACTAACCCACGTACACAGGCATACATGCACGCGCATGTAGACACAGACACACCTTCCTTCATAATCTGAAGGTCAACCTACACAAACTTATTAGACAAGTTAATGCTGGAGTATTTTTGTTAAGAGAATATGCCATTTTAAGCTAAAGTAGATTACTCCAGTTAAGAGAAGATGCCTTTTTAAGCTGAAGTAATAAAATTTCTAAAAATAACCTAAACAAACTCATTAGACAATATCAGCTTGACCTTTCATAAGTGGAGAGAGAATAAAGCGACCATAATAAAGACATTTACTATCTGTTCTTGATTCAACACACTTCCACTGAAGTGTCCGAGTAGATACTCTTATTTTCTCTCGAACCATAGTCATATTTTACAAAATTGATCATATCTCTTGGTTTTAAAAAGCGTGCCTTAGACGTGCCTAGGCGCAAGGCTCACTCAAGCGCAACCTGCTGCGCTTTAGCTAATGCAGGCGCAGGCACCTACAAAAGGCGAGCGCCTGGTGCGCCTTTTCATGAGGCGCAAGGCGCGCGCCTCATGAGCTTTATAGTGATAGGCGCTGAATGCTTAATTAAAAGGCACGTGCTTTCTGTTTTTTTTAAAATAAAAAAAATAAAAAAAAAAAATTAAATACTTAAAACAATCGGGGAGAGAGAAAATTCAATAGATCCCCAAATTACAAACCCTAAAATCCTAAATAAGTCAAGGAAGCCACCACCGATCCACTCGCAGCCACCGGCCGGCCCCTTCGCAGCCACCTGACTCTCTGCAGCCGCCGGTCAGAGCTTCAGAGGTATTTTTTCCTTTTTTTCTTTTTTCCCTTTTTTCTTTTTTCTACTCTGTAACACTCACTTGTATTAGTAACAATTTATGCAATAAAGACTTGATTTTTGAGGAGAATAGGCAGCTTTTGATTAATTGATAATGGAAATAACAAAAACAAGAGTAGCTTGAGGCTACTAGTCTCTGATTTAGCACCTTTAGGGCACCACTCTCTAGCTCTAGAAATTACTAAGATCTTGCCTAACTAGCCTCTCCTACCCTCCCTTTCTTATATATACATAATCAGCCAAAATAAGGAAAACAACAAAAGTTGTTATTGCAGCTGTCAAGGTTCCTGCTCTCTGATTGCTCTCTGATTGCTTGGAGGAGGCTGCTGTGCTTGTAGTCTGCCTTGCTGTCCAATCCTGACATTCTCATTTGCTGACCTTTCTTCCTTCTTCTTGCATAAGTAATCAAGCCCCTGCCCTTGTTAAGCATAGTATCCGTTACATACTCCACCGTTTTTCTCTTCACTGTTCACTTCTGAGTTTCTATTTCTTTTCTTTTTTTTTATTTTTTTTTTATTTTCAGCTTGTTAATATATATGGATAATACCGGTTCAAGTACTCCATCCACGGGATCGTCTGACCCTTACGATCCGAGAAGAAAATATGGAAAGGTGGATCCTAATAATAAGAATAATTGGCAATGTAACTTTTGTGCTAAAGTAACTAAGGGAGAGATTTATAGACTAAAACAACACTTAGTTGGAGGATTTAGAAATACAACTAAGTGCCCAAATTGTCCTGAGCATGTGAGGGAGGAAATAAAATCTTTTATGCTTAAAAAGGCACAAGCTAAAGCAACTACTCAAATGAATCCACAGTGTGATTATTTTGATATTGTTGATGAATCCAGAGTGTGATTATTTTGATATTGTTGGTGATGAGGAAAATGAGGAAGAAGTTGAATGTGAGGTAATGAACACAAAGGGGGGTTCAAAGGGTGGTAGTTCGGGTAAAAAAAAGTAGCAACCCTCCTAAAAAACCAAGACACAAAGGCCCTCTGGATATGTTTGTTACTTCTACTCCTAAGGATGTATTGCAAGGAAGAAAGGAAGATCAAGGAGTTTTTGGAGCTTGTTATAAACAATTAAGGGAGAAAGCTTGTACGGATGTTGCAAGGGTTCTTTGATGTTGGAATTCCATTTTATGCAGCTACTTATGATAGCTTCAAAGTGATGTGTGAATCAATTGGGCAATATGGATCTGGTTTCAAGCCACCTAGTATGCATGAGCTAAGAGTTCCTCTTCTTAAGAAGGAAGTCCAAACTACTACTAAGCTAATGGAGGAGCATAAGAAAGAGTGGGCAACCAAAGAATGCTCAATTTTATCAGATGGTTGGCGTGATTTTGTTGCTCAGAAGGATATTATAAACTTTCTTGTTAACTCTCCAAGGGGATCAGTGTTCATTAAATCCATAGATGTTTCAGATATTGTGAAAGATGCAACTTTGTTGTTTAAGTTGCTTGATGACATGGTTGAGGAAATTGGAGAGCAAAATGTGATTCAAGTGGTTACAGACAATGCATCTAATTATGTAGATGCAGGTAAGAAATTTGATTCAACTCCTTTACTTTTTGTATTTGATTTTTTATTCCTTAATCTCTAAGAATAACTTCTATCTATTCTTTTGTTTTAAAATATTTTAGGGAAATTGCTTGAGGCCAAAAGAAAGCATCTTTATTGGACTCCATGTGCGGCACAATGCTTAGATTTGATGTTGGAGGATATTGGAAAAACTCCAAGAGTAAAGAATGCTTTAAAGAAGTGCATGCTCATGAATGGTTATATATATAACCACATACCTCTTGTGAATATGATGAGGAGATTTACCAATCAAAGAAATTTGCATAGGCCCGCCGTCACAAGATTTGCTACTTCATTCATTACACTTGCTCAATATCATAAACATAAGAATGATTTGAGGAAGATGGTGACTTCACAAGAATGGATTGATTCAAAGTGGTCAAAGCAAGCAATGGGAAAGAAAGTACAAAACTACATTTTGAAAGAAACTTTTTGGAGGAATGTCATGTATGCCCTTAAGTTGACGGGACCTCTTGTTAAAGTTCTTAGAATTGTTGATGGGGAGAAAAAACCACCTATGGGCTACATATATGAAGCCATGGATAGGGCTAAGGAGGTTATCCAAAAGAGTTTTGCTTATAGAGAAGATCAATATAGGGATGTTTTTAAGAGCATTGATGAAAGGTGGAATTGCCAACTTCATCGACCTTTGCATGCGGCCGGATACTACCTTAATCCGTCAATTTTCTATGATCAACCCGATGATGTTTGTTGTGAAGAAATTGAGACGGGGTTGTATAATTGTATTGGAAGGTTGGTTCCGGATGTGGAAACTCAAGATAAGATTATGATGGAGTTAGATGCATTCAAAAGTGCTTTCGGACTCTTTGGCCATTTCATGGCTATTAGGCAAAGAAAAACCAAATCACCTGGTAAAAGCTATAACTCTAAAGCTTATACATATTTTTAACTTTGAAATATACTTGCAAACTAATTATATTTTTATTTTTTAAATAGCGGAATGGTGGTCAACTTATGGATCTTCAAGTCCTAATCTCAAAAGCTTTGCCATGAAGGTTCTTAGCCTCACCTGTAGTGCTACCGGTTGTGAAAGAAATTGGAGAGTTTTTCAACACGTATGTACACTTTAAGTTTTACCCTTAATATTATAATGTTTATAGCTCATAACAACCTTTGACTAATAAAGTAAAAAATTATTTTTTTCATAGCTCCATACCAAGAAAAGAAATCGTTTGGCACAAGCTCGTTTAAATGACATGGTCTATGTAAAATATAATCGAGCTTTGCAACGCCGATATGAGAGGCAAAACACCATTGACCCCATTCTTTTGGATGATATTGATGAAAGTAATGAGTGGCTACTTGGGAAAATGGATGAAAACTTGGAGGAAGAACTTGTGTTTGAAGGTGATGACTTGACATAGAGTGCAGTTAGTAAAGCCATCGGGGCTAATGAGCCTTCCTATGCTACTAGAGGGGCATCAAGGGTTAGAAACAATGCTCCATCATCATCTAGAGGGAATAAAGGGAAGGGACCAATGGTGATTGATGATGATGAGGATGATGATGATGATGATGATAGTGATGATGATGATGATGAGTGTGAGGAGGAAATTGGTGAAGATGCGGATAATAAAGATGTTGAAGACTTTGATGTTGATTTGGAGACTCTTTAGTGCTTTAGGAGACCATCCTATGTTTGCTTTTCTTTCTCTCTTTTAATTAAACTATGCTAATTATGTCTTACTCTAACTAGTCTTTAAGTACTTGTCTAATACTTTTGCGTTTTAATGAGTTATCGATGATTTTTGTCAAATTACGCTTCCCTTTATGCATTTATAATAGATGTGATATGTTGCTTTAAGTACAATATTAGTCTAGAAATCATTTTGGAGGGTTTTAGGGTCTTAAGGTGCGCCTCGCCTACGAAAGGCGCGCGCCTGAGCCTTGCGCCTAGGCTCCTTTTGCGCCTTGGTGCGCCTCACGCCTTTTAAAACCAAGTCATATCTTTGAATCATTTATTTCTCTTGAAATATCTTCGATTCTGATTTCTACACACGACTTTTTTTACACTGGATTATTCCAATTAAGAGCAGGTGTCATTTGAATCTAAAGTTTTAAAGTAGTTAATTGATTTTAAAATTAAATGATTTGAATCAAGAACCTTGAATGTTCTCTAAGTCACCCAGTTCAATTTTGGGTAAGGTCATATAAGATTGAGGTAGGGTCACTTTATTAAAAATAAAAAACCAATAAAAACAATTTTAATAATACTTCCTGGGTGCTTTTGTAATTGCACCACTTGGAGTTATGAGTATACTGATGCATAAATATAATAGTGAATATCTTTGATTATTTTCTAGTATAGATTACAAATAGTTGATATTTTGACAGTACATATTGAGACCATTCTAGCAGGATATCACATGAATATACTTTTTCTTACGTAAAAAATTACAATATACGATCAAAGGACAGGGTGAAAAGTGTAAAAGTCCAAATGATGCACAAAAAAAAAAAAAAAAAAAAAAAAAAAAAAAAAAAAAAAAAGAGTTATAATTGGAGAAAATGTTAAATTTCTAGTTGTGTCCAACAAATGTGTATCAAATTACTATTACCAAATTTTGGTGTAATTCATGTTCATGTCAGGTTATGTGTTACTTCTTGCAATTTTAATGTGGTTTTCTAATTGAACATTTAGATGAATCGTATTTCATACTATCAAGTTTTAAGGATAATGTTGCTACTTTAAGCCAAAAAGTCGAATAAAAAGGGGAAAACACACATACACACACTCACAAATTCAATTTTGCATGAAAATCTACTTCAAATAAACTGCCAGTAACAAATTGCTTAGAAATTAGGTAAAAGAAATGATGCAATGATAATACTAAAAGAGACAAACAAGCAGAAATTCTTTATAATTTGAAATATCCACCATTATGCTCAACGACTTCAATCAAATAATTGCAACTTTACAAGTAGCAACCTTGTTCTCATCCAGTCATCCAATCACTCCTACTACTTGATTATTAAGCAAGCCTATACTATATCATTGGAGAACATGCGCAACTGCACAAGTCAAGGACTTCAGCATGAGAAAAGGAAGGTAATACAGATTCTAATTCCCTAGGAACTTCCCGATCCTTACCAATCATGTTCACTGGGAAGTCGTCTAGTACCAATAACATGCATCCTTAGTACCAATAAAATTGTGGTTTCATTTTAGCATTAACTTTACCAACTTTGAATTAGAGTATTGAGCCCCAAGCATAGAATTCATAGAAGCAATTATGCGAAGCTTATATAAGCAAATTGCAAGGGATGCGTTATTAGGGTAGAAGGGAGGAAACACACACACACACACACACACACAGAGAGAGAGAGAGAGAGAGAGAGAGTGATGCGTTATTAGGGTTGAAGGGGGGAAACACAAACACAGAGAGAGAGAGAGAGAGAGAGAGAGAGCTAACCAGTAACTTTGTGTTTTTATATGAAACAGAAATCTGTGCAAACTATACTCCATCAGTGACCAAAGGACGATACCAGAGACTAATGCTGCTGCTGCTTGAGCAGGGGTAAGGCCCCTCTGCATAGATACGTAAACAAGCCAGCACGTGACTGGTAGCCATATCAGCGGAATCACCCACCACTTAGTGCGAGTTAAAAGCTATTTCACATAGATAATATTTAGGTAAGAGACCATGCAACACATTGCTTCAGTAAAAAACATTACCTACCACTATTGCTGGTGTATCTTTAATTCATGCTATTAATTGTACAAAACAAGTACATTGAAAATGATAGCCACAAAATAGCAATGACAATCTGTTTTATGATAACTATGCAATTTTTAATGAGACCTTGAATTGAATTTCATAACAGATTTAAGTCATCCAAATAAAACAATCACATGTCATGATATTTAAATTTTGTAAGAGGCAAAATATCCAAAAGAAAGATAAATATTGGAGATACCATGTAAAACGTCAAGATGTGTATGCCACATTGCTAGATCCTTGGCTCACTAACCAAAATAGAGACAAAATGATGCTTACTAGTTAATTTCATAGGGTAAGCAGGTAAGTTATATTTATTTTGTGTGACAATTAAGCCATCATCTTTCTAATTTAACAAATATATATATATATATATATATATATATATATATATATATATATATATATATATATATATATATATATATATATATATATATATTAGGAGAATCTTAAAGCTGCACATCAAATATGCAATCTAAAGAGTTTTATAAGAAAGAAAAGCATTCATAAAATATAAAAATATACTCCCGCTCCAAGGATGGTCAAGTTTGTATTGGATCACAAAGCATAGGACGAGTAAATGCAAAAGGTAGGTAATTGCTAATAGAACTTGAAGGCCGGGTCTATGTTTATCGGAAACAAGCTGAAAACTAACACTCGCTCTATCTCAACTTACTTGCTCCATGAGCGATGGCATAGTTTTTAAAAAGGATGGAAAATAAAGAAGTAGATTTAAATGGGACCCATATTCACAAAAAATTAAAGTTAAAATGGAGGGATAAAACTTCCTCTAAAAGTTTTAAAGTATAACGCCTACCAACCAACTCTAATCAGTATCATATTGCAAAGAAGAGCCTTCAACACTAACCATCAAATCAGGGTTTACTTAGTTGTATAGACCTATTTGACTCTAATATCTTTTCATTCAGTTAATTTATATATTTTCAGTCTTTTGTACATTCATCATTCGGATTGGTATGAGGTCCATGAGATGTGACTTCTCTAGCTTAATAGCCATCTAGACATTGGAATTCTAGTAAACTAGTTGAATCAAACACCACAGATACATTTTTTGGGCAAAGTTCCACAAAATTGGCCTCGGCAGAAAAAGGCCATGTTTGACCAATGGCTTTTGGCTGAAGTTTTGATAGGTATTCGCCTTTCAAATTAATAATATGGTCATACACCCAAATAAAATGTCATTTCAAACACCCAATAATATGGTATTCGCCTTTCAACATGTTTTCAAAATTAAAAGATGACACAAATTTTTTTTACAGCTTTTACATCAAAAAGTAAAAAATTGTAATATATATATATATGTGTAGATACATATATACATATATAGATACATATATACATATATAGATACATATATACATATATACATATATACATACATACATATATATATATATATATATATATATATATATATATATATATATAAATATATATATACATATATATATATATATATATATAAATAACACAAATTTAAATAACACAAAAACAGAAAACAAATAACACAAACGATTAACAGAAATATTATAACACAAATTTTCATAACACAAATTTATAACAAACAGCCAAAAACAAAAAAAAACAACCGAAAACAAATATTATAACTAACAGCCAAAAACAGCCAAAAGTCGAATATAAACTTCTATATTAACAGAAAACGATTACAGCTCCATAAAACAACCGATAAAATCACCTAATATTGCTTGGCTATAAAAACAAAGTGAACTACCAAACAGGCAACAATTAATTGCCATTAAGGGACCAATAGTGAACATTTTAAATTAAAATTAAGCACAAGTAGTAAACATTATTACCTCCAGATTATCATTTGCAAAAAAGCGAGGGCCCTCCTTGCTGACAATAGGCTGATGAACCCATTCATCATAAGCTTCTCCAAGATGGCCAACCTGCAATGCTAGATGTTTTATATAACTAAGTGAAGACAACTTTTCCATTTCATATTAGTTTGACATGTTTCTTTAAGCACGTTTTCCAGTGTTTGATTTAAAAAATCAATATATTTCATTATTAATATGCAAATAAAAAGCAGATATTTAAAAAATTTACTTTGAGACGAATCTAATAAGACCACATGACCAATTTTTTTTCTTTAGTATAAATTACAAAATGAAGTCAAAGTAGCTTATGTGAATTGTGTCAAAGTCAAAAACGTGTCGACTAACAAAAAATGAAGAATTATAGGAGAGGAAATAGCATAATCAAGAAGAGAAAGAGGGAAACCCTGAGTATAAAAGAAGACAAAAAATAACATCTGATTATAGAAGCTGAAAAAGGAAGCGTGTATATAACATAGATATGACGAGATTTCATTAACTTTGGAAAGGAAGAGCAAACTGATGGCAAACGTGGCATACATTATCATACAAGAAAGTAGAGTAAGCTGCTAAACAAGAGGACACAGATGCAACAACTAACACTTAGTTAATAGAGAAGGACTGGTAAACAAAAGATCAGATCTTGCTGAGTCATACCTGGAAAACCAGCGGCTCATTTAAATCTACCTCAAACTTGACAACCATCCTTGATTAGATAACTACAGAACACAAGCACGGCAGCAACATTAAAAAGGCATTAATCAGAAAATTCATCTCTTAGATATTTAAAAACTATAGAAAATAGCCAAAGTTGCATAAAATATTTATCTTTCTTTTTTTGTTTATTAGTAGTATGGGTGACCCTCGCATGACATACTTCACAATTTAAATGCAAATCAAACATGGAATTGTTAGTTCGTCAATAGCGCATGAAAAATCCTCATCCACATAGATGAATCTCAAAAGACAAAAACTAACACTGAACATCAAAATGGCTTCATTGCTATAGTCAAACGTGCATATTACCAACACGCTCAGTCACAATACCTAAATGAATTTAATATCCTTTGCTCGGTAAAAAGGGATTGATCAAAACACAAGAACATGCTTCTATTTTTTCCAATATAGGGATAAAAGAATTACTAGTATACTATAGAAAGAGGACGTTAACTCGTTAAGAAAAAATGGGAAGATAAGCTTTTCGAAAACCATCAAAGCTTTCCCAATCTTAACTATATTAGTGGATAGGATCCTAATTTCAGGTTTCAATGTTTCACTATCAAATTTATCAACCATTTGACAAGTGCATCATATCTTAAAGCAAAATTGTTACTTCTGCAATTGTGCTTAATTAGGATAAGATGACAATGATTTTTGGACCTATTTATAATCAGATTATAATTTATAATGATATGAAACTTAAAAAATTAAAAATAAAAATTAAAAAAATATTTATATTCAAGATCTAAGTTTACCAATATCCAAATACAGAAGATTTTAAATAACAAAAGAAAAAGAAAAGCACATATTTTACACTATTAACATGCAGCAAATAATTCAATAATCAATCTGATCCAAGAAAAAAATTACATTTTCATCAAACATTCAAGGGTTTTGCATCGAATTGGAACCACATTTGACTCAATCATCAAATTAAATTCTTAGCATTACAGTAATTAATTTTTAGCAATAGTTCAATAATCAATTTACCTTAATACACCCTTTATTGAATTAAATCAACGATCAAAGATAGATTGTGAAACAGATATAAGATGATTGAGAAAAACAAGTTACCTACGCTTCAATTGAGGAGAGAAAATCGACAAGCCGCTTCGATGGAGGAGCGAAGGCTCACAACTCGCTTCAATGGAGGATTCAGATTAGCCGCTTCAATGAAGGAAAGAGAAGGAGGAAGGAGGGGTACATTGCCTGCTGCCTCCAATCTCCTTCCAATTTTTTTATTTTTTTAAAATGGTTTTTCACCATATTGTCCAAATAGGCAAATACCCAAGAAATTTTAACAAATTTTATCTCCTTTGTTTTAAAAATTTATCAAATACCCTCGAATCTTTATACAATTCAACAAAATAAAATCCCTCATTATGTGCGTTTTAGTTTTCAAGCTGTCAAAATTTTTTGGTATAATTTTGCTTTTTAGGGTAAACTAAGGCCCTATTTTTTTGAGCTTCTAGGCAGAGTAGGGGTTAATAGAGCAGATTCAGGATAACAGAGTAGAGCCGAGCCGAGCCGAGCAGAGCAGATTTCAACATTATATTTGTTTGATTTTTTTTAAATGAGCTAATATTTGTTATATATTTAGATAAAATTCGTAACATTAAAAGATAATATTTAATATTTAATTAATTTAAACTTAAAAATCTCATTCGCCAATTTTGCTTACGTGGCATTTGAATTATTTAATTCTAAAAGAAATTAATACTCTCTTATTTAATTGGCTACTCCCAAGATTTATAATCCTACATGGCGCGCTGAGAAAATTAGATCCTACGTGGCTCTCTAAAAACTTGGGAAAAAACTCTCCTTTTATATATATATACTAGATGTAAACCCGTGCGATGCACGGTTCTAGTAATCATTTTAATTTAATTTAAAATTTTGTATATTTATGAAGATCATTCATTAGATTTATGGATAAAATTCTTAATATCATAAGATATTTTTTTAATTTTAACACTTTTGTTATCTTTTGTTGTTTTATTTATTTTACGTGATGCTTGGATTTAAAATCTCAAACCTTATTCACTTATTTTGCTTATGTGACAGGTTAAATTTTTAATTAAAAAATGTAATGACAAATCTAGTATTTTAAGATTATGATTATATTATTATCACTATGTTTTTCCTTATATATAAAGAGAAATTTAGAAGATCCCCTAATTTTTTTAAACGTTAAAAGATTCTAGATGAGACTAACATTTTGAAACAGAACAAGTATAAAAAAAAAACGCATTTGAAAAGGACTTACTTTAACCAATAAATATAATGATTTGTCATTTATTTTTTATTAAAAAATTAAATTGTTAACTAAGCAAAATTAAAGAATAAGGTTTGAGATTTTAAATTCAAGCGCCACGTAAAGATAACTTTAGTGTTAAAATTTAAAACAAAAAAATTATCTTATGATATTAGGAATTTTATCCAAATATCTCTAATGAATGATCTTCATATAAAAAAATCTTAAATTAATATAAAGATTTACTAGACCGTGCATCGCACGGGCTTATATCTCTAATTAAGGTCCATAATTAAGGTCCAATAATAGTGTAGTTGGATGGGGTTCGAAGAGACCTTTCCAAGGATATATTATAAGCCAAATTCCGATAAATATTGAGGAAGTTATGGCCAAAATACTAAAATGGGTCCGGTTAATTATTTACATACGGCCCAATGATCTAGAGGAGGGCCCAATGTTAATTATTATTCCTAAAATTATTAGGATTAATTATAACTTTCTAGAAGTTTCTAGAAGGTTCCTTTTAATTCTAATATTATTAGATTTAATAATTATTTATTTTTAAGATGGACTTTTATTTGGAATAAAATATTATAATCATTATTATTTTTATTATTATCTTTAAAAACACGTTTTTATCTTCTGTACGGATTCCGTAGATCAAGTTGATTAAAGATCGGATTCCGCGTGGAAAAGCGCTTCTAAGTCAGACTGTCGCCAAACGACAAGTCTGTCGCCTCGCGACAGAGTGAATTTCTGGCGACAGCGTGTAGTTTTATTCCTTATCAAATTCCATACTTTTCCGGATTAATTCCTTATAAATAGGGTCCTAAACCTCCGTTTTCATTCATCAACTCTCATCATTGACCAAAATAAGTCTTTTGCTTATGTGTTTATTTAATATACTCGTTCTGTTTAAAATGTTAGTCTCACGTACTGTATAATTGTTTAACTATTAAAAATTATGGGAAAATAGTCATCTAAGATTTAGTTTTATTCGTCTCGATGAGTACAATATTAAAATCAAAGTTTTATAATATTTGCTAGGGAGAGATTAAAGATATTTGCGATCAAAAATTTGAATCCATAAATGTAAAAAAGATATTACATTTTTTTTTGTGAGAAGATAATTATTGGTTTTTAAAAATAATTTAAAATTTAATTATTCTTTATTCGATGTTTTTACCTATGTGTCAAAATTCTTAATTTTTATTCGTCGCTTTTGCTTAAGTGGCGAGTAAATTTATTAATTCAAAAATAAATTATTAATCTAATTTTTCATTGGACAAAATAAGACCTAATCTTATGTGGCGCACCGAATGCTCTCCAAAAATGCCTACTTTATTTATATATATTAGATTAGATTAGATTAGATATATTATTGTTATTATTATTATTATTATTATTAATACTATTATTATTATTATTATTGTTGTTATTATCATTATTATTATTATTATTATTATTATGATTATCAATACTATTATTAATACTATTATTATTATTATTTATTATTATTATTATTACTACTATTATTATTATTATTACTATTATTATTATTATTATCATTATTATTATTATTATTAATACTATTACTATTATTATTATTGTTATTATTATTATTACTATTATTACTATTATTACTATTATTATTATTATTGTTATTATTATTATTATTATTATTATTATTATTATTATTATTATTATTATTATTATTATTATTATTAAGTGCATATACGATTTAGGTGAGTGAAAACATAAATATATGTGTACCATATTTAACATATGTTAATAGTAGAAAGATAAAAGACAACGATTTACTTATATTTATTTCACAAAAATTTTAAAATAAATGATTTAATGAGTAATAATGATTTTACTTATAAATTTGTCTTAATCATATATTTTAACCCTAAAAATAATAATAATATACAAAGTACTACATGAAACAACCTCTTTTTTTTTAATTCTTTAAATGTATTGAAAGATTTGAAAAATAATTCAACTCAATTAACTAACAATCAATGTCGACATAAAATTTTTCTTCACATTGTGATTCTAATATCAAATGTTTATTAAAGAAATTGTTATTAATTGTTAATATTATTATTATTTATTTTGTTTTTGAAAGAATTGTTATAACAATTAGAAATTAATAATTAATAATATTATTAAATATTAATTCTTAATAGTTTGAATTACTAAATATTATTATTGATTATTATTATTATTAATTATTATTATGATTAATAAATTAATTATTATTAATATTAATAATCATTCAAATCATTTTTTAATATTAATAATTATTATATTATTCAAAATAATTAATTATTATCAGCAATACAATATTAATTATTATTATTGAATATTAATTATTATTGTTGTTATTATTAATTATTATTTGAAAATAAAGCAGAGCAGAGCCGAGCAAAGTAGATCTCTTTTGAGCACAGCAGAGCTGATTTGATTTGAGCAAAGTAGAGCATAGCAGCTCTAAAGAACAGGGTCTAAAAAAAGAGTGTACCCGTGCATTTTCTTTTATCATGTCAAATGACCCGTGACCTGTTCAAAAGGTAATATTTTTTTTTTCTTACATGCCACATGTCACAATTTCATCAGTTAATTTTTTTTAAAAAAAAACAAAAAGAAAATTAAAAACCAAACCCACCAGCACCATAGCCCCACCAGCTCCTTCCTTAACACCACCGGAAACCACCATCTCCTTCCCTAACCCCACTGAAAACCACCGCAACCTCACCCCCCCGGTCGCCGACAACAACCCCTAAGCCACCATTTTCACTCTTCGTCGCCGAAAGCAACCCCCAAGCACCGCAACTCCTTCTGGAGGCATCTCCACTCTTCACCCCGATCTCCCTCATCCACTCACGAAAACCCTAACAACATGGTTGAGAATGGGCGTTTGGTGGTTTTCGTGAGTGAGGGAGGGAAGTCAGGGTTTGGGGGTCGAGGTTCCAGGGGATGGTGGTTTCAAGGGCCGCGGTTGCGCGGCTGGTGATGTTGGGGGTCAGGATTCGCGGGCTGTTGGTTTTTGGGGGTCGAGGTTCGCCCTGCTGGTGGTAATGGGGGTCGAAATTCGTGCTGTTGGTGGTAATGGGGGTCAGGATTCGCGCTCCTGGTGGTAAATGGGGCCGAGGTTCACATGAACCAGTTGTGTTTAGGGGTTGTGGTGGTGCGGCTAGTGGTTTTGGGGGTCGGGGTTCGCCGATCGGTTGGTTTTAGGTGGCACAAAGGCGGTGACCGACGAGGTTAGGAGTGGGGGTTTATGTTTCACGGTGGTAAAAGGGTGGCTAGGATGTCAGGGTGGGGGTTAGGGTATGGTGGTCCGGTGAACGGAAGGGAGAGGTTGGTTTTTTTTTTCAATTTTGTAATTTTAATTTTATTTTTATTTTTTTGACCAATCGGGGCTGGACACGTGTCAAGTTACATGTTATAATAGGTCCTTGACTTTTATTGACCGGTCATGACCTGATAAAAGAAAATGCCCCCAAAGTTGGGATTATTCAATAATAATCGAAAGTTGGGATTAATGAAAGAAAATGGGCGAAAGTTGGGATTAATAATTACAAATTTTCCTTATAAATAAGGTAGTTACTGAATGATTATTTGAAATATTAGTCAATGTTATAAAGGTTATTTTGTTCTTTTGCAAGTGGTCAAATGTTGTAACATGATGTATACATTTTATATCACAAAATTTCATGTGGTTGGCCACATCGTGTGGTCGGGTTATTTGTTTAGTGGTTACTGAGTCGGTCAGGGGTTACTCGATCTGTCAAAGGTTACTTGATTGGTCAGAAGTTATTCCGATAGGGGTTACCTGGTTAGTATTTTTTGTGTGTCATTCGGCCACGCGTAGAAAACGTGCTATTTTTGTTTTAATACTTATTAGATTAATAAAATAGGTAATTTTTTGTTTTTTTTTTGTAATATTAATTAAAACGGATAAGTTGTGTGTTAGTAGGAAAAATAATAAAAATAGTAGAAGTGGAAGTTATTTGGAGGTTTTTTTTTTCCTACTAAGATGGAAGTTTTTTTTATTTATTTTATATATATATATATATATATATATATATATATATATATATATATATATTGACAGGCACTAAGCATAAAACCTAGGTCATCCAGCATCCCAGTCTCTGGCCGTGACGGCCAGGTCATGGGCGTCATGGACGACCTGCATAGGAACATACATAATATTACATAAGGAGAACATACTACACTGCAAACGAATGTCCTGCAATAGATGTTGCATTTGAATCGGCCCAGAAGATGGTGACTTTAGAAGTCGAATTGCCATCTGACAGTCAGTTTTCAGTTGTATTTCCTATAGGTGATTACCCTGACACATTTTAGGGCCTCCAGTATACCTCTCAACTCTGTTTGGAGGGGAGATTCACATAGATCCGTAAGGCTACCTTTCCCTATTACCGAGTCGTCTCCCGATTCCTTGCAGGTCCAGCCTATGCCACCCCAAGATGCTCCTTGTAGGCACCTAAAAATGTCTCCCCAAAACCAAACCCAATGATGAACAACCTTTCACCGCCATAAAAATTATACCGTAGTCGTCGACTATGGACGACTACGAACGACTATGGTCGACAACAATAAGATATTAAATCTCAACCGTTTATTTGTTAATTGACTAATCCTACGCGTCCAATTCGACACCTCAAAAAAACAGTCATCAAATCTAGTCATCAACTCATTAAGTCTTGTTTGGTTAAATTTTTTTGTTCAAACGATTTTTTTTAATAAAATTGAATAAAAATATCTTCCAAAAATTAAATATTCATCTTCAACCTATATCATCTAAAACCTTCATGTTCAACCTACAACATTCATTCTTTTGGTTCAAATTAATTAAATTCTTATATTTAGTTGTATTTCATAAATTATAATCAATTTATTTATTTGTATCATTGTTTAAAAAATCACTTAATATATATTTTGATTTCGTCAATTAATTTTGTTAGATGAATTCATCAATAAAAACGTCAAAGTTCTAAAAAATAATCAAGTAATTATTTCAGTATTAGTCAAAATTATATTTTCTTCATTTTGATATAATTTCATGATTAATCCGCATTTGTTTTTTCTTTTTTCTTTTTTCTTTTTTTTGAATAGCAGATTGTTAAATGTTAAGGTTGAAGATGACTAAAGGTTGAAGAAAACTATAGGTTGATGATGAATAATATTGTTTTATTTTTATTTTTTAAAAAAATCCTTTATTAAGTGTGGGTTTTAGGGAATCAAATATTATAATGTATTAATTATGGGGTGTTTTTTTAGGTAAATATATTATAAGATATTTTATTATATTAAGTTGTTACAATTATGTTAATAAATATCCAAATCCGAAAATATATTCTTATCGTTAAATAAAATATCACAATTAATTCTTAAATTTGTATAAATACACAGTACGAAATTTTTACTCTTTTAAGAAAAATACGGAATTAAAATTGATTTATTCTTATAAAACTGATTTTTTTATTTTTTTTTGAAGATAAAAAAATCGAAATAAAAAAGAAGTGTTTTTTTTTTTTAAAAAAAGGAAGCGTTAGTTATCTGTTATTTTATTTTTGTTTCAAAGAAAGATATATATTTTCCTCAAAAAAAGCTATATTTTAAAAAAGAAGCGTTAGACTCTAAAAAAAAAAAAAAAAAACCTTATCTTTTTCTAAAAGTTCCTAAATGTAAGTGAAAAAAAAATGGTTACTTTTTTATTTAAGGAAAGAAATGTAAATATACATTTTTTTTTTTGAATAGAATCCCAAAGGGGCAGCTCAAATACCATTACTTAAAGAAAACTTAAAGAAAGTAGATCATGCAACATTACAAACTAATAGAAGAAGGAAAATCAGCAAACCAAATATTACTACCCAACTTCCAAGGAGGCACATGAGCAAGAGCATGTGCAACCTTATTTACATCTCTTCTAATCCAAACCCACGAAATAGCTGAAAATTCACTTGCAAGTTAATTGAGTCTCTTGATATAACTGAATAACTTATCTTTTACTAAATTTAATTGATTTACTTAAAAAAATTATCTTTTCCTTTTTTTTTTGATGAAACCAAAAAATATCTTTTCCTAAATTAAAATGTTTCAATTAAAGTAATACAAAGAAATTTATTAATTCAAATTTTTTTACATTTTTTTAAAAGCAAAATTTAATTACATCTATTCAGTTTAAGTTTTTTTTTTTTGAAGGAATTATTCAGTTTGATAAAATTTATTCAAAAAAAATTTTGAGACAATTAAATTTTGGAAAAAATTAATTTCTTTTTTTGAAAACAATGTTTGTTTTTTTTTAAAAAAAAGTTTTTATCTCTTTTTGACGGGCAGTTTTTTATCTCACTAATTTTTTTTCAAAAAAATATACGTTGTTTCCTTTTTTCAATTCTTAATCCCTAGTTTTAGTTGGTTAGTTTTTCATTTAATAAAAAAATATTAGTTGGGTAGTTAATTTATATTATTTTCTTAGTCATTTTTTTTACTAACTCGAAAATTTAATTTGCATATTCAGTAAAAAAAAATGGAATTAATTTACATATTTGGTAAAAAAACAAATATTGTACTATATATACTAATCCGTCTCAACGTTCTCATTTCATTGATTCCAACTGTATATATACCAAGTACATAGAGTATATAATGGTCATCATATGTAAAGGTTATGGTTATTAATTTAGCATGAAATTTAATACAAATATGTCTGGTCTTGTTATAGTGGTTGCATGCGTATAAATTGTAATTTTGAATTTATAAATTATAAATTGGCTTTCAATTACAATTTTACAAATATCAATTAAAAATAAATAAAATAATTCAAAAAGCAATATAATTGAAATTGCTTCAATAAAAAATAGAAGTTTTTAAAGTTGCAAAATTACATAAGTGTCATAAATATATTGTGGGAAATAAGATTTGAACCAAGATCCTGTGATAAAATCAATAAACAATACACCATTTTATTTTATTTTTTTGAATAAAGATTGATAATAACAATACACCATCTTAGCTAAAGTTTAATAATAGTTAATAAATACCAAAAACAAAATTTAATTAACTATAATAGTGGTACTTTGCATTATGATGTTTTAGTGGTACATAGCAGTTATGACATATATGGAATTATAAATACATAAATTGTTAATTTTGATAGTTTAAGTTCAAATTTTTAGATTTAGATTTATATACTAATATTTAATAAGAGGAAAACTATAAAGAATTTAGAGTGCCACGTTACATTTTATACGCTGCGTTGTTTTAATCAAGTCTTATCTTAGTCAATCCTACTTAGGAAATGTTCACATTTACTGAACTAAGCTGAACTAAACTGATTGGAGCTGAACTGAACTGAATTGAACTGATTGGAGCTGAACTGAACTAAACTGAATTAAACTGAAATGAATAATTTATGAGAGAAGGAAATTAGGAGCTGAACTGAACTAAACTGATTGGAACTGAATTGAACTGAAATTAAGTAAATGTGAACATGCCCTTAATAACAAAAAAAAATCAACTTTTGGGTACGCCCAAAATTAAATTGGGGATGCCTAAAAGTGAAATTTATGTATGTACACTCTATAGGGGTTGAGAGTTTAGTCTACGCAAGAGTAATCATCCGTTAAGAAAAAGAGGACTAATCGAATTTGCTAGGATTCTTGCATGTATGTATTTTCATTATTGTTACATACTACATACATTCAAGTATATGTTTTAACCATGTCTTATATTTGTCAATCGTCCTGATTGTCTGATAAAATTTGAATTTTGGGTATTCCCAAAAAATAAATTGGGGATGCCTAAAAGCAAAATTTATGAACATTGTAGGGCCGTGAGTTTTCTTCTAATCAATTCAAGGTTAATTCGTTGCAAAATATAGTACTAATAGACAAAATTGTTAGGATTCTAGCGCGTATGAATTTCAATAATTGTCATTCGATTAAAAGCAACCATACCTTTAGCGCCATTGTATTTTGGGACTAACTAGTAGTCGTTTGGGACCGCCTAGTTGTGTCCTTTGTTGTAAATAATAGGACTTATATTCGAAATTGCTAGAATTCTTGCATGCATGAATTTCAATAATTATCCCTCGATTAAAGACTAACTAATCTTAGCATTTCATTTTGCCACTAATTAACTAGCGTAGTAAACGTTTGTGACTGCCTAGTTGTGTTAACTAGGTCAGTTCCCGTGCCTTGCACGGAAATTTTCAATAATCATTTTTAAACTATCATTATAATTTATAATTAGTTTTTTATTAACAAAATAAAATCTAAAAATATAGTTGAAATAAAGGATTATAGGTATAAAATGATGTAAAAAGTTATCAAACTTATGTTAAGAATGTTCTTTTTTTTTTTTTTTTTTTTTTTTTTTTTTTTTTATAGCTATATAAATATTTCGCGTTAAAGATATGTCAAATCTTTTTTTATTTGAAGTAATTATATTGTATAAATTTAGAAAACTATTTTTGTATAAGATTTGTTTCTTAAAATAAAATTAAAAAAAAACTAAGGACACACCAGGAGATGACACGTGTTATTCATGGTGTGTCTTTTAGTATATAGTTATTGATTGATTATTGTTACGTATGTACTACATACATTCAAGTATATGTTTTTGCGTATCCTTAAATTAATATAAGATAAGGGGGTTTCTCAATCTAAATAAGGATCGTTATGTAATAGGTACTATTTTGGCCGAGCAACTATTTTCAGCATATAAAATAGGGATTTCAACTTTAATAATTAAGGATCGCAATTAAGCTAATGATGAGACCTTGGTTAGATAGAGTGGTAATTAATCTAGTTAAGAGTACTAAAAATGGATGTGATTAACAAAAATAATCTTATTTTATCTATTTTGTAAAAAAAAAAGAAAAAAGAAAAAAGAATTGAACCACTTCATTTTTAGGTACACCCAATTATAACTTAGATATGCCTAAAATAAGAAACATTTTATACAACGTGATCTATTTTTCAATCAAGTCTTATCTTTGTCAATTGTTCTATTGACTAATAAGATTAGAATGTTGGGTGAATACACCCAAATTAAATTGAGGTCTTGAGGATACCTAAAAGCAAAATTTATGCATCCTCTAGGGGTTGTGAGTTTATTTCAACAAAAGGATAATCCGTTGCAAACAATAGTATTAATATAGATGAAGTTGTTAGGATTCTTGCGTTTATGTATTTGGCTAATTGTCCTTCGATTAAAGGCAAAAGTATCTTTATTGTTTTATTTTGGGACTAACTAGTAGTTGTTTGTGACTGCCTAGTTGTTTAGGGTAAAATTACCCTAGACACATGCATCAATAGTATAGTGACATGTGTCCCATAGGCGATAGCAAAAATAGTCAATCAACAATAAATAGTTGTTTTTTTATATTTATTTTATTTTTTAAATAAATCAACAATATTTAGTTTTTATAATTTTGGGTGGGCGTATAGGTAACGTCGTACAACTATTAACATACTCCTTTTATATATATATATATATATATATATATATATATATATATATATATATATATATATATATATATATATAATTACGTACTACTATGGTTTGTTATAACTTTACAAGAATATTCTTTCTTGTTAAGATTATAACAATGTATAGTGTTGTAATAGAATACGTCCTTTATAACTATTGTAATATTGTTAAAATTAAAGATATCTATTCTATCCTTTACAATTATTGTTAACATTATTAAATAATATATTTCAAACAAATGTTAACAAGAAATAGGTTGAAACGTGTAGGCTTAAAACATGTTTACTTCGGTTTGAAAAGAGTTTTCTTCTACAAATTGAGTCTATGATCAGTATTATTGTAAATACCCTAACGCATTGGGAATGCCCAATAATTGTTTGGTATCAAACATACTAAGGTTTAAGATGATTCGATGAACTAATTAACGTATTTATTATATTAAATAATATATCTTTGCCAAAGTTGCATTTAGATTTAAAATACTAGTACATTGTGGAATTATAATGAGGCAAAAGCTTGTGTTTATTCATCATATGCGGCAGCTTAAATACAAGTACAATCCTAGGCAATCCACCCTAGTACAAAGATAAGATCAAAGATTTCCACAATATATCATATGCCAACTATACAATATATGGTCATATGATCATATCCTAATATATCATAACATACATGTACAAATGTACTTACACATATTAAGATTTTGAAATTTTCATACACATATTATGTTAATAAATTTTGCATATATTCAAATACGTATATAATATATATATATATATATATACATGTGTTGAGAGTGATTTAAAACATAATAGAGAATAAGTAAAATTAATTTCATTTTAGTAAAAGTAATTTTATTTTTAAAAGCTAAAATAACCAAATCTTACCTAAATTTTATTTGGCCATGTTAATTTCATAAAAAATGAAAAAATGTAATGTCGAGTGATGATTTACATATATGTTTCCAATTTAGAAACACACAACAATTAGTTGAAATGATTAATCCATTTATGTGCATGTATATATTTTCAAATTCATTAATTATTGACCATCTTCTTCTTTTGGATCATGTATTAAAATAAAAACTTTTTTTTTGTTTTTATTTTGTTAATTTGGGTGGTTCTAAATCATGGGTATCCCCAACTTGTTAGGGTATGATGAAAGAGAGGTTGATCTTTTTGCACACTTTTATATATATTATTTTATTAACAATAACACCCTTTTTAAATTGAATTAATTTTTAAGTATAATGGTGGATTCTATTTTTAATGTTCTTTTTACTTTATTACCAACAATGGCACACTTGTCCTACTTGACCAGTATTTTATTTTTCCCAAAAAAAAACCAATAATTTATTTTAGTCAAATGATAATTAAGATGATATGAGTATAAATTATTAATTGAGGTAAGTAAATCAAATAATACTAATTATTATCTTTCACGCACTATATATGTTTTAGTTGTTTGTATATAATTCATACCTATATATATACACTGTTCTATGTTTTAATCAATTGTTATCTTTGTCTATCATTCTGATTGACTAATAATATCCAAAGACTGGGTATGCCCAAAATTAAATAAGGGGGTTGTATGCTCTAGGAGTTGTGAGCTTTTTTTATTTATACGCTAGAGAAATTCATTGCGAACAATATGACTATATTAATCGAAAATGCTAGGATTCTTGTGTGTATGAATTTTTATTTTTATCCTTCGATTAAAGGCAGACTGATCTTTAGCGTTTTACTATTTCGAGACTAACTAGTAGTCATATGGGACTGCCTATTCGTGTTCTTTGTTACTTACTACGTACATTCAAGTATATATTTTTGTGTATAGATCAATTTTTGATAAGGGGGTTTCTCAATCTAAACAAGGATCATTTGTGTAATAGGTAATGATTTGACCGAGCAACAACTATAGTTAGCATTTAAATTCGGACATTCCACTTTAACAAGAACCGTGATTAAGCTAATGAGACCTTGGCTAGATTGAGTTGCAATTAATCTAGTCAGTGTAATAACAACAGATGTGATTATCTGAAATAACCTTGCTTATACTTCTATAAGTTGTAAAAAAAATAAAGGAATTGAACGACTTTGTTTTTGGTACGCCCAAATATAACTTAGGTATAGCTAGCCAAAATGGAAAACATTTTTTTATACACCGTGATCTATGTTTTAATCAAGTCTTTTCTTTGTCAATTATCCTGATTAACTAATAAAAATCGAATTTTGGATACGCCAAAATTAAATTGGGATATCTAAAAGTGAAATTTATGTATGGTCTAGGGGCTATGAGTTTATTTCTATGCAAAGTTAATCTGTTGCGAAAAATAGTATTAACAATCGAGATCTCGAGGATTCTTGACTGTATGAATTCCAATGATTATCCTTCGGTTAAAGGCAAACATATCTTTAGCGTTTTATTTTGGGACTAACTAGTAGTCATTTGGGACCGCCTAGTTGTGTTTATTTTGTTACGTACAAAGTGCATTCAAGTATATATGTTGTCGTGTATCCCTCAATTAAATAAATTCAATAAAAAAGACATGTCTCTAAACAAGTATTGTTATATAATAGGTAATATTTTGGCCAAGAAGCTATTTTCACCTTAATTCAGGCTTTCTACTTTAATAATAAGTGTGTTTATGCAAGTTAGACCTCGGATACATACAGTGATGACAATAAATCTAATCAGGAGTACTAAAAACGGATGTGATAATCTAAACAAACCTTAGCTTATACTTCTGTATATTGTAAAAAAAAGTAATAATAAAAATAAAATAAAAAATTGAACCACTACATTGTAGGTACAACCCAAATATAAATTAGGTATACCCAAAATAAAAAACTTTATATACATCGTGATCTATGTTTTAATTAATTAAGGGCCTGTTCACATTTACTTAATTTCAATTCAGTTCAGTTCAGCTTTAATCAATTCAAATCAGTTCAGCTCAGTTTATTTAAGCTCCAATCAGTTTAGTTCAGTTCAGTTGAGAAACTAATTTCCTTCTCTCATAAAATATTCATTTCAACTCAGTTCAGTTCAGTTCAGCTCCAATCAGTTCAGTTCAGCTCCAATCACAAGCCATAAGTCTTGTATTTATCAATCGTTTGGATTAACTTGGAGATACTTTGAAAATCAAACATTCAAATTTTAAATACTATGAAAATTAAATTGGAGATACCGAAAAGCGAAATTTATGCATGCTCTATGAGTTGTGAGGTTATTATACGCAAGAGTAATTCGTTGCAAAAAATAAGACTAAGGGCCTGTTCTTTTCAACTTATTTTCAGTTCAGTTCAGTTCAATTCATTTCTTATCTTAATTTCCTTCTCTCATAAATTATTCATTTCAGTTCAGTTCAGTCAATCAGAACAGGCCCTAGTAATCAACATTGTAAGGATTCTTGCGTGTATTATGAATATTGATAATTATCCTTCGATTAAAGGCAAATTGATCTTTAACGTTTTATTTTGGGACTAACTAGTCATTGTTTGGGACAACCTAGTTATGCCCTTAGTTACATACTATGTGCATTCAAGTATATATATTTTTTCGGGTATCCTTAAATTAATTTAAGATCGGATAAGTGGGTTTCTAAATTTAAACAAGGATTTTTAAATTATGTACTCCCTCCGTTTCAATTTGTTAGTCTCATGGCTACGTGGTTTCAAAAAAAAAAAAAAAAAAAAAAGAAAAGAAAAGAAAATCAGAATTGATTTTTAGAGAGAGTATTGTAATTATAAAATTAATATTGAATTATATATATACGGTTTTTCAAAATAACTCTCTATACATAATTTTTTTTTTTTTTTTTTTACAGGTTTACAAGATGTATTTGTACATCTGAATATACATGAAATTGGTAAAATATAAAATAAAAATCCAAACTTATATACATAATTAATTATTTTTAAAATTTAAATGTTAAAAAATAAAAAATTTGGCAAAAAAGTAATCTTCTTAATATGTTATAATATTTAAACAAATTTTTTGTTGCTTTCAAAAAAAAAAAAAAAAAGACAAAAAAAAAAACAATTTTTTTGTTTGGCATAAATAATTGGAATAGATTTAGTAAAATATATCACCATGTTAATATGTTAAAATATTTTAACAAATAATTTTTTACAAAAATAATATCACCATTATTCAATGAAATTAAAATAACTTCTACATTTGTTACCAAGAGCTATAAATTAGGAGAATAAAGTCAAAGATATAATTTACAGCTAATAAAAATTATTTACTAAAGTTAAAGGAATGTGATTGGTACTTATTTAAATCAATCATTGAAGTTATGGAAAATGATTGATACGAAGGATTGAAGAGATTGATTTTTTTTTTTTTGGTATTTTCGTTTCCTTTTTTTTTAAAAAAAAGAAGAAAAAAACTGCATTGCATTGTCGTTTTTTTTTACCACAAATTCATATCTTATACTTGAGATATTTTAAGCTTATCAATAGTACGGTGATAAAAACTAAAAAAATAAAAAACATCCTTTTACATCACAAAATCAATATACATATGAATTAATAACAAATAATTAATTTGATATTATATCATTTGAAATGGATGTATAATTGCTAAATAATCGGATTAACATGATCTTTGAGAATTTCAAATGTTATCAATGGTGAATCAGATACAATTCATATATAATTTGGTAATTTTTGAAGCATAATTGTGATTAAATATTAATCTTATTAATTCCATGTATAATTTAGTAATTTTTTGATGTGGTTTGGATGAATAATGAAGATTGGAGGTTAAAGCTGAAAAACCCCATTAAAATAGATCAAAGGTGAAGTGCGCCATTAAAGATGAATTAAGTTATCAGAATGGGGATGAAGCTAGTAATGGGGATGAAGAAATACAAATGTATATATTTTTTTTATTATTATTTTGGATGATTTACTTCAATTTTATAACGTTGAATGGTTTTTTATAAATTATAATATTGATATTATAATTTGGGAAAAAAAAAAAATTTACCATCTCAAATTAATGAACCAAACAACACTTTGTTGACTAGTTGTTGAGTGGTCAATGACTTGTTATGACTTAAATTATGTGAAACTTAGATTTTTTAATTTTTTTTTAAAAAATGTAATATTCGAAGGCTAAGATTAAGCAATAAATAATATCAACGGTTCAGATTTAATCTCTTATTGTAGTCGACCATAGTCGTCTGTAGTCGTCCGTAGTCGACGACTACCCTAGAATCATCCTACACCGCCATTATTGGTCGGGTTGAGTATTTAATATTTGGAGTGCTGAAATCCATGTTTCATTCAATACATTTCATAAACCAATCCATTTCCTAGCTCATTTCCCTAAACCATACCTTACTTTTTACTTTCCGTGTCCACATCACAAAACCGAGAGAAACTGATTTTATGGACCAATAATTTTGATCCAATTATTATTGTTTTGGATATGCCTTGAAATAAGCTTTAAAAAAATATATCATAAGCCTAATTCCGATTTAAAACGAAGAAGATATGAGCGTAATACTAAACTCGGCCCAAAACCGACACCCTCTCACTAAAACATTCATATCTCAAAATGTACAAATGATTTTGACCTGATTCTAATTGGGTTGGAAATTAGACTTGATAATCTTTCTAATGATATATTATATGCCTTATTTAGAGTTACGGATCAAAAGTTATGATAATTTAAAAACGCATAAAAAACTAGAATTACCGCGCACAATGTAAAAGCACCGTGTCACGACAAAATCTGACGTGGCACGGTGGTTGGTGGCGTGACACGGTACCTGTTGCCGTGACACGATACCTGTTGCCATGACACGGTATTTCTCACCGTGTCACGATGCTTTTTCCGCCGTTATTCTCACGCACTTTTTTTTACTGTGACACGGTGTACGGTACCGTGACACGGTACGGTACATGTTCTGTGTCACGGTAATTTCCCAAGTATTCTCCACGTAAAACCTAACGCGTTTTATCCTCAGTTTTCTGTTTTTGTCCTGCGTCACACCAAAGTACCCCACGTCACGGGAATTCTTGCCGTGTCGCGGCATGCTTGTGCCATGTCACGGCGCATTTTGTCATCAACCTTTTATATGGTTTTTATCTTTTTAGGGTTTCGTGTGTTCCCTCTGCTCATTTTCCCTATAAATACCCCCCTCCTTTCTGCAGTTCGGGGCACCAAACCATTCTCTCTTCCTCTCTTTTACACCAAAAATTATTCTTCTCTCTCTCTCTCTCTCTCTCTCTCTCTCATATTCTAAGCCCTTTAACCTATATTTCTTCTAATTACATCATTTCTTCCTTTAGCACTCCAAGGAGTCCATACTTAACCCGAGGTTCCGTCCTTAAACCAAGGCGTGAAAGGTACAAATAACTGAGGGTTTGGACTAAATCAACTCTACTTTTTATTTAATTTAATTTATATTTTTATTGAAGTTACTAACAATGTATTCATGATGTAGCAATATAAAGAAACGCGCGGAATGTGAGTAATTAATTAATTTAATTACTTATTTTTATTTTATATTGCTAGTATCATGATTAGGGTTGTTATTTGATTTGACTAACGTATTATTGTTGAATTGCTTCCAATATTAATGTTTATTCTATTGTTATTATGATCACGATATTGCACGTTAAAGGGAATATGTAATTGAATATCACGCTTACTAAGATACTTTGGACAACCGATTTAGGTACCTTTAATCTTGTTATTAAATCGAAGTGATCACAATATTATAGTGTAGGAATTTATGAGTACTAATTGCGGAATAAACATAAATCATATTCATAAAGCACCTAATTCCAAGGAACATTGCATAACACATAAAGAACATATAATTGTACCTTTGAAGCGTGATTCCACGTGCGATCGAGCAAGAGAAATAGGAGATAAAGAACCTCAAGCGTGATTCCTCTACTTGGTCCACGGGCACGGATTAAGACCTCCACTAATCTAACTATGATAGCCCAATCCATTTCATGATTAGTTAATTCCTCACGAGGCCCATTAATGAGCCCCTTACTTGCTTAACCCAATACCCTTGTGTGTGACCTCATAGGATCCATTCTAGCGGGCTTTGGACTATTTGACTAGTCCAAAGATCATCGCTCATAGTCTAGCAACAGATGATGACGTCCCAAAAGAACGAACTTATTATCTCCATAATAGTGATCCTTGATATATTTAGTAATTACACTTATCGAAGACACAACTCCTTCATATAGAATTATATGTTGCATTAATATTTGACCAATTTAGCATAATAATAGTTTGGAGGGAATTAAATCTTTGTTTGCATGCCTTTGATATCACAGGAATACTTTTCACTATAAGAATCGAGTAGAGGCCAATACAGGCGAATGTGACTCCATGACTCACTTTGTACCATCATCCCCGATCCTCCTTCGTCGTTCTGAACCATATGGAGTTAGTTTTCTCATGGATTATGAATGGGGTGTAACCTTCACGAGTCAATTGTTGTTGCCTATCGTTGTCCCTTAATCGTGGTTGTCTTTTTGATCCGTGAGTAGTTTACAAGTTCCTTAAAAACTTGTTGGGGGCTCCCTACTTTCCTTATCCCTAATCGATGTCCCTAATTGCATGTCAATTCCCACTTCCTATGAGTGCCAAGCATATTCACGCATGCTAACGTAGGCGCACTTCAATCGACACCTACACTCCTGAGTTGCCCTTATTATTTTTCCAGGCTCCATCCACCAATATTGTTGCCCGTTGTAGGGAATATTTCAAGCATCATAACCCCAAGATTGAACCCCACTATGATCATACACTAAAGTATGGTGGCGTCCAAAGGGAAAGAAAAGAGAGCAAAAGAGTCGCCAACAAGTTTTAGGAACTTGTAAACCGTTCACGAGGTGAAGGTTACACCCCTTAACGATCCATGAGATCGTCAACTCCAAAAGGTCTTGAACCAAATAGGGTTCGAGGATGAGGGTACGAATCCAATCTACAAAAGAAAGGACCCGCCCTATAAAATAGGCCTCTACTTTATTCTACTCGTATTCATGTGCGCTTTCTGACTAACATGCAAACATTAGATTTATCCTAAACCTGTTTATCTATGCTGGTTGAATATTAATGCACAAATAAAACTATTATTGGCGATCACTTGCATTAAAATCATATTAGCCTAAAATCAAATTATATATTATCTTATTAAGCGTGATTTCAAGTACAAATTCCCTTTAAACATGCATAAAAGGCGTGATCAGACAATAACAATAAAAATATCAAGCAACATAATAATAATAATCATAATCATGTTAATAATAAAGCTTAAATATAATAGCTAGATCTTAGTGTAGGGAATATTTCAAGCATTATGATCCCAAACTTGAACCCCACTGTGATCATACACTTAAGTATGGTGGCGTTCCAAAGGGAAGAAAGCTAGAGCAAAAGAGTCGCCAACAAGTTTTAGGAACTTGTAAATCCAAAAGACAATCCAAAAGGACCATCAACTCCATAAGGTCTTGAACCAAATTGGGTTCGGGGATGAGGGTACGAATCCGATCTACAAAAGAAAGGACCCGCCCTATAAAATAGGCCTCTACTTTGTTCTGCTCGTATTCATGTGCGCTTTTCGAATAACATACAAACATTATATTAAACCTAACCTGTTTATCTATGTTGGTTGAATATTAATGCACAAATAATACTATTATTGGCGATCACTTGAATTAAAATCACATTAGCCTAAACCAAATTATTAATTATCTTATTAAGCGTGATTTCAAGTACAAATTCCCTTTAAACAAGCATAAAAGGTGTGATCAAGCAATAACAATAAATAAAATTAAGCAACATAATAATAATCATGATAAAGCATAATTAAGCATAATGATAACAATCATGTTAATAAAGCTTAAATATAATAGCAAGATCCTAAGCATGATACTAACAAGATTAATAACAAATCCTAGCATGTCACTAAGCAATAAAGATCAAAGCTTTAAACCTAACATGGTACTAACATGATATTATAATATTAGAAGTAGATAAAGAGCATCCTAAACATGATACTAGAAAACATTAAATAACATCCTAACATGATACTAGAAAGCATTAAAAGCATCCTAACATGATACTAGGAATTAAACAATAATAAACATGCTTTCTACATCATGAAAGAAATAGAGAGTAAGCTAATCTACTTACTTTGAAGCCTCGTACCTCTTTCTAATAACAAAATACACAAGTTAGTAAACTTCAATGAAAATAATAAAGAATTATTAAAGAATTAAAGGAATTAAAGTTTAAACTAGATTTGGACCAAACCCTCAGAAAATATCAAACCTTGCACGTCTAGGGCGAAGGCAACTTCGAACTTGGCTAGGTGATTCTAAATCTTGTGTATGCGGAATATTGTTTAAAAGGTTGGTTTAGAAAGAGAGAGAGAATAAGAATTAAGGTAATTCTTGATGAGAGTTGATAGAGAGAATTGATGAATAAAAACGGAGGTTTGAGACCCTATTTATAAGGAAATAATCCGGAAAAATATGGAATTTGATAAGGAATAAAACTACACGCTGTCGCCAGGAATTCACTCTGTCGCGAGGCGAAAGCCTTGTCGTTTGGCGACAGTCTGACTTAGACGCGCTTTTCCACGCGGAATCCGATCTTTAATCAACTTGATCTACGGAATCCGTACAGAAGATAAAAACGTGTTTTCAAAGATAATAATAATAATAATAATAATAATAATAATAATAATGATTTGAAAACAATAATAATAATAATATTTTATTCCAAATAAAAGTCCACCTTAAAATAAATAATTATTAAATCTAATAATATTAGAATTAAAAGGAATCTTCTAGAAACTTCTAGAAAGCTATAATTAATCCTAATAATTTTAGGAATAATAAAAATAATTAACATTGGGCCCTCCTCTAGATCATTGGGCCGTATGTAAATAATTAACCGGGCCCAGTTTAGTATTTTGGCCATAACTTCCTCAATATTCATCGGAATTGGGCTTATAATATATCGTTGGAAATGTCTCTTCAAGCCCTATCCAACTACACTATTATTGGACCTTAATTATGGACCGAACTAAACTGGTTTGGCTATAAATAGATTTATTTTCGAAAACAGAGAGAAGAGAATTTTAAATAAAACTAAACCGCAACACTTGACTTTTCCACACTTTCACCTCATCGATTATGGTTCGACGTGAAAGGCATTCATTACTGGGTTTGGTTTTAGGGAGACACAAATGGGTGTCTACACCTAGGCATGATACTAACAAGATTAATAACAAATCCTAGCATGTCACTAAACAATAAAGATCAAAGCATTAATCTTAACATGGTACTAATATGATAACATGAAATTAGAAATAATAAAAGGCATCCTAAACATGATTCTAGAAAGCAATAAAAACATCCTAACATGATACTAGGAATTAAATAAATTTAAGCATGCTTTCTACATTGAAATTAAATAGGGAGTAAGCTAATAACTTACTTTGAAGCCTCGTACCTCTTTCTTATAACAAAATACACGCGTTAGTAAACTTCAATGAAAATAATAAATCAAAGAATTTAATTAAATAATTGAAAGAAAGAGTTAAAAAGTTTAGACTGGATTTGGGACCAAACCCTCAGAAAAGTATAAACCTTTCACGTCTAGGGCGAAGGCAACTTCGAACTTGGCTAAGTGTTTCTAGATCTTGTGTATGCGGAATTGTGTTTGTGAAAAACTAGAGAGAGATGAGAGCTTAGAGATATTTGAGAGAATAAATTGATCGTTGATGATTAAAAATGGAGGTTCATGACCCTATTTAAAAGAAAAATAGTCCGAAAATAGGTAGAATTTGATAAGGAATAAAACTCCACGCTGTCGCCGCAAAACCAACTTGTCGCTTGGCGACAAGCTCTGTCGCGTGGCGACAAGGCTTGTCGCGTAGTGACAGGCCTGTCGTTTGGCGACAGCCTAGAATTCCACGCGCTTTTAACCACGGAGTCCACTTATGAATCAAAATTGACTTGTAAAGTCCGTATGTAAACTGAAATCGTATTTTCATAAAATAATATTTTATTCCAAGTAAAACTTATCAAAATATAATTATTAATTCTAATTCTATTAGGATTTAAGAGAATCTTCTAGAGAATTCTAGAAGACTATAATTAATCCTAATAACTAACATTGGGCCCTCCTCTAGATCATTGGGCCGCATGTAAGGATCAAACCGGGCCCAGTTAGTATTTTGGCCATAACTTCCTCATTATTCATCGGAATTGGGCTTATAATATATCGTTGGAAAGCTCTTTGCAAGCCCCATCCAACAACACTATTATTGGACCCTTTTCGTGGACCAAAATAAACTGGATTGGCTATTTTCATAAAATAGAGTTGGTTTTTGAAAACAGAAGGAAAGATATTTTTATTAAAACTAACCGCAACACTCGACTTTTCACACTTTCACCTCATTCAATTATGATTCGACGCGAAAGTTATTCATCACTGGGTTTGGTTTTGGGGAGACACAAATGGGTGGCTACACCCGTACTCTTCCTGTGTCCTCTTGCCCCAAGTCAATGGAGTGGGGGGGCATATTGTTGGGGCTTTGTAGTGGTGCCATACTCTGCTCTGTGGTTGATTGCAGCCACACAAGTTTTCACCCACCAACTCAAGTTTCCATAAGACTTGTTGGATCCAGTGTTACCTCTCGAAAAATGGTCTTGTTCCTGTATGTCCAAATGTCCCATAAGCCTGCAAGTAAGGAATTGGTTCTCTCGAACTTTGGTTTATCCTTCTTCATCAAGACATGGATCAAAGATTGCACCCATTGGTCAATGGGGAATCCTCGGCTTGCAAGGGTGTTGATGCCCAAAACTAAAGCTGCCCACATTCGGGAAGCCCACTCACAGTCCCTAAAAAGATGTTCCCGGAACTCATGCTCCGCTTTACACAACACACATACGGGGTCAATTGGAACCCCTCTTTTTGCCAAATTCTAATTATCCACAATTTCATTATTGCACAGTTTTCACACAAAGAGTTTCACCTTCGGGATCGACGGTATAGCCCAAAACTTCTTCCAGAAGTCTGTAGTGCTCATCCACTTGCAGTGGCTTAACTGGAAGTCATCAGAATGCTGTATCCAGATTTGACAATGTAAGATCCTGGGGAGGTATGGCCCCACATGCGAGTGTCATCTTCCTCACTAGGAGGAACATGCATACTTAGTATTGCTCGAGCATCATTAAATTCAAAGAGCCTCCATGTGAGCGATGCGTTCCAATTTCTCGAGGTCGGGTTAAGAAGCTGGTGTACCTTCTAGATCCCTTCCTTGGTCATGCTCATGACATCATGCCTAAGAGTCGGGTTCGACCCTTGACCAAAGCATCGGAAAAGCAGTTAATCCGTTGACCATTACTCAGCCTCCAAACGGAGTGTTTCTTCATCAGGGTTGCCACACGTAATTTCCCTTTATAGCCCCAGGACCAATGGCCTTCTCTTCTTTTTCCGCTATTTCCAGGGGGAGGTGTTTGTATTTTTCCCTATAGATCATGCTGAGAAGGCAGGATGTATTATTCTGGCATCTTCAAGCATACTTGTACAAAAGGGCCTTGTTGAAAAACCCCATGTTCCAGATACCTAAGCCCCCTTTCCCTTTTGGAAGCTCCAAAATATCTTTATTTCTCCAATGAATAACTTTATCCTTGCCTTTTAAAGCCCAGAAAAGGGTGTCGGTAATCTTCTTTGGCACCAAGAATATGAAGAAGACATGGGTGAACAAGGACGCTAGGATGCTGCTGATTGGGACCAGTCTGCCTGCCTAGGATAGAGATTTTGACATCCAAGAAGAGAGCTTAGCATTCACCTTATCAATCATGAACTAGAATTCCTTTGTCTTCGCCGATGTGAAGGTTACTGGGCTGCCAGGGTAAACTTCCGCATCCTTTTTCTCAGAAATTGCAAGGACCCTTTTGATGTGGTTCCTGTCTTCGATCGAGCTATTTGGGCTATTAATGATTGAGGATTTTTTAAGGTTGATGATTTCCCTTGAGGCTCTACAGAACAGATCCAAGGTCTGCTGATACTAATGACAATCCAGAATGTCCGCTTGGATGAAAAACAAAGCATCATCTGCAAAGAAGAGGTGAGAGATTGGCTGTGCTCTCCTTGCAATTTTAATCCCTTTGATTTTTCCTTCTCTTTCCAGATCACGAATCATATGGGACAAGACCTCCATACAGATGATAAAGAGGTAAGGGGATAAGGGGTCGCCCTGACGAAGCCCGCATCTTGGAATGATACTCTAAGAGGCTTCACCATTCACCAACACCCTGTAGGACACAGTCAAGACACACTCAAGGACCCAGTCAATCCATACTCTCGAGAAACCCATCCCTTCCAATGCACGCTCCAAGAAGTCCCATCTAACTCTGTCATAGGCCTTGTTCATGTCGATTTTGATCGTTGCTAGAGGTTGCTTGCCCTACTTCTTGCGCTTGATGTGAGTCAGAATCTCATAAGCAACTAAGCTAGCATCCCCCATCAGACATCCTTTAGCACCGATCTTAACCTCAATGTAAGGCATTTTGAGATGATCTTATAAACAATATTACAGAGACTAATTGGTCGGAATTCTCCTACATGGGTGGGGCGGGAAACCTTCGGAATCAGAGCAATGAAGGTGTGATACCATTCTCGAAGTAGCTTTCCTTTGGATAAGAAACTCTAAATGCTTTCAATAACATCATGGCTCATCTCCCCCCCAGAATTTGTGGAATACCTCACTAGGGATGCCATCTGGACTCGGCGATTTGGAACCAGCAATAGAGAACACAGCTTGCTTTATATCAGAGTCCGTAAACGATTTTTGAAGTCTGTCCACATGACTCGGTTTCAGCAACATCCCATCCCACTGAAATTTGATGTCGTCCAAGTCCTTGTTGTGGTTGAGCGTGTCCTCCGGGGAACTGATCTCTTTCGATATGAAAGACGCTTCAAAATATCTAACAAATTCTTGCTCCAACTCCGGCTTGTTCGACAGCCACTTCCCAGTATCATCTCTAATCATGAATATTTCATTGTGTCGCGTTCTTTGTTTTGTAGCTCGGAAGAAAAGAGAAGCATTGGAGTCTCCCCACAAGTTCCAGTTTAGGCGCGATCATTGCTTCCAGTACAAGAGTTTCAAATTGATAACCTCTTGAATCTCCATTCTCTTGTGAATCTCGTTCCCACCAATTTCCTTCCAATATCTCTCGATAATATCTAGATCCCGAAGAGTCTTTTGATTTGCTTTGTCTCATTGCATATTTCTTCCCAGTTAACTTTTTTTTAAAAAACACGACACCAATAAAAAGCCACTGACTTCGCTCTTCCGAGTTTCCTGGAAACCGAGAACATAGGTGATCCTTTCGACTGTTTAACCCAATCGCTTTTGATCTCCGCACATAGACTCTCATGGGATAAACACCAAGCTTCGAACTTGTAGGGGCATTTCCGCTTTGATTGAGGCGAATCCACCTCCAAAATAATCGGGGAGTGGTTTGAAGTTAGGATAGGCAGGTTCAAGAGGATAGCGTTTGGAAAGAGGTCCATCCATTCTCCTATACACATAGCTTTGTCTATTCTTTCATAGATTATATCATCCCCCTTTTGATTATTGCACCAGGTAAATGGCACTCCTAAGGACTGAATATCTACAAGATTGTTCCCAATTTTCCACACTATAAAATCTGTCCATCCACCAATATTGTCACTGCCCCCCAATTTATCTTCGTATTTGTCTACCTGATCAAAATCACCGATGATCACAGTTCGAGAGTGCAATGATGCAAGAGCCGAAGTGAAATTGTTCCATACATCTAGCCTATCCAACATTGCCGGAGCATCATGCAAGCACACAAGAGACCATTCTTTATTCCATACATATACCAATTACAAGAAACGAAATTGCAAGAAGTGGAAATGACTGAAGGGAAACTAAAGGGGAGCTAAGTATGGCTAAACCGCCACTCAGTCATATGGCGTCAACGCCTAAAATATTACTAAAGCCATAGCCGTTTAACAACCTGTTTAGGCCACTAAGACTACATTTAGTCTCCATTAAAAACAAAATTTGTGGCTTAAACTTGCGGACTAGCCATTGTAGAAAGGGAATTGTAGAGGTGTCCGCAGCTTTAAGGCCTCTACAATTCCACGCCAAGATCCTTATGGGCTCCTTGGGGAGGTCTTTTGGGGCCCACCCCATCTTCTTAAGTAGCTCTGCCTAGAGTAAGCTCGGTAAACACGAACTCAGAATTAACTGGTTCAAAATTCAAATCAGGAAGTGCCTCTTTTTTCTATTCTGTTCTTCTCTTTTTTCCACCCAAGAAGCAAGCAAAGCTCTATGTTCTCTTTTTTTTCTAGCTTGACCGAGGATTTTCACTTTCCTTTCTCTTTCTTTTTTCCACTCCCATTCAATATTTCCCAAGCCAACCCTGTTTTGTGAAGCATACCCGCAAGAAATCCTTTAGAAGCCCATATCTTTTTTCTCTGATATTTTTTTGTTTTGATCTGCAGAACTAGAGGAGGCAGCCATGACCGATTTTGACGAGGGAGATTGTGAGCGGCGTTCCCGGAGAACCTTATTTGTGATACGGATTTTTCCGCTCAAGTCCGATCCTCAGAACTCGAATCAACTTCAGATGGGTGCGGAGCTAAGGTTCTTGGGTAATTTTTCCTCTTTCGGTGTTGTAGGGGAGAATTTGGTGATGTGTTTGTGCTATGGAAGCTGTCTGAGTTAGAGGAGGAGTTTGACCCGAAAGATGAGATCGAATAAATAAGGAGATAGGAGTTTGGAGTTCGAAAGCTCTCGATGCTAGAGGTGGGGTCGGATTGGTGGTGGTGGTTGGGGTTTTACTGTGGGAGCAACGCTGAGCCAGGGGTGATTCGGTCTGTGGGTAAGAGATTAAGAGAGTGGGAATCTAATTCTATTGGGTCTATCCAAATTGGATCATCATCAGCTAGAATAGGAAAATCCGAATTGGGTCCATAAGGAATATCAGGCTGACCCATCAGTTCATGTTTAAATCTAGCATGTTTAAATCTGGTGGGCTTGGTCCATGGATCCCAGAAAATTGGGTATTATTCATATAGTAGATATGCTCAAGCTCAAAATTAAAAAATTCACCAAGGGGGCCCATATTTTCAATTTGGGATGCAGTCAAACTAAAAGGATGTTCAGTAAAGAAAGTGTTTGTTTCTAAAGTGGACTTTCTAAATCATTTAAATGATTGGGGTTTTTCCACAGAAGGAGAGACAATTATTCCCGACATTGGGACCACTTGTTGCACGTGGGGCATTGACGAACACCTCTGTTCTAGACCACACGAACTCCCTTCGAGCAGCTGCAAGTCTTTTTAACCATCTTTTAAAAGTTTGACTTTAGTAAAATACAATCTTGCCCCTCGTCTTTTTTGCAATCTATGCAAGGTGCAGTCATTCTGAAGGTGATTTTGCCATATATCTGCCGTTTAGCGGTGGTGCTACTGACATCCGACGGCCCCGAAGCATCAGAGTCCGATGAATCTCCTTCCAAGTTACCATTTGAGCTACCAGAAGTATCTGGATCATCCGATGAGCTTGAATCATTCAAATACTCGGTTCTCATCTTCATCATCATAATTCTCTAAAAAATCCTCGCTAGATTCCCTTTCAAGGGCGAGCGACTCCCCAAACTTTAGGATCGAAGTTGTATTATCCAAAGTAGGAGGGAGCCCTTTAACTTTGTTTGTATGCATCGGAGATTCTTCATCATCATCTATAATATTATCATCGCCGTCGCACAACTTTCTCATCACTGCCATAATCGCCGCTTCTGCCTTCTCTAGGGTTTGTTTGCACGACCTTGTTTTGTGCCCAATCCGACCACACTTTTGACAGAATCTGGACACCTTTTCATATCTAAAATAGATCCACACAAGATTACCTTTTTCATACTCGAAATAGCATCAAGGTGCCAGAGGTTTCTCCACATTAATTCTTATCTTTGCTTTGAGATGAGGTCGTGCTCCACTACTATAAAAATAGGCAAAGAGATCTATCAAAAGAGACCTGTTATAAGACTTAACATGTTTCTTTGACCAAAGAGACCTGTTGTCACTGATAACAGGTCTCTAATGAGCGGTTTGTTGGCGGGAAAAAAACAAAGAGACTTGTTGTTAGTGTTAACAGGTCTCTTTGTTTTATTATTATTTTTTTTTCCAATCTTACTAGTATTTCGTGTAACTAAGGAGTATTCTAGAAATATTGAGTAATTTTTTTTTAATAATAAAAATTAAAGACTATTATTTTGTATCATGTGTACAGCTGTACTACTAAGTTTTTTTTAATTTTTTATTTTTATTTTGAGGAAACGTGTACTACTAACTTAGAGGTTAATAGGAGTTTCTAGTACTGTAGCACTTCAGTAGTGTGTAGTTTCGTCTTCCTCTTCCAATAATCAAAACCCTTGAAATTCCATGGTTTCCTCCCAAGTTTTTTTTTTCCTTTGATAATTACCATAGAATGATACTTATTTTTTCCTTTTTTTTTATCCTTAAGCAATTGATTGCGCTGATAACTCCTCCGATCCTAATCTACGGCGTTGCAGCATCCTCGTCCTTTTTTCTCCCTACATCAACGTTGCCTCCTCCCCTTAACTCAAGTTTGACGCTTTAAATGTCAATTTTGACCATGAAAAACTCTAGATCTAGAGTCTTATGGTCAAAATTTCCCAAAGAATGCCACAATTTTAAAAGGTATGTTTTCATATCAGTTTTAATTTGAATTTTTTGAAAAGTTTTTGGGTTTGTAACAAGGTGTTTTAATGGCTTGGTTTCTTGTTAGATTGGGTAGTATTTGGCTGGTTTTCTCGTGGGTGGCTAGGGTTTTACCAAGGTTAGGGTGGTTTACCACGGGTTTGGGGGTGGTTTATACGGGGGTGGGTTGGTTTTAATGGGGTGTGGGTGGTTTATACGGGTTGGGATGGTTTTAGGTTTTTGTACGGGGGTTAGGATTTTTTGACGGTGGTGTTAAGTAAGGTTGAGATCTAATGTTGGTGGTTATGGGTCAATTGATTGCTTGAAAATTGTCAATTTATTGCTTGAGAATTGATGATTTTTCTGGGTTTTTTTTTGGATAATAAGATTGATTTAGGTGTTTAAGAGTTGATTTTGGTGAAGGCTACAAAATTACAAATAATATAATGTATGTTTAAAGTGTTTTTATCCCCTTAATTTTGCTATTGATGATGGGACTTCCTGGGAGAAGAAATTTGATGTTGTTAATATCTAGTTTTTAACTTTAATTACAAGCCTTGGTGCATTTGTATGTAACATTTTAATTGATACTCTTAATGGTGTACAGAAGGATGAAGAATTCAAGAAACTCACTCAGCTGATAATAGAGGGCTAAATAAATTACCAAGGATGTGAATGTTTTTAGTTTTGATAACTTAGAAGTATTTTCATAAGTTCTTATATACTTTTAAATTATTTCATAATGTCTAATATAATTCACTAATTGTATATTATTGTTTTTACATACTTGTAGATCTTACTTGTTGTAAGTTATTATTAGTAAGTTCAATAATAATATAAGTTTATGTAAATTTATTTAATTGTTTTGTAATTAACAATTTAATTCCAATTTTTTTCGAGTAATTACAAAATAATAAATTAATATCATCGAATTTTATATATTTTTTTAAAAAAAAAAAATCAAAGAGACCTGTTATCTGACATAACAGGTCTCTTTATTAATATCAAAGAGACCTGTTGTGTAAAATAACAAGTCTTTTCCCCTTCTTAAATATATACCGTAATTACATGCAAAGAGACCTGTTAAGTCAGGTCTCTTGTTTATTTCAAGGAAACCTGTTCTATTGAACAAGTCTCTTTATCAAAAAGACCTGTGACCTAGAGACCTCCTCTAAACAGGTCTCTTATGCCATTTACAACGGGTTTTCTTTGGCCTTTTTTGTAGTAGTGCTCTGTCGTCTTCATCCGGCATCTCCACGAGCAGAGGATGTCCTAGCCTGAAGGTGATACGCATTACCACTGCCGGTCTCACAAACACAAAGGGTAGCCCTTCAAACCTTACCCAAAGAGCTGTCTCTGTAAATTTGACAGACCTCAAAGACGCTCCAAAAAAAACCAAGGTTTGAGTAGAAGTAAAGCTCCCTCACGATTGATATTAATGTTGAATTATTTCCAATATTAATGTATATTCTATTATTATTTATGATCACCATATTGCATGTTTAAAGAGAATATGTAATTGAATATAACGCCTAATAAAATAATTTGGACAACCGGTTTAGGTTCCTTTAATCTTGTTATTTGATCAAGTGATCACTAATAATTAGAATTATATGTTGCATTAATAGTCAACCAATTTAGCATAATAATAGTTTGAAGCAAATTGAATCTTTGTTTGCATGCCTTTGAGATCGCAGGAATCACTTTTCACAATAAGTATCGAGTAGAGGCCAATACGGGCGAATGTGACTCCATGACTCACTTCGTACCATCATCCCGATCCTCCTTTCGTGGTTCCGAACTATATGGAGTTAATAATCTCATGGATTATGAATGGGGTGTAACCTTCACGGGTCAATCGTTGTTCCCTTTCGTTGTCCCTTATTCGTGGTGGCCTTTTATGATCTGTGAACGGTTTACAAGTTCCTTAAAAACTTGTTGGCGGCTCCCTATTTTCCTTGTCCCTAATCGTAATGTCAATTCCCACTTCCAATGAGTGCCAAGCATATTCAAACATGCTTAATGTAGGTGCGCTTCGAACGACGCCTACAATTTGGCGACTCCACTGGGGACGATTCTTGGTTATTTATCAATTTGAGTGATCGGTAAGATGAGTGGATGAGACTTAAAAGATTCTTGAATCATATTCTTGTGATTAATTTGGCATTATTTGCATAAGACGTTTTGACGTCGCTATTAGGTCTGTCCCGTAGGAAAAATTAGATACCTGGTCGTGAACGAAGAAATTAGAGGCACCAGTCAGATTTTCTGACTGCCGCGCCACGGCAGAAGTTGCCGTGTCATGGCGTAGTGTACCATCACACAGTGTACTTCACCATGACACGCAAAATTCTGCCGTGTCAATGTAGTCTTGAAATCTTTCTAGTGGCTTTATTTTATTTTTTCACAGTCGGCTTCCTTCAATTTTTCTGAAAAAACGTTTGTGTTCTACATACGTCTTAGCCCTGGGGGATTTAAGCTCTATCAACCCAAAAATGCTCATGGCAATAAGGGTTCAGCCGAGTTATTAAATCCACCCAAACCATGGAGTCAAGTTCGATTTCATCACGAACTCACGGAGCCACCCGTTGGCATACACCCTCAAGGGAGGCTGCCTTGCTAACGCGTCCAAACTCTTAACAATTGTACCCTTTGACACCAAAAAGCTTGACCATAGTCGAACATAGAACTTGACCTTAGGTTAAGAACTTTTTGCATCGTCGTGACTAAATGCTACGTGGTTTATTTGGTGCTAACCCACATGTGTTTGTTCATTTTGTTTTTTGGACTAACTTATGACCGAGGGTTTTTATTTCCACATAGCAATTAGTACGGACCTAAAATCAATTAAAATCTGGAAAAAAGTCACAAAACGGGCCTGAAACTATGCACCTTGTCACGGCAAGACTGTCGCGCCACGGTGTGCAGTGCCGTGACATGGCGCTTTCTACCGTCTGACAGTAGACTGCATCGTGTCACGACAGTCAACACCGTGATACGGTGCCCAGGAAAAGTGCCTGTCAATCTTTTTTGGCTTTTGTGCGTACTTATGTGGTTTATATGTCCAGTTTGGTGTCATGTCTAGCTGTACGGTCATAACACGCGTCCATAACCTCACTTAATCACTCACAAGTCATGTCGAGTTCACACACTTTTCTTTGAGTCATGCACTATTTTGTTTGTGACTGTACATTAGGAAAGTCTTGCGTTTTTTCCGTTTTTTTAGGAGTAAGTCGGATAGTATCCTCCCATGTATGCTTCTTTCTTTTCAAAACTTTTTCTTCCCTTCTTCTTTTCCGGATGGGTTAAGGTTGAGTCTAGTCATTAAAGGTGCATTTGTTTCAATATCGCAGCACTTGGTCAAGAAGCAGGGGTAGATTGTTACGGTTCGAGTCGTTACCTCAACAACCTCTTATACCTAAGAGGTGTTCAAGAAAACTACCACAATCATCTCCACAAAGTCCATCTCCAGTTTACTTTCAACCAATGGCCACCAAGGAGGATATTGAGAACATTAACAAGTCCATTGAGTCACTGTCTACCATGATGCAAGAGCTCAATACTAAGATCTCCAACATTGAGCAAAACAATGGCACCGTGGCTGCAATGGACAAAATCAAAGAGCAAATGAGTAAGATTTCTGAAGAGTTCACCTATGTGGAGCAACCTACCACAACTTTTTCCATGAGGGACAAGCTTCCTGAGAAGTTTTCCACTGTTGATATTCCCAAGTTCAAGCCTACTGATAACCCCATGTTTCACTCGAAGGCTTTTTCTGCAACCATGGCTCTTAAGGGATTAGATGTGGCACCCTTCCCTACTGTGTTCCCTCTTTCCCTGGAGCATGCCTGTCAACAATGGTTCTACTATCTGGAATCCAAGCATGTTGCGACTTGGGAGGATGTTATTGAAAGCTTCATGAATTGTTACAAGTGTAACATCTAAGCCAAGACTTCTGAACGTGAAACCGCTACACTCTTGGTGGATCCTCCCAAGGAGAAGGAGATGGTTCGCTTCTTTATTGCAAATCTGACTCATAAGTACAAGCAACATTTGAAATTTCTGCCTTTGAACACCTTTAAAGCTGTGTACGATATTGGGATCAATATTGAGGATGAGTTGATGAAGACTGCTAGTAGCAACAACAACAATAACAACAACACTTGGAAAAATAAGAAGAACGACAGTCTTTCTTCTTCGTCTTCCAAGCTCAATAATGCTACCAACAACATCAACCTCAATGATGTGTTGGCTCTCAATGCTCCCACTCAGAGATTCCAAAGGCCAAGAAGGGTTTATACGCCATTGGGAATGAGCTATGATGCTGCTTTTGATCGCTTGCACAGTCAAGGATTGATCATGCCTATTGGACCGTTTTTAGAACCTAGACAAGAAAACAGAACTGCTAGCTATGACCCCGATGCTCATTGCAAGTTTCACCAAGGTAAAGGTCATACTACTGAGAAATGCTGAAAACTGAAGGATGCAATTCAAGACCTAATTGATGTTAATCAACTTCCTATTCCTCTAGGGGGCAAGAAGCCTAATATTCAAACAGGTCCTCTTTCTGATTCTTTGGCTATCATGGGAGATGAAATCTCCTTTTATCCGTCATTACTCATCCAACCTGTGGATAAACCTCTACCAGAAGTTGTTTTTATTTCAAGTTGTGAAGAAGTTAATGGAATTTGGGATAGTAATGATGAAGACGTCAATCTCAAAGACATGGTTTGTTCGTCCCTTGTCGCTGTCAACCTTAAAGATAGCGAAGATGTTTGGGAGAACCTTGAGGTCAAGGTTCTCACTAGGAATGGAAGGTTACATCAACCTAGTCCACCTCTACCGTAAGCACATCAAACAGTTGATCCCATCAACCCTGTGAGCAACGATGTGATCAAGCAACTGCAAAAGACCAAGGTAGAAATGATGAATGCTCTTGTGAAGATAAGAGTCGATAGTGATAGGACTCCTCAAGGGCTAGTCAGTTTTCTCACTATTGAATTACCGAGTCCCAGCAATTTGATTTCTTTTTCTGATAAAGATTTACCCCTTGAAGGGGATCAACATAACAAGGCCTTACACCTTACTGGTGTGTAGGCAGATGAATGTTCCCATGAGCCTAGTTGATAATGGCTCAGCAATCAATGTATGCCCCTTGCGCACTACGAAGAAGTTGGGCATAAAAAATGAAGAATCGATTCCCTCTACTCAAGGGATTCGAGCTTATGATAATACTCACTATCAAGCCGTGGGTACTATCATGTTAAACATCACTACTGGAGCCATTGAACGTCGCATCAAGTTTCAGGTGGTAGATATCAAGGCTTCTTTCAATCTGTTCTTAGGTCGCCCTTGGCTTCATGAGCTAAAGGCAATCCCCTCATCCCTGTACCAGAATGTCAAAGCCATAGTTGGAGGGGTTCCAATCACTATTGATTCCTCCCCCATGCGTATTTAAGTAATTGATACTCCCATTGTCCATGTTGAACATGATGAGGAATTGAAGATGAGGATCTCTAGGGGTTTTCTCTAGAAGATCTTCTTATGATTGAAGAAGATGAGAAGTGTCATCTCGAGTTTGATCCTTATTCAAAAGACAACGTTAATGCAATTATGAAGAAGCAAGGGCATTTCCCTAGGATGACCCTTGGCATCAAGGAAAAGATGGCTAAACTTTGGGGCCATCCAGGTTCATTAAAGAAGGAAACCTTTGGTCTGGGATTCAAGCCAACAAAAGAAGATATGAAACAAGCTGTGATCAAGATGGTTGCTCGAAACGCAGCTCGAAAAGAGAACAAGGAAATGGCCATGAACAAGGAAAAGATGGTTCCTCCTAGTGTTGAGCCTCTTGTTGAGTCTACCCCTCTATCCCAAATAATTCCGGCAAGGTCGCAGCTGACCTTGCCCTCTTGATGTGATGACCAATGAATTCAATGAAATGAGTACCTTTGCTTACGATGTATGTCATTTCCCTAACCCTGATCAATATTGCTTTGCTAATGATAAAAATGACAAAGAAATAATAAAAGCAATGGAAGAACATGATAATAAAACTGCAATTATCAAACAATTAACGTTTCCAATGATGCGACTATCAAAGAAGTTAAAATTGGATTAACACTAAATCAAGATGAACGCAAAGAGAATTAACTTGCTTAGTGAATTTATTGATGTATTTGCTTGGTAATACCAAGATATGCCAGGTATTGACAGGGATATAGCTCAGCATGCGATACCACTCATTCCAAGTATGAAGCCCGTGAAACAAAAGTTGCGTCGTATGAAGCTGGATATGGCTCTCAAGATCAAAGAAGAAATCAAAAAGCAACTGGCTATAGGTTTCATTAAAGTGTCCAAGTATCCATAGTGGATAGCAAGTGTGGTTCCAGTCCCAAAGAAAGATGGAAGGGTCATAATGTGTGTTGATTATAGGGATCTCAACAAAGCAAGCCCAAAAGATGGGTTCCCTCTATCTCACATTGACATTCCGGTCGACAATATAGCAAACCATGCACTCCTATCCTTCATGGACGGCTACGCTGGATATAATCAAGTACGTATGGCCGAGGAAGACATGGAAAAAACCACATTCATCACACAATGGGGTACATATTGCTATACGGTAATGCCATTCAGGTTGAAAAATGCGGGTGCCACCTACCAAAGAGAAGCCACAGCATTGTTGCATGATATGATGCACAAAGAGGTGGAGGTCTATGTTGATGACATGATCGCCAAGTTAAAGGATTGCCCAGGCCACATCATTGCACTTCGTAAGTTCTTGGAAAGACTTCGCAAGTACAACATGAGATTAAATCCAGCAAATTGTGTATTCGGAGTTACATCAGGCAAAGTGCTTGGCTATGTGATCAGTTCTCGAGGGATTGAAATAGATCCCACAAAAGTCAAGGCAATCATGGCCATGCCACCACCCAAGACTCAGAAGGAGATTCGAGGTTTTATCGGTATAAGTAGGTTCATATCCAAACTCAGTGCGATATGTGAACCTATATTCAAGAAGCTCAAGAAGAACGTTCCAGTTACATGGGATGACGATTTCCAAAAAGCTTTTGACAAGATCAAAGAGTACCAGGCAAACCCACCCGTGTTAGCGCCAACAATGCCTGACTTTCCTCTTCGACTCTACGTTACGGTCACAAGAGAAACGATGGGGGCAATATTAGCACAAGAGATTGAAAGCAAGGAGAATGCAAAGAGATTGAGACACGATACACACCACTCGAGAAGTTGTGTCTCGCACTCGTGTGGGCTGCACAGAAATTAAGACATTACATGCTCATTCATACAGTGCATGTTGTGTCCAAGATGTATCCTCTAAAGTACTTCTTCAAAAAAGCAACACTCAATGGTAGATTATCAAGGTGGATAGTCAACCTTGCTCAGTTTGACTTGAAATTCATACCACAAAAGCCATCAAAGGTTCGGCAGTTTCTAACTTCGTAGCAGATTTCCCACTGGAAGAAGTTGAGAAAGAAGAAGAAGAGTATGGTTTCCCTGATGAAGATCTACTCATGACTGAAGATGATAGCTGGACGCTCTATTTCGATGGAACCTCGAATCAAAAGGGTTGTGGTGTAGGAGTCTTGCTCGTATCACCCAATGAAGAGCATATTCCAATTTCTATGAAGCTCGATTTTGATGTCACCAACAATGCCGCAGAGTATGAAGCATGCATCCTGAGGTTAGAAACAGCTGTGGCCTTAGGAATTAAGAAGCTCAGAATCTATGGCGACTCGTCACTAATCATCAACCAGATTTCCACGAAATGGAAGGTGAGAAGTGAAAGTCTCGCTATGTATCAAGCTCATCAAGAAACTCTCACGGAGCAACTAGATGAAGTAGAATATACGTACTTGCCTAGGGAAGAAAATCAGTTTGCCGACGCACTGGCTAAGTTAGCATCAATGGTGCAAATTCCAACAGACACAATCAGGATGCCATTAACTATAGAGAGAAGATATGAGCCGGCTTATGTTCATGCACTTGATGACGAACAAGAATCACAAGAAGAAGATGGAGAGCCATGGTATACAGATATCCTTAACTACGTGACCAAGGGAGAATACCCTCCTCATACTGATAAAAGTGCACATCGTGCTTTGAGGCTCCTGGCCTCACAGTATGTGCTCATCAGGGGAGAACTCCATAAGAGGACTGCACTAGAGAGGAATCTTTTATGTATAGCTAAGAAAGAAGCACATAATACCATGGAAAACCTTCATGCCGGAATATATGGAACGCATATGAACGCTAAGATGTTAGTTCAAAAAATTTAACGATAAGGTTATTATTAGACTACTATGGAGAGAGACTGTCATGAATACGTCAAGAAATGTATGAAGCGTCAATTCTACGCAAATTTACAGCACGTTCCACCTTCGCTTCTCTACACGTACACTTCCCCATGGCCTTTCTCTACTTGGGGTGTTGACATCATTGGAAAGATAACACCACCAGGACAAGGGGGACATGAGTTCATCCTTGTAGCAATCAACTACTTCATAAAATGGGTCGAAGCTGCCTCATATGCTAAGCTCACGGCAAAACATGTAGCTCAATTCATTGAGATGTGTATCATATGCCGCTATGGGGTACCTCATGAAATGATTAGTGATATTGGAACGCATTTCCAAGCCGAGTGCGCAGAACTATTAAAGAAATATCATATCAAGCATCACAGATCATCACCCTATAGACCACAACACCCTATAGACCACAACAAATGGTGCGGTTGAATCAGCCAACAAAAATGTGAAAACTATCATCGAAAAGATGACGGAAAATTACAAGGATTGGCCAAGTAAGCTACATTTCGCCCTTTGGGGCTATCGAACTTCTGTTCGTACATCAACGGGAGCTACCCCTTTCTCTTTGGTCTATGGAGTTGAAGCTATACAGCCTATAGAGCTCGAAATCCCTTCTCTGCGGATTGCGTTAACAAGCCAACTAGATGAAGTCGGCTGGATTAGAGCAAGATATGATGAACTAGTCATACTTGACGAAAAACGCTTGGCAGCTTTGCATCATGTCCAAACCTACCAATAGTGCATGGCACGACATTTCAATAAAAAAGTCAAGTCTAGGAATATCAAGGAAGGTGACTTCGTGCTTAAGGCACTTTGCAAAAATGTGTTGGATCTAAGGGGAAAATTTAGACCAAACTGGTTAGGTCCATAGATTGTTAAATCCATTTTGTCTGGTGGAGCGGCACAATTAATAGACATGGATGGCAATGGTTTCCACAATTTAACTAATTTGGATCAACTCAAGAAATTTTATGCCTAAGTTGCAGGTTCATGACTTGATAGAGCTACGTTTGGTCTGATTCCTTTTTAAGGATACGTAGACAACCCCTCAAGGGGGCCCGGCCACATTAAAAAATAAAAATCTCTCCTTTGTCGATCAAGTATAGCACGCAAGGTAGCAAAACCAAGAAAATTCCACAGCAAAAGCTACCGTGCCACATCAGCAGTTACTGCGCCACGACATTACCCCACCATGACACGCAAGCTACTACCGTGGCATGACAGATTATTGCGGCAAAAATACTGCTGCGCAACACCAGTCTCTGGCGCGCAACACCAGACTTCACCGCAACACGCCAGATTACACCGTGACACGGTGAAATTTCCAGCTACAAAATGCAGCTGGCAATCCCCGCGTCACGACATTTAACAGCGTGATGCGGCAGTGCTCTCCGTGGCACGGCATTACAGGATTTTGCAAATTGTGTTATTTTTATTGTTTTTGAATATTTTATTCGATAATTATTATTATTCTTCCATTGCGTCCGACTTGTTGACCCGGATAATAAAATAACATAAAATAAATAAATAAAGTCATTGTAAGTTTTAATTAAGGCAAAAATGAATATGCTATTATTGAAATAAATATGACTGCAATTATTGGCATCATACGCCTTATTTAAAAATTAAAACTTAAATCGTAAATGTGAAGCAATATTGGTGTAATCCTTCTTCTTTTTCGAAGCTTCATCCTTTCTTTCCACTAGGTCGGCCTTCACCATTAGTGTGTCTTTTGTAGCCCGAACCGTCACACCTCTAGTTGAACTTTCACCCCTTTTGTAGTTCTTAGGTTGTTTCTCCCAATAAATCATCTTTTCTTTATCCTTTCCTTTCACATAATTCTTCTTCTTAGGCATTATAGGAGTCTTAAATTCAATCCCTTGTGTTCTCGTACCAAGATGATCTTTAGGAGGCTCCTTCTTACTACCAAGTCGTTCCTTCACATCAAACTTACGTGATCCAAATCGCTCTTTCCTGCTCCGAGGATTGAACCATGCCTTGTATGCACTAGATAAGGGGGAGGAGCTTGATTACTTGCAGAAAGGGTCCACTAGGCCTTCCAATCTAATAAGTCTCATACTTGTGAACATTACTTTCATGCAATGATACTTCACGAGGACTATCATTATAGCGTGGAACTACTTGTTCAAGTCCGTATTGTCACATCAGTCGGGAAGGGCAATAAAAAGTAAATTTTGATATACTAGGAGCACGTCAATATGGTGTATCATTCGTCCCAACCATCCTAGTAAGCCTCCACCAAGGCACCACCCATCGAATGGAAAATTCTCTCTTTACGAAGAACACCTTCCAATCATCATACGACATGTTTACAGAGTAATTTTTCTTCCTTCGAACTAGATCATTGGGACCATATTTTTCAATATCGTCGGGGGCTTCAAAGTGTTCTAAATGCTCCATCAACCAAATCTTAAAAAAAAGAGGTCAGTTCCGTGTAAAAAAAAAGAAAAATATTTGCACCGTGACACGGTAGAGTGCACCGTGACACGGTAGAGTGCACCGTGTCACGGGAAATAGTACCGTGACATGGTGCCTGCTATGTGTCACGGGGGTTGATCAGAGCATGTTTTTACCTGCAACAGCACTAGAGAGCCCTTCCTGATGGCTTTCCGGTCAGATTTTGCCTTGTCGAGGCCACGCAAAGTTACTCCAAGGCAAGTAGGCATAGGGGATCTTGCATATTCGACATGTTCAAGCACGGACGCTAAACAAGCATGTCCTATTCTACCGTTTGCAAATAAAAGCTTGCTAAACATACAAAAGACATAAGCCCTTCTACGGTATACATGATATGACTCAAAGATGGGACGATTAAAATATAAGTTTGCAAGCTTTTCTAGATCTACTTCACACAATTCTATTTAAATCTGGATCTGTCAGATTCACATGACGTTCAAAATCTTGGTAATAATATTCGCATAGAGTAGGCATCGCAATGAGATTCCTAGCAGGAAAGCCAAAGATAGCACCAAATTCCTCCGACAGAGGACAAAGTTCATCATAGTCAAATTTGAAACAATGGGTTTTTGGACTCCAATAGTCTAAGGCTGCTCTCAGAAAATCATGTTCAATTGCTACGTGCCTTAATGCTAATAAACCTTTCACATGAAATAATTCTAGCTTTCTTTTGTCCGCATTAGTCAAAGAATATGACCAGTCGCGCAATATGTTATCAAAAGTCTGAGACATTATTATTGAAATATGAAATTCTAATTATTTTATGTTTCGTATTTATGCATATCACAGATAAACTGGTCATAATTTGTAGCCAAAAGGGTTTAGAAACGCGAAAAAGCTATCCAGTTGTATGCGTTAATTGTCTACCGCGCCACATGTTTTTCCACCGTGTCACGAGACTTATTGCCGTGACATGGCAGTTAATACCATGACGCGGTACAAGCTGACGCGTCACAGTGGTCACACACTTTCTAAATTTTATCTTGACCTATTTTTTTTCCTGATTTTTGTATTTTTTTCTGCAATGCCCTGAAATTTTGTGCCAGAAATTTTCTTTCCTATTTACCTTTAATCTATATTTTGTTATAAATCATTTCATTATCTTAAGTTTGTTATATATAATTTATATTTCAGTATTTAAATTTTTTTATTGTTAATCTAATTTGAATTCAATTTCTTAAACAATCAAAATCTTTCGCTTGCCTCATTTTTAACCGAATTGTTATTGTTTAAACTGGAAGGTTATAGGTGTGCTTGGGCCTTATGATAGGCGAGTGGGTTGCTATAATTAGGGGCCTAATAAGTTTTCTTCCTAAGCTAATAACCTACACCTAAGTGAGCCCAAAGAGGGATCATGTTACATTAGTTATTGAGACTTGATTTAAGGGGCTTAAGGGAGCCCATTTTCCTCTCTTCTCACGCAGATGATAAGGGGATTAAAAGACTGATTATCTAAACTAAGTAACCTCCCATTTACTCCTCATTACACCCCCCTTAATGATGCCTTAACACTTTCTCTTCCTCTTCCCTTTCTCACGTACAAAAAGGCTTCACAAAACATTGATCTTCATTCCTTTCACACGCTGCACAAAAATCATCTCTCTTCCTCAAAATTTTCGTGGTCCTCAAAGGTTTTATCAAGGGTAAATGAAGGGTCTTTTTGCTGTGTAATTTATCAACAAAATTGTGGTGGAATATCTCCATTGAAGCAAGGAAATCAAGGAGAAACAAGGCTTGTTTGGGTGTGTGGTTTTCGTGGGTTTCAAAGGGGATTTTCGTGGGTCTTCTACTCCTTTTTCTAAGTCTTTAATCAAGTCACGCTTCAAAGGTAACTAGTGTAATCCCTTATATTAGGAATTATAATGTTTAGAGTTGATTACATGATTGAATTCATGATTAGGGTTGGGTTATTTTTCTGATTTTCGTCATGGGTTTATGGTAGAATTATGTGTGAATTTTATTGAGTTTTATGGGTTTATATCTTGCTTTTCATGTTTGGATTTGTTTGATATAAAGGCCTAATTGTTGTATGATATTACCATGATGCTTTTATTAGGTTTTTATATGATTTTTAAGGCATTAAAGTCAAATTATAAGTGCTGCCATGTTTGAGTTGTTTACAACATGTTTATGGAAGGTTTTACCATGATTTCTGCCCTACTATTGTTAGTATCATGTTTGGAACATCCCTAATTTATAGAGTCATGTTTAGGGGCAAGTTTTGGTTTGATTTCATGCCCTAGATTGAGGTTAAGGTATGTTGTATGTTCAGGGTTAGGAGCTGTACGAAAATGGAAAATTAGGGAGTGAATTGCTCAATTTTTATGTTCAAACTTGTGCCTATTATGTCCTAGTATGTTTTATGGTATTATATATTGATGGGCTAAGTTAAATTATGAGCTTTGGTTTGTTTTAAAGTAATATAATTACACATACGCAATGCTGCCTCATCAGTTCATGTATGACGTTAATAGAGGTGGTTATGTACATGTCTTGCTCAATTTTCATGCTTAAACTCAAGCTTATTCGGTTCTATTATATTTTAAGAGTTTGTACTATAATGGGCTAAGCTTAGTTTCATGTTTAAGGTGGTTTTTTGGGTGATTTGGTAGGATTGGTACCGCTGTGTATTAGTGTAAGGGCTGCTGTAAATATGATTTTAGTTGGGCATGTTCTCTCTTGAATTTCAACTACTAAATGATTTTATATGATGCATATTGAGTGTATGTATGTGCCTTAATTTTTATTTCACATTTGAAGCATGTTTGGTTGGGTCTTTATGATGATTTTTTTGAACTTATATATTGCTGTCCTGTTTTGGTTGTTTTATGAATTGTGGTTTGGATTTTTGGTTTTATGAAATGAATTTATGAAATTCTTATTATAACTATTATGTATGAGCTGAAATTATATTTTGAATAAGTGATAAGTGAATATTTGGGTATTATAAACTCCTAAAGTAATATTTTGATGTGTGTTTGGATATGTGTGAGTAATAATTGTATTGTCGACGTTGTAATGCTTTAGAGAAGGATAACACTGTCTTTAGCATCACTTCGCCAAGAGTTGTGAATGCACTTAATTATTGGATTTCGATAATTAATTATATTCCCAAACTCAGACGATACCTTTTGTGTTTTATTAAGTTGAAGTGTGTTTTGAAATGGAATGGAGTTTCAATTGAATTTAAGAAAGATGATTTTCTTATGCAATTTGAATTGAGTGTAAGACCATTTTCGGCTTCTCTACAGATTTCTGAGTGAAATATATTATATTATCTATTTTAATTGATTTTAAATTGTGTGTGGGGCCATAATCGGGTGTGAGGCCGAGTTGCTTCCCGATGGTTAATGGACATGTTAACTACCTTGACTGCGAGTCTTAGGTAGCTCATACTGGGTTAATTGTTGTCGTCCGGGGGTGTGTAAGACCTTATAGGCATCTACTCATGACCGAGAGTTGGCCAATCTTAGACATGGTCTCTGCGAGGTGACCGGGGGTTCAACCTGACAAACCTTAGGAAGTGGATTGCGAGTCCACTAGCGTTCCCTCCATGCCAATTCTGCTGTTTGAATGATTTTTGAATAGATTATGAAATTATATGAAGTATACATAAATATTTTTGAAGTTATATGAAATATTGCTTCAGTTTGGTTTATTTGATTTTGTTTTCAAAGTTAATTTTCGTGATTTGTATGGTTGAGTGTAAGTGATTTCTGACTTGTAATTTAATTTCTAAACTTTATTATTACTGATTTGAGGGAGAACTACTAGTTGCTCCCCACTGATTGTGGAATTTTTGTGGTTGTTTCAGATGCAGAGTGATGTTGGGTTATGTGCCGTTGGGCCGGGTTTGAGTAGGCTTTAGGCCACCTTAAGTTGGACTTTTGAATGCTTTGGTTTGGTTTAGCTTGTTTGAATTGTTTGTGTGGATTCTCTTAACTGAGTTTGGCTTGAATACGGTTTGGGATTTGCCGATAAGGGTTGTTCTGCCCTTGGCTTCTTGTAATTTCAAGTTTATCTATCTTTTGTTCGCTTAGTCGAGTTCTTCTTTCTAGAGCCTCAACTGCCACTTTTAGCCCGTTTTGGTTTAAATAAACTAAAATGCAATGTCTATGCTCCAATTAGATCACATAGACTTAAGTTAACTTCCGATAGTGACAAAGTGACCTCCGTCACGGCGTATTTCCGCTAACGCCAATATTTGTATAAGGACGGGGCGTTACATTTTCCTTCACCGTTTATCCTTCAATCTCGTTTTTTATTTTCCTTGTTTTAGTTTACTTTATTTTATTTTTATTTTTGGGGAAGTTGTAAATCTTGTCCCATTTTATTTTTATTTTTGGGGTAGTTGTAAAACTTGTCCCATTTTATTTTTATTTTTGGGAGAGTTGTAAAACTTGTCCTATTTTATTTTTATTTTTATTTTTATTTTTGGGGAAGTTGTAAAACTTGTCCCATTTTTATCTTTTTAAACTTTTTTTGTCTTTTTTCTTTTGGGAGAAAGTCGGTAACCTCCACTTACAAAAAAATAACGGTAGTTTTTTTATTTTTGTCACGTTATTAATAAATACACAATCACACATAATCAGTCTCAAGCACACACTAACATGCACGCTAATTGAATAAATAAAGTCAAATACATAAAGTGTGAATAAAATATACAAAGTAAGTCACAATACATAGATAGTGTCAAGTGTCATCAACCAAGTACAATAAAAACCCTCGGTCAAAACTGCTCAGATCCAGAACTAGGATCAATGTCATCGCGAGTCTGCGAATTTGGAAACGGCGAACCAAAGAGTCCCTCCATCATCCGAGTACGAGGAGTAGTGTCCCTGCTGGTCCCCACAGCTCCAGTATAAGATAAGCTCAAAGCAGGACCCCTCCAGCTAGTGAACTACGTAGGCTGACCCCAAGATGTAGGAAGCGTTGGAGGAGGCAGTGTCCCAGACAATGGAACTAAAAACAAGCCCTGCGCCAGAGGAGGCAATGTCCCTGACAATGGAACTGAAAATAAGCCCTGATCCACGGGAGTAATGACTAGCCTAAACTCGGGCTGTGAAGGCTGGAATGCCTGGGAAAATGAAGGATGCTGCCCCTGAGCCTGGAATTGCTGGAATGGCTGAGAAGATTGAGGCTGTCGAGTCTCCTGAAACGGCCAAGAAGGCTGAGGCTGCCACTGAGTCTGAGAATGCCGACGAACCTCAAGAGATCGTCTGCGATGACTAGGCTCCCCCTCGTCCGAGCATCTATGCCTCGAGCGCAAGCGAGACCTCCGTTGCTCTTGAAAGACACAAAGTATCAATAGTGCAAGATAAAACAAATAGTAAATAAGGGAAAACAGGTGAATATACCTCGAGGACATCACCAGAACCACTCCAGCAACTCGCACCACATCGGAGCTTGATGACACAATGTTTCAGAGCATCAATCAACCTTATAAAGCCCATCATGTCTGAATGCGTGACCTGAAAACAAGAAAAGATCAGTAACAGGCAGTATTAAAAAGGATGAAAGATATGTCAAAAAAAGCTTACCGACTCGAACTCATCGGGCAGAGACTCATGCGCCTGTCTGAAGGCCTCCGGTGCATTAGCAATATGCTCCTCAATAGTACCAATCGGCCCCGGGTAACGGACAGACTAGGGCAGGAGCTGAACCTTCCCCCTACGACGAGCAATCGTCTGAAAACATGATCGAATAATCAGGTTATTCGATGGTTTAAATAGAGACTAGCAACAAAATTCTCAAAGAAAATCAAACCTTAGGAAGACATGGTGGAGGGGCTAAGTAAGGAAGCAGGTCCACAGAATAATCAGCATCCATGCGCACGAGCTCTCGCCAAGGAAACTGATATCGCTCTCCTCTGCCCACAAGAGACACCATCAGAGCCAAATGCAACATCGACTCCGGCGGAAGCACTGGTACTACAAAATGGTCATTGTTATGCTGACGGGCTACGCGCTCTCCAAGGTACCAAACAGGCCGTAATGTACCAAAGAAGACAGTACGATATGTCGAGAGCTCCATAGCCTCGGGAAGGTTAGTTAAACCAGCCCAAGGTCGATACTGGATCTCAACAAGGACCTAAAAGCCATAACAAAGTTACAGTGAATACTAAGAAGTAACGTCATAATCAGAAAAATATTCCGTAAGGATGATCCTTACGCCAACAGTAGTGGTTCCCCGACGCAGTGATCCACGTCGACTCGGTATTGACTCCACCCGAGACTCGCCACAGTCAAGCCAGCTGGCACCGATGGGAAAGTCATGGACCACTCCTCGGCGCCGTCGAGGGGCCAATCCAGGAAAGTACTCATAGAACCAAAGCTGCAATAAGAGTAATCTATAAGTACATGAGCGAAAGGGATAGGAGAGAAACACGAAGGAAGAAAATCATCACCTCTACAACTCTCCAAAGACCGAAGTCAAAAATAGGGTACTGATTGGTTAACTGTTGACTACCATGCTACAGCGACGAAAGTAGATCAGCGTACCCCAAACTGGCCCAACTAAAGGACCCAATCTCACCAATCCTGGCCAAAGATGGAAAGTAGTAGAGAGCGTGCGAGAACTCCTATCATGAGAAAGAGTCCCGGAAATGAGAATCAATACGAAGACCTACACTCGTTTCTCGGGAGTCGTATTAGCAATGTCGAAGGCACGAGCAAGGACGAAGGCCAGCTCTGATCGCCTGCTCCGAAATCCACCCCGGGGTACTGGCTGAGTCCTAATATGATGAACAATAGGACCCAACAACTCTGACACCTGACTCGAATCCCAAGTAAGATCAGGCATCTACTCAACGGGCCGAGTGGTGAAGTGCAAGCCGCTAATCATGCTGAAATCTAGAGGGGTCACCGTCATCTCCCCCCAAGAAAAGTGGAAAGTATTGGTAATCCCAAAAATACTCCAACAGCGATCGAACAACTGTCAAACCACAACCTCGAGAGCTGCGAAATCCCACAACCGCTGAATAGAAATTTACTAAACCCGTAGAATCCCACAAGGCGTTGGTGACAGGATCTCCCATCGACTACGCCATTAAGTGGACGGTGAGAAATATGGTTCTCATGACAGAAAACCAATTGGTCTGGTGTCCACGGAGGTGGAGTCCACCTACCTCTACTCGTTGAAGGGCGAGGCTCAGTCTCCAAAACATCGTCATCCATACCCTCGAGAACCGTGGGAGTGTCCTCTCGAAAGGCTAAATGCCGGCCACGAGTAGAAATGTCTCAATCTCGTTGTCTAGGCATGCTATTACGTTCAAACAAAAAAAAAACAAAAATCTGAATACTTAGCATCACTTCCTAAGTTATTTATTCAAAAGCAGCGTAACGGCTACCTCAAGTTGCATTTTCTGTTATACGCTAAATTTTTACCTCAAGACTAAAAATTAGCAAACTAATAGAATTATTACTAGTATTTAGTTTCTCCATGACAAATTAATACTACAGTTCCCCTAGCCGCATGATACTATATTCTCCATGACAATATAGTACATACACAAAACAGAGCATGTTTTGAAATTGCACAAAAATAATAGATCGACATATCATGGCATTTTACAAGATCTACAACCAATATATCACCATTTTAAGTGCAAAGAAATAACACAAACAACAAGAACACCATTTCACACAAGTAGTACCAAAAAATGGTGATTTGCTCATTTCTTCACCAAATCATGCAATTTTAGCCTCAAATCGCTCACAAACAAACATACATTCATATACAAGCTAATTCATGAAAAGAATTTCAACATAAAGGGTCAAAATAAAAAAAAAATCCCCAAATTGATTTTTCAATGGTTTTTACATAAAACTACTCATTTGAAGCACATTTCAAGACAAAAGACAAGGAACTTACATAGATCCTTGTAGAGATTCAAAAATGAGGAAGATATATCAAGAAATTTGAGTGAATTTGGTGAAGAATTGAGCTCGGAAAGCTCAAAAAAGCACAGAACACAACAGCTGAACCATCCCGGTACGGTAGTACAGGCCGTGACACGGTATTGCTGTCCGTGTCACGGCGACACCCTGACAGTAGCGACGAGCAGTAGAGGCGAAATTGAAATAAAACAGCGCTATAAAATGTCGTGGCGCGATTACAGCTGCCGCGAAACGGTGGAGTGCTCGTGCGCCGGTGAGGAAACGCTGTGGCGTGGTATTTGGTGAAAATAAAAAAAACAAAAAGAAAATAAAGAACAGAAGATGATTGAGGAAATGAAAATGGCAAAGAAAAAGTAATGCAGCAGCTCAAATTTAAAGCCAAAAAAGAAGCCGTTACACGGCTCCGTTCCTCATGCCACGATGATTGTTACAGCGTAACGGCAGAAAATTAAATGACGTGGTGTAGACGTCTACTTTTAGCCTCCTGTCCCGACAGGAAGTGCAATGACGATAAATTAAACCATCTTCGTGTTGGATCAAAGTAAAGAATGCTTATGGATAACTGGTTAAGTCACAAAACACAAAAGACTAGCCCAGATAAAAGAACAGGCCAACACAAGGTCCAAATTAACTAAACCCGATCATAATTAGGCTTAAGCCCGTGCTTAAAACCCAATAATGACGGATTTAGGAGCGTCTAGTTTAAAATAAAAGCTGCCACGGAAAATATCGCGTGCATCTCACCAAGTCGCGCGCAACCTACTAAGTTGCGCGCGGCAGGACGCGCAACTTTCAGAGATGCACTCGCGTAAGATTCAGAATATTAAAATATTGGAAAATCGAATCTTACCATAGAGATACGCGCAAGACAAATAGTTACGCGCGTATACCGCGAGCGACCTATTCACTTGCGTGCGACGGCCGCGCGCAACCTACTCGATTGTGCGCGACACTTGCTGCGGCAGAATGCTCTAAACCCTAAACCTAATCATTCCCTATAAATAAGACCCTAATCTAAGGCTTAAACACACAGAAAATTAACCTAAACTCTGGCAGAATACTTGTGAACTTGTGCATCTAAACCCTCTTATCCTAAACACTCACCCTTTTTGATATTTTGTTACTACGGTGGAGGTTCCCCAACAAGAAGGAGTCCATAAGTGTTCTGAACGGAGATCTAGAAAAGAGAAGTGGTAAATTCCCGAGCACTTAGTTAAATCACCATTATTTTTATTGTTTAAAAGAACTTTAATTAATTAATTAGTGTTGTTTGATCACCTTAAAATAATAAATTAATTCATTTCACATAGTATTCTTTTGTTAATCAAGATTAGAATTGAATGAAACAATTGTTGGTTGATCACCTAAGTCAAGGCGAATATTGTTTATTTTATTATTCTTTTCAGAAAATTTGATTAAATAAGAATAGCGACTATACGATGTAATTCCTACGTGAATTAATGTGTGTAAATAAAATCAATTAATATAGTTTTTAGGTATCACGTTGCATATATTGTTTGACAATGAAATTGTGCAAAGGAAGAGCTAGTAGAGGCCGCACTAGGGCTAGGATCGCGATTCCCCTCTAAAGGGAACGTTATCTTAGTATTCTCGCTCCCGAACTCATTTCTGGTTTTCTAGACCAATTTGGGCATGGGTAAACTTATGATTCATGCTAAATATCCCTTGAATTCTACTTGGGAGAAAGGCATGAACGAGGTTTATGGGTTTTTCCTAAAACTCATTGGCGACTCCTACTTGTTTCTTACAAAAAAGCGTATATGATAGAATCATCTCTAATTCAAAGGTCTCCCAAACAGTCAGGAATTCAAATCCTAATACACCCTAACAAGTGTAAAGTCTTAGGCTTTAAAGGGCCATGGGCATCTAAGTAGAAGGATCTCCTACGACGGGAACACCCTTCTTACAGTGACGACTCCACTGGGGACTTAGAGGTTACATGATTAATTTGTAGTTATGGTCCAAGGTATCCAACATCGGGTTACCTACGGGTTGTAACGAGAGCTAACTTGGATAATCTCTAGTTAGAGAGCGAGACTTGAACGCATAATATCTTCCTTTTGCACAAAAGTAAAAGTCAAACAAGCAACATTGCATCATGCATAAGTATAGCACACTTAAACCATGGGGATTGGCTCATTGACTAGGGGTTGCCAACACCAGGCTTCTATCCCGAAATCAATAACAATCATCCCACTCATATCACCAACAAAATGTTGGGAGAGCGATGTCATGAGTCAACTCGTTGAGTGATTGATTTGTGTGTCGTTTCTTAAGATATGGTACCTTGGACACCCAAGCCTTTTCGACCTTAGAATGGCAATATGTGGATTATAACTTGTGGCATGCTTATGTGATTACATGACTATATGCAACGTGTTAGGATAGATTTCTTTCTTCTTTTTAGCTTATTCTAGGTTCCCAATTACGAAGTCGTCTCTTCGTAATTTAGAAGCCAACAAAATTAACATATTAGCCAACTGTACATATCCTCTAACAAACTATAAATATCCACTATCAAATAACACATATCCTCCACCAAATACTACATCATATCCTCTAACAAACTATACGTATCCTCTATATATTAAAGATAAATTATACTCCCTCTGTTTTTAAATACTTGCTCCACTTTTCTTTTGTTGCCGTCTTTACTTGCCCCATTTCCTTATTTGGGAATCTTTTATAATATTCAATTCATTTTTCTTAACTAGTGGGACCTAATTTTATTACTTTTAGATTATCTTTCCTCCCATTTACCTTCCACTAACCCCACTATCTCTATAATTTATTACTTTCTCCAATTTCTCCTAAACTCCGCGCATGGAGAAATGGAACAAGTATTTGAAAACGAAGGGAGCACATATCATCTATCAAATGCTACATATTCTCTAACAAATTGTACAAATCCCCCACCATATACTAAATCATATTCTCTAACAAACTCTATGTATCCACATAAATTGTACATATCCTTTATCAAATACTACATATCCTCTACCAAATATTACATCATATCCTCTAACAAAATGTACGTATACTCATAAATTGTACATATCCTCCAACAAATAATATATATATATATATATATATATATATATATATATATATATATATATATATATATATATATATCCTCCAACAAACTGATATATCCTCTATCAATAACACAGTACATATCCTCCAATAAGTTGTACGTATCCTCTATCAAATAATACATATTTTCCACCAAATACTACCTGTCATATATACTTGTCGCACGAATTCTTTGATGCGGACCCAATACCTTCTCTTAATTTTATGTATAAATGTATATATCACATACAAGCATTGATCCAAGTGTTGTATGTATAGTGCAAAATCCAAACATTTTGGAGCACTCAGAATAATGAAGAGTCTAAGGGAGTAATATAATATAACATTCCTTTTTTAGGGTTTTTCTAAGGTATGCTCTTGTGGTTGTTGAGTTTGTAAGGTGTGCCCATACTTTTTCAAGATTACAAGTTGTGCCCTCCAATTTAAGATATTTTTAATCAACCATACCCTTTGACGTTAACTCGACATTAAAAAATTGGAAGTAATAAGAAGCTGATGAGGAAAAACAAAAAAAAAAAAAAAAAATCTCCGAGAACTTAACATATCAATGGTTGCTTTTAGAAGAATGAAGAAAAAGTAGATGAGAAAATGTAGAAAAAATGCTTAATATAAATCCTCTTATATAATTCTAACCTAACTTGGGCATGAAATTTCCAAAGTGGGGTAATGAACATGTAACACAACTACTAATGTTAGGTTAACGTTAGAGGGTACGATTGAATAAACACGTTAAGTTGGAGGACACGTCTTGTAATTTTGAAAAAGCATGTACACACCTTAGAAAATCAACAACCACGAGGGAATAGCTTAGAAAAACATTTTATTTTTATTTTTTTGTATGACCCGTTCATTTCACCTTATTTTTGCTGAAGTGAAATTAATTTTATTGAACTAAAATTATTGTTGCTAAACTTAAATTATTTTACTGAACTGAAATCATTTTTGCTGAAATGAAATTATTTTTACTGATTTACTTTTATATTTATTCTTTGAAGCTAATGATTTTGAATGAAATGAAATCATTTTTGCTGAATTGAAATTAATTTTACTAAACTAAAATTAATTCTACTGAACTAAACTTATTTTCACCGAACTAAACTTATTTTACCCAAACTAAAATTATTGTTACTGGATATGTTTTTTTTAAGGTGAAATGGACAGGGCCTAAGTGTGTTACTTTGACTTTGCAATATCATATGATACTAAACTTAGACTAAGTATCATTAAAATGAGGGGTAGATAAGTTGAAACTTCCCTCCAAAAAAATAATAACATATAAATATGATTTTATAACTCCTATTGTGTTTTAATAAGTGTTACACTTTGATCGGCACATAATTTTAGACAATTTGATTGACTTAAATAAAAACAAAAGGTAAGTAGGTAAGTTGGAGAATATATTGTAAAAGAAAGATTAGTAGAGTTAATAGTTTATTGAAAAGTAATGAATATGACAGAAAAAATATAATATAAATAGTAGTAGTGGGTTTGGACAAAACCATAAATGAGAAAGAAGTAATATTAAAATGTAGATTTTTGCCAAAAAATAGTAAGTGTAACACATATTAGATACGGTCGCATTGGGTAAGTATAACACTTATTAAAACACAGAGGGAATATGTAAGTCTTATTGGATTAGTCATTGTATATTATCATGAATTTTTTGTTTTGTTTTGTTTTGTTTTGTTTTGTTTTTGTTAATGTAAAAGATGTTGATGCTCGTGCATCGGCAAGAAGTATGTGCTGTTTAAATTTATTCAAACTAACTAGTTTTGTGTCCGGTGCGATGCCTGGGTTTTTATTAATTTTAAGATAAATTTTTAATCTATATGTCAAATTTTAAAATATATCATTGATATAAAATTAGTTAGCAATTGATGTGCTTTTGTGACGATTTGCTATCTAGTAGGCATATAATGACTAATAATTATATTGGTGAAATGTTCGATTAAATACATAAAAAAAAATAAATTAAAAATTAGCAAAATAATAAATTGGGTTGACCCACGGTTGAACATTTCTTGGCCCGTAACCTGAAGTGACCCGATCCGGATGACTCATGACCCGACCCTGATTGATAGGTCTATTTAGTAATAAAAATAAAATAAATTGTGAAGTATATTTTTAACCGTTTAGTATATATATTGTAAATGAATGTTTTGCATTTGAAGTACTTCTTTCCCTCCAAAAAATTATGATATCTTTTGAGAATTATAATCTAATTTTTTTTAATAAAATGATTATTCAATTCGTACATCTAAAATATTGGTATTTTATCGAAAATAAAACCATAAACTAACAATTCTATCCTAAAATTCTATTTAAATTTGATTGAAAATAAAATTCTAATTTGTGCCCCGTGCATTGCCCGTGTTCTTTATTGAATTTTAAGATAAATTTTTAATTTATATGTCAAATTTTAAAATATATTGCAAATTAGTTAAGAATTGATGAGCTTTTGTTATGATTTAATTAATTTAAACTATGTAGTAGGCATGTAATGACTAATAATATTATTGGTGAATATGCTCGATTAAATACATTAAAAAATAGCAAAGTAAGCATGAAATATTTTAAATTTCTAAAAATAAGCAAAAAAAATAAATTAATAAAAAAAATTCTAAGCTTGTTAGATTGACCCAAATCCAAAACTTTGGGCTAAGGTTGAACATTTCTGGACTCGTAACCTAAAGTGACCCGATTGAAAATGACGTGATCCAACCCAATTTTAATTGATTAGAATATATTATAAATAGATATTGTACATCTTAAACTATTTCATTCGCTCCAAAAATATTGTGATATAAAAAGTAAATTTTACGATGATTATTGAGATATATAATCTAATAATATTTTTGAAATAAATTATAATTCAATTTGTACATATAAAATATTGGAATTTTATCAAAATTAAAACTCTAAACTAACAATTTATCCTAAAATTCTATCCAAATTTAATTGAAAATAGATTTTCAAACTAACTTTTTTATCCTATGAAGTCTATCTAAAGCTATCCAACGTGGCGCGACACTTGGCGAAAAGTTATAATGTCAAGTATCGCTGCCTCGTGGCTTGCTAAAAGTTTAGCTTTATATATTATACTAGTACGTACCCCGGGTTCCCTCAGCAATATATATCTTTATGTTTTAAAAATCCTTATATTAATTCGCTACTTATAAAGACAGGTTAAAGTTGTGTTAAAAGTATTTAAAAGTTATAATTATTTATCTTATGTGTGTCACATTAATTCTTATTTGTTGTTTACATGACGTGACACTCGGCGAAAAACCAAAATGCCAAGTTTCGTTTTAGTTGATTAAAGTATATCATAAATAAGCCCTGTTTTGTACAACTTTTTAAATTTTATGATATAAATTTAATTTAACATATTTATAAGATATATTTTTAAAGTTACAATCTACTTATTCATACGGAAAATTAGAAGTACTATCAAAAATAAAACTCTAAATAACTTTTTTTTTTTTATCAGAATTAAAACTCTAAATAACTTTTTTATCTTAAAAATCTTTCTTAAATTCTCTTATCTAGCTTTAGAGGTGTCATACTAAATTTTATATGTCGCCTATGTGGCACGACACTTAGCGAAAAGCTAAAGCGCTAAATGTCGTTGTCTCGTGACCTGGCTAAAAGTTTAGCTTTATATATTAGTTATATGATATTATATTCATATGATTACAAATAACATTAAAATAACCGTGCATAGGCACAAAATCTAAACTAGTTTTATATATTTTGAAACAAATATTTCAGGAAACATTCACATTAGTTTGTTTCCATAAAAGTCATTTCTGTTGGCAAATTCCTGACCACAACCAAGGAGAAAAAAACCCCAAAAATACTTTAACACCTTATCATCAACCAAGAGAGCTCACCACCCTTTATTTAGTAATATGCCATTTGGGGTTGTAAGACTTGTAACTGCAGTAAACTGAAAACAAGAACATTAAAAAATGGCTGCAATAAAACTGCTGGAATTAGCTCTGTTACTCAACCTGTTTTCAAACCCAAATCAATTGGGTGGATTGTTTACTGGTAATGGAAAGCCTGCATCATTTCCACCAACCTGTAATCGAATCGAATGCCCGAGTTTCGATACGATAGAACAAGGAAATGGCTATGAAATTCGTCGCTATAATTCATCTGTTTGGGTGTCCACCAACAAAATTGTTGACATCTCTCTTGTTCAGGCCACTCGTACTGCCTTCTTCCAGTAAGTTTTACAGTACTCCCTATTTTTCATTTTTTTATTATATTTTGTAATTGAAGATAAGATACAGGTTAAGATTAAGAACGTCTTCTCACAAGACCGTGACCTAACCTTTGTAGAATAAGAAATAAGAAAACTTGCTACCCAAAAAAGGTCGATATGTTCTTTTCTTGTTTTGGAGCTTTTTTTACATGCATATTTGCTAGTCACTACTTGTCAAGTTGTATTAACGTAGATAACATAATAGTGGTGAGTTTTTGGCTTAGTCTAACACATCAGAATTGAAAACCCGTGTCCTGATCAAAACATAGTCTAGTTGCAACGTTGGAAATTTCATGTTTGTCGATGCACATTTAATACCCTTAATTGCTCATACTCCATCAAAACTTAACCCATCTAGCTTGAACAATAAAGTGAAAGGCTTAAGACCAATCAATCCAATTATCCAACGGCTATGGCCAATGTAAGGGCCTGTTTAAACCTTATTTAACTTGCTTGACTGATTAAGATTTTTTTTATAAAAATTATAAAAAGTCGATGTTAAGAAATTATATATTGAGACGAATTTAAAATATTCAACATGATATACTTTTTCCTATGTATAAATAATAAAAGACCATTATGAATGAATAGTGTAAATTTAGTTTTATGTTTATCAATTATGGTTTTGTTTTGGGTAGGCTGTTCAATTATATTCAAGGGAAAAACGAATACAAGGTAACAATAGAGATGACAGCTCCAGTTATCACCCAAGTCTCCCCAAGTGATGGTCCCTTATGTGAATCTTCATTTGTGGTGAGTTTCTACGTTCCGAAGGTGAACCAGGCAGACCCGCCACCTGCTGAAGGGCTACACATCCAGAGATGGGACTCGACTTATGTGGCAGTCCGACAGTTTGGGGGGTTTGTCTCTGACTATGAAGTTGGTGAGGAAGCCGCAGCATTGCAGAGCAGTCTTGCAGGGTCAAAATGGGCAGCTGCCATCGAGAAAACTCAAACAGATAATCCTAAGTCGAGTTATACCGTTGCTCAGTATAATTCTCCATTCGAAATCTTCAATAGGGTGAATGAGATATGGTTGAGTTTTGAGATGGACGATGTTGCTGCTGAGTGAATGAGAATAATCATTGTACTTGAATAAAATTGAGCATTTGTAACAATCAAATACTATATGAGAATTACCTTTTTATGCCTTTATGATCTTATATAAGCCGCTTTTGTAACAGTAAACATGTTTTCGATCTTGTCATGAATATAAATTTTGGGCAGTTATGAATTCATATATCAAGTAATATGGTAATGGAAATTGGAGAGTAAATAAAACCAATACATAGCAGTAACAGAACAAGCAATCAAGCACCATCAACCTGTAGAATATGCCAATGCATGCGATTAGCTAAAAATTGACATTTTTTTGTCATTAATCGCGATAATGAGCCCAAGTATCTTCGATACTACAATATTAACAGTTGCCCCCATTCAACAAGTAAATTGAAAATGGACAAAAATCGGAGCATAGTTCCTACGAGGCTAAACCCTATCAACTGCTACATTAAAAATCACGTTGTCAGAGTTGAACATTCGTAAAAGTCTGAATTAAACTATCACTGGCCGTACTCTCATAATTTACAAAATTTTGGTACTCATTGTCAGACAGAAAAGCTTCACTAAAAGGACCGCTAACCTGTCTCATGTTTCCTCCCTGCATATTTTCAAGAGGATACATTGCATGGTCTGAATCCAAAATATACCCAGTCTGCTCGGAAACATATCTTGTCACTGGCTTGCTCCCTGAAAACATGCTACAAGAAACCATTCTTTGAGTGGGACGCACACGAGAAGAGTGGATGCCGAACATTGAGGAAAATGAATCAACATTGCCATTATCAGAATAATCAGCGGTGCTGAATGAATCTCGTGTACTTTCACTGGTGAAAGATGCTTCATCTGAACTAGTGAAAAGGGACCAATCACTGGTTGTAGCATCAGAAAATAATTCGGGATGATCCGCATGCATTTCGACAGCTTGATTATATCTATTGTTGGACCGGGGAACATCTAGTCCTACTTTGGAAGAATTATGAGTTTTGGTGATACAGGACTTTGAAGACTTGACAACTTGCTGCTTTCTAGCATTCTTTATATAGGCTCTTGGTGGTCGAGGAAAAGACCTATCGAAACAACATACGGTTCAAAATCTCAAAGATGACAGACTTTAACAGTGATGCTAAGTTGTTGCTGGACCTTTCCACAGAAGCATATGCAACATTGTCAATGATACTACAATGAGATTGCAAACAATAGTAGCTTCAATTCACCTTAATATTGCAGTGTCAACAAGCCATGTCTGAAAACTAGTGGTTTTAGAACTAGCCATCTAAATATGCTCAAACGTTTCCTCTCATTAGCCTTAATTGAACAGTAAACACCAAGAGAGAAGTTGACTTTTGATACATCTCGAAAGCAATTACTAAAAGAGGTGAAGCGAGTAACTTTCATTTATAAAGAAGCCTAAATGTGTTTCGACAAATGACAGCACAAATTCCTTCCCTCTTTTTGACCATGGGAGGGGGGCAAGTTTGAAGTTACAAAGTGTTGCCTAATGCACAAGAACAAGGACTTTCATGATCAGGTAAAGAAAAAACCATTCTCTAGTAGTTCTACCACTTATTAGATTTCATCAAAGTGTTCATTCAAATTGCAAAAGACCCTGTATACAAATCAACCAAAAAAAAAAAAAAAACAGGAAATGCTAATAAATTCGAGTTACCTCATGTAGAACAAGATATATGCTCCTTCTGACATCACCTGGCTCATGGGCACTGGATGAACCTGATGACAATCACCATGAGTACTAGAACAAAAATAGTATAATAAAAGGATCTAATTTGGTAGCATCAGTTTACAATTGCTTTCACTGGTTTAAAGATAAAACTACGTACACCTTGGTACACTAAATCCACAACTAAGGTAGTAGTCATTCACAACATAGAAATGTTGACAATGGCCTCTTGAAATTAATAACTTGTTATTTTAGTAAGCCACGTCATTTTTTTGCCTAACAACAAACTGCTTTGCTATTCTAGCATGTCTCATTTTGTTAAGTACATCGAAGACATTAGAATATCTGCTTTCCTCTTCTCTAATTTTGGGGATGGATGGTAGGAAAAAAGGTTAAGGGATATAAAGTGGTCTATGGAATGGAAACTACATTTTAGACCAAAGTGCCAAATATCACGTATGAAATAATGTGATAAATGAACGTGTTTACTCATGAGAAATTAATTGCTAGCTCTGTTTTGAATCCTTAGAAGGAAAAGTGCAACGATGAGCTGTGGATTGACCTTAATGATTCCAAATAGACATAAACTTGCATCTAAAGATGCCCTGGCAAAGAGGCTGTCATTGTAGTGTCATGCAATTGTTCATGGAATGAATATTAACAAGCAATAAAAGGCATTTAAAAGAGAAAAACAAAAAAGGGAATTGGCATTAAGGGATTACCACTGTATCATCTATCCTGTACCAATTTTGCTGCAGATCCTTCACATAAGATACATAGTGTCCAGAAAATGATGCATTTAACGTATCCACATGCACAACCACGCCATAAAGCATGTAAAGCGGAGGGCAGTCATTTGAGCCTGTCATAAATGGGACCATGTCCAGCATCTCTGGAAAAGTAATGCATTTGTTTATCTTGCCATAATTTCCTTCCTGCACAAGAAAAGCCATAATTTTTCTTTTATGTAATTCCCAGAGCATAGCAAGTCATTACAGTCTAATAATTTAACAATAACCTAGGTGAAAACCACATAAAAAAGGACAAATAAATCACGCATGGTAAAAATTACACAGGTAGAAGCTTGAGATGCCTAGTCTGAACTGCTATCCCTTATATAATCTTCTTCATAAGTGATGATGCTGATAGCCAGCATGTATGTATCAATAATGCAAACATCTTTAAAGCCTTTTGGTCAGGTGTAAAGTACTCTTTTTTTAAGAAGTTCAGCACACACATTACTTCTTACAATAACATAGCACAACCTCTTTTCATGCTGACTATAATACTTATTGCAAAGCAGTAATAAAACATAGGGTGCTCAAAAGACGACCAAAAATTAAGCATTGCCTAGGTGCTGATATTATTAGCCTATTAGGTGAAATCAACTATTCAATCTATGTAGTACTCTTCTCTGAGTCTTTTATGTGATTAGAGCTATGCTATGAGACGAGACAAGTTTTCTTTAATAAATCAGTACATTTAGGCAGGATCATATTGGGTGTGTTCAAGGTTCAATGAAAATATTAATGATAAATTATTACATGAAACATCGAAAGGGACAAATCAAAAATATGACAAGCATAGACAAAGAATAATGCAGGGCGGAGCAACACCTGAAATCTCTTTAAGACAATCGTAAGAATGTTGGGAGCCTCATCAATGCTCAACTGCTTTCTAGCCCGCACATAAGAAGCACACCTTTTCATGCAAATGTATGGGTGTTACTTGATTAAATCCAAACCACTGAAATGATTTAAAGCATCCTAACTATTACTGAAAGAAAATTTGCCAAACCTTGCACATCTGTACATGTTCTCTCCATCTAAATCTTCAGGGTTAGTGAACTGAGTCAGTGCATCTTCCAGTGATTCTACCCATCCAAATATTTCTAATGTCAGATCCATTATGTTCTCATATCGTTCTGATTCATGGCGACATCTCAAACATACTACCTGTTCGTTAAAAATGGAAAACATGTATTGCTATCACATAAAATCAAACACAATAACCAGAACTTCAAATTCTCAGATTGCTGGAAGTTTGGGAGCATCGATGCTCTCCAACATTGCTACAAAATTCCCACAAAATTCACAGATATTCTATACCATTGATTTAAGGCGACCACCAAATGTCTGTTGAACAAATGTTGTTTCCTGCAAAATAGGGTGAACCTGATTCTCACCACCAGCTTCCTCTAGACATATTGATTGCATTGATGCAACTAGAAGCCTAAGAAAAGGGCATGGACACAAATCAGAAACTTTAAATGTAGGAGTAACTTCCTTCTTTTTCTTACAGGGTTACATCAAACAAAATGACAAAATTGCTTCACGAAGTAGGATAATTAGCGAGACAAAGAAAATGCAATTTCACTATTTCAGATTAAATAAACCTTAAAAATTCATGTGCATCTTCCTGACTTCCATCACCCATCTGGCAATTTATACTCCGTATGTGCGACAAAATATTGCTAGGAGACAAAGGCCCTGCAGCGTCTCTTAGCATATGCACATGTTGCTCAAGCTCACACATCAAGCACCAATTATTGAGGGAGCCTATTATGATATAACAGATTGGATAATTAGAGACCAAAAAATTAGCTCTCATCGTTAAATCCACTTTTAAAGAAGAAATAGACTTTTTTTACAGGTTCTTGAATGTGCTCGGCTTAGAAGGTAGACAACAAGAGGTTTTGTGCAGGTTAAACACTGCAGTACAGCATTTGCATAGCAACTGCATGTTAAAAATAAACAAGAATTTAGGTCAATAACTTTAAAAACACTAAATGTGATTTATATTATCAAAAAAGAACTTTGAAGAACTCAACAGGTTACAAATACATGCAGTTATCTCTGAAACATGAGACAGTAGTGATCCAGTTTATAATTTGTACTTGCTCCGTTTTTTTTATTATTGCACCATAGGAGTTGGGTACAAATATTTTGATAGTGGGAAAAAGTAAGAGAGAGAAAGGTAAAAATACAAAATTGCCCATGTGACAGATTGATAAACTAAAAAGTAAGTGTGAAAAAGCAAGGGTATGTTAGGTATTTATAGTGTGAACACAAATAATTTTTTCCCTAAAGAGGAAATGGTGCAATATTTGTAAAACTTCCTAAAAAAGCAAGTGGTGCAATAATAAAAGAACGGAGGAAGTATAACATTTCCAGTCTCTCTTATCATTTGTATCAGTAATCTGTGTAAAAGCAACTCTGAGTACAGGTCTTTTGCAGTGGACAAGGACTGAGGGAGGGAATTGTAGGGAAAAAGGTCTATGCAAAACTTGTTAGTGTTCCTTACAAAAGATGATATTGCCCCGACAAAATTGTGAAAGCAAAAATACAGTTTAATTTTAAGAATCAAAGTTCAAAAGCCTACCATCTTATACAGATGATTTGAAAAACAGAAATCTGATATACTCCATTTGTTTCAGAATTCTATCCTGCCATTTTGGGATATTTTAATTACTCACTTCATATCCTTATACCCACTCCTTAATCTGAGAGCCTAAACCATATGGGGTAAAAATTTTGAAACAGAGAAAGTAATACTTTGCAAAAATTGCCCAACACTACTTGTTACTTTGCTAGCATAGTTATAACAGTTTACTACACTTATTATCACCATTAAAATATTGTGTGAAGTCCAAATGATTAAAGAAATAGATTTTATTCTAATAAGAAATACCTGTTTCCGCAATTTAGAAGACCTCTAGGCATCAAGTCAAACACCTCAACTTCAAAGAACTTTGAGAACTTTTCGAAAGGGAACAGCACCTGACATATATATAAGCGGAGTAATCAACAACAATCTGCTTGATAAAACTACACTGTGAGACAATAGCAATAAGTTGTTCTGAGACATTTTGTACAGTTATCACAGTGACTTTGAATTCAACTGACCTTCACTCTCTTACAACTACCAACTTCCATTTCAGAGGTAGCTTTTCTGGACATCTTTGATAACTTTTTGAGGCCAACGGATTTTATTGACCCGATGCTTGTGATACAATTGATTTCATCTGAGGAGGTGAAATTGCCCATTTTAGGAGCTTTCGACAAGATTAAAATAACAAACAGACAAAAAAACATTAAATACATCAGCAGAGTACAGTAAAGAAGAAACACTGACTTCACCAATATATAGATCATTATACACATTAGGCACAATATATATAGTGGCATTTTTTAGGACATATTTCGGTACTTTCAAACCTAGGTAATCAATTACAAGTATGTAGGATAAGAGAAAAACTATAATAGTAACCAGTTAATCTTAAAATAGAAATAAGAAGTTACAAAGAGATGTTCAATGATATGTTATATTGTGTATATCCTCAACAGCTATCGCTAAAATAGGACTGATAAAGATACCTTATGTTTTCACAAATTTACCTTTCTCTATATAAACAATGTGGTCCTCACTCCTCACTACAGTCCTCATGTCTCATTTTAAAATCTGCAAGATTCTTTTGTTGCAACAAGAAGAGCAAAATAACATGCTACCTTTGTCCTAAAAAAAATTCCACTTGAACTTCTGCATTTTCAATAAAAGATTAGTTTTGCTCATCGTTTTATATGTGTCATGCCATATTCCCATCATTATATGAAATTCTATCCTATTTAAATCATGTCAGATCAATCACTTTCTAAGGTAAATCTATCAATAAATCAAAGCCTTAATCCCAATAAGTGGGGTTAGCCACATGAACCAAAAGGAAAGTTATAAAAACTAATCCGGCAGTGGGTTTCCTACTGCCAGTCCCAAGCCTACATTAAATACATTTAAGTTATAAAAACTAATCCGGCAGTGGGTTTCCTACATTAAATACATCAGCCAGTGTAAAACTTTGTCACATCACATGACATGAGCCAACATCATATTTTCTAAGGTAAATGCAAGAGTAAAATAATAGTAGCCACTTTTAAACTACTTTTAGTCAGAGCACATAATATTAGAACATCACAAAAAGGAAAGTCATAAAAACTTAGTAGGATGGAGGAGTAATTGCTCAATAGAAATTATAAAGGGCCTTAAAATATTGAGGAGAATCTTGCTTTCACATAATGTGTACTTATTTGAAACTTCAATGACCTTATAATAATAATATTGTTCAAAAGAAACCTATAGAAAGAGTTAATTATTAACTAATCAAGTTAAAATTAAGCTTTCTTATGATAAGTATTCCATCCCCTTTCTCTCGCTTCTCCATCCTCCTCTCCTATGTCTTTTCACTACTCAATTAAACAAAAGCAAGCACAGCATGGCACTAGATTCCTTTTCTTATGTGTTTGGTACATTGGTTTATAGAATTTTGATTATTAACATTTTGCAACATAGGATTAACAATCACTACAAAGGGCTCTTCATTTATTCCCAACCTCTTGCCTCAGAAAAAATTAAAATATATAAAACCATATTACAGATCAAGAAAGCCTCACCAGTCTACTACTTCCACCACCATTCTACTTGCACCCTAGCATCTACCTCCATCATATACCACACTACTACAGTGTGAACCTCTAATTTTGGCCACTACCAATTCTTTGGCAGCAATCTTTGTAGTGTAAAGGATCATTGGCTCCATTCTTTGAGGCAAATTGCTAAAAAAGCTAATTATGTCCAAACGTAAACCAAAACTAAATGAAAATGACTTAATTTTACAAAAAAAATAATAATCATTGTCCACCCAAAAAAAAAAATAAATAAATAAATAAAAAATAAAATAAAAAATAAAATAAATAAATAAATAAATAAATCACCAATGTAAGTGAGAAAAATAGAGAAAAGCCCCACTAAATCAAGAGTGCATACTATTCACCTAATTTTCACTTATATGAATATGGAATTTATCTTAACTTATTAGACTTATTTTAGTTGTAAATAGAACTTGGTAGCCCTTAATAACTCTTATCAAAACTAATTTGAACTTATTTTTCCAACTAATCTTGTCTGTTTTTATTAATCCTTATCAAAAATTATTTTTCCTTATGAAGTTAAAGGTAAACAAGATAAGGCCTAAGAGAATAACAACCAGGTTTCCATCTATAGTGGAATTGGCCACAACTAGATCATCCTGAAAAAGAATGAGAATGCGCAGTTGGGAGAAAATCCTAAACTCCTAAGAGGGTTAAACTCTGGGGGTGGTACCTAAATTGAAGAGAAAGAAAGGTAAAGGTAGTACGGCTGCCATATTTTATACGTTTAGCCTCATACTCCTCTTTACATATATGTTGTTATTGAGATGAATTATGTCATTTTGATAGAAGAGGCAAATAAAAGGGGATAGGAAACTAATAAAATTAAATATAAATAAAAGGAGATATGTTTGAATTAAGGAGGGGCTTTGGGAGGAGAGATTGAGGAGCAGAGGATAAAGGAAAATAACTAAGAAAAGAGGATTTAATTGTCTGAAAACACTCTAAGCTTAATGTTTACACCAATGTTATTTTGGCACAAGAGGTTCCATTTAAGAAATTCAAAAAAAAATCTCCAAATACAGGAAAACTATGGATCAATTCTTAAAAATTAAGCCAAGGTCATCATCCCTAACTTAATAAACAAAACAAATGCCATATGCATGGTTTTTAAAACTAATTGGTCCATCATAGTGAATAAGATGTCTACACTATTGTAAAAGAGTTGATACTTGAGAAGACGTTTTTATTTAATCAAAATACTTCCTTTGTTCCCTATAATTTGCATCCTAGAGGGATTTTTGCATTCCAAAGCACATATTCAACCTTAAATATCTTTGATTATATAAGATTTAAAAGTATACAAAGTTGATACTATGAGCCTATGATAGTATATATCAAGATGAATCTAACAAGACCTCATGACTATATTTTCCCTTACAAATAAATCATAATATGTGGTTGTAGAGGAGTGCGTGAACTGTATAAAAATGCAAATGTACAATATTTAGGGAAAGGAGGAAGTATCAAATAAGTGGTTTTGTTAGATATAACGAATATATTTTCCCTTACATATAAATCAGAATATAGTTGAAGAGAAGTGTGTGAATAATATAAAAAAAAAACGCAAATGTTGCAATATTTAGGGGATAGAGGATGTATCAAATAGGCGTTTTTGTGACCCCTCTTTTTTGTTATGACATTTAGCTAACACAATTTACTATCTTATCCCTTTATCTCACTATATTTCCACCTTCCACTCACTATAGCTTACTTTAGCGATGTATTTCTTACACCCATCCACCTTTTACAATATATCTCTTACCTAATCCACCTTTCTGTAAGCCCACATTAAAGACACAAAAGTATGCTAACAGAGAGAGTATACTTTTGGTGGTTTAAAATATAAAATTATTAAATAACCTTGTCTGAAATTGCTCCAGAAACAAATGCACAAGTGGCATGAAGCAAACATAAAAAGATCTAAACTACTGTCTTAGTATATGGAAACATATAAAATATAAAAAATAATAATGAAGCAATTTTCATTCAACATCTATAAACTACAATAATTATGTATCAGAGGACACTAAATCTAGTTTGTTAATACCTGATTCACTAGATCCATGTCCCTTCCTCACTTTTTCCAAGTGTGCTTGTTCTCTTGCTACTTTAGGCATTGACTTTCCAGAATCAAATTTGACATATTTAGAATCTGCTGCACTTTTTGACTCGATGTTCTCGCTGTTTGAGAACGTTTGAGAGAAAGTGTTCCTCTTTGAAATTTCTTCAGTACAGTTCATTGCTTCTCTTATTGGTAAACTGTACCCTGAAGTTACTTTATTCACATTAATGCCTCTTTCGGTAGAAGATGACAAGTTCCGTGTCTGACTTTTGAGACCATCCTCGAAGTTCGTAGGCTCCCTAGCTTTTAACTGCACCAAATGCGGTTTACATGTTTGATTTTCCAGAAATAAGTTGCAACTAGGTGATTAAAGAAAGAAACATGGAGAATTGAATAAAAACATGTCAAGACCCAACCTTATGTCTAGTTGAAGCCTCCTTTGAAGGATCTAAATCATTCCTTAAGTACGTATCATTGGAGATGGATGCTGCTCTACCTTTGCTATCCGGCATTTTCTTAGAGGATCTGCGTGAACCTCGCTTTTCTAAGGATGTCCTCTCTTGTCTTGATATCTGACAAGCATCCACAGAGGCTGAAGTATCAGCAGGGGAAGCACTAGAAGAATTGGTATCAGTGAGCTGTGATTGACAGCCATTGAGCTGATGATATGCACCTTTGTAACAAGAATCCCTCCCAATGTCTTCTTCTATTGAAGAAGGCTTAAAAGAAGCGTAGACATCATCTGGTGGCTGGCATTGCTCTTTATGACCTTGCCTCCAATGAATTATTTGACACCTTCCAGAACTGCACTCAGATTAACAATGTAAATTCAAGGTCTCAGGAATGGCCAAGTGAAGAAATTGTCACTAAGAAGCAGAAGTCCTTTGTTCCTGAGTCAAAAAGGCTAAATAACATACTTATCATTACTATATGTCTCAAGAGCACATCAAAAGTCCGGGAAAATAAAAAGAACTGTTTTTTTAAGGATATGACTACAATCCTTTGTGGATCTCAGAAACACAGACTTCATTTCATTAAATCTCACTGTAGTATGTCAAGTATATAGATATTAATGCTTAGAGTTTTAGACATTTTTGAAATTTGTTTTTCCAAAAAAAACTGGATATGCACTTAAACCTTTTTAGTGCAGATTCATGCGCACATGTTTGTACGCCTACAGCTAGATTGACAACACTCTCTACCACTTAGAAAATTAGAAATGAATGCAAATTAGATTTCAGGTAGTTTATATAACGCCTAGAGACCTGAGACCCTACCACTCCATCAAGTTGTTACAATTCAGAAAAAAAATTCTCACATGGAAACCATTAGCTTATATAACTGTTATGGAGTTATTAGTTCTCAATCATGAGAAACTACTTGAAAGGTATAAATATAAAAAAATGCACATTGTTACAACAGTAGATACAAATCTTTTTATGTACAAATACATTAACACGATTCCTCAAGGCAAGCGATCAAATATTAATGGCTCTAAAAACCTTTTCATTATTGCGATACCATTCAAAAGGATGATTTCAAAAGTCCAGGTACAAAGCCAAAAGAAGGAAACTTTCACACCACCAAAGGAAGCATTTTCATGAACATGATTCCTTAGTAACGTAGGAGCATCTCTCTCAAGGTGTGGTTAAAAGCAGTGAAAAATACTTCCAAATAGCTCTAAAGGTTGTTAACTAGTGATATTTTGCTGCCCTCAATTTTCTGTAGGCTCATTTCATGGCTTGCAATGCATGTACAGAACTCCAAATACTTCTCTGAAAAAACTTTACGTATTGAATTTTGATTGAAACTGGATGAAGTGCAAGGATTGACTTTGATGGTAACAATCACCCTAAACTCAATACATAAGGTAAAATTACCCATGGACTGAGCTTGTATAGAGTAGCCACATGCTAAAATTGAACGAGTAGAGAAAAGGAAAAAGCATTTGAAAGCACAGAAGACCATTTAGGTGAGCATCACTGTGCATAGTGTTCTCTCTTTTTTCAACAATAGAACACAACAGTACACGAACATGCATAGCAATCTATAGCACAAATAAGGAAATTCAAGAAAAGTTCATCTGATTTTATTATATTTTAATACTACAAATAAGTGCAACTAATCTATAGCTAAAATCACGATGTAGAGGCAAGAATTTCATACATACCTAGCTTATCTATAGATACCCTCATCATTTAAGTTTGAGTTTAGTTGCTAGGAGAGCATGTCTCCTCGTAACTTTTATTCTGTGTTTTGTTTTCTTCTCCCTTAGTCAAATCTATTCCCTATGTGGCTTCCTTTTATATTGTGATCTGCTATTAGCGAGACTAGTTCTCATATGCTTATTGCTCATATCATGAACACCCAAACAACCAAAATAGGCCTTTATTGACGAGAAATATACCAGCAGCTTATTGAAATACAATCCCTTCAATACAACAAAACTCTATTCAAGAAAATATAAACACATTATGTCTTCCAACAGCTAGTTAGGAATAGCAAAAATGGAATTATCTTGCAACTGGCAATATGTACATACCAGTATCTGACAGACTTGCATCTAGAGCAGCGTGTTGTAGTCGGGCTATGTGCAAGGAATCAGTATTGGAGGGAGGGGCACATTAGTCATAGCCTATTAGTAGTGTCTTGAGGAGTTAGAGTTTGTTATGAGAGTTTTCTATAAATAGGACTCATTAGGAGGGTTAATAATCATGCGGAAAATATTGTTAAGCTTGGCTTAGTTTTGGAGAGCTACTCTTCCTCTCGAATGAAGAGTAATTGTATTGTTAGATTACATTGATCTTCAATACAAATATCCGTTACTTAGCTTATATTCTGCTTAATCATGTTCTTAAACTCTCCCTAATCTTTCTGACCTGAGCTAATTCCTAGCAAATGGCACAATGGCATCTAGCACACTCCCAAAAAGCAGTAGTTGGAGGAGATGCAACAGGAGGAATGACACTAGCAGTTGCCATTGATTCCGACCTAAAAGACTCAACGTTTGCCTCTTCAACAATTAAGTTTACCCTCTCTTTCTCATTTGAAGCCTCACTCCATTTCCCAAGTAAGATGTACAAAACCACTGGCAGCACAACCAGGACCAGAAACAGGGCAGGTATATCAGCTTGCCTTGGCTCAAGCATGTCCCTATCAGCATACTCATATCCAACTATACTTCCAACTGCCTAACTAATGCTGCTCTCTTCGAGCTTTGCAAGTCCAACAAATTTACATCCCCTTCACCCGAAGGGACTTATATAGAAACCATTTACCAAGACAATTGTAAAACCTTCACCCCTTAAGTTCCTTAATGTGCAAAGCCTAAAGCTGCCCCCAAATTAGTCTTCTACTTTTAGGCAGGAACGATATGACCAATCGACAAACCCCACAGAAGCAGCACGAATATACGATCTTACTCTACTGATGGCTCCAAGTCACAGTTTTATGAAAAAACAACACAAAATCTGGATCAAAATAGCCTCCATGGACATACTATTAAGCACGCATTAAGCAATAAGTCAGCTCCTGCCTAGCAAATAGTCCAGGGAGGTCAACTCACATTCAGCACTACCCTATGCAACAGAACATACCGCCTACACGAAAGAGAAAGTATCCCCGCCAATGAAAGAACTTTATAGCTTCAATCTCAAATTTTCGAATGCACAAAACTATGAGATACACCATTTATCCATTACTCAAATATTGAACAAAAAATTTAAGAAAAAGGAAATAAACCCAAGATTTATAATGAACTTAAAAGCAAACCCATTAGTCAAAACATCAGCATTTCAAGTTATGTACACAAATTCATAGATCATACCTTTGAAAACAACAAACCCCAATTTATTTAGCAACCTAACACTACTAAAAATTAATTCAATACCCCAACAAACCCACCAAAAATTAACTCATTTTTCCACAAAAAAAACACCAATAAAATTCCAATAATACATTTTCTAGATTTAGACATCTGAATATAAGTCTTCAAAAAAAACTTTTAAAGTTCAAAAAAATATTTAAAATAAAATGAAATAAATAAAAAGGGAAGTACCTTAATAATGCAATGAGATGCTTAAAACAAATGTGAAAGTGATGATTGAAGATTTTGTGACTTCTCCTTGAAATGAAGAGATACTTTGATTCTGCTGACGGTAACAAGAAAACCTTGTGTCTCTCTCACTCATTCACTCACTCACTCACTCACTCACTCTTTCTCTTTCTCTTTCTCTCTCATCCAACTGAACAGTGTATGAATGAGTTTGCTGCTGTAAGAGATTTTCAATTTTATTTTATTTTTTTACAAAAACTTGGGTTTTTTTTCAATTAGTGTATTTTTTTGTCTTTAAGATTGGTACCTAAATTCAATCTCACCGACCACGTGGAGAGTAGTGATTAGCTGTTTGAGTACTTTCATGGGGTCCCACTTGCTCTGACAGTTGAATTTTTAATACCAGTAGTAACAATTTTGTACTTCCTTTTTTTTTTTTTTTTTTTTTAAGGACGACTGGAAGAGGTTTGTACCGTTTAGTTCAGCATATTTTCTACATTACTTTGATAAGTTCATCATTAACCTTTTTGGCCGTTAAAAAAGTGAATTGTTATTTGTCACAATGAAATTACTCAAGTTATAGTATTAAAAGACTTTCATGCCCATTATAATTTTAAAAATTACATAACAATCCAACCATTACTAACTACTAACTTTGTCCCACCTTGACCATACTCAACCCTTAGCTCCACCTTAGCTCTACCTTGACCATTAGCTACACCACCCGTATACCACCATGACCATACTCAACCCTTAGCTCCACCTTAGCTCTACCTTGACCATTAGCTACACCACCCGTATACCACCATGACTCCACCTTAACAACAAACTTGACCGATTCCACAACGATAGACCACCAACATTGTACTTTTTGTCCAATAAAATGAGTCGACGGCGGTCGGTGTTCATATCAGAAGCACTTGGTGGGGACGAAGAACCGTCGATGCTGTCAAGTCAGGTATATGTCGGACTTTTTTTTTCAATTTCCGTTGTACCCGGTCGCATGTTATATGCTACTAGACCACGGTAGACTCATGGTGTAGTCGCGTATAACATGCGACTATACCACGATATAGTTGCATGTTACATGCGACTCATGGTGTAGTCGCGTATAGCATGCGACTATACCACGGTGTAGTCGCGTATAGCATGCGACTATACCGTGGTATAGTCGCATATAACATGCGACAGGGTACCGTTTTTTTTTTAAGCAAACCGTTTAATTTGTGTTAATTAATTTTTAATCATTAATAAAAATAACAAAATACACTTAATTATACTAGCAAATTTATGGCTTTAAAAAAATTTAGTTAGTTTACGGGAATGCCAAAAAAAAAATTAATTTTATTTTTGTTTTCAATGGAATTTTGTAGTTAAATTTTATTTAAATTAACTTTGTATTTTTCTTTCTAATAGGATCCTATTGAAGATTTTGGCGGTGATGGGGTAAATTATTACCCAAATTTTCAGACCGATCAATTGTTTCCAACGTACCAAGAATTGTCACGATGGGTGAAAGACATTGCATTAACACTCAAGTTTCAACTTGTGATTTCTTACAACCATAACAGATGGTTGTATTTGCGATGCAATCGTGGTGCAAGAGATAGAGGGAAAAATAGAGATCTTAGTGTTGTGCAACGATCGAACACAAAAACTCATCAACATTGCGGTTGCGAGTTTTTTTATCAAGGGTTATAAAGTTCCTGATGATGAAGGATGCAGATTGTCTTGGGTCCCGATGCATATGGCAAACACAACCATGAGCTAATTGTCTATGAAGAACGCAATCGACAAATGAGCAAGCTTACGATGCGAAGCAACTTGTTCGTGACCCGACTGATGCAAAAGTGAAGCCACAAAATATCTTAGCGGCTTTGCGGAATCAGTTTCCTGATGATCATCCCAATCGTAGACATATTTACAACTTTAGGGATCGGTTGAGACTTGAAGAAGCTGATGGTCGAGCTGTTGTTACATATTTCCTTGAACTTGGTATCGAGTCGCAGTATACACATTGGAGCTTGGTTGACCCGGACACCTTGGGTCAACCTCAAGTCAATCAGTCACATTAAGTCAACCTCAAGTCAGTCAATAAGCCTTAGGTCAACCCTAAAAAAAACATCAAGCCTTAGGTCAACCCTAAGAAAAACACCAGCAAAGTCTTTTGGCAATCTTTTGATTTTTACAGGATACAACCATTCAGCAAAGCTCCTGTTCGCAGCCAACCGAACGATCGCAACAAACATTCAAGTATCAAGCTCTATTGTTTAGAGACGCGTTGACATATCACCAAGCCCTTTTCCTCAGAGACGCGTGGGCATCCTATCAAAGCTCTTTTGTTTAGAGACGCGTGGACATATCATCAAGCTCTTTTGCTCAGAGAAGAGTGGGCATATTATCAAGCTCCATTGTTCAGAGACGCGTGGACATATATCAAGCTCCATTGTTCAGAGACGCGTGGACATATTATCAAGCTCTTTTGTTCAGAGACGCGTGGACATCTCATTATCAAGCTCTTTGTTCAGAGACGAGTGAACATTCCTCAAAAAAGAAGCTCCATTGTTCAAAGACGAGTGAACATTCCTAAAAAAAGAAGCTCCATTATTTAGAGATGAGTGGACATATCATCAAGCTCTTTTACTCAGAGACGCGTGGGCATCCTATCAAAGCTCTTTTGTTCAGAGACGCGTGGACATATTATCAAGCTCCATTGTTCAAAGACGAGTGAACATTCCTAAAAAAATAAGCTCCATTGTTTAGAGACGAGTGAACATCAACAACTGCAAGATGGCGTTCTCTAGCTTGTGGAAGGTCGTTAAAACAAAATGCAGCAACAAAAAACGGTTACTTCAGAGACGTGTGCTCGACGGTGCAAGATACGCGTTTCTTAACTCTCTTTATCTGTTTAACTAACGCTAGTTTGCATGTATCGGCATTACAAGAATGATTTGGGATCACAGAACGTTCTGAATCATTCGCCGTCCCTATCGCTACTTTGACTTTTGTTTTCGAAACATAAGTTTCTCCAAACTCAGTCAATGTGGGGGCTTCTGTAGACACCCATTTGTGTCTCCCCAAAACCAAACCCATTGATGAATACCTTTCGCGTCGAACCATAATCGAATGAAGTGAAAGTGTGAAAAGACTAGTGTTGCAGTTAGTTTTTTATTAAAAATCCTTCTTTCTGTTTTCGAAAACCTACCCTGTTTTATGAAAACGTCCAATCTAGTTTAGTTTGGACAATAATAAGGGTCCAATAATATTGTAGTTGGATGGGGCTTGAAAAGACCTTTCCAACGATATATTATAAGCCCAATTCTGATGAATAATGAGGAAGTTATGGCCAAAATACTAAACTGGGCCCAAACTGGATTTTACCTATAACCTAATGATCATGAGGAGGGTCTAAAGGTTTAATCCTATTTCTAAACGAATTAGGATTTATTAGAATCTTCTACAAGTTTCTAAAAGATCGTAATTATCCTTTTTTGAAAAGATAAGATCATAGAGTTTGAATTTGAATAAAACTTTCCTTTTTTAAAGTCCTAATTCTATTCGGATTTAAATATGTTCAAAGACAATCTGGTTTTATTTTTTTGCCTCATATATTTTATCCAAATTTTATATGGTTGGATAGATCTTGAAATTATCTTTCCAATTATATATTATAATATTAAATCCGAGCTATAACGAAAAAGATATGAAAGTAATACGAAACTCTATCTAAAACTGACACGCTTCCACTATTTCGGCCATATCTTTTTATCTACAAAATATTTTAATCTTATTCTAATTAGTTTGGAAAGTAGACTTTAAGATTCTTTCCAACGACATATTATATGCCTTATTTGGACTCCTGGATCAAAAGATATGATAAAAACAAAATCCACAAAAATTGTTTCTGTTGCCACGCGACAAGGCTTGTCGCGTGGCGACAGTTGGCGACAGCTTGGAGTTTTATTCCTTATCAAATTCTACCTATTTCCGGACTAATTTTCCTATAAATAGGGTCCTGGACCTCCGTTTTTATGAAAATACAATCAACTCTCATCAAGGATTCCTTGATTTTCTCTCTCTTTCTAAACCAACTCTTTTACTAAACACAATACCGCACTCACAAGATCTAGAAACACCTAGCCAAGTTCGAAGTTGCCTTTGCCCTAAACGTGAAAGGTTTATACTTTTCTGAGGGTTTGGTCCCAAATCTAGTCTAAACTTTATAACTCTTTCTTTTAATTATTTAATTTAATTCTTTAATTTATTACTTTCATTGAAGTTTATTAACACGTGTATTTTGTTATTAGAAAGAGGTACGAGGCTTCAAAGTAAGTAAATGGGCTGACTCCCTATTTAATTTCAATAGAAAGCATGTTTAAATTTGATTAATTCCTAGTATCATGTTAGGATGTTATTTAATGCTTTCTAGAATCATGTTTAGGTTGCCTCTTATTCTTTCTAATAGCATGTTAGTATCATGTTAGGTTTAAAGCTTTGATCTTTGATGCTTAGTGACATGCTAGGATTTATTATTAATCTTGTTAGTATCATGCCTAGGATCTTGCTATTATATTTAAGCTTTATTATTAACATGATTATGATTATTGTTATTATGATTATTGTTATTATTATTATTATTATTATTATTATTATTATTTTGATTGATTGATATTTATTATTATTGTTATTGCTTGATCATGCCTTTTATGCATGTTTAAAGGGAATTTGTACTTGAAATCACGCTTAATAAGATAATTAATAAGTTGGTTTAGGCTAATATGATTTTAATTCAAGTGATCGCCAATAATAGATTTATTTGTGCATTAATATTCAACGAACATAAATAAACAGGTTTAGGATTAATATAATGTTTGCATGTTAGTCAGAAAGCGCACATGAATACGAGTAGAATTAAGTAGAGGCCTATTTTATAGGGCGGGTCCTTTCTTTTGTAGATTGGATTCGTACCCTCATCCCCGAACCCTATGTGGTTCAAGACCTTTTGTAGTTGACGATCTCATGGATCGTTGAGGGGTTTAACCTTCACCTCGTGAACGGTTTACAAGTTCCTAAAACTTATTGGCGACTCTTTTGCTCTCTTTTCTTTCCCATTGGATGTAATACCCCTCATGATTGCTTTAAAGGAGTTTGATACTACTCATATCAACAAGATGCGTCTTCCTTTAGGGAGCTCATATGCTAAGAATACTCCATAATTAAGCGTGCTTGGCTGGGAGTAGTTTTGGGATGGGTGACCTCCTGGGAAGTTTTCTCGGGGTGCGCATGAGTAAGGACAAAATGCGCCGGAAGGACTTATGTTGGTCTGTGGGGATAGTTGTTGGCCCTCGATGCGCATTTCGTGACAATAGGCCCCTCCCTAATTTGTTTGGGGTCGGGGTGTTACAAATGGTATCAGAGCAACCCTGCGACCGCGTGCTGATCGTGGATAATTAATCCTATGTCAGTCGCTTAGCGGGGGAGAATTCTGGGGCCATATGGCCGTAGCCAGACTGGATGTAACACTTTGGCTACCCAGTTGCCGTTAGGCGTAATAATGGAGTCCTCAGGCTTCCAGGCGCAACAGGGGCGTTGCCGTTTTCAAGTGGGGGTGTATGTAATACCCCTCATGATTGCTTTAAAGAAGTTTGATACTACTCATATCAACAAGATGCATCTTCCTTTTAGGGAGCTCATATGCTAAGAATACTCCATAGTTAAGCGTGCTTGGCTGGGAGTAGTCTTGGGATGGGTGACCTCCTGGGAAGTTTTCCCGGAGTGCGCATGAGTGAGGACAAAATGCGCCGGAAGGACTTGTGTTGGTCTGTGGGGATAGTTGTTGACCCTTGATGCGCATTTCGTGACAATAGGCCCCTCCCTAATTTGTTTGGGGTCGGGGTGTTACATTGGACGCCACCATACTTAAGTGTATGATCACAGTGGGGTTCAAGCTTGGAGTTATGATGCTTGAAATATTCCCTACAGTTTTTTGGCGACTCCACTGGGGAGGATTTCTATTTTAATACCTAAAATTTATTTTGGCGATGATTTAGAATGAGCGGATGAGACTCGAAAAGTTCTAAGTTTTCATGTGCGTAATTTTGATTAACATTATTGTCATATGCATTAAAAAGGTCCTCATTGGATAGACCATCCGAAATGAGTCAAAAACATAGGATTTTTACACGTACGAAATTTGAGAAATATCTTTCACAACTAGAATTGAAATAATACTGCAAAATCTGGAAAATTCTAAGAACACAGATACCTGCCAAGGCATGTAGGAATTAGCGTCTAGAAAACAGGGCTTGTCGCCTGTTAAGTGCTTCTGTCGCCTGGTGTCAGTTTTGTCGCTCGGCGATAGGGGTTCTTTTGCGGCGACTGTCCCTGTAGTCTGGCGCCAAGTTCTTCCAATACCGAGCCAGAACTCTGCCTTCTTGTTTTGACCATTTCTAGCCCTGTTGGCTCGATTCTACTTCCTGATTGAGTTTTTCTCTCTTTTCTGAAACTCATATGTGTTCTACATATGGACATAACCCTTTGGGGGTTCACGCTCCATCTACCCAATCGAACGCTCCTGACAACGACGAGTACATCCGAGTTTGTGAATCCACGAAACCGTGGAAGCAAGTTTTTTAACTTGCGGGGTCCCATCCATACGCGCCAACCCTTTCAAAGGTAAGGCTTCCGCGCAATGCATCCGAACTCATAATCATGGACCCTCTTTGACTAACCCATATCCTTGAACTTTAGGGAACTAGAGCCATGGTTAGGTTGCAAACTCATTGCATCATATTGTGACTACTTGACTACTTGTGCATCTCTTACTTGTGCATAGCTTATATGTGACTAAACTAACCGTTTGGTTTAACTTGTGTTTGTAAATAAGTCTTAATAAACTAACCAATGACTAAACGAATTTGTTTAATTAATTAATTAATTAATTTGAACTAATGAATATGCCTTAAATCGAGTCAAATTCCTTTTAGTCAACACAGATTTTTATTCCCGTATACTGCACATGCGTCAACTTGTTTTGGTCATAGCCAGGGTTCTAGGAAGAACTACGAGTCGTACAACCTATGGATCTGTATCCCCGAGTGTTATCTTTAATTTGGCGTTGGTTTCGTCCCAATCAGAGTCACTAATCAAAAGTTATGACTAAAATACTACAGCCGGTCCAGTTTAATGCATATACGTGATGAGGTCTTAATTTAGCCTTTGCTTGAGTCTAGCCACATGGTCATGACACGAGTCAAACATGTCACTTAAACTCACTAGTCTTAGCACACACTTTGTAAATGTCACCATAATCACGTCTTAGATTCATGCATGAGTCGTTTTTTCGTCATTTGAGTTGAGGGTCCCACTAGTGGAAAAATTGTCATTCGTAACAAGCTATTCGTAACGGGCAAAGCTATGCCCGTTACATTAAATATATCCGTAACGGTCAAAATAGGAGTCCGTTACAAATATATAATATTCGTAACGGGCAAAATACTGCCCGTTACAAATATATAATATTCGTAACGTGCAAAATACTGCCCGTTACAAATATTATATTATTCGTAACAGGCATATTGCGTCCGTTACAAATAAATTAGTCCAACTGATCATGAGAGAAGCCCATAGCCCATTAGTTATTATATTAGGGTTTCACTCTTAGCCGTCAAAGCTTGTCCTCCTCCTCTTTATCCTCTCTCCTCATTCATTTCCACTCATCTTTCTCACTCTTTTCCTCACTCTCTCGTTCTTTCCAAAAAAAAAATAATAATAATAATACCTTCTATCATCTCAACGTCAAACCGCCGCCGTCGTCATTGTTACTCCTTCCACATATAACACCATGGTAATCTTTTCTCATTTTTCAATTTAAATTCCTCAATTTTCGTTGATTTACTCTCAAATTAGTTAAATTTTGTGGGGGATTTCGTGGGATTTGTGGGTTTGTGAGGGTGGTGTTTCTGACTTTCTGGGTTTGTGAGGGTGGTATTTGTGAGGGTTTGTGAGGGTGGTGTTTCTGACTTTCTGGGTTTGTGAGGGTGGTGTTTCTGACTTTCTGGGTTTGTGAGGGTGGTATTTGTGAGGGTTTGTGGGGGATTTCGTGGGATTTGTGGGTTTCTAGCTTCGTGGGTATGAATTTCGTCATGAAATCTAGGTGTGATTTTGTGGGATTTTGTACTGTTTTTATTAATTTTAGTTTGAATTTTTCTACTATTATTTTGTAATTGTAAATTCTTTTTGCGTTTTTTTGCTTCTTAATATTATTTTATTCTTGATTTTCTCGTCTTATTATTCTCTTTTGAGATGTAGATCGATTTGTTGTTTTTTGATTTTGTGTAGAGATTTTGTTTGCATTTTTCGGTGGAAGTTCAATTCTAGGTTTTTGTTGGAATTGATTGTGTTTTTGTAGATTGAATCTGTTTTAGTTCATGATTTGTTAGCTCTGTTAGGTTTCTGCTTTATTATACTGATTTTTGATAGTATTTGCTTTTTTTTTTTTTGCTTTTGAGATTGAAAAATTGGGGTGATTCAGTTAACTAGCTTGTGTTTTTGTGTCATTGTATTGAATTGAGCTTTTGTAAGTTTCAAGTTTGTGGGAAGTGATTTGATTGCCATTTCAGGTCCCGATTAATTGAAACCCTTGATGTTAACCAGATTCTTGTTTCTGAGGTCTAGTCTTACTCTCCTTTAATTGCATTGCTTTTCCTATTTTTTTTTTCCTTTTCTCAATTTGCTATATGATTTCTAACTTGGGCATTGATGTTAAAATTGGTTTAAGACAAAAAACTATATTGAATATATATACATGCATCACAAATTAAATTTGATTAATGAATATGTATAGTAGAAAATTGAAAAACTGTAGAAAATTGAAAAACTGCAGAAACTATTGCTCGGTTTTAGTCAGTTTGGATTATTCATTTTGTCAAATAACTTACTAAGGAAGAAGAATGGAATAGTACAATGAAATTGAAGTAAAACTGTAAAATTACAAGCTTATTGCTTTATATCTATCACTCTAAGTTCACCTATGCTAAGCAAATCAACATTCCATGTTGCACAGAAGAAGAGTTGGAAAAATTTCTTCATACTGTTCTAACCTCCTCAGTAACAATTTGTGTGATTTTTTTTTTAGTCTCTTTGATTTGAATTTTTGTAACCTTTGATGTAATGAATCTTAAATGTACTTCCTGTTAGTTTGTGTTTCCACTGACCAGGTTGTTGCTACTCGTTTATGCAGGTGAAAATCGGTGACTTTGGCTTGGTAGCATTAGTGGGTAAGAGCCAGCACACTCAATACTGGTTACACCATAGAGCTGTATGAGGATCTATAAGATCTTTCAAGTTCTTAGTCTACTATGTAATAGAAAACTTGTTTAAATTTTCACGTTGTATTACGGAGTATTATTTATGTAGTAGCTTTTGACTCATGTTAGGGAGTTATTGTAAAGTCAATTTGGACATTTGTGAAAGTTGTATTAATTAAATTTTACATTTATTATTATTGAAAATTTATAATAGTAATTAAACTTTGGCATCATAGCAGACAAGAAGGTATAACCTGCTGCATTTTTTTTAATTTGGGTTCAATTTTATTCGTAACGGGCAGTCAAACTGTCCGTTACTAATAACGGGCTATTCGTAACGGGCGGTCAAACTGTCCGTTACAAATAACGGGTTATTTGTAACGGGCGGTCAAACTGTCCGTTATAAATAACGGCTTATTCGTAACGGGCAGTCAAACTGTCCGTTACCAATAACATATCCTATCCGTAACGGCAGTATGCGTAACGCCCGCTGCCCGTTACGGATAGGCTGTTTTTTCCCATTACGGATAGCTATTTTTCCACTAGTGTCCATCCCATTCCTATTTCCTTTCATGTTTTCTTCCTACCTATTGCATGTTGAAAAGAGCTTGAGTCAAAATAATTAATATAAACTTATCCCTAATTTCCCTTTCCACAGTACTTGGTCCAGGAGAGAGGGGCGATTAATCAAGGACAACACCTTTGTTCAAGTCTTACTTTTTGATAAACCAGTCAGTCGAAAAAGGAAAGCTAAGAAGATAATGGCAAATCAGGAAGAAGTCAAGGAGCTCAAGGGACAAGTGGCTAACATGGCTGAAATGTTGAAAAAATTGACTCTTCAAGTCAATGACCCCGTGAAACAGCAACAAATGGAGCTCATGCAAGAAAGCTTAGACAAACTCTCTAATGATTATAGATTCCAGGGCATTAACTCACAAGGGGTCTCAGTGGACAAGGTACTTCTTCCGCTTAAGTTCAATGCCAATGACATCCCTAAGTTCAAGCCAACGGACAATCCTTATTTTCACTTAAGGGCCTTTGAAACTATAATGAACATTAAGAGGATTGATAGGAAGAGTTTTCATTCTTTGTTCTCACTATCTTTAGAAACCGTTTGTCAACAATGGTTCTTTTCTCTTGGAAAAGAGAAAATCTCTTCCTGGGATTCAATAACAAACGCTTTTGTAGATAGATATAAAAGAAACATTCAAGACGAAACAGACCACAGACAACTTGAGATGTTAAAACAAAAAGAAAACGAAGGGTTCACTTCTTTCTTCAACAAATGGAGGGAAACTTCTGCTGATATGGTTAAGATTCCTACCAAAAAAGAGTCTGTAAGGATGTTCATCAAGAACCTTCAAGAAAAATATGCAAAGCACTTAAAATACTAACACAACTTGAATACTTTCCAGCTGTGTACAATAAAGGCATTGACATTGAAGACGACCTTCTGAAAGATAATAGTGCGAGAGGAAAGAAGAACGACCGTCCTTCTTCTTCCTCTCCCATTAACGAAGTACATGCTACGAACACCTCTAAGCAGAGAATCCAAAGGTCAAAAAGAGTGTTCACTCCACTTGGTATGAGTTATGAAACAGCTTTCGAAAAGCTACACCACAAAGGACTAGTCATGCGCATAGGACCTATCAAAGACCCAATTCCAGAAGCCACGCCACCTAAGTGGGATCCTAGTAAACACTGCAAATATCATCAAGGAAATGGTCACGACACCGAGGAGTGTTGGAAACTCAAAGAAGCTATTCAAGACCTGATCGATGACAATAAAACTTCCGAGATTCTAGCCATCACAGAAGATCAACCATCCTTTGATCCTTCACTCTTTATCACACCTGTAGGTGAGCCCATGATCGATATAGCTTATATAACTTCTATTGATGAAGTGGCCATGATTGAGGAAGATGAAGGGGTTTTCTTAGATAACACCGGGGAAAATTTGTCAAGTCTAAAAGAAGACGTTCGAAAACTACAAGATGTCATTGCCATGCTCTTGAATGTGGTAAAAGGACTAGCAAGTCGGATAATGGTTATCGAACAAAATTCTCACCAAGGATTCAATGAAGAATTCAATGCTCCTAAGCCACAGGCAAAATGGACCATGGAAAACCTCATTGATTCAAATCACCTTCATATTCCTCTTAGCAACAGGAAGGCCAAGAATAGTAATAATAATAACGTTGGCTGGAAAGGAAAGAAGAACGACAATCCTTCTTCTTCCAAAACTACCCACTCAAACAACGTTAGCACATTTGACTTGGATGAGATCCTTGCAATGAACAAACGAGGGCAAATGAGAAAATTCACACCTATTGGTATAAGTTATGACACCGCATTTGACCGTTTACATGCAAAAGGTCTTATAACTCCCATTGGACCGTTTGGGGATCCACCTGTCGAAAGGAGGACGGCTAGCTGGAATATAATCCCAACGCATATTGCAAGTATCACCAAGGTAGGGGTCATACTACTGAGAACTGTTGGAAGCTGAAAGAGGTCATCCAATATCTGATTGACAATAACAAGCTTCCTATACCTCCAGTCAGCAAGAGGACCGAGTGATGATAAGGCACAAGACAAGAGGCGAGCTTCAACGACAAGATTACGTGAGCTCTTTTTCTATTTCTTTTTTATTCCTTTCCCCAATAAGTCTAGTAATAGGCACCTTTCATTTTCCCTTATATTTGTTTTGTAGGTTTTTACATTTTGCCCTTCTAATAAATTGAGCATTTTATTTCTTGTACATGATCATTGCATTGCCAAAAAAAAAGAAAAAAAAACGCCGAACTAAGCACGAGGTATACCAATGATTTGAGGCACCTCTTGTAGCCATATCATATCACTTTCACCTTTTACATTTCAAATATACAATCCTTTTTTGATAAAACACTTTGAGCCTCGTCTAACGATAGACATTTTGTAGACACCTAAAAATGTCTCCCCAAAACCAAACTCGATGATGAACACCTTTCACCGCCGTTATTGGTCGGGTTGAGTATTTAATATTTGGAGTGCTTAAATCCATGTTTCTATCCAATACATTTCATAAACCAATCCATTTCATAAACCAATCCATTTCCTAGCTCATTTCCCTAAACCATAACTTACTTTACACTTTCCATATCCACATTACAAAACCGAGCTGAACTGATTTTATGGCTATATAATTTTGATCCAATTATTATTTGGTTGGATAGGTATTTCAATGAGATTTCTAACCATATATCATAAGCCCAATTCCGAGCTATAACGAAAAAGATATGAGCAAAACACTAAACTCGGCCCAAAACCGACACCCTTCTACTAAAACGGTCATATCTTAAATTCTACAAATTATTTTGACCTGATTTTAATTGGATTAGAAAGTAGACTTGATAAGATTTCCAATGATATATTATATTCTTTATTTCGAGTTACAGATAAAAAGTTATGAAGATTTTAAAAACGCGTAAAAAACTGGAATTACCGCGAAACAGCTAAAATGCCGCGACGCGGCAAGATCTGACGTGGCACGGGGAAAATTCCCAAGACACAATAATTTGGAGGGGATTTTCATGTTTTTTAGTGCCCCGTGACTTGGCATAAGTACCGTGACACGGCGCCATATGCCGTGACACGGTGGACTTTGCCGCGTCACGGCGTTTTCTGCCGTGTCACGGTGGGTTGCTGACGTGTCACGGTGCTTAAAACTTCCCCGCATCACGGGGAACTGTGCCGTGACACAGGGATTACTGCCGTGTCACGGTAGGAACTCCTGTGTCACGGTGCTAGTGCTGTGACACGGGACAACTCCGTGTCTTTTCCGCGTAATCCCTTCACGCGTTTTTACTCCCGTAGGTCAAATATTTCCCGCGTCACTCTTTTTTTCCCCGCGTCACGCTAATTTCCCCCGTGACACGGTAGAATCTGCCGTGTCGCGGTAGCCTTTTTTAGGGTTTTTATCTTTTTAGGGTTCCGTGTGTTCCCTCTGCTCATTTTCCCTATAAATACCCTCCTCCTTTCTGCAGTTCGGGGCACCAAATATCATTCTCTCTCACCTTACACCTAAAATCATTCTCTCTCACCTTACACCTAAAATCATTCTCTTCTCCCTCTTTAACCTAATTTCTAGCCTTCTTATTCTTCCATAATAATTCCCCTAAGCACTCCAAGGAGTCCATATAATACCCGAAGTTCTATATTGAAACCAAGGCGTGAAAGGTATAATTAACTGAGGGTTTGGACCAAATCAACTCTACTTTTATTTAATTTAATTATTTCAATTTGATTTATTTTTATTGAAGTTACTAACAATTTATTCATGATGTAGAAATTTTAAAGAGCGCGCGTAATGTGAGTAATTAATTAATTTAATTACTTATTATTATTTTATATTGCTAATATCATGATTATTATTATTATTTGATTTGACTAACGCTATTATTGTCGAATTGCTTCCAATATTAATGTTTATTTAATCTATTATTTATGATCATTATATTGCATGTTTAAAGGGAATATGTAATTGAAAATCACGACCAATAAGATAATTTGGACAACCGGTTTAGGTTCCTTTAATCTTGTTATTAAATCAAGTGATCACGAATATTTTAGAATTGTGTGTTGCATTAATATTCAACCAATTTAGCATAATAATAGTTTGGAGCAAAATGAATATTTGTTTGTATGCCTTTGAGATCACAGGAATACATTTCAATATAAGGATCGAGTAGAGGCCAATACGGGCGAATGTGACTCCATGACTCACTTCGTACCATCATCCCCGATCCTCCTTTCGTGGTTCCGAACCATATGGAGTTAGTAATCTCATGGATTATGAATGGGGTGTAACCTTCACGGGTCAATCGTTGTTACCTATCGTTTTCCCTTAATCGTGGTTGCCTTAAATGATCCGTGAACGGTTTACAAGTTCCTTAAAAACTTGTTGGCGGCTCCCTACTTTCCTTGTCCCTAATCGTGTCCCTAATCGTTATGTCAATTCCCACTTCCTATGAGTGCCAAGCATATTCACAACATGCTTTTACGTAGGCGCTCTTCAAACGACGCCTATAATTTGGCGACTCCACTGGGGAGGATTCTTGGTTATTTATCGATTTGAGTGATCGGTATTTAATTGAGATGAGTGGATGAGACTTGAAAGATTCTTGAATTGTATTCCTGCGATTTAATTGGCATTGTCACATATGCATATGCGTCTTAGGTTACCTATTTTTCCACAATAGTATGTGTTCTACGTACGTGGCTAGCCCGGGGATTTAAGCTCTATCAACCCAAAAACGCTCATGGCAATAAGGGTTCATCCGAGTTTTTAAATCCACCCAAACCATGGAGTCGAGTTCGATTTCATCACGAACTCACGGAGCCACCCGTTGGCATACACCCTCAAGGGAGGCTGCCTTGCTAACGCGTCCAAACTCTTAAACATGGTACCCGTTGACACCCAAATAAGCTTGACTATAGTGGAACATAGATCTTGACTTTAGGTTCCGAACTTCATTGCATCATTCGTGACAATGTGCTTATGTGTGCATATTTTTATTTTATTTTTTCTTCTTTTTTTTTCCTCTTATCAAACCTTCTTTTTCTTTTTATTAGAGTCGAGTCATAGAATTTTTTATTTATTTTGAGTCAACCCGGATTTTTATTCCCGTATCATGCATAAGAGTCAACTTGTTTTGGTCATAGCCGGAGTTCTAGAAAGAGTTACGTGTTTTTCCACCTATGGATCTGTAGCCCCGAGTTTTATCTTTTATTTGGAGTTGGTTTCGCCACAATCAGAGTCACAAAACAAAAGTTATAACCGATATACTACAGTCTGTCCAGTTTTAGGTGTCTTTTTAGCGTCAACTTTCTTTCTTTTTAATTTTTTTTTTCGTGTCAAGCTAGTCTTAGCCAAGTCCTTTTATCTGTGTCAACTCGTATAACATGGTATTATAGATTTTTATTTATTTATTTATACCCATGAGTCTTAACTCTTCTAGAATTCTAGTCCTCTTCCTAGTTTCTTGTGTTTTTTTTGTGCTAACCTTAACATGTGTTCTTTGTCTTTGATTGTGGTTGATCTTATTTATGACTAACGGTTGCCAATGGACCGTTTTCACCTAATAAATAGCATAAACATTAAAATTGGAAAAAATTAATCAAGTTAGTTTGTCTTTTAGTCTTCCGTGCTATTTGGTCTTTTGGTCCTTTGTTTTTCACAACGTTGTCATGTCTAGCCATGCGTTCCTACCACGAGTCATAATAAACTCACCTAATCACACATGTTGAGTCGTTGCACACACTTTGTCTTCGAGTAATGCACTATATTATTTATGATCGTATACAAGGACCATGCATGCGTCGTTTTCCGTCATATAATAGGAATGAGTGGAGTATTTCACATTGGTTTTGAAAATTCTTTGATACACTCTTCCTTTCCAATCCGAGTATTGAGTCAATGCATTAAGTGAGCTCATTTTGTTCCATAGTACACGAGTTCAAAAATCACTATGCAAGAGTTGGAAGAATAAGGGGAACGTCATTCCTTCCTTCTTTTCTTCCAGTCAAAGCATCAACAATAACAAAATTGTTATCCCTCTTGGCAGTAACAAGTAATTCATAAGAATCCATGAAAACGAAGCATAAGACGAGTTTCCATACAAGATTTCATGTTTTTTTTTCTTCTTTCGTTCCAACCCTTTTTCCCTAATAAGTCTAGCATAGGTTCTCCTTATCCTTATGTCTATATGCCATGTTCCATCAATAAGCATTTCTTTCCTTTGCATTCGATCATGTCATTTGCAAAAAATATCAATTGTCGAACTAAACACAAGGTACATGAATGATTTGAGGCACCTTTGCAACCCTATCATTCCCTTTAAACCATTTTCAATCACATCCATTTCTTCATCAACCACTTTGAGCCTCATCTAACGATTGACCTTATTTATTCAACCCACATTCACCTAACCCTGGGATGGGAAGGTGTGCAATTTGTGTAACATCCAAAAAGCAAGTTAAAATAAAAAAAAAGCAAAAAAAAAAACAACATGTAGATAAAAAGCATTGTCTAAAGGCAAGTGCTCCAATGTCCTTGATATGAACACGTCTCGAATTGCGTCTCTCATCGAGTGCTTAGTACCGTGCCTGAGAAACATGAATGCTAAGTGAGTGATGGACCGCATGATCTGAGATTGCCTACATTGATTTAAAAAAGAAAAAAAAAGTTCAAAGCAAAAAAAAAAAAAAAAAAAATAAAAATAAAAATAAAAAATTGAAAAATAAAACTTGCGAATTCAAAGTTTTCAAATACACAATTGCACATCTCGGGGGGTTTCTCTCGGGTCTTGAGCCTTTTATCCCTTTCTTCCTTAAACCATCAGCTTAACCACATTACACCCCTTGAAAGACCTCTTTGAGGTTTACATACACTTGTGCAAAGTTCGGTTAGAGCTACGTTCGGCCTGATTCCTAATGGATACGTAGGCAACCTCACATTGAGGTGCGGCCACATTCATATTCATATATATACGTGATTGAGTCAAAGAATATCCAATGCTTATCCCTTACCATTTAGAGCTAGACTTGGGGGCTTGAACCCACATCACTTAGCTTACCTAGCCCAACAAGAGTCATCATCTTTGACTCTTCTCACATCTATTTCCATCACCACAACCTTTGCAACCAACCTTAGTATCACTTTCACACACTTCACTCACACATACATAGCCATATCATCTTTCCCTTTAAGAACCCTTTATCATGAAATCTTGTTTCAACACTGTGCATGTCATCATCTTTCAAGACAACATTCTGTAGAAGAAACATTGTTTGCTTGCCTAGCTTCCTGACCTGAGCAATGTTCAATGTTTCACACATCGCATAATGCGTTGAGCAACATTTATATGTCAATGATTTTTAATCATACAAAGCATATCGTGGTTAGGTCCTTGACCTAAGCAACGTTCATTATGCAATAATCACTTCATCTATATACGTGCTTAGCTTCCAGACCTAAGCGACGTTCGAGATCATTTCTTTACACCATATATGATGCTTAGCTCCATGACCTAAGTTAATTCATCTATCGTATCACATGATGTAATTGTCCTTAGCCTCCTGGCCTAAGAACATGTATCATGCATACATTATCTTCAAGAAAAGCAATTCCATCCATGCATGCGATTCATTTCGTCTTGCTGAACGAGAAGTTCAAAACTTCTTCCATTTTTCATATCTTTTCTTTTGGGGAAGTTAAAAAAAACAACTTTTTCAAATTTCTTTTTTGCGGGAAGTTCGAAAATAAACTTTTTTTCACGTCTTTCTTTTTCGTGAGAAAGTCGGTACCCTCCACTCATCTCATGCCGGAAATTTTTTTTCTTTTGCATTTTCGGTTGCTTGTGTCTGTGCACACGCTCACTCAATACACATATACACAAATCACAAGTCATACACATGTCATGTCATGCTTGGTCAAGTCATTGGTCAAGTCAATCATAGCTTATACGAGTCCCTTTTAGACGAGTCCCTTGGCAAATTTTATTTTGCAGGACTCATCTAAAGCCCACGTCCGGGGACAAACGGACCATTTACAGCCCACGTCCGGGGACAAGCGAACCATTAACAGCCCACGTCCAGGGACAAGCGGACCATTTACAGCCCACGCCCGGGGACAAGCGGACCATTTACAGCCCACGTCCGGGGACAAGCGGACCATTTACAGCCCACGTCCGGGGACAAGCGGATCATCTACAGCCCACGTTCGGGGACAAGCGAACCAATTACAGCCCCACGTTCGGGGACAAGCGAACCAACTACAACCCACGTTCGGGGACAATCGAACCATCATCATTTTAGTGATCATCTCCCAAGCGAAGGCGATTCACGGCGCAAGGTTCTCGTTACTCAGAGACTTGCAATTTCATCATCAGACAAGTTTTTCCTCAAGCATGGAAAATTGTCATCTCTCGACTTTCCTCAAGCATGGAAAGTATCTCAACCGGTGGGTTTCTTCAAGCATAGAAAACTGCCAACATCGTCTGTCGACGTTCCTCAAGCATGGAAAGTATCATCCGGTGGATTCCTTCAAGCATAGGAAGCTACCAAACTCATTCGTCACCGATACACCGGTGTCAGATATGCATTCTATCCATTTACTCTTTTATCTGTGGAATTAACATTCTTCAGCAGGTATCGGCGTATACAGAGTGATTTAGGATCGCAAAACGTCTTAAATCATTCTCCGTCCCAATCGACTACTTTGACTATCGTTTTCGAAACTGACGTTTCTACAAACTCAGTCAAAGTTCAGGCTTCTGTAGACGCCTAAAAATGTCTCCCCAAAACCAAACTCGATGATGAACACCTTTCACCGCCGTTATTGGTCGGGATGAGTATTTAATCTTTGGAGTTCTTAAATCCATGTTTCTATCCAATACATTTCATAAACCAATCCATTTCCTAGCTCATTTCCCTAAACCATAACTTACTTTACACTTTTCATATCCACATTACAAAACCAAGCTGAACTGATTTTATGGCTATATAATTTTGATCCAATTATTATTTGGTTGGATAGGTATTTCAATAATCTTTCCAACCATATATCATAAGCCCAATTCCGAGCTATAACGAAAAAGATATGAGCAAAACACTAAACTCGGCCCAAAACCGACAAACTTCTACTAAAACGGTCATATCTTCAATTATACAAATTATTTTGACCTGATTTTAATTTGCTTAGAAAGTAGACTTGATAAGCTTTCCAATGATATATTTTATGCTTTATTCCGAGTTACGGATCAAAAGTTATGATGATTTTAAAAACGCGTAAAAAACTGGAATTACCGCGCAGCAACTAAAATGCCGCGACGCGGCAAGATCTTACGTGGCACGGGAGAAATTCCCATGACACGGTAATTTGGAGGGGATTTTCATGTTTTTTAGTGCCCCGTGACTTGGCATAAGTACCGTGACATGGCGCCATATGCCGTGACACGGTGGACTTTGCCGCGCCACGGCGTTTTCTGCCGTGTCACGGTGGGTTGCTGACGTGTCACGGTGCTTTAAACTTCCCCGCGTCACGGGAAACTGTGCCGCGACATGGGGATTACTGCCGTGTCACGGTAGGAACTCCCGTGTCACGGTGCCAGTGCTGTGACACGGGACAACTCCGTGTCTTTTCCGCGTAATCCCTTCACGCGTTTTTACTCCCGTAGGTCAAATAGTTCCCGCGTCACTTTTTTTTTCCCCGCGTCACGCTAATTTCCCCCGTGACACGGTAGAATCTGCCGTGTCGCGGTAGCCTTTTTTAGGGTTTTTATCTTTTTAGGGTTCCGTGTGTTCCCTCTGCTCATTTTCCCTATAAATACCCCCCTCCTTTCTGCAGTTTGGGGCACCAAATATCATTCTCTCTCACCTTACACCTAAAATCATTCTCTTCTCCCTCTTTAACCTAATTTTTAGCTTTCTTATTCTTCCATAATAATTCCCCTAAGCACTCTAAGGAGTCCATATAATACCCGAAGTTCTATACTGAAACCAAGGCGTGAAAGGTATAATTAACTGAGGGTTTGGACCAAATCAACTCTACTTTTATTTAATTTAATTATTTCAATTTGATTTATTTTTATTGAAGTTACTAACAATTTATTCATGATGTAGAAATTTTAAAGAGCGCGCGTAATGTGAGTAATTAATTAATTTAATTACTTATTATTATTTTATATTGCTAATATCATGATTATTATTATTATTTGATTTGACTAACGCTATTATTGTCGAATTGCTTCCAATACTAATGTTTATTTATTCTATTATTTATGATCACCATATTGCATGTTTAAAGGGAATATGTAATTGAAAATCACGACTAATAAGATAATTTGGACAACCGGTTTAGGTTTCTTTAATCTTGTTATTAAATCAAGTGATCACGAATATTTTAGAATTGTGTGTTGCATTAATATTCAACCAATTTAGCATAATAATAGTTTGGAGCAAAATGAATATTTGTTTGTATGCCTTTGAGATCACAGGAATACATTTCAATATAAGGATCGAGTAGAGGCCAATACGGGCGAATGTGACTCCATGACTCACTTCGTACCATCATCCCCGATCCTCCTTTCGTGGTTCCGAACCATATGGAGTTAGTAATCTCATGGATTATGAATGGGGTGTAACCTTCACGGGTCAATCGTTGTTGCCTATCGTTGTCCCTTAATCGTGGTTGCCTTAAATGATCTGTGAACGGTTTACAAGTTCCTTAAAAACTTGTTGGCGGCTCCCTACTTTCCTTGTCCCTAATCGTGTCCCTAATCGTTATGTCAATTCCCACTTCCTATGAGTGCCAAGCATATTCACAACATGCTTTTACGTAGGCGCTCTTCAAACGACGCCTACACCTTTCTTTCTTCAACCCACATCTATCTAACCTTAGGATGGGATTGTGTACAACTTATGCAATTTTCAAAATACAAAAGCTTGAGCGATTCAAAAGAATAAAATAAAAAAAGCAATAATAAAAGTGTACAAAAGGGAAAGTGTTCCAATGTCTATGATATGAAAATATCTTTGATAAGAACACGTCTCAGATTGCGTCTCTTATCGAGTGCTCGGTATCTTGCCTGAGAAACATGAATGCCAAGTGAGTGATAGACTTCATGATCGAGATTGCCCAGAAAAAAAAAAATTTCAAAGTTAAAATGAAAAAGCAAAAAATTAGAGAACAAAAATATGTAACAAAAGAGAGGTCAAAAGTGAGAAACCTTAAGCATAAAAATACAAAGATTCAAAAGCAAGGTTGCACACCTTAGGGGCTTATCTAGGGTCTTGAGCCTTTATCCCCTTCTTCTTTAACCTTTAGCCTAACCACGTTACAACCCTTAAAAAGACCTTTTTGAGGTATACACACACTTGTGCGAGGTTCGGATAGAGCTACGTTTGGCCTGATTCCTAACGGATACGTAGGCAACCTCACAATAAGGTGCGGCCATAATAAAAATGCATTCATATCAAGGGATCTCCGATCGATGCTCATCCCTATCTACTTAGAGCTAGACTTGAGGGCTTGATCCCTACATTATTAGCCTACCTAGCCTAAGAGTCACCATCTCTTGACTCTTTTCAATGTATTTTCCATACACTTAGCCTTTACAGCCTAGCTTTAGTGTCTCTTTCACACACATCACAGATACATGAGCAAATAGTACTTCCCTTAGGAACCCTTTGTCATCAGATCTTAACACAACGTTGAAGCATGCATACCTTGTCAAAATCACTCATCAAATCATCATTGCGTCATAAAGTATGAAGTGCATAGCCTCCGTGCCTAAGTTACCCAAATACTTTCATAATCGAGTCAACAATTGAGATAGTTTAGGATGAATTACTCCTTGCACCTTGAGGGACAGTATCGAACGCATATATTTGCCTAAGCTCATTCAACATGCACGATCAAACACTTCTATTCTTTTTCGCGTCATTCTTTTTCAGGAGAAAGTCGGTACCCTCCACAAAAATGACGAATTTTTTTTTCTTTTTTGCATTTTCGAGTCGCACATCACACACGAGTCATGTACATTGAGTCATGTCGTGTCATATCACATCGAGTTGAGTCTAACACATGTGTCAAAACACATTAAGTCACACGAGTCATGAGTCACACGTGTCAATTCACCTTGGGTCAACCTCAAGTTAGTCAGTCACATTGAGTCAACCTCAAGTCAGTCAATAAGCCTTAGGTCAACCCTAAGAAAAACATCAAGCCTTAGGTCAACCCTAAGAAAAACACCAGCAAAGTCTTTTGGCAATATTTTGATTTTTACAGGATACAACCATTCAGCAAAGCTCCTGTTCGCAGCCAACCGAACGATCGCAACAAACATTCAAGTATCAAGCTCTATTGTTCAGAGACGCGTTGACATATCACCAAGCCCTTTTCCTCAGAGACGCGTGGGCATCCTATCAAAGCTCTTTTGTTTAGAGACGCGTGGACATATCATCAAGCTCTTTTGCTCAGAGAAGCGTGGGCATATTATCAAGCTCCATTGTTCAGAGACGCGTGGACATATTATCAAGCTCCATTGTTCAGAGACGCGTGGACATATTTGAAGGAATTGTGTCTTCGATAAGTGCAATTACTAGATATATCAAGGATCACTATTTTGGAGATAATAAGTTCATTCTATTGGGGCATCATCCTCTGTTGCTAGACTATGAGAGATGATCTTTGGGCTAGTCAAATAGCCCAAAGCCCTTTAGAATGGATCCTATATTGGTCACACACAAGGGTAATGGGTTAAGCGAGTTAGAGGCCCATTAATGGGCCTCATGAGCAATTAATTAGTCATAAGTATGATTGGGCTAAGTGTAGTTTGAGTGAGATTAGGAATTGGGCTTGGATTTGGACTTGGACTATTATTTAGAGATATGATCTATAAATAATAGTTATGCCTAGGGTTGATGATTAAGTCACAATTAACATACAGTGAATTGTGAATCTAAGCAACCAACATCCGAAAAGGCCCTCACCCTCTCTCTCTCACACGCACGCCCCTCACTCTCCCCTCTCACCCACGGCCGGCCACCCCTAGTGGCCCACGTGGTGTTGCGCGGTGGTTCTTGCCTAGTTGATCGTTCGTTCATCACCGTAGAAGGTCGATAGAAGGGTTCTTTCGCGACTAACTAGCATTAGTGGAGGTCTTAATCTGTGCCCGTGGACCAAGTAGAGGAATCACGTTTGAGGTTCTTTATCTCCCCATTGTTCTTGCTCGATCACCGTGGAATCACGCTTCAAAGGTATAATTCTTACTTCTTTATGTGTTATGCATGAGATCCTTGGTTTGGTGCTATGTGAATATGATTCATGTTATTTCCGCATTTAGTACCTATAATCTCCTACAGTGGTATCAGTTAGCCTCTTGCATTTACATATATTGAGTAATAATTCTTTGATAATCCACAATTTTAATTCAATTAGGAGGGAGAATATTTAATTATGGGTCAATTGTTATTTTAAATGTGATTTAACAATATAGAATCATTAAAGGTGTTTAATTTGCTCCATATTAGCCATAATTTGATCCGAATTTTGCCCCAAATTAATAGAAAAAAATTCGAACCCCTAAACCCTAATTTTCGAAAATTTCGAATCTTAGCCCTAATTTGTGAAATTTTGTGTTTAATTTTGATTTATTTCGATGGTAATATGTTTAAGGAATTTAATCTATTTGATTACATGTTAAAATTATGAATTTTTCATCATCAAATTATTTAATTTAAGTCTTAAATTAAATTGGGGATTAATTTCATCAAGAACCCTAATTTCAAAATTGAATATGATTTAGTTTTGGAATTAATTGGACCACATAAAGTTCAATTTATTTTTACAAAAAATCTGTTTTGTTTTAATTAATTAAAATCAATCAAAAAAAAAGAAAAGGGTGAAATTACAGCAGCAACCACCGCGGCTGGGTGGCGCTGCCACGGTGGTGCTGCTGCTGGTGGTCCAGGAGGGAGGGGCGGGGCTGGGATCAGGCAGCAAAGGGGCAGCGCAGCAGTGCACCACCCCGTTGCGTGTGCTGCTGCTGCTGTTCCTGCGTCACTGCAGGGGCAGCGCACACCGCAAGGTGTGCGGCCACCGTGGCTGGCTTCGGCTGGCCACACCACGGTGGCTGACGCGGTTTTCCAAAAAAAAAAAAATTATTTTATTTTAGATAAAATCAAATTTCAAATTTTAAAAAAAATAAAAAAAAGGATAAATTTAAATTTTAAAAAGATAATTAACAAAATTAAAGTTGTTATTTTTGTTAAGTTTGGATAATTATGGAGCAAAAGATTCTATTTGGATAATAATTGATTAAATAATGTGATTATCCCATGATTATTTATGGATAATAATAATTGATTTAAAATATGTGATTGGTTAGTAATTAGGATAGAATTTCCTAAATTAGTTAGGATAATCATGGAAAATAAATATGATTTATCTTCCATAATTCAAATAAGATTTGATTCTATCTCATACCTAAATTAAAATATATGATATTTTATGGTTGGTCATGAATAATATATGATATTATCTAATTACAGTAATTAATTAATTAAAATATGAGATATTTATAGCCATGTTTCCTTTATTATGATCATTTGATGTTATAGTTTAGGAAAGCATGATGAGTGATTTATTATATGGCACTTTATAATATATGATATTGTTTATTGCTATATATAGACTAGTATGGCCCATAGATTTTAAATACGATCTGCGCATCGTGATGTATTTTTGTAATCTAAATACGGTCTGCGTACCGTTAAGTATTTTTGTAATTTATTTTATTTTATTTAAGTAGTAGATAGAGTAGAAGAAAATTACAGGTTGCAGTTGATCCAAAAGCCAATGAAGTGAAGGCCCAATGGAGCAAGATGGATGAGATCCATGAAGGTTCAAGTGGGAGCATTTTGCTTTATTTGTTTTCTTAGGATTAAGGGGCCATACTATGTCATGTTTTATTGCATTAGTAGATTATGCATGTTTAGGTTTATTTATGTTGCTTGATGATGCGCTAGAGTTCACTATATAATCACAACATAATAAATCTAGATCCCAGTAATATGATGCAGCTTTTCCAATTAAAAACCCGACGAAAACCTTGATCGTTTGTGATGGGTCGGCCTCAACAGAGCGTCATAATATACCTTGGGGAAGTGGGGGTAGATCACGTTCTACACTTTTAATTGGTTATATTCAACAAGGTTACCTAAAGATCAGTTTAGAACCTTGAAGCTAAGGGTAATAATTAAACATGTGATGGTTAATTATTCAACCAAGAATTACAAGAGTTGTAATCAGTAAAGAGTTTACTCACCTTGAAAATGTAGTGGTTGATGGCAGGGCCTCAGTCCGGTTAATTATTGCACAAATAAAGGATCTTGGAATCATTTTATTCAATAGGGATCATTTAAAATTGAATAAAGTGCTTTAAAGTTACCAATAATTACTAATATTGTTTGTGGTACTTTAAATTCGTTAAACATAATTATTGAATTTTGCCTCGTTTTGTTTTTGTTTGTAGATGAATAACTTATATGACAACACATATTTACCAATGAAACTCAATTTAAGTCTAAATCTCAGAAACTACAGGCAATGGGAGGGCGAATTGAGAAATGTTCTCACAAGCCACAAACTTGAAGCTCGTCTATATGTACCCATTGAGAACAAGTGTGCTCTTGGTCAGGATCCTGAAATGCATGCAAAATTAGTTTTGGATGCACAAAAGGTCAAGTACCTAATACTGGAATCTATTCCAAACTGTTGGTATAATAGGTTCAGACGGTATGAGGTGACCAACTTGTATCAATGTCTTCGTGCTATCTGTAGAGGTAGCATGGGGGCATTGGGTAGTGGAGGTGTCAACGATCCAAATGTAAGAGAGATCGTTAACTCGATCCCTCAGATTTACTATTCCTAGGCTGACAGTTTAAGGTATGAGACTTACAGGATTCATGGTAAGATAATGGCAAAGAAACTCTTACCTGGTCAGTCAGTGAGGAACCATGTCAATGAATTGGTTGATATGATCAATCAAATGGATATCCTTGGGAAACCGATGGATGATGATTCTGCGCGTGACATTATCTTGTTCTCACTCCATGCTGGTTTTGACATTGTAAGACTCTCTCATAATGATGAGGGATCATCAGCAAATTTGATCAACATCTTACTTAACCATGCTGAGGAGTACCTGATAAGAAGAGATTGCCAGTGCTTCTTTTGTGGTGGATGGCAATCCCATACACCAGGGTGTCCCCATTACACACCAGTGAAAACAGAAGGTAAGGAGTTACTTGATGTTTTTGTTGTAGAGATTAATCTTACTTCATCTTCCACTTGGGTATTCGATACCGGTTGTGGTGCTCATATCGTTAATGACGTGTAGGGCTTGAAAGGAAGTAGGAAGCTAGATCCAGGAGAAGTAACACTTCGAGTAGGAAATGGAGCAAAAGTTGCTGCACTTGCTATTGGGAGTTATCATTTAAGACTTCCTTCTGGACTCATTTTAGTACTTAATAACTGTTATTTCGTACCTAGCATTACTAAAAAAATTATTTCAGTTCCAGTTTTAGATACTGAAGGTTTTTCATTTGAAATAAGAGACAAATGTTGTTTTATTTCGAAAGAAAGTATGTTATATGCTAATGCTAAGTTAATCAATGGCTTGTATGTTTTAGAATATGCAACTCATGTCTACAACATAGATCATAAAAAGCAGAAAACAGATGGTTCAAACCCAACTTACCTATGGCATTGTAGGCTTGGACATATTAACCAAAAGCGCGTCCAGAAATTACATAAGGATGGACTCCTATCTTCTTTTGATTATGAATCATTTGAAAACTGTGAGTCATGCTTGCTTGGGAAAATGACTAAGTCACCCTTTACGGGTATAGGTGAAAGAGCTAGTGACCTTTTGGGACTCATACATACAGATGTGTGTGGACCAATGAGTTCAAAAGCTAGGGGTGGGTTTAGTTACTTCATTACTTTTACTGATGATTTAAGTAGATATGGTTACATTTACTTAATGAAGAACAAGTCGGAAGCCTTTGAAAAGTTCAAAGAATTCCAAAATGAAGTACAAAACCAGCTTGGGAAAACAATTAAGGCATTATGATCTAATCGTGGTGGCGAATATTTAACCCAAGAATTTGATGAACATCTGATTAATTGTGGAATACTTTCATAATTAACTCCTCCAGGGACACCTCAATTAAATGGAGTGTCAGAAAGGAGAAATAGGACTCTACTAGATATGGTTAGGTCCATGATGAGCTTTACTGATCTTCACATATCTTTTTGGGGATATGCATTAGGAGTAGCTGCAAGAATACTAAACAGAATCCCATCCAAAGCTGTAGAAAAGACTCCATATGAGATGTGGAATGGAAGAGCTCCAAAGTTGTCTTTTCTCAAGATTTGGGGATGTGAAGCCTATGTAAAACGTTTATAAGGCGATAAACTACACCCTAAATCAGACAAGTGTTTCTTTGTGGGCTATCCCAAAGAAACAAAAGGGTATTATTTCTACAATCGCGAAGATAACAAAGTGTTTATTGCTCGCGATGGTGTCTTTCTAGAAAAGGAATTTCTATCTAGAAAGCCAAGTGGGAGTAAAGTGGTTCTCGAAGAAATTCGAGACGAGCAACAAATGGATGTGGATAACACCACGTTAGAGGCGAATGCGCATGAAACGATTAATCATGCGTCGGAGCAAGATAATTCCACTAGCGAGACTCCTATCGTCCCACTTGAATCTAATTCATGCAAAAATCTTCAAGGAGTTGGAGAGAAAATTTCTACTGTTGCTCCTACCCCACGTAGGTCTACCAGAATCAGAAACAAACAGTTTGTCGAGGTTCCGTTAACTGAGGATTCTGAAATCTTCTTATTGGAGAATGAGGAACCCACAACCTACAAGCAAGCTTTGGTGAGCCCCAACTCAGATAAATGGCTTGAGGCCATGAAATCCGAAATGGAGTCGATGTCTGAAAATAAAGTGTGGACCCTAGTAGACTTGCCTAATGGGGTAAAACCCATTGGTTGCAAATGGGTCTACAAGATTAAAACAGACAAGGATGGAAATGCCTACATCCATAAAGCAAGACTGGTTGCAAAAGGGTACAGACAGATTCATGGTATTGACTATGATGAAACTTTTTCCCCAGTAGCAATGCTTAAGTCCATTCGGATTCTTCTAGCGATTGCCGCATTTTTCGATTACGAAATTTGGCAGATGGATGTCAAAACCGCCTTCTTGAATGGGTTCTTGACGGAGGAAGTGTACATGACACAACCTGAGGGTTTTGAAGATCCAGAAAATCCTAGAAAGGTATGCAAGCTTGAGAAATCCATTTATGGATTGAAGCAGGCATCCAGGAGTTGGAATCTTCGTTTTGATGAAGCGATCAAAAGGTTTGATTTTGCCAAGAGCGAAGAGGAACCTTGTGTATACAAGAAGTCTAGTGGGAGCAGCGTAGTTTTCTTAGTCTTGTATGTGGATGACATACTTCTCATGGGAAATGACATACCAATGCTTGAGTCAGTCAAGCAATGGTTGAAGAGTTGTTTTTCCATGAAAGACTTAGGTGAAGCCGAGTACATTTTGGGAATCAAGATCCATAGAGACAGGTCTCGAAGGATGATTGGACTAAGTCAAGAGACTTATATTGATAAGGTTCTTGACAGGTTTAAGATGACAAACTCCAAGAGAGGTTTTGTCCCCATGTCCCATGGCATTACGCTCAGTAAATCTCAATGCCCGGTTATGCCAAATGAGATGAGACGTATGGCTATCATTCCTTATGCTTCTGCAATAGGATCGATTATGTATGCCATGATTTGTACAAGGCCGGATGTTGCATATGATCTAAGCATGTGCAGCAGGTTTCAAGCAAATCCAGGTGAAGCACACTAGACAGCTGCCAAGAACATCCTTAAGTACTTGAGAAGGACGAAAGGAATGTTTCTAGTATATGGCTGATGTTGAAGCAGCTAAGGAAGCTGTTTGGATAAAGAAGTTCCTAACTGAGCTGGATATCGTACCAAGTGCTCAAAAGGGAATCGAGGTATACTGTGACAATAATGGAGCCATTACTCAATCGAAGGAAGCTAGGTCACACTTCAAATCCAAACATGTTGAGAGGAAGTTTCACCTCATTCGAGAGATCGTTGACAGAGGAGATGTCAAGATGAGCAAAATTCACACGGATGAGAACATCGCTGATCTGCTTACTAAACCCCTTCCAATGCCTAAGCATGAGAAGCATACTAGTGCAACTGGATTGAAGCGAATGGTGTAATTAGAAGTTGTTATTTGTTTTGAGAAAATAAATTACATATGTAATACATTCATTTGCAGAATTATGTTTAATCAGAAATTATCATTTCTCTTATTTAATTGTGGTTTCAATATTAAATAAAATGTCCAAAATAATTATGAATTGATGGGCTCACTAGGTTAATGACCTTTTGAATGAAACCCCACAGGTGAACAAAATTCATATATTATTAAGTTCCTAGTTCGGAATCATTAAAGTGGACATAAATGATTTCTTAAACTGGACTAGCATGTTAAGATTGATTGGATACCGCAGTTTCATGGGCTATAGGAGCGTAGTGATGCTCGGTCAATCACATGGATATGCATGAATGATGCATGACCGAACTATAGACCAACTTTGAAGTTCAAGTATAGAGCTTCCGGATATATTAGTGGATTCCTTTGACATGAGTGGAACATTGGTCTCATTCAATTCAATGGATGATATAACTGTGGTACATTCAAACGTCTTCCCGTAACTGGAGATTATAAAGGGTGTTTCCTGGTTATTTCAGAAGTTGAGTGGGAGCTTTGGTTGCCACAAGATTGGATAGAGTCTTCCTATTTATTTAAGAGTGTGTCATGTTTTGGCCTCTTGAAGAGGGAGAATTCAGAAAATGCATGGCCGTGCTCAAATGTGTTACATAGTAACCATTTGTTTTGTAATTCTAACTCAGATTTCAAGAAATGTTTTGTAGATTAATATTGATTACATAAGATGCAATCATATTATCAAATCGACACAAAATGACTTAAGGAATTTGGATATTGCGCACTTGTCTCAGACAAGTGGGGGATTGAAGGAATTGTCTTCGATAAGTGCAATTACTAGATATATCAAGGATCACTATTATGGAGATAATAAGTTCATTCTATTGGGGCGTCATCCTCTGTTGCTAGACTATGAGAGATGATCTTTGGGCTAGTCAAATAGCCCAAAGCCCTTTAGAATGGATCCTATATTGGTCACACACAAGGGTAATGGGTTAAGCGAGTTAGAGGCCCATTAATGGGCCTCATGAGCAATTAATTAGTCATAAGTATGATTGGGCTAAGTGTAGTTTGAGTGAGATTAGGAATTGGGCTTGGATTTGGACTTGGACTATTATTTAGAGATATGATCTATAAATAATAGTTATGCCTAGGGTTGATGATTAAGTCACAATTAACATACAGTGAATTGTGAATCTAAGCAACCAACATCCGAAAAGGCCCTCACCCTCTCTCTCTCACACGCACGCCCCTCACTCTCCCCTCTCACCCACGGCCGGCCACCCCTAGTGGCCCACGTGGTGTTGCGCGGTGGTTCTTGCCTAGTTGATCGTTCGTTCATCTCCGTAGAAGGTCGATAGAAGGGTTCTTTCGCGACTAACTAGCATTAGTGGAGGTCTTAATCTGTGCCCGTGGACCAAGTAGAGGAATCACATTTGAGGTTCTTTATCTCCCCATTGTTCTTACTCGATCACCGTGGAATCACGCTTCAAAGGTATAATTCTTACTTCTTTATGTGTTATGCATGAGATCCTTGGTTTGGTGCTATGTGAATATGATTCATGTTATTTCCGCATATAGTACCTATAATCTCCTACAATATTATCAAGCTCTTTTGTTCAGAGACGCGTGGACATCTCATTATCAAGCTCTTTATTCAGAGACGAGTGAACATTCCTCAAAAAAGAAGCTCCATTGTTCAAAGACGAGTGAACATTCCTAAAAAAAGAAGCTCCATTGTTTAGAGACGAGTGAACATCAGCAACTGCAAGATGGCGTTCTCTAGCTTGTGGAAGGTCGTTAAAACAAAATGCAGCAACAAAAAATGGTTACTTCAGAGACGTGTGCTCGACGGTGCAAGATACGCGTTTCTTAACTCTCTTTATCTGTTTAACTAACGCTAGTTTGCAGGTATCGGCGTTACAAGAATGATTTGGGATCGCAGAACGTTTTGAATCATTCGCCGTCCCTATCGCTACTTTGACTTTTGTTTTCGAAACATAAGTTTCTCCAAACTCAGTCAAAGTGGGGGCTTCTGTAGACACCCATTTGTGTCTCCCCAAAACCAAACCCATTGATGAATACCTTTCGCGTCGAACCATAATCGAATGAAGTGAAAGTGTGAAAAGACTAGTGTTGCGTTTAGTTTTTTTATTAAAAATCCTTCTTTCTGTTTTCGAAAACCTACCTTGTTTTATGAAAACGTCCAATCTAGTTTAGTTTGGCCAATAATAAGGGTCTAATAATATTATAGTTGGATGGGGCTTGAAAAGACCTTTCCAACGATATATTATAAGCCCAATTCCGATGAATAATGAGGAAGTTATGGCCAAAATACTAAACTGGGCCCAAACCGGATTTTACCTACAACCTAATGATCATGAGGAGGGTCTAAAGTTTTAATCCTAATTCTAAACGAATTAGGATTGATTAGAATCTTCTACAAGTTTCTAAAAGATCGTAATTATCCTTTTTTGAAAAGATAAGATCATAGAGTTTGAATTTGAATAAAACTTTCCTTTTTTAAAGTCCTAATTCTATTCGGATTTAAATATGTTCAAAGACAGTCTGATTTTATTTTTTTACCTCATATTTTTTATCCAAATTCTATATGGTTGGATAGATCTTGAAATTATATTTCCAATGATATATTATAATATTAAATCCGAGCTATAACGAAAAAGATATATATGAAAGTAATACGAAACTCTATCTAAAACTGACACCCTTCCACTATTTCGGCCATATCGTTTTATCTACAAAGATTTTAATCTGATTCTAATGTGGTTGGAAAGTAGACTTCAAGAGCTTTTTAACGACATATTATATGCCTTATTTGGACTCCTGGATCAAAAAATATGATAAAAACAAAATCTGCAAAAACTGTTTTTGTCGCCAAACGACATGTTTGTCGCCACGCGACAAGGCTTGTCACCTGGCGACAGTTGGCGACAAGGTTGGTTTTGGCGACAGCGTGGAGTTTTATTCCTTATCAAAATCTACCTATTTCCGGACTATTTTTCCTAAAATAGGGTCCTGGACCTCCGTTTTTATGAATATACAATCAACTCTCATCAAGAATTCCTTGATTTTCTCTCTCTTTCTAAACCAACCCTTTTACTAAACATAATACCGCACTCACAAGATCTAGAAACACCTAGCCAAGTTCGAATTTGCCTTTGCCTAGACGTGAAAGGTTTATACTTTTCTGAGGATTTGGTCCCAAATCCAGTCTAAACTTTATAACTCTTTCTTTTAATTATTTAATTTAATTCTTTAATTTATTATTTTCATTGAAGTTTACTAATGCGTGTATTTTGTTATTAGAAAGAGGTACGAGGCTTCAAAGTAAATAAATTAGCTTACTCCCTATTTAATTTCAATGTAGAAAGCATGTTTAGATTTGATTAATTCCTAGTATCATGTTAGGATGTTATTTAATGCTTTCTATAATCATGTTTAGGTTGCCTCTTATTCTTTCTAATAGCATGTTAGTATCATGTTAGGTTTAAGCTTTGATCTTTGATGCTTAGTGACATGCTAGGATTTATTATTAATCTTGTTAGTATCATGCCTAGGATCTTGCTATTATGTTTAAGTTTTATTATTAACATGATTATGATTATTGTTATTATTATTATTATTATTATTATTATTATTGATATTATTATTATTATGTTGCTTGATTGATATTTATTATTATTGTTATTGCTTGATCACGCCTTTTATGTATGTTTAAAGGGAATTTGTACTTGAAATCACGTTTAATAAGATAATTAATAATTTGGTTTAGGCTAATATGATTTTAATTCAAGTGATCGCCAATAATAGATTTATTTGTGCATTAATATTTAACCAACATAGATAAACAAGTTCAGGATTAATATAATGTTTGCATGTTAGTGAGAAAGCGCACATGAATACGAGTAGAATAAAGTAGAGGCCTATTTTATAGGGCGGGTCCTTTCTTTTGTAGATTGGATTCGTACCCTCATCCCCGAACCCTATTTGGTTCAAGACCTTTTGTAGTTGACGATCTCATGGATCGTTAAGGGGTGTAACCTTCACCTCATGAACGGTTTACAAGTTCCTAAAACTTGTTGGCGACTCTTTTGCTCTCTTTTCTTTCCCTTTGGACGCCACCATACTTAAGTGTATGATCACAGTGGGGTTCAAGCTTGGGGTTATGATGCTTAAAATATTCCCTTCAGGTGCGCAATTAGGAAATTTGTGATGCGAGTGCGAGGAGACGGAGTGGCAGCTGCTGTTGGTGGCTACGGTTCGTGAGGTGTGTTGTGTGAAAGTTATTAGTGTGGATGGTGGCAGCGGTTCGTGAGGTGGCTGCTGGTGGTAGCGGTTCATTACTGGAATGGTGGGGTGTGTGGGAATTTTTGGTGGTCTTGGTTGGTTGTAGTGGTCAGAATAGGTGGAATGGGGGCTGTGGGGTGGAGTCAAGGCTGGGTGGTGGGTTATGTTGCAGTTTTGGCCTGGTGGTGGAGGTTGGCAGCGGTAATCGGGAAGGGGTGAGGTCGCTGCTGGTGGTGGAGATGAGAGTGAATGGTGCAGTGGTGGTGGGGATGGAGAGATAGGGTGAAGCAGTTGTGGTGTTTGGGGAAGGAGAGAGAAAATGAAAAAAATTATAAAAAAAATACTTAAGCCAATCATCTAGCGACACGTGGCACTGTTAACTTGTTTATCCGGTTGCATCCGGCTATGTCTTGTATTAACACCCCATTATTACAAAATAAACAAAAGTTTATATTATTTAAAAAAAAAGGCCCAAAGCTAGGTTGTATTATTAATGGCAATTTTTCCAATAAAAAATAAGATAAAATTTTTATTAAATATTATCCAATTTTATTAAATTAATCGTTTCAATTTTTAATTCCAATTAGCTCTCATATTTCCTTTTGTTTAAACCAATCATAAAATATTAAACACTTACATAAAACCTAAAATAATAGCTCATACATTTTATTTTTCATGTAATACTCATTACTTTATACGATATCCCTTTTGGACCTAGATAACTCTATCTTTCCAAAAGAAACATCTAAGCATAAAACCTTCTTTGCTTTCTTCATTTCAAAATACCCACGGTGTATGCCATATGTAGATTAAGGACTTCTCTTTGTTCCAAACCTGAAACCTTGTTCTTAATATGAATTTGTCTAAACAACCTGCACACTTAACTTTGTCGTCACCAAAATCAATCAAAGTCAACAAACTTTGATGTATAAAGTTAAAATAAATGAGGGCATAATGATCTTTTTATACTATCCAAAATAAGAAAGAAATGAAACAAGAATAACATTTTGAGTCTCCAAAATAGGAAATCAGGAATTATAATATGGGACGGAGGGAGTATTAGTTTAGAATTGCATGACAAAATCACGTGCAAATCAGTGTAATTAATAAATATACTTCATTAACACTTTTCTCTTTTGACTTCTTATACATAACCCATAAATTATGTATAACATTTTCCTTTTAGAAATAAGGAGATTCACAAACTTTCATATGTGGTTGGCTACACCATGTGGCCAGCCACAAATTTTTTATTTTTTATTTTTATTTTTTAAAAAACATCTATAGTAGACCACAAGTCTTCTCTCTCCTCTTTTCTTCTTCTCGAGATAGCAATTGGAATTTCTCTCTTCTCTTTTCTTCTACACCACAAATCTGCGTTTTCAATTAGGCTTAGATCAAAGATGCTCCTTATCAAATTGTTGCAATTAATGGCCGAAATCATTATTATTGGTGACTGAAACACTGATTGCCGATAGTTTGGAAGTCAAAATTGTTGTTGCTGGCTGTTTGGTTATGCAGGGGGAACAAGCAGGAGGAGTTGTAGTTTAACAATGGAGTTGAGAGGAGGAAGAAGAAGTCAAGAGTGAAGGAGTAGGGGCGGAGAATCAATGGACTACTCGTACTCCCTCGTCAATGTCGTCATTTCAATTCCTAGCTACTCCGTCCCTTATTCATATTCCTGCTTTTCTATTTGGGTATTTCAAAATTACATTTCTACTTTTCTTTTTTAGTAAGTAAATTTTTACCAAAAATCCTAAATTATCCATATTTTTCTGTTTTGTAATTAATGTTTTCTCTATTTTCGCACTCTAATTTTCTCATCTTCACTCTTATTAATGTCTTTAAAAAATTCAGAATGTATGTGCATTACTTTAGATGAATATGATCGGTCCTTTTATTTCTCACCAAAATATGTTATTGGTCCTTTTTCTTTTCAAAGGATTGATGACATGGGCATCATTAAATATTATTCAATCTTTGTTTTATTCAAATATATCAATTAATATCTTGTAATTCCCATTGTACTTTATTGTTATTTGTTTTATTCCAAGTTCCTTAATTCCCGTGTAATTTTAGAAATAGGAATGTAAAAAAGGGACGGAGGGAGTACTTTTTTTCCTTAACACAATTTCCTAGCTAGTTGACAACAATCAAGGACATATATATGGACAATATGGTAGGACTATATTGTTTTGTTTTATCTTTTTCAACTTATTTTTGTGGTCATTTTTTACATTTAATTTCATAGATTTTGGAAGTGCGTGAGGGGAGATGGTTGATTGTTGTGGTGGTTGGAATTGGTGATTTGGTGCCACTTTAGTGGTGGAATTGGTGGTTAGGTTAGGGGATACTAGGTCGGGGAGGTTACTAGATTAGGGGTTATTTGGTCAAGGGTTACTAAAGTTGGAGGAGTTACTTGGTGGGGGGGGGGGGGATACTAGGTAGGTGAGAGGGATTACTTGGTTAGGGGTTACAAGGTTGGAGGGGTTACCAGGTCGGAGGGGTTACTTGGTCAGGAGTTACTAGGTAGGTCGGAGGGGTTACTTGGTCAGGGGTTACTAGGTCGGTCAAGAGTTACTAGGTCATCAATAGAGGCTACTTGATTTTAGGGGGTTACTTGTATGTTGTGGCCAGCCACACACAAAACCTGCTGAAGGAGATTAGACTCGTGCAACTGCAAATGAAATAATTCTGTTATCATGCATAAAAATTAATTTTATCATTTGTGTAGAACTAAGTGGCAATTTTTTTTATTCAAATATGTATATTGTAAATTAAAATAATAATAGTTTTTAAAAAAAATTAAAATAATAAGGAATTTTTCATATGGTACCACTAAACTTTTGGCTTTTCTATATGATACCTAGACCTGGCAATTCTGACCCAAACCCGATGACCCGACCCCAATGACCCGACCCATGACCCGAAATCGACCCGAAAATAGTGACCCGAAATTGACCCAAAACCTGAATCAACCCGACCCGACCCATACCCGACCCGAAGTGGAATTGACCCGACCTTAACCTGAAACCAGAAATGACCCGACCCAAAACGACCCAACCCGAGATGACCCGACCCGAAGTTGACCTGAGACCCGAAATGACCTGACTCGAAATGATCCAAGACCCGAAATTGACCCGATACCCAAAGTGACCTGACCTTTAACTTGAATTAATTGACGCAAATAGACTCGAAACCCAAAGTGACCCGAACAAAAATTATCTTATACCTTAAATTACCAGAATCTATTTAAGCTAAAGACTTGACCTAAGCAAACCGAAATAGAAAAAACCGCAATCAAACTGACTTAATTTTTTTTATTAATTTGTAATGTGTAACAGTGTAAGTAATTTACATATTTTGAGCATTACTTTTCTCGATTTTTTCGGCCTTTTATCTCTGTAAGTTATTAAAAAAATCATAAAAAGATTGAAATTTAACGACTATTCTACAGAGTTTGTCCATAAGATTAAAAAAATTAACTAAAGCTCGAAATAAAAGTCACAATTCTCACAAGTCTAGAAAAAAAAATAGTACAATAATAATGCGTACATAACATAATGTTCAATACCAAATGAAATTACAAAATAATCTAAAGTCAAACAATTACTATATTCCATGAAAAAAGTAGCCTTAATAAATATAGTGAGTTTCTCGTCAAAAATATATAAATGTATACTACCTCCGTTTTATATTATTTTCAACGATTAGACATTTTTCCTCTATACTATATGTCAAATGGTTGCAAATAATATGAAACAGAGGTAGTATATAGAATTGAATTTAACCCAATGCATCGACCCGAATATGACCCGACCCGAAGTTGACCCGAAAATTGGACCCAAAGATTGACCCGACGCGAACTGACTCGACCCGAAAATTGACCCGACCCGAACCGACCTGACCCAAACTTGACCCGACCCAAACTCGACTCGAAATGTTGACCCGAAACCCGACCCGACCCGATTATCAGTTGACCCGAAAATCAACCCGAAACCCGAATGACTCGACCCGACCCGATCACGACCCGACAACTTTTTGACCCGAACTTGACCCGACCCATACCCGACCCGAATGACCCATTTGCCAGGTCTAATTGATACCCAAATATATATTTTCTTCCACCTGATACCATCCAAGATTATAATTAAATAATACAGTGACACTCCGTTAATTAAATCGTTAAAAACGTTAAAGATTGGCAAACTCGAGAACTTGAATAAATAAAATTTTAAAAAAAAATAATGCATGCTCTTCAATTCTTCTCTGTGTATCTGAACCAAAATAAAATTAAAAAACATGCTACGTATTTTCTTCCGCCGGAATTCCAATGGCGTCGCCGGTACTTGACCCCCGTCCTCAACGAAAACTTACCGCCGACGATTTTACCCCCGCTGTCTTCTGCTCCTGCTATTAATTATTCTGGTCATCTCCCTCACTCTAATTCTACGTCCCAACTTTCGCAACCTCATCAGTCGCCCCAGGTGGACGGAGATGGTGACAAATGACTCGAAAATGACAAATTATAATAACGCAGAATTTTACTTAGCCAAATCGATCTTGACTCGAGTGCACTGCAGCATAATCAAGCTGTTATGAGTTGTATAAGAATAAGATCCACAAAATTCCATTTGTTATTAAAAAAACAAGAGATAATCTTAATCCCGTGAACTTCAATTGACACCTACAACGCAAAAAGTACTCCCTATAAGAAATTTGTGAAGAATCCAAACCACAATTCCTCCCCATGTTTAATTACATGAATTTTTGTTCTTTTTGGCCTTTCAAGTATCAATTGAGGGGGTTAACTTGAGTGTTTTTATTTTTATTATTTTTATTTTTATTTTTATTTTTTTTATTTGGAGCCATTCTCCTTTTTTTCCCAAATTTACTGTAATTTTTAAGTTCCCAAGGTCTACCTATCTTTAACGTTTAACGGGGTATTACTGTATTAAGGGCCTATTCACATTTACTGAACTGAACTGAGCTGAGCTGAGCTGAATTGAGCTGAACTGAACTTATTGGAGCTGAACTGAGCTGAGGAGCTGAACTGAATTGAATGATTGGAGCTGAACTGAACTGAAATTAAGCTGAAGTAAACATGCATTAAATAGCTATAATCTTGGGCGGTACCACGTGGAAGAAAAAATATACTCCGTATTTGAGTACCATATGGAAAAGCCAAAAGTTTAGTAGTACCATGTAGAAAATCTCAAATAATAATAATGATAATTAATGACATCATCAATAGAAATGGAGGAAATCTTTTTAATGTGAGAATGACACGTAGGATAATTTAAGGGATATAATGTTAGCAATATTTTATTTTAGTAATAGTTAATACTTAATACTTAGATTAGAAGAATAAAAATCTAAAATCAGAAAAAACAAGCTTTGAATAATACTCGAATATTGGCTAGATACATAGTCCATTATCCTCTCTCAATATCCACCCTCCTTTTTATATGTAGCATTGTAGCAACAATCCTAGAATCTTGGGTCTTACATCTTCTAACCCTTCATACCAATATTTTCAATCATTAAAAAAAAAAAGTATTCAAAATACCATGTAAAAAACGTGAAACGGGCCGAATAAAACACGACCACACACAAAACACCAACCCAGAATTCGACTCTAACAGTCCAATAAGGCAATAATCTTCGCACAAAATTTGACTCATTTCAAAACTCCCTAATTTTCTATCTCAAAAATCCAATCAAAACCTATATATATAAATAAATTAGATTCCTTTCAATATGAGTCAAATTCCCAAATCCCAAAATCCCACAAATCTCTCTCCTCAAACCCCACTTCTAATGGCGTCCTCTTCAGCCGCCATTGATGAACAATCATCACCCAATTCAAGCTATTGGACATGGAAAAAACACGACTTTTTCCCAGAAAATTCCTTCAATTCTTTCTCAGATTACAAATCTGCACTTTCCCAGATTTTCCCACGTCTCAAAGACAGATTACTGAGCCGTTCTTCTGATTCTTTCGAACTCGTTGAGTTGAAGAAAGAGAGTGTAAATCCCATGAACAAATGTTTAACATGGTGGGATCTTATATGGATGAGTTTCGGGTCAGTTGTCGGGTCGGGTATTTTCAGTATTACGGGTCAAGAAGCCCATAATCATGCAGGCCCAGCAATTTTACTGTCGTATGCAATTTCTGGGTTTTCTGCATTATTATCTGTGTTTTGTTACACTGAATTTACTGTTGAAGTTCCTGTTGCTGGTGGTTCTTTCTCTTTTCTTAGAATTGAATTGGGTGATTTTATTGCTTTTATTGCTGCTAGTAATATCTTGCTTGAAGCTGTTGTTGGTGCTGCAGGATTAGGCAGATCATGGTCTTCTTATTTTGCTAGTATGATTAAGAATGATTCTGATTTTTTGCGAATTCGAGTTGATTCTTTTGTTGAAGGGTTTAATCTGCTTGACCCAATTGCTGTAATTGTGCTGTTGGTTGCTAATGGTATTGCTATGTCCGGGACTAGGCGGACGTCGTTGTTGAATTGGTTAGCTTCTGTGTTGAGTGCATTAGTGATTGTTTTCATAATTGTGGTTGGGTTTGTTCATTCGAAAACTGAGAATTTAACGCCATTTTTTCCATTTGGGGCGAAAGGGGTGTTTCAGGCTGCTGCTGTTGTGTACTGGTCTTATACAGGGTTTGATATGGTTGCTACCATGGCTGAAGAAACTAAGAAACCCTCGAGGGATATCCCAATTGGGCTGGTTGGATCGATGTCGATTATTACTGTCATATATTGTTTGATGTCATTGACATTGACTATGATGCAGAAGTATACTGAGATTGATGTGAATGCACCTTATACTATTGTTTTTGAGAAGATTGGTATGAATTGGGCTAAGTATTTGGTGTCTATTATTGCTCTTAAAGGAATGACTACGAGTTTGCTCGTGGGTTCTCTTGGGCAAGCTCGTTATACGACACAAATTGCTAGGGCTCATATGATTCCTCCGTGGTTTGCTAAAATTCATCCGAAAACTAGAACTCCTATCAATGCTACTTTGCTTGTGACAATTCTCAGTGCTGTGATTGCCTTCTTTTCGAGTTTGGATGTTTTATCTAGTGTCTTCTCATTCAGTACACTTTTCATATTTATGCTCATGGCTGTGGCTTTGTTAGTCAGACGCTACTATGTTGCAGATGTTACACCAAAGCAAGGGCTATACAAATTCCTTGCGTGCTTGTTTTTTATAATGATCTCTTCAGTTGTCTTAACAATACTGTGGAACGTAAAGCACAGCTGGATTGGTTACTCTGTGTGTGGTGTTGTTTGGTTTGTTGCGACTTTGGCATTGCAGTTACTGCCAAAACAGCAAACTCCTAAAGTTTGGGAGGTTCCACTAGTCCCATGGTTGCCCTCATTGTCGATTGGGTTTAACATATTTCTTATAGGATCATTGGGTTACGAGGCATTTCTAAGGTTCTTCATCTGTACTGCGGTAATCAATCAATCAATCAATCAATCAAAGCCTTAATCCCAAAAGTGGGGTCGGCTAACATGAACCAAATTTGATTATTCCGTGTAGTCATCAACATAAATCTTTCTCCTCCATCCCTTACGATCCAAAACTTCATCCTCACGTAAATCCATGCACTTCATATCCTTCCTCACTCCTTCCAACCAAGTCATCTTTGGTCTCCCTCTTCCTCGTTTAATCCCTCCATGGTCCCACTCTTCCACTCTTCGCACCGGTGCACCCTCGGGTCTCCGTCTTACATGTCCAAACCAACGCAGACGATTTTCCCTTAATTTATCTACAATGCCCGCCACACCTACTTTCTTGCGAATAACCTCATTTCTGATTCTATCTCTTAAAGTGTTTCCACACATCCACCTTAACATGCGCATTTCCGTAACCTCCATCTTTTTAATATGCTCTTTCTTAGAAGCCCAACATTCTGTACCATAGAGCAACACTGGTCTTATGGCAGTCCTGTAGAATTTTCCCTTCAACTTTAAGGGAATGCTGCGGTCGCATAGCACTCCCGTGGCCGCTCTCCATTTAAGCCACCCTGACTTAATCCTGTGGGTCACGTCTTGATCAATGTCACCATTCTTCTGGATGATCGACCCTAGGTACTTAAAACATTCACTCATGGTCAAATCCTTTCCATCCAAACTCACCACTTCATTGCTTGTCCCCCTCTGAGTGCCAAAACGACATACCAAATATTCAGTCTTACTCCGACTTAGCTTAAACCCTCTAGATTCCAACCTTTGCCTCCATTGCTCCAACTTGACATTAACCCCATCCTTAGTCTCATCCACCAAAACGATATCATCTGCGAACAGCATACACCATGGAACCTCATCTTGAATTGGTCTAGTTAATTCGTCTAGAACCGTTGCAAAAAGAAAAGGGCTTAATGCAGACCCTTGATGCAATCCGATTGTAATAGGGAAATCTTTTGTCAACCCTCCGCATGTCCTCACATTTGTTGACACATCCCGATACATATCCTTAACTAGGTCTACATACCTTCGTGGGATACCTTTCTTCAACATTGCCCACCAAAGTATCTCTCTTGGCACCTTGTCATATGCCTTCTCTAAATCAATAAAGACCATATGAAGATCTTTCTTCTTTACCCTATAAAACTCCATCATTTGTCTTATCAAATGGATTGCCTCCATAGTAGATCTCCCAGGCATAAAACCAAATTGGTTATCTGAAATGCTTGTGCATGCCCTCAACCTTTGTTCAATCACCCTTTCCCACAACTTCATAGTATGGCTCATAAGCTTAATTCCTCGATAGTTAGAACAATCTTGAGCGTCTCCTTTGTTTTTATAAACCGGGACCAAGGTGCTCTTCCTCCAATCTTGTGGGATCCTTGTAGCCGTCCATATCTTGTTGAAAAGGTTTGTTAACCAATCAATACCAATCTTACCCAAACACCTCCACACCTCTATCGGTACCCCATCAGGGCCAACCGCCTTCTTAGGTTTCATCTTCCTCAGTGCAATCTCCACCTCTACTCTCCTAATCCTTCGCACATACTCCATGTTGATTTCTTCATCACTCATAGAGGTATCTCCTATCACAACTCCATTACTTCCATTAAATAATTCATCGAAGTACCCCTTCCACCTGTCCTTGATGCCCTCCTCTTGCACTAGGACCATTTGGTTCTTATCTTTGACACACTTCACCATGCCAATATCCTTCCTTGCCTCTTGTCTTCTCTTTGCCATCTTATAAATGATCCTTTCTCCCTCCTTGGAATCAAGCTTTTCATAAACCTCCTGATATGCCTTTTCTTTTGCTTGGCGAACAGCTGCCTTTGCCTTACTCTTAGCCTCCTTATACGCTGCAAAGGTTTCATCACTCCTACATTTTCCTAAGGCTTGATAGCATTCCCTTTTTTGCTTAATTACTGCTTTCACCTCTTCATTCCACCACGAAGTATCTCTCTGTACCGAAGTTCTTCCCCTTACTTCCCCTAAGACCTCTTTGGCCACTCTTAGGAAACAGTTCTTCATTCGTAACCAGGTCATGTCCGGATCCACCTCTCCATCCCAATCCGCTTCTTCAATTACCTTTTCTGTAAAAACCTTAGCTTTTGCATCCCTTAGGGTCCACCATCTTATCCTTGGTTCTTCTTGTCTAACTTTTTTCTTCGCCTTCTCTTTCAGACGAATAGTCATTACCAATAGCCGGTGTTGGGTGACCACACTCTCCCCTGGGATAACCTTACAGTTTATGCAACTTTGTCTATCTATGCTCCTTGTGAGCAGGAAGTCTATTTGAGTTGCATTTGCTCCATTCCGAAAAGTTATCAAGTGTGAATCCCTCTTCTTAAACCAAGTATTAGCCAAAATTAAATCATATGATTGGGCAAAATCCATAATAGCTTCACCACCGGCGTCCCTCTGCCCATACCCAAAGCCTCCATGGACACTCTCATAGCCATCTCGGCTCGCCCCAACGTGCCCATTTAGATCCCCTCCAATATATAACTTCTCTGAGTGGTGGACACCCTGCACCACCTCGTCTAGGTCCTCCCAAAATTGTCGTTTCTCTTCTGCATCTAAACCCACTTGGGGAGCATAAGCACTGATAACATTCACAATCTCCTTGCCACATAGCAACTTCAGCCTTATCAACCTATCGTTCTTCCGATAGACCTCGATCACCTCTTTTGCCAACCTCTCATCGAGAACCACACCAACTCCGTTCCTAGCTCCACCATTCCTTGTTCTGTGGCTCGTTTCTTGCCCAACATACCATACCTTATACCCCAAAACCAAGCCTCGAGCTCCTTCTCCTGTCCATCTTGTCTCTTGGAGGCACATGATGTTCACGCGTCGTCTTTTCATTACTTCTACCAATTCTGCTGATTTTCCCGTAAGAGACCCCACATTCCAAGAACCAATCCGCAAACTAAATTCTTTTCTCCCACGCTCCCTCCTGATCCCAACTCCAAGTCCTTGATTATTTGACACCACAATTGGGCAATATGGCGCGTCGCTTCTGGGCGACGACCTAGCAACCCTTACATACTTATCACTGCACCCGGGTCTGGGAAGTGCAGCGCGTCGCTCAGTAGGGAACGCCCCAATGGCACGCCCTTGCTCATTTGACACCACACTCGGGCAATGTGGCGCGTCGCTTCTGGGCGACGACCTAGCAACCCTTGCATACTTATCACTACACCCGGGTCTAGGAAGTGCAGCGCGTCGCTGAGTAGGGAACGCCCCCACGAAAATATCTGTTTGGCTCATGTCATGGGATGTGACGAAGTTTTATACTGGCTGTCACTGGCCTACCGTAACCCTCCTCCTTTATCCAGGCTTGGGACTGGCAGCGGGAAACCCACTGGCGGAGTTTGTACTGCGGTAATGCTGCTATATTATCTCTTTGTTGGTGTGCATGCTACCTATGATGTTGCTCATCATGAAGTGACTGAGAGGAAAGTCGAGGAAGGAAAAGAGGGTAACATTCAAGGGAAGCTATAATGCAAACCATTTAAACTCACTAGAATTTGAAAATTAATGGAGGTAATTAGCTGTACAGTGCACTTTATGAATGATCCATCTAGAGCAATGGTAGCTGGAATGTCTAGTTTCTATTTAAACAGCTATTCTATTGGATTTGCTACAAATTTTATTTATAAAAAGATTGTATATAGTATTATAGTACATGGAATAACTTAATTCAATTACCTTATTGCTTCTTGCTTGATGGTGGCGTCATCATCTTTAATGCCAACTTCCATTAATGATTATGCTTAGATGCTCAAATGGTCTTTTGGTTTGAACAACCTTCCATAGTTCATCGATATAATTATCATTTACGATTTTTTTAATTATGAATGACCGCTACTTTTGAATGAACAAAAGCTTGTGATTTGGAACTTGAAGCTCAAGATATATTATGCAATTGACAGTCTTTTGCATCCTCTGTAGGCATTGCTTTGGAAACTGTCGAACAAATTATTATTAAAACCATGAATTTCACACAGGTTGAGCATAATTTTAAGTTCACAAAATACTGTGGTATCAAGATGACAAATTCTGTGGGAGCAGGACCGCCATCTTCCATGATATGTAAAAATGCTAATACAATGATATCTAAGTCATAGTCTTAAAATGGCCTTTGGTTAGTCATGGTAACAATATTTTGTCGACATAAGCAAATATAAAGTAACTTGGAACTTGAAGCTGAAGATAATGTTGTTGACAAATGACAATTTTCGCATCTCAAACATATGATCATAAACACACGAATTTTACAGAGGTTGAGCATAATTTTAAGTTTCGCTTTACTGTGATATCAAGATGACAAAATCTGCAGGAGCAGGACCGCATCTTCCACGAAATGTAAAATTCTTGAGATAACAATACGATGATATCTAAGTCATAGTCTTGAAGTTAACAAAACAATGCAGATGAATCTAATTCTAAGGCTTACTATAATAACTACAACAAAATCTAGAATATGGTAAGAAACCATTGTGCCTCACAAATGTAGTAACACACTAACACCAACAAAGATTAAGGGAGCCTTCACAAACAAGCATCAGACTTATTTCTGGCCCTTCCTTTTCCACAAGTCCCCTAGCATCTTTATCCCAGAACCCTTTTTCTTACCGCCCCCAAAACTGTCATCTGAATCATCACCTGCCCCTGGTGATCCAAGGTAACCCCCAAATCCAGTGATGGGTGGTGGCTCAAAAATACTGTTGAAGTGATTATCCATGGAGGCACACCTCTCAGAAATACGTCCTTTCGTCCCTGTCCCTGCCCCACCAGCAAGCACGGAAGCAGCTGCATCTGCCGCCTTTCTCCATTGTTCTGTTTGCACCTGCATCTTCTTCATCTCCATCTCCAACAATTCCTTTGCTGCTTCAGCTTCAACTAGCTTCTCCTTTAGCTGAGATTCTTTTCCCCTACTCAATTCTATATCTTCCCCTAGTTGGTTCAATTTTGATGCCATCTCTTCTTCTCTTTTTCGAGCCATATCTATCTCTGATTTTGCTTCATCTAGTTGCATCTTTAGTGCCTGGTTTTCTTCAAGTACCACTTGTTTTTCTTTCTCTTTCTCTTCCATCTCGGCTCTGATTTTATCTATCTCCTCATTCTTTGAGGCTGCTTCATCACATAATGAAGGCTTTTCTGGTTCTGATATTGAAGAATCTTCTGACTTGGTCTCTTTCACATCCTCCTCAACAGAACAGTGACTCACCTCGGTCTTGGGCTCGACCAACATTTTCTCCACCGGGACCTCAAATACATCTGTTTCTAGATCAACGACTTCAGGAACTTCATCTCCGGGCTTGTCCCTTGACTCCCTTGAGTTATTCTTTGGGATTGCTGCAACAGCAGTAGGCTTTGCTCGCCCAACAACTTTTCTAGTTGTGACCTGCTTCTTGATGCTACCCTTCTTATGTAGTTCTTCTTGGGCCTGTTTCCTTGCAGCTTCAGCAGAAGATAACTGGTGTTTCAGACTCTTAAGCTCATGCTGAGCTTGTACAAGCTGAGTTTCTAGATCAGTAATACGGGTACCAAGTTTCTTTTGGTAAACTGGCTCTGACTGAGTGCCCCTTGGGGACCGATAGTCCCCAATCCTCGGGCTTCTTTCTGTGATTGGACGATGATGAAGAGGATCAGAATCAGAGCTGGAGGTTCTAAGATGTCGTGGATTTTTAATTGTTGGAGGTGGCCTTTGAGGCCCTTCTGTACCTCTGTTCAAGAAAACACAATCCCCAAACATTAATTAATGCTCCTACATCTATATTGCTGTTTTGCCGGGTTTATAAGTACATACGAACTAGATTAGATCAACTTAAAATACTTGACATGAAGAATCAGATATCTTACTTCACTCTTGGCATGTCGTCAACGTAGCAAGGTTAAACTAGAAGAGCAAAGCTGTCCAGAATCGATAATCTGCTGTACTATCAACAATGGCAAAAATTGTAAAACATCGTTGGAAGGACCAAGAAATCTGTAACTCTAAACACACAGCATATGCAAACAGAATAAATAACATGAACGAGGAAAAAGAGGTGATTGAAATGCATGATATCAATACAGTCAATATTCACCTCATATCAAACAATGTAAGGAAACAAACAGCGTGAACACGAAATTGCATGCGAATTACCCCATGAAAACCTTCGCCCCCTCTATTTTTTTGGTCCGAGATCCGCCACTAATGCCAATTACCCCCTGAGAACTTACAGTATGTTCCTTGGACACTTGAGACATATTTAAGTTCCTTAAGGGCACTCAAAGTTTATCATGCTCAGAATTAAATACAATAATAAGTGCCTTTTCTTTACATAATGGAATGTCACTTTTTTAAAAAGTGCAATGCCAACAAGACCCATATTAAAAATATTTTTAAAATTTAAATAAAATTAACAGTTTTGCTCCTAAAAAGATGTCCTTCAACCCCAAGTACCCAACCAACAAAATACCTGAAAAAGCTCTTTTCACTTTCTCAGGAAACATTAGCCTTTATTTTCTTACACATTTTAAAGTAGTAGATTCAGAGTATACAGAAATTAATAAACAAAACTTATGATATGCATAGTTATCATCTTTCAAGAGAACAGAATATGCATAGAGTATAAACTTCTGTTAATAAAAAAACAATCAGTCACATAGTAGTATAAGTATTATATAATACATAAGATGTTCAAACCAAGATTAGCATGCATTCTACTATAGTAATGAATTTAAGGCATGATAGCCAAAATGCCTTCAATTACAACTCTTTCTTAATTCGAGGCAACAATGAAGGGTCTACGATATGCCTTAGTGAAGCTTTTTTAATTCGAAGGATTAACAATTTAACATTATACTTTCTCCATCCCAAAAGTAATAATTAAAACCCCTACATAATTAAGTGCAGGGCTCCAAGTTTTTTGAAAATCTTTTACAATAGTTGGACTATTCTCATATTTTCTTTGATCTTAACTAAAGATATTATACATAATTCAATTAATCAATCAATCAAAGCCTTAATCCCATAGGTGGGGTCGGCTACATAAACCAAAAGAGATTTTCAATATGGAAAATATACTGTAATGCTTGAATTTGTATTGATTCACTAGAGCCGTGTTGGGAGAAATGATGAGCAACATATTCAACTAGATTACTGATTACATATAAAGTCTAATCATGAATAATCATGATATGACCACACCATAATCAACAATTATATTACTATCATTTGTAACGCAAATTAATTAAAGTTAATCTTGTACCCCTTCAATCTTTTTAACCTTCTCTTTAAGGAAAAAAAAAATTAATAAAAAAAAATAATAATAAAAATCAAGTTTATTTTTATTGGGAAAAAAATTAAATGAACCCCAACCAAATTAGTATTCAAAAAAATCAAATTGAAATGTAATATTGTTTAGAAAGTTCAAGCCAATGTTATGTTTTTTTTTTTTTTATTTTTTTTTTTTTTTTTTTTTTTTTTTGAAACCAGCCAATGTTATGTTGATGCAATTAGAAATGTTGGTATACCTCCTTCCTTTTTCATTTTAATTTTTTTAATTTAAATTCCCATTACTAGTTTACTACTCTATAATTCCTTCAATTTGGTCATTTAAATTTACGGGAAAGCACATTTTTGGAAATAAATTATGTGAACATGCACATGTACATTCATGGGAATACTAGAGATTCACAGAACAGAATGCAGGAAAAATGGTCAACCTACCAGCAATTTAGTCAACAAAATTAATAAAATATCCCATAAACCAAAATTTGGTAAAAGCCAATTTTTATGTATTATTAAAATCTTAGAAAATGCTACATAAAGCAAAATTTGTGCAACTGAAAAATAAAAAACAAACCAATAAAATAAAATGCAAACACAAACACTAAAAATTTCATTCTCCCAGATCTTTAATTCATTCTCCCTCTACAACACATTAAAAGTGTAATTTGAACTAGTAACGTGACAACTCAATCCGAACAAAGTGAATAATATAATACATTAAACAAGAAAATAAAAGGGAAAATTAAACAAACCTGGGAAATGAAGAAAGTTAAATTCTGATGAGTGAATAATGAGAGTGAGTGTAAATTGACATGATAAACAAAAATGAGGTAACAGAAAAAAAAGGAAAGAAATGGAGAATGAAGAAGGTAAGGTTGAAAGTGACAGAAGAGAGAGAAGGAGAAGGGGGGGAGTGTTTGAATTAAAGGAGTGGAAATGGAGAGGAGACAAATGAGGTAAATTTAATTTTAAAATTTATTGGGAAATCAACTCAACATTTACTACTGTGCATAGTATCTCACTCGTCGCTACTATTCTTGTCTTTTTGTCCGTTTTCAAACTTGAGAGTTGGGAGCACCTCTTTGAATTCTACTCTTTTGATAATTACAGTTTTAAGTTTTATTTCTACTGTTATGGATTAATGTTGATTACGGAGTAATTGCAATTAATTGTTTACTTCTATTTCTTTTACGGAGTATTTTCTTTTAAAAACAGTACTGTACTAGTTTAAGGGTCGGTTAACTTCAACTTAATATCAGTTCAGTTCAACTCATTTCTTTTTCTTGACGAGGAAAAAAAAAAAACACTCAGTTCAACTCATTTCACTAGTTTAAGGGTCTGTTAATTTCCTTCTCTCACAAAACACTCATTTCAACTCAGTTCAGTTCAGTTCAGTTCAGCTCCAATCAGTTCTATTCAATTCAATTTAGCTCCAATTAGTTCAATTCAGCTCGATTCAATAAATGTGAACAGACCCTTAAGTCTCGTGCAATACACATTTGTTATTGTATTGAATATTTATAAAGAGTTATTGTATTTAATTTTATATAAAAAAAATTATGCACGTTTGTTATTATTGAATTTTATGCTGATAATACCAATTCAAAATAGTTATGACTTCAATTTTATACCTAGCTATACCAATGTCAAGATTAGTGACACTTAGACTTGATTTATAAAAAAAAAAATAAAAAAAAAAAGGGTCTATGAGGTTTTATTTTTAAAAATAAAATTCTAAGGATAGTACTTGCGCGTGCTGCGTTATTATTGATACAACTTTTAAGAGTAGAAAATAAAGTGTGTGTATATATATATATATATATATACATACAGTGGCGGACCCAGCCTTGGTCCTGCTGGGTCACGTGACCTAGCAAAAAAAAATTTTTTTTTTTTTTTTTTTTTTTTCAAAATGGCACCTATTTGAAAATAAGATTTAAACATTATTTTTGGTTATAACTTAACAATATAATCTTGTAGCATAGTGGTTGAAGGGATTGAGACAAAGCCCAATTTGCAAGGGCTCAGCCACAAAGGTCTTGAGTTCGAGCCTTATTACTTGCAATTTTTGTATTCCATTTATCTTTTTGTTTTGTTTTTTTTTTGTTCCCTCCTTCCTATGTATGGTTACGTGATTTATTGATTTTCATGTGATTATTTGAATTTTTTCCTTCTTTTTTCATTTAATTCATTGTAGTAGCATTAGCTAGAAATAGAATTTTTTTTTTTTTGTTTTCCTTTTGAAATGATTATGAACTTATGAATATTTGATTATCATGTGATTAATTTGATTATCCTTCAATGTTGTTATGTTTTGTATTGTTAAGACATTACATTAAGTGGTTTTTCTAATTTGTGTTGTATATATTATGTTTGTATAATTAAATTGGGTATTGTGACTTAATTGGGTATAATATTCTAAAAACCACGTGGGTATAGAATAGACAAGTTGCAAAAAGATTGAATTAATCTATTTTTGACAATATTGGGTTTTGGAATTAAATTAAAATTGTGACTTAATTTTCATAAAAAACATATGATATAACAAGTTTCTTTAGTCCCAAGCATCCTCCTCCTCCACAAAATCTTCTATCACAAAATTCATCCACCTCCGGTATGCGGTCCATGAGTGATAATCGATACAGGTGACAGTGACCCAGCACCTTAAAAATCCTGGATCCGCCACTGTATATATATATATATATATATATATATATATATATATATATATATATATATATATATATATATATACTCCCTCCGTCCCAAAAAGAACGACCCATTTGGGTTGATTACGCGGGTATTAAGGAAGTTAAGTAAAAGAAGTAAAAATATACTGGAAAGTTAAATTTACATGGGGTTTGTAAAAAAATAGAGAGAGAAAGTAATAAAATAACATGGAAAATCAAATTTTTATATGGGGAAGCTAATTTTGCACAAATATTGTAGCATATTGGTGGGTGTTTTAATGCAAATGGGTCATTCTTTTTGGGACAAAGTTTTGACTAAATGGGTCGTTCTTTTTGGGACGGAGGGAGTAATATGTGTGTGTGTGTGTGTGTTAACAAAATGATTTTATTTTTAATTGAGTTAAACATTATAACAAAAGTAACAAAATTGGAAGAAAAAAAAGTTAATACTATTATTGAAAACTAAGATAATATAGAGAAGTATTGTTTAATAATATTTACATAATATAGGTTTATTTTTTTTCAAAAATAATACCTAATATAAAATACTAAGTATATGTAAAAAAAATATTTGTTGGGTTTATATGGAGAATTATTATTAGAATTGTTAAGAAAACTGGGAGAAAGATATTTTGAATAATTATAAAATTATTTCCTTAAAGAATTTGCGTATAAATGGGAAGTAAAATGAGCGGGAAATTTTTTGGCAAATACAAGGTTGTCTGCCAGATAAATGAATTTTTGTTAATCTGGTGGCATTTCGGTAAATATATTGAAAAAGTTTGGTCATTTATTCAATACTTTTGGTGAGCTGTCCAATTACTGTTTGCAACTTGCATTTACTGTTTGGTGAGTAAATTACACATGTACCCCTCAACTAGAACATGAAAAGACGCATGTACCCCTCCACTAGTATTTGAAAAGACGATTGTGCCCCAAATAAACAAATTTTGCACAACTCGAAAATTTTTAACCAGGAGATGACATGTATCATTCCTGATTTCGCTTTTAGTATATAGTTATTGATGAGGTACTTACAAAATATTTTTGCATTTTTTTGAGCTTAATTTGGATCTTTAGGAACTAAACTAACCATGTAACCTTATCTGAACAATTTTCATGGCTAAAAATATTAATGAAATGCAAACCAATACATTTCTAAGTTAACATCACAATAAGGCCCTCAATTTTTAGATTTTTCACTCTTTAGGTACCCAATTTATTTTTTTCACTCTTTGGTTACTCTAACCCAAAATCCGGTCAACTAACTCACCTCTAACTCATCGTTAACTATAGGTAATTAAATACTAATTAAATTTAATAAATAAATGCATTAATTAAAGTAATTTGTTTTCAAAAAAAAAAATAGTCGTTGGAGGCTATCAAAACGAGTTTACAACAACCAAAAAAAAGCCATAAAAAAATCCTTGCAAACCAAAAAAATAAATAAAAAAAAAAAATCACTGCAAGAATTCCAGAAAAATCAGCCCAGCTTGCTCCCTTCTATGTTGAAGACCTGCAAAGAGCAAAGTGAAATTAGGATTATGGACTTCTGCCACTATAACAAAAGAGTGTTGCATAGAGTTTCAAGAACAACCAAACATCCATTACTCCATTCATGAGGTTCAAGATATCTGAGAATTACAAACGCTTCAATGGATGCAATTGTTTTGAATAGGTTGATGACATGCCTCATCCAATAGAATCTATAATAATAATAATAATAATAATAATAATAATAATAATAATAATAATAATAATAATAATAATAATAATAATAATAATAATGATAATGATTATCGCTGTGTGTTGTCCTATAGGTTGGGTGTTCCATTGTTCTCTATCTCGACGTTGTGCTCTGCTTGTTCGAGGGTTTTTGCTGGAGATATTTTCGGTGATCACGCGGTGTCTTGTGCTGGTATTGTGGGTATTAAACATCGACATAATGTTGTTCGGGATACCCTTGTTGATGTTTGCTATCGTTCTGGGATTTCAGCGAGAAAAGAGGTTGACATTGGGTTGGCTGGAGGGAACGACGAGGCCCTCAGACCTGCAGATGTGTTACTTTATTCATGGGATCGTGGTCGCGATGTCTGTGTTGATATGACAGGGTCTTCTCCTTTGACACAGTCAGGGCTATCTGACTTCATTCCTGAGCGGGTTGTGGTTGATGCAGCTGCGCTCATCGGAAGCGGGTTAAGTATGAAGCTCGATGTCAGGCGTTTGGATATGGTTTCATTCCCTTCTCCTTTTCTTCGCTTGGGGAATTAGAGAAAGAGGCTGTTGCGTTACTGAAGCGGATTCAAAGGTTCTCGACGACGCAAGACATTGGGGCTCGTGTTGCAGCTCATATCTTCACTAGGGTAGGATTTGCAATAGCTAGAGGAGTGGGGGCCCAGATTGTATCTCGGCTTCCCACTAATCTGGTGTAGGTTGTATGACTTTTGTTTTTGAGATAATAATAATAATAATAATGATAATGATAATAATAATAATAATAATAATAATAAGTATTAAAAGGTGTCTCTAAAGAAGTTTAGGTGTCACGTGGCGCTCTCCTCAAGGCTTTCCTAAAGAAGTTTAGGTGCTACGTGGCGCTCTCCTCAAGGCGTTTCTAAAGAAGTTCAGGTGACATGTGGTATTCTCCTCATTTAATCTGATTTTTACTCCATATCTAAAAATATGGTTCTTACAAGATTTGAACCCACGACCTCAAGTTTAATTCCAGCGAGTTAGCCACTAAGCTATTACCATATTAGATGTCATTTAATAAAAATTAAATATTGATAGAGATTTTTATCATGGAAATAATGCAATAACTCGGGGCATTGCCCGGGCCTAACACTAGTTGAGGAGTGAAATGGTGGTGATGATTAACCGCAAAATGAAAATGGAACGGGACATGCTCAATTTGAAGAAGAAGATTCAATACCAAAGCTTTGTTATCATTTTGCTAATTAGTATTGTTATTGGATTGAGTGTGTGGGGGTGTACCTTCATAGTCTTGTAATTGTTTCAGTTAAAGTATTTGTTGCTGAATTAGGGGTTTTCCTTTTAGCTTGTATTTGTTACTCATTGAATATGTAATTAATTAATTAATTAACTTGACTGAATTAAGAAGCAAATTTTTAACTTTATATGACTTGTACATACCCCTGACTGTCTCTTAAATCCATTTGGGTAGGTGTAAAAACCAATATCTCTGCTTTTTGGCTACTTGCAATCTGTTCCCTAGCAGTTAATACCTCTACGTCCTCATTATCACTCCCTTCATCATCATAATCAATCAATCTCATCCACAACAGGTATAGGTTCTCTAGGTTCTGGTGCTTGGTTTGTACCTCCCACCACAGGGTTGGCTCTACCTAATAATGAGGTGAATGTGCCCCTCCCATTAAGTTCATCTTCACTGTCTTCCTCATGTTCCACAAAAAAAATCCATAACTCTATAAATGTGCAGCAAGCTCAAAAACTTCATAAATGTGGCATCATCATAACTTCAGAACCTCACTCCAACATCAACCTTCTTCAATGGATCATAATAGTGTAACTTACTAATGTCATCATACACTAGAATATGTGAATTTCTTAAAATATGTAGTATTCAAATCAGCAGGTAGTTCATCAAAGATCTTAGTGGTCCCACCAACACAAACAAGGGTTGGAGTCTCTTCCCATGACCCTCCATAGTGTACAATTACAGACATAGGAATGTCTTTCATCTACAATAATGATGCATATAATTAACAAAAAGTAAACAACATTTATCTTTAAACTAGTAAACACATATATAAATCCAAAACTAGTGTGTAGTCCGGGCGTTGCACCGGTTGCTACTTTAATTAGACCTTGTGATTATCAATTATATACAATTATTTTCATATTTATATGATTGGCTTAGATGGTTAAGTAACTATCTTTCTTATAAAACGTTGGGTGTTCAAATCTCATTATCATCATTTTTTTATATGAAACAATATTCTAGTTGATTGAGTAGTGATGATGTGGCATAATGAGAGATGGAGTAGGTGACGTGGCATGGTCTACGTGGCACAGAGACGTTCTTAGTAACGCCTTTTAATAGATTAGTATAGATATAGATATGATCAGTTCATTACTTGTCAAATGCTTATAATTAGATAATGTTAATGTGATGACAAAGTGACCTAAATTACATGACAATTACCCTAAAGCACAATGTCATCCAACACATTGACATACAATCGAAAGTCACCTAAATACAATCAAATGTGCCCTAAATACTTGTTAGGATCTAAATACATCAATTCATAATAATAATAATAATAATAATAATAATAATAATAATAATAATAACAATAATAATAATAAATAATAAATAATAAATAAATAAATAAATAGGCTTCCTAACATGTTGACAAAATAAATCCCTTAGCCTTCTAAAAATAACTTCAAGGGACTATCCAATCCTACTTACAAGTTACAACCTAGGACCTAATCAACCTATCTTAACCACCATGTTAACACATTGTAAAACACTTCATCATCATTGTTCTTCCACACCTTCCTCCAATGGCTACAAGTCTGTGAAACAGCAACAGAGCTTTTGTTGTCCAATTAGGGGAATACATGCACTAACATAACGTCATCCATAGAGAGCACTGGATGAGCACTTTGAAGACCAAAACAAGGGGCTACATGTTCTTCAATATTATCAGTTTCAATTTATGCACCTCGCTCAGCCATTTTTCACTATACAGATTAAACTGACCATGATCTAAAGTAAAGGACTTGAAATTGACAAAAAAACAACCATATTTGCCACATGCACCCATCAAATGTTCGAGCAACACATCCCCTGTTTTGTGACGGAAAAATTTATTTTTGATAAAACCATAGCGCAATTTCTTCAACAATTACCCACAATTCAATAACATCAATCACAAAAAGCAGCAACATACTACATCAGAAGCACAAATCGAAAAAACAACAAACAGAATCACCATTGCTATTTCATTTTCATCCAAAAACCAAAAACCCTAACTCGCAAATTTACACTACTAGGTTAGGTCCCGTGCCATGCACGGTTATTGACAAAAAAATTATGTACGTATATACTTATCAGTGATCATATATGTACGTATATCTCGTTTTTAGTCATTAATTTTTGTACGTATATCTCGTTTTTAGTCATTAATTTTTGTCTATCTCAATTGTATCCTTGAAACGGATATTGTGTTTGCCACATAAAAACTTACAGTGGAAGATTGTATTTTTTAAAAATATTTACAAAGATTATATTTTGCTATTCTATTTTCCATATTAATTAGTTAATTGAATGTGAATATTAAAAAAAAAGTAAATATCATTTCTATTTATATAGTAATTAAATTTTACAAAAATTTCCTTAAATAAATATTCTATTAATTTTTTTTTTTTAAAAAATACTAAGGACACACCAGAAACTGACATGTGTCATTGATGGTGTGTCTTTTAGTATATATTACTGATATTGATTGATTCAAACACCATAAAAAATTCAAAAAAAAAGGGAAGAAAACAACAAATAGATTACTGGAGAATAATATATACCTCAAAAAATAGCTACAATTCTTGTCTTTTTCCCCAAATTTGGCTACAATCCAAACACTAAACCACACCAAACCTTGCTGACACTTTTCCAGAAAAGAAAAAGAATATTTTTTTTGGTGGACCCCACAACTTCTTGCGTGAAAATTGGTGTTGAGGTGTTAATTTTAACCCAATGTACTCAATTTTTAACCAAAGGTACTCAATTCTTTTAGGTGATTTTATTTTTTTGGCTAGAAAAAGGGTATGAGTACCCGGAAAGAAAAAAAAAGGGGGTATTCAAACAGTGAAAAAATTAAAAATTGAGGGCCCAATTATTTAGTTAACTCTACATTTCTTAACACGCAAAACTAGGCATTTACGTTTTTTTGTTGATTCCATGTTTAATTCGGACTCTTAAAAACTAAAATGACCCCAAAACCTTAACGTAATATTTTCGGCGCACAAAACAATAAAAAAAATAATAAATCAGTTGACCAGTGGGCCCCACTAATGGTTCTTTGACAGATGCTGTTAGTGGGTACCAAAATTTATACTTTTAAATTTTGAAGGTATACTAGTAAAATAAAAATAAATTTGAAAATTAGATTGGTACCAAAAATCAAAATAGGGTAATCTGTTGGTATCAAAAGTAAAAAATTTCTATCCCCTCAAAAAAAAGGTAAAATTTTTTCTAAAATTAAGAAAAAAGTGAAAAGGTGATACACCAAAATTGCTGGAGTGATACTAACAAATAAGAGAAGGAAAAAAATACGAAGTAAATATGAGAAATTTTAAATGGAGAAATAGTGAACATTGATGAACTGTAAATTTTACATTTACACGGCTTTATACAGTGGCGGAACCAGAAAATTTTCATTAGGGACAATACATAAGATTTTAATCCCCTTGAAATATATATGGAAAATTTATGCTAAATATGTGTGAATTTTTTGTGTAAATTTCTCTAAAAAATAAATTGGCTGGAAAATTACAAAATAGAGCCTTTCTAAGCCAGTACATAGCCCACTATCAAATTTTGTGGATGAAAGAATTTTAAAAAATGATAAAAGCAAGAGTCAAACACTCAACTACACTACAATAATGGATTCACACGTGTTCTATGCTCAACCAACTGAGCTAACCACCACAAATGAATTTATATGTATGAAAATTAATTTTTATAGAAAATCAAGGGGGTGGCCATTGCCTACCCCAGCCCCCCTTGATTCCGCCCCTAGCTTCATATATATAGTCATGGGCAAGGCATGGTACAATAATATCTCATATGTAACATATGTGTTCACAAGCTTTGTATGTATTTGAGCATAGTATAATCAACTTACTGGGCATTCGCATGAGATCTATTTTCCCAACAGGGGGACAATTGTAGTTATCAAATACAAAGTATTTACAAGGGTTGTTAGGGTATTTGGCGAATGAACACAAATGACAAGTGATAAAGCATGAATAAAGGCAAATGGTGCAATTTAAAAAAAAAAAAAAAAAACAACATAGAAGGTTTTTTTTTTTTTTTTTCGTAACTAACAAACTATACAAGATTGGTCAAAATTGTGCATTGGCATACATATCACGGTATAAATAAATGTTATACTTATTTAAAACATAGAGTACCTAGAGCACGAAAAAAAAAACCTTCTTAAAAAAAAAAGAGAGTACTTTTATAGTCATCTCAATCTCAATATATACACTAGATCACTAATCCATTTCTTTGAACGACTACTATTGTGCTATTTGTACTTGCACCATATCAGGTTACAACTATTTTTCAATTTGACCCGTTTGGTTTGATGCAAAATGTTTACATGGAAAAAAATATATATACAAGTTTTTTTTTTTTTTTTCAATTTTCTTTATTTAGTTTGTTAAGGTACGAAAAACAATTTTTACAATGATGAAAATTTACAACTTTGATAGAAAGCATTTTCCTTTACAAAACAAGAGAAGCCACATCTTCCTCCTTACCTTTTTTTTAACTTTCCTTTCATCCATCCTCACATTTTCACTTTTTTTTTTATTTATTTATTATTTATTTATTTCTTTCTTTAACTTTTCTTTTATACAATCAAACAAAGAAAAACTAATTTGCAATTGTACTTTGCCTTGAGAATATATTTTACACTAAAAACATATCACATCAAACCAATTGGGGCCTTCATGAGTTCATGGCAATCTTTATTAACTTGCACCTGATTCAAGTTGTATTAGTAAAAATTCATTAGAGTTGATTCATGTTAACACCACCACCTGTGACTTGAGTAACGGTTGCCAAAGAAAAAACTGAGCTGTTGACTCTTCAAATGAAATCTAGCACCTGTGACTTGAGTAACGGTTGCCAAAGAAAAAACTGAGCTGTTGACTCTTCAAATGAAATCTAGCACCTGTGACTTGAGTAACGGTTGCCTAATTTGCATCAGAAGCTTGCTTGAGAGTTGAGACACAGAAATCTTAGCCAGGTCTACATTGCAAGACCAGATTGCCTAAACAATCAATCATACACCTCGAAAACGACTTACAACATTATTTATTAACTGCAAAGAAAAGAAAAGGAAAAGGGGGGAGGGGGAGAATCATGAGGCACATTAATCATTTCAAATACCATAAAACCCAACAAACCTATCACTCGCTGAAATCTGCTCTTCAGTTTAACTAATACATACGTGTGTGAAGATTAAAATGGGGAGGATAATGAGCTCTTTTTTTTTTTTTTTGTTTTTTGCATTTTTGTTGATGGAAGCAGGACAGCCGGGGCAGAGATGGGGGAGTGGAGAGATAACAGGATACAATCGTGATTACTAAACCTAGTGCCATGCAACTCCCTGAGCACTAGTCCTAGCTCGAGCCTCAGCTAGCGAAACTGCCATGGCCAACATCATCTGTTCCTCGAAACTTTCTGGAACTATGGGGGCTGGGATCGAAGACTGGAAGCCACTATCTGTAACAAATGGTGGTGGTGGGGGTGGTGGTGGAGGGAGTAGGTACTCAACATGATCTTCTTCCCCATCTGAACAGCCACTGCTCGTTCCGACTACATAAGGAGGTAGAGGTGGTGATGGTAGTGTCTGTGAAGCGACTTGAATGTCCTCATTCGACTCATCAGAGCTAGCATAAGTGGTCCCTGCCTCAGCAACCTCTGAGCCACGGTCAAACTCCCACTCTTCTGCTACCATCCTTCGATCATGCAAATTCTTGGACGAGGCTCTCCCAAAAGAGTACTTTCTTTGGATACTTTTTCCCCTCTTGGAGTTCCACCTATGATGCATTAGTGGCGGAGGTGGTGGTGGTGGCATTATAATAGCCTCACCTTCAGAGTCATCTGAGTCAACATAGCTAGTCCCCACTTCGGTAACCTCTAATGCGGGACCAACCTCACACCCTTCAGCTATCATCCTTGAATTACAAATTTCCTTATTATAAGAGCTTTCTGCATGTCTTCTCTGAGTCTTCTTCATCCTCTTTGAACTCCTGCTACTGCTCGGAATCATGTCTAACCGTGATACAGGTTCGCTATAATTGGTGGAAGATTCTCCAGTAGATTGCTGGCGCTCGGCAAGGGCTGCAATTGCACAAGCAAGACCACCAGAAGGGGATGACGATGATCCAGCTACTGGTGCTGTCATTGGTGACATGTGGCGATCTTCAACTGTATATTGCTCAGGAACAGCATCATTAGAAGGTGAATATTCTGCTCTTCCATTCTCCTAGATTAACATGAGGAAAAGGCAAACAGTACAGAAGACAAAGATCAGAAGGTGTGAAGATAGACAAAGATCAGCAGGTGTAAAGATAAACAAAGTTCTTTGAATCAACCGAATACTAGTTTAGGGATCAGGGTTTGATAACGATCAAGCTTTTACATTGGAAAAGAATCAGTCTCACTGAATAAAAACCTTTATCTCCTAGCACCCTCCTCCACCTGTTTCGTCAACAATCCAACAAGAGTAGCGCATAATTGTTAAAGGATAAGACAGCACAAATATAACCCCTTTTCTCAAAGCCTCATGTGAGCAGCCAGGTTTTGATCACTAATATGCTATAACGGACTGATCAAGGCATTTCAGTTGAGATAAAAGGCAGAAATGTTTCAATTTTCACCTGTGTTTGTGTCTGTGTGTGTATCAGATGCTCTAAAGTCTATATATTACTCCTGCAGTTCCTTTTTATTCTTTACATTTTGACTTTTAAGGTCAACTATTATAATCTTTGACTATAAAAAATTAAAACTACAAACATCAAAACCTTATCATGTGGATCTTTTTTAGGTACAGCTTGAAATAAATTGTAAAAATAGGTTTTTGATTCATAGCTTATTGAATGTATTTGTGGTCAAAGGTGTGAATTGGAGACCATAAAATTCAAAGTGTAAAAATTAAGGATAGAAGGATATCCAGAGTAAAAATAAATAAGAAAAATAAAAATGGAATAAATATAAACAATAAAAAGATAAACCTCAAAACAGACGATAGAAGAATAAGATTGTTGAATCACCAAGGAAGCGTCAACCAGACAAATGAGAGTCATACACACAAAGATACACACGCAAACGCTTGCACATGCATAATTTTGGTTGAATAATAAGTCCAGGAACTTCCATGTATTTATATACTGAAGAATTCATCTAATAATATTCTTGACTTCTTGAGTCTTCTCCCAAGACATGTAAATATAATAATTTCTACAAATTTACAGAGCATAGAGATAACTAAGCGCATCAACAACCCTTTATGAGGCAAAAATAATTGATTCAGCAAGTAAATAACCTTTTTCAATCATATGTTCATATGAATAAAATAAATAGTCACATCAAAATGAGCAAAAATATCCTATGCATAAAAGTTCCAACTGAAAGTTTACCTAGAGTCCACAAAGGGGGAACCCATCAACAAAAAGCTACTGACTTTATATCGAAAATGCCACTATTTTAGAGTTTACCTTTGAGAAAATTAGGCAACCTGATTCTTGTAAAAAAAATTCACACAAGGAATCAGATTTTTCATTTTGAGATCTTTGTGTGTTTTCAATAAGAATCATAAAAGCTGGAATAATTCCTGAAAAATTTAGGTGGGCTTCTTTGTATAAAAGAAGATGAATATATTAGATTATTGCATCTATGTATATAATATAAGAAAACGAAAATATTAAATTATTGCATCCATTTCTTAATACTTGAAGGTTCAATTATTACCTGTATAGAAAGCCAGATAGCTTCCATAACCATAATATCTTCAAGATCCAGGTCAAATTCATCATCCCTGCATCAAGAACAGCATATTAGCAAGATTTATAAGGCTAGAAGAGTTGGATATTGATACTGAATCAATTTTTAAGCAGAAGCAAACTGGAAAAACATCCCAACACTACCACAATATTACTACAAAGAAAATAAGATTCGAGAACACAAACTAAACCCCTATTTGCAAATAAGCAAAGTAATAAAAGTTCTAAACTTGAGACAGGTACCCTAAATAATGGCACAATGGACAACTGTTGACCGCACCACCAAGAAGAAAAGGAGCTGAATGAGAGTTAACTCATGGTTTTCAACAAATTTCAAGCGGTAACTACTATTTAAAGTATGATGTTCTGATATAAAGTGCTATAAAGGCCCCTACAACAAACAAGAAAACATTACAGAAGAAAAACAAATAAACAATGATGTTGATGGATACATGGCAAAGTAAACCCTATTGAATGGGTGCAGCTGGAGCCCAAATTGTTAATCACAATTGTCAGATATCATGTCAGAATAGCACCATATCTCAGGGATTTTTTTTTTTTTGGTTGGGGGGGGGGGGGGGGGGTTTGAACTTAAGGGAACACAAGAATTAATAAAATAAATTAATATAAAAACTATTTGACTTTTTGCACTATTCACCAATCAGCTTTGACCATATTTTATTTACTAATATACAACAAAATTTCCATGTATTAAAGGCCTTTCAAATTCCATGCATGTAATTAGGTTTAGGTATATGTATGTATGTGTGGTTACCAAATAACAAAGTCACTAATCTGAAATCGTAACTTCAGATCCTGGCAAACTCAGGAGTACAACAAAAACTGAAAAGGATAGAAAATAAGTCCAGCCAACACACCAAGGATCGAAAAGCATTGAGCAAAACAAATGGACGATTGCTGCTGGAGTAGTCGAACAGATCCAGAGCTCTGGCCATCAATATAGGCTGGCCTCTCCACCCTCACGCTTAAAACAAAAGCCCAAAAGTCTTCTTACATCTATGGTAGACCATCATAAATTGACAAAATCCGTGCTTTTTCTTTCAATCCTAGATCTTAAAAAATTTCAATTTTAACCATTCTATGAAAATCTTGAAAACAAATTTTCACCCAGATCTCTCCCTCCCCTATCACCGATCTCTGGTTTGTATGCACAGTAGTATCTGAGTGCAAATTACCATACCCAACCCTTATGACATAATTGAATTCGTGCTGGCCATATTTACATTGGTACACTGACAAATACACCGTGTTTGGGTAACATATCTACAGAGGCATGTGGAGGCTTTAGTTTTATCCAATAATGATAATGACAATCAAACAACATATCATCTATAACCCCCCCCCCCCCCCCCCCCAATCATCTATAAACTGAATTTGTACTAGGCCATATTTACGTAGGTACACTGAAAAATACACTGTGTTTGGGTAACATATCTACAGAGGCGTGTGGTGGCTTTAGTTAATCCAATAATCACAATTAAGATCAAATCCCAAAAAAAAAAAAGAGCTTAGAGGTAAAAAAAACATAGTAACTAGATGACTAGAGAGTAGAGACAGATTGATAGGACAGGACACATACTTTCACCTTGGCCCATATCTATAATTATATTTCTAATTAGGAAATTTAACACAATTAAATACTTGCTCCATTTTATTTACCAAACTAAGATTCCTAAAATAGAAATGTCATACTTCGTATTACTTTAACCATACTATACTTGGTAAGCTTTTAGTAGTCAGATTCACATATATTGCCCTTATACAGATGATGTGGGGAAAACAATTCAGTGCTCTCGGTGAGAAAGTAAACCATGTCACCATGTGCACCAACTACACTTCCTTTCTCCTCTCCTTAAATATTGATCCAAAGGCTACTGGTCACAGCAAATTAAACAAAATCATAAGGCTTTTCAGATCCATGCCTACTATTGTGGTCTGTATGCCAATTCAGTAGTCAGTACCCAAGCCTACTATAGATGTCCATGTACCAAAACAAATTACATACATTTTCATATTATCCTATAAAGAAGTCTGGAAAGTTCAAAAATTTTCGTAGGCAAGCTGTCATAATAACTTAAAAAGAAGAAAAGGAAATGAATCACCAGCTCTAAATAAGAACTGAAAATAGATTTACAAATTCAAAATTCGACAATGTTTGCGTTTAACAAGTAATTGAGCAGATGTTAAAAAACTTTTCATGGAGCCCATCGTAAGGCCAACATCACACAAATAGCAAGAGAAAGATAGTTCACTATGAAAGGTTAAAGATATTATGTCAGAAAACTTGAACAACCTTAAATCTGAACTACACATCCTGATCGACTATCAAAGTCCAATTCAAGCATATTATACTTTTCTCTACTTCAAGTTTTTCTTGACAGAAAATGACACAGATTACTAACTATGAATAAGTCCAAAACCAACAGTGTTCACTTGCACACCTTTGTACAATCATACATTTGAGATCTTTCAATTTTTGGAGGTATAACGCTAATAGATTATAATTCATATTACCTAACTATTCCAACATGATAGGGAGAAATCAATTCTCTTTGAAATTGCTACCCACCTATTGTAGGTGGGTATATTACCTAACTATTACTACAAAGAAACTGTAATTTTATATCCAGATACATGATACACCGTTTATTTCAGCAAGGAGTAACGACCTTCTACAATCCAAGTCAAATGTTAACAGAGATGTCAGAAGGAAAAGTTCACAATTAGGAATATAAGGACAGGTTCCCGTGATAAGAAAGTAGATACGAAAGGAACTCTGAAATGGAAATCAATCCTGTCATACATTTCATTTATACTCAATTAGTGAAGTAAATAATTGGAGAAAATTTGAAACCAATATTTGGACAGTTGCTCATGAAGAAGCTCAGTTCTCTTTATAAGTTACACTTGTCCCAACTAATTTTGCTCCACTTGTTGCAAGTATGAGTACTTAAGGACGGTAAGACTTCTTTATCACCATTATCATCAATATCTTGGATGGGATAGTTTTGGTCAAGCCATCAAGGTAACTTGCCAAACAGAGGTTTTATTCCTTCCCTCAGCATAAATTGCAAATACTTATGCAGGATCAATCCACTCTTCATACAAAAAGGTATAGCATCTCATGCAATTTATGCTTCCATGGAATTTTGTTATTACTATCCACGAACAAACTTCCTTAATATCACCTAGACGTCAAATCACTCAAAAAATAGTAGCAGCTGAATTTTTAATTTTTTTCCCGTGACACCGTATCAGTTTCTCTGGTAACAGTAGCAATGATAAAGCTACATAAATAACAGGTGACTTCCATTCCAAAACCGCCATCAAATCTTAACAAGAAAATCATATAAGAGCATCCTATATGAATTTATAAACATATTAGAAAATACATATGTATAATTTTGTCTATATTAAACATCCTTTGACAGAATTGGGACCATTAAAAAAAAAAAACTTATTCAAACAAATAACAAGAGACATGAAAGCATCTCGATGGGATTGGTTATCCACTCTTCCTCCATCTTAAATTATATGTTTGATTGAGTTAGGAGCATTTTCGCAATAATTTCCTTCTTCCATCTGAGAGTATTTGTACTCAACTACCTCATTTTAACTTGTAATACAGCTATACGTATTGCGAAAATGATTCCTAACAGATGAGAGATTCAATGGCCAGCCACTTTCTAATAAATTAATCTTACCGCATATTCCCACCAATAACCGCACTCCACTCAGCTGAATTTAGACTACTTTATAAATGTATATAACCAACCAACATTTAAATTAAACCAAGAAATCTTCACCTAAAAAACTACTAAAAAGCTTTTTCTTTGTCCTCTTAGGATTAGAAAGGCTTAGAGATGTTAGATACACTTTCCTAAGTATTCCTTATTACATTCCAAACTGCATAAGAAAGTATTGACAATAGAGAATAAAGCCAAAAAAGAAGGCAGCAAGATTTTTTCTAATAACCTATTTAATATCTACATATGAAGATCCTTTACTGGAGAGATAATAAGAAAACATATAACCATTTTGGACTTCAGAACAACAGGAAAAATTATCACAGGTAAGCATATAACTAGCTAAAACATAGTGCCCCAATTTAAGATGTCAATCAATGACGCACCTGCCATGTCTGGTATACTGGGGTTGTCTGAGGATTTGTGTACCACTTGAATCTTGAGAAGGGGCTGTTTCTTCACACTCTATACCACCAGATGTGCTACAACCAATATTTTCTGTCTGAGGCTCTCTATCTGAAGGGCTTGTTTCTTCTTTTCCATGTTGTCTTTCCTCTTCCTCTTCGATCTGCTGCTGCCGCATCCGAATCTTGGCTTCAATAACCTTCTGTTCTTCCTGTTAAAGTGTCCAACAGAAACATAAGCGCTTGTCTTCAGAATCAACTAGCAATTGGCAACTACTATAAGCACCAATCCTAGTAAAATGAGAAAAGAGTACGACAAGTATGTCACAAAAGCATGTCTTACTATTTGCTCCATTCCCCTCTCCTCCTTTGACTTTCCTCCCCTGTACTCCACAGCATAATTTGAAGTTTTACAGAACGGACATCTATATACAAGTTAAGGGAAGCCAAGTGTCTCAGCCTGATGAAACCATTCAGAAAATCCAATCCTATGTAAAGAATTTGACATTACAAACATAATAGAATAAGGGAAATCATAAAGAAGGATACTGAGTAGGTCTAGTTGAATTTGGATTCTTCATCTGTAGAAAACACTCTGCCAACAAATGAGACAGATAAGCCAAATACATTTGATATCCTAACCACCAACTTCCATTAAATGATACGAAAATATAAAAAGACTGTATTTACAGGTACCTGTACATATGCTTTTCATACAACATCTGGACCGGTTGAGAGTAGGATAATACTGCAAGAACAAAACAGTTTACTTAGAAATGTCAAAAATATTTTATGCTATAGTCAGTCTAAAATCCTTAAGAAATGGGGAAAAAGCAAGGGTAAATTTTCCACGAATAAAATTGAACAAATTTCCTTTATTTCAAAAACTAATCAATACATGAGAACATAGAGATAAAGGGCTGTAGACAGTCTACATCAACACTATTCCTTTTATAATAGCCTAACAGCATCACATTCTAGACAACAAGGAATTCCTCCTGTTCTCATGACACTACCAAAATTGATGCTAAATTCGTGACCTCCAAAAATCGAATATTTGAAACCTCACAACCTTGACACTCAGACATGTTTAGGACACTTAGACACTTCATGTTAGTTCAAAACCATGGACAATTTTCACAAAATAGCCAAGTCGGACCCTTGGAACATGGGTACCCGAGTCCGAGTAAACCAAGCTCACAACTTATCAAGCATATGAATCCAACATATACCTAAAAGAAATACATAGAAATATAACATGATTAAGCACATCATCCTCCCCCCTACCGGAATTCAATACTGCAACAACCATATGAAACCCAAAAAATACACACAGACAACACATTCATACAAATGACCAAAATAGAAACGATACAGACCAAAAAACAGATGGGGCATTCTTCAAACATGCCGCAATCACACTCGTCGCCTCCGGGATAGCACGGGGCAAGCTTCGATTCGAGTATAAGCTTCCTAAGCTTCTTATAATCAACATCTTTGATCTGATACAACCCTTGAGGCCGTGTATACTTCTCATCCACTACCTGTCGCCTCTTCCCCAGCTTATTCCCCATCAACCCAAAACTAAATTGGAAACAAAATCACAGTTTCTTCCTTTTAATTTCTCACCAACAAACAACGAAATCACTCCAATTAAACCAATCCAAAAACCCTAAATCTTATGCTATAAAATCCAACATTTTTACATTGTTTTTCAACTCGAAAAACTGAATTCACTATCAAACCCAACTCAGATGGCATCCCTGCAAACCAAAAAAAAAATCAAGAATCAAAACAAATTACAAACAAACATATATAAAATCAAAAACACCCCAAATCAAACTTGGGGATAGCTTAAAACACAATAAAATAAAAATCAAAAAAATACCCAGAATTGAAAAACAAAAGTAGAAGAATAATTTCCATTTTTAACTCGAAAATTAACCCAAAATCAAAAAACCCACATAAAAAAAGTAAGAAAAAATGGTAATAAAATAAAAACAAAAAAGAGAATAAAAAAGTGGGAAGAAGAAGCAAACCTGGAGGAGAGAGAAAAAGAGGGAAATAGGGGGAAGTGAAGCGGTGGAAGAAGATCAGATATTCGAAGTTTCGGAAATCTGAGAAGAAATAGAAGACAGAGAAAAATAGAGGAGAGAGAAAGTGAGGAAATTCTTTTTGTGTTAGAAGGTGGATTTGTTTGTTTGTTTGTTTTGTGCTCTGTGTTTTTCTGCTATAATACGACGATGGCAAGAGGAGAGAGAAAGAGGAGGAGAGAGAAAATGGTGAAAAAAGAAGAAGAGAAGAGAAGAGAAGAGAGGAGAAGCAAGGAAGCCTCGACACGAACGATTGAGTAGCAGACTAAGGAAGGAATCGTCTTAGGACAAAATGGATTTTTTGTTTATTGTTATTGTTTTTTATTTATCTTTTTGGTTTACCATCTCTTGACTTTTTCTATATAAATAAATTGATTAAATAAGGGTAATAATACGTAAGAAGAGTTACGAAGCAAGTAAATTGAGACGGAATAATTGCTTAGTAGGGGGTTATTTAACCTCTTTTCTCTACTTTTAAACGGTGACTTGTGTAGTTGGATTGATTGATATGTGAGAGGTGCTAATAGGATGATTGAGTAAATGGTGTCAATAGAATAAAAATAAATTATTTTTTTAAAAACTTTCATATAGCAGAGTGTGAGGTGTATGATACTGATTTTCTATAAGAATAATTTGTGAGCATTTTGTAGCAATTTGAATTCCAAGTTATATTGGTATTACTCCCTGCAAATATAAAGATTTAAGTATATCCTTTAATAATCAAGATAAGATTGTTGTTAGTAAACTTTATTAGTTTTGTAGTAAGTCATGGTAGGTTTGGTAGGAAATTTTCCTACGAATTATTGGGATAATTTATAATAAAGTTTTTTGATCGATTAAAAATAGTGTTTCATAAAATTGGCTTGATTTTGTAGAGCCATAGCCTAGTGGAAGACCTAAATATTATAATTTGACTTGAATTTGTTGGTGTTCTTAGACATAGCCAATTCTAGCTAATTTTATACTAGATTCCAACCACTCACCAAAATTGTATAGTTGGTCACTTACTATGATAAAGGCTTGAGCAAGCCCAATTCAAGACACCAACATAAAGTTGGTTGTGATAGAGATTATAGAAAGATAATCTTTGTCATAATTTGGGAGATTATCACTAGTACACTCCAACTTTTGGCTTTTACCTTTGATACACCTCCTTAAATTTTCACTATCAACGGTACACTCATAATTAACAACTAATTACAACAGTAACTACACCGCTAATTAAACGTTAAGTTTCTTAATCTAACACGTTTTTATTGATAAAAAGAGGAAAAGAACTCAAAGCCCTCCCATTTAATTTCCCTCCAACAGTTCCCTCCTTTTTTTTCAAAAAAAAAAAAAAAAAACAAGTCCCACCACATTTTAGTTACATATACAAGGTCATCTTCTTCATACTTTTATCTGCAACCTCTTTCTCTTACTTTCTTTTTTTTTCTTACTCAGTTTTTCTGCAATGGCTTCCTCTTCTACGACAAGATCCATTTCAAGCAACAGAAACAATAGAGGCTTGTGGGTTAAAACCATTACCTGCAACTGTGATCCTCCAAGAGCTACTAACATCAGGTTCTCAAACTCAGTTGCAGACCCTAGAAGGCCCTATTACAAGTGCAGGCTCTGTGACTTTTTCGTGTGGGTTAGTGATGAACACATTGTGAGGGATGTTGGTAGCAGACCTAGTGACATGTCAGAAGCATTATGTGTTCAACTACTTAGGGCAGAATTCATTGAGTTCATGAAAAAGACAGATGACTTTTCTGATTTTGTTCGTATGGTTGTAAAATTTGTTGTTATGTATTTAGTCGTATTGGTTGTTGTTTTGAAGTAGATGCAGTTTGAGTTGTAATGAGAACTTAGTTATGACATGTAATTTCAATTGATAATAAAAGGTGTTTGCTTTATGTTATTCCTCTGTTTCTCTTCTCTACTTTTAAGCGGTGACTTGTGTAGTTGGATTGATTGATATGTGAGAGGTGCTGATAGGATGATTGAGTATAGTTTGGGGAAATGGGCTAGGAATTGAGTTGGTTTTTTAATGTATTGAATAGAAATATGGATTTAAGCACTCCAAAGATTAAATAATCAACCCGACCAATAATGGCGGTGAAAGGTTATTCGTCATCGGGTTTGGTTTTGGGGAGACATTTTTAGGTGTCTACCATAGGATCATTGGTAAATGTGCCCTTTATTAGGTCACTCGGACCTAATTCTGATGGGCTGTGCCACATTGCGGCTTTCTCCGAATTTGGGCCCTGAAGGCTGTCTTTTCTCCCAAATTTTGGGAGCGCCACGTGTCAAATGGGGGGGGGATAGGTGTAATACCCCGTATTTTCATACGTATTTTCTAATTAATTAGTTAAGAAGTATTTTATAAAAAGGGTATTTTAGTAAATTTATTATTTGGAGCCAAAATAATATTTGAATTTTGGCGCCAAAAGCATTTTGAAAACTAATCATTATTTTGGATAAGATTTATTATCCATTTATCTTATCTTAAAAACCGGATTATTTATATATTTCGGATATTTTAATTAAAGTAAAATTATATTTTATTTATTATATTAAATGGCCGAAAATTCCCATTTATTTAGCTAGGAAATTCGGATTTTCTATGTATAGAAAATCTGATTTTCTTAGTTAATTATTGGTGAATAATTGGTATTTAATTAATTAATTATTAAATATTATTTTCACAATTATTTTTATTCCTTAAACCGAGCAAAATCTTCCTAAATACTAGTAAGGGAATCTCCTATTTTCATTAATTCTAATTCTCCATTTTTTTTAGTATCCAATCATCATATTTTCTTGCCATTCATTCTTCTTAATTATTCCCCAAGTAATTCCAATTTCCTTTATATTTTTCATGACATACATATCTTCCATATTCAATTATACACAATCACATTAATATTGGAACTTTCCTTATTTCTTTACTCACTTCTCCAAGTAATCTCTTAAACCCTAATTACCATAATTCTGCCTACATTTTCCTACCATAATTCATGCTCATACTAGCCTATAAATACCCCTTCATACCTCTCACATTCTTCACACCAATTCTCTTCTTTTCTTCTCCTCAATTTTACACAAATCATCCCGTTTATCTTTAAAGCCAATTTTCGGGCACTTCTGGTCAGTTTTTGGGGTATTGATGTTTCACATAAAGTTGTTCCTCTCAAAAAAGTCCTTGAGGTTAAGCTCAAGAATCACCCAATTCAGAGCTATATCAAAGGAGTTATAGCCTCTGCAAGTTCTGCCTATTATTTCCTACGCAAATCCAATTCTTCTCTTTTCCTTGGTTTCTTATCTTTTCTTCTTCTCTTCTCTTATTCAATTAATATTATTATTATTATTATTATTATTATTATTATTATTATTATTATTATGTGGGATTTATAAAAATTATTATGAGTAGTTTTAATTATATAAAATCATATTTTTATGATGTTTATGAGAAATTAATTAAAAGGTTCATGTACATATAGTTGGGGGTTTATAATTATTTGTTAACCTTATATTGATTAAGGTTATATTTATTTGTAGGGTGTGTTCTATCAAGATTCATGAGGTTCTTTTGGTATGTTTTGCTAAGCAAGGATCAAGGTACGTTAGGTGGCTAAATGCCTTTGAAAGTGATTGGTTTGAATAACATGTTTTATATGATTTGATTGGTGATTGAATTAAATTGATATGAATTGTGATTTTGAAATAAATTAAGTTTGGAGGTATTGATAAAACTATTTTGAATGATTGATTTTTAAATCATGTTTTGAATGGTTTGAATTACTTATCATGTTTGGATTTGATTTGAAAAGTTTATTGAATTAAATAAAAAGTTTTTCAAGGAAGAGTTATTGATTTTGAAAAGTTAGTAATATGAGATTTTATTCTCAAGTATTTATTTAAAAGGTTTTGATTTTAAAAGTATATGGAATTATTAAAATGGAGTTTGAATTATATTGGAATTATTGGATTTGAAAAGGATTTATTGAACCATTGAATTATTATTAATGCTTTATAAGCATGTTGGTAATCCCACTATGCGGATTTGGTTTATTGATAAGACTATGGACTTTGTATGACCTAGTATTTCCTCAAGAATAGCCTTGTAATATAAGGAGACTAGCTTGGGGGGAGTGCACACTTGGGTGAGGATTTGGATTAAAAGTAATTGGTTCAAAAAGGAATTGGATTTTAAAAGAATTGGTTTCTCAATTATTTTGAATGTTGAATCATTGGAATTGGCCGGTTTTGAATCATGAGTTTTGGAATTATTGGATTAATTATTAGAATTGGTTTTAAAGCATGTTTGCAAATAAATTGAATTTACATTATCTTGCACTTATCGTACTTAGCATAATTTGCTAATCCGTATTTCTTATTTGTTTTGGTTCGCCGCCCTGTTTACCGTAATGGTAAGCAGTGTTGATTATTTTTAGGTGGAGTCATGAATGAGCATATGGTAGTCCCGGGATTTGCTTCACCTAGTTTAGAAATGTTGGTATTGTCTTTATTTAGAGTATTCATGACAATGTTACTATTTTTATAATTATTAATAAAGAGGAGTATTGAAGTTTCCGTTGCAAAATTTTGTTATTGAGTTAAGTATTTTGAGTAGCCTTGCGTAATCACGCGACGGTAATACGCCTAAGTCTATCTCTACGGTATAATTATACTTATTATACTTGTATTTCCGTAGAGAGAGATTTGGGGGTGTTACAATAGGTCCACTTTGGACTTATCCTAGGCTGACATGTGTTGTCCATTGGTTGGTCCACATGGCATGTGTGATTTTTATCCAAAACAACTCCCACCAATAATCCTAACCCACAACTGAAACCAACACAACACAACCTCACCCACACCAAACTGAAACCACCACCACCAAATTTTTACCAAAAATAATGAAGTTAACCAAAACATGCACGGAAATTAGTAGAAATCATATCATATAAAATGGATTTATTAAAATTTCAAAAATAAAGAAAGAAATTAAAAATAAGAAAACATTCCTGTTAAACCAAAAAGGGCCTTGAATTTCATCTCGAATTTGGTTTAAAATGGTTAAATTCGACCATGAAAACTCTAGGTCAAATTTGACCATTTAAACCTTCGCTTAATTTTGGCCAAATTTTGTTACTCCCTCCGTGTTTTTTTAAGGGTTACAGTTTGACCGCCGCATAGTTTTAGGCAATTTAATTGACTTAAATAAAATAATAGGTAAGAGGAGTAGTTGGAGTATTAAAAAATTGTAAAAGAAAGATAGTGGGGTTAATGGTTTATTGAAAAGTAATGAATTTGAGAAGAAATATATAATAAAAAAAGCAGTAGTGGTTTGGATGGGGACCATGAGAGGAGCGAAATATAATATTTTAATGTAGTTTTTGCCAAAAAAGGAAGTGTAACACTTATTAAAACACGGAGGGAGTGCGAAAACCTTTGTTTTGACCATGAAAATCTTTGCTTTGATATGAAAACCTACATTTTGGCCAAATTAAGCAAAATTTGTGACGTTGTGCTAATTTTCATAGACGAAGAGGAGTAGAGGAGAGGAGGGAAAATCGTGAGAAAGAAATAAAGAAAGAAAAAGAAAAGAGGAGAAAGAGAGAGGCGTGAGAAAGAACAGAGGAAAGAGAAACCGGAGAGGAGAGGAGAGGAGAATGTGAGAAGGAGAAAGTGAAAAAGAGGCGGAAATGAAGAAGGCGGTTGGGTTTAGGGTTGTTAGGGTTTGCTTTATTTTTATTTTTTTAAAATAAGTTCCTATGTAATTTTCGCCGAATATAAATTCCGTCGGAATTTCCATTACAACGGAATTTTTAAATTTGTCGGAAATATCTGATGGAGTATAATTTCGTCAAAAATTTTGGTTTTTCTGATGGAATTTGGGTCTGTTAGAATCTGTCCGTTAGAAATTGACCTTTTTCTTGTAATGTATTTCTTTCATACTGTAAAAAAAATGAATTACTTCATACTCAAAAATCAAAATGTACTTATTTAGATTTTTAGTTTTTAAAAACGAAAGTTAGTAAAAATTACTAAAATGCAATAGTTCATACTCTTTTTCCATGTTTTATGCTTCGATAATGTTCCTATAACACAATTGCAACACAAAATTATTAAAATTAGGGTTTATACTCTTTTTCGAACAAAATCTGAACAAAATCACTAATTCCTTTGAATTTCGACCTTGATTGTTGAATCCTGTATTGATTAAACAATTATTTTTGATAATTTGTTACAAATTCGTAGGAAAAATCTGATTTGTAAATGCGAAAAAATGGGTGTAGAGAGATAAAATGCTGAAAAATGAGTGTAGAAAGACAAAGTGAAATGAGAAAAAAAAAAAGTGAAATGAGAAAGATGGGTAGAATTTTTTTTATTATTTTATCTTTTTTATTTTTTTGTATATACAAGGGGTAAACAACTGTGTAGTGACTGTGAAAGTGGGTATGTGTGAGAAGGGGTGCTAAACAACGTGTTTAAGGAGGGGTGTAGGAGATTAGGGGAAGACAATTAGTCTAAGGTGCACCCTTGTGCACCTTAGATAGGTGCAACAACATAAAAAAAAAATCAACACTACGCTCTACAAAATGAACATTTAGTAAAAAAAAATATAAACATTTAGTGAAAAAAATATGAACATTTAATAATAAAAAATGAACACTTAAAAAAAATGAACATTTAATACTTATAATGCATATGTTTCATAATCATATTATTTTTTTATTTCTTTAAATTTTTGTGTTCATAATTAAATGCATTATATTCATAATAATATTTTATATATTCATAAATAATTTCAAATATTCATAATGTAAATATGTAGTGTGTTCATGAAATATTAATTAAATCTGTTTATGTATATGTTGTCTTTCTTAAATGTTTATGTTCATATTTTTTTACGTATATGTTCACCTTTTAAATGCTTATATTCACTTTAAGAAAACCAATGCTTACGTTCATATTTTGAAATGTTATGTTCACTTTCTGAAATGCATAAGTTCATATTTTTTATGCCTATGTTCACTTTCTGAAAAGCTAATGTTCACATGTAAGAGAACCTATGCATATGTTCATATCTTGCATGATTATGTTCATTGATAAAAAAATGCAGAAAATCAGATAAAATTTAATTAGTTAGAATTAAGAAAATCATATACTACCTCCGTTAACATTTAGTTGCAACTTTGGAATATTTTACATCTCTCAAGTAATACCCCAAAGTTGCAACTAAATGTTAACGAAGGTAGTATAACCTAATCAATCGAAGTTAATCACAAAGTCACCACATAAGAAACCGAAAATCACACATTTTTATGCCTATGTTCACTTTCTGAAAAGCTAATATTTGTAGGGAATATTTCAAACATTATGATAACCCCAAACTTGAACCCCACTGTGATCATACACTAAAGTACGGTGGCGTTCCAAAGGGAAAGACAAAGAGCAAAAAGAGTCGCCAACAAGTTTTAGGAACTTGTAAACCCAAAAGACAATCCAAAAGGACCATCAACTACTCCATAAGGTCTTGAACCAAATAGGGTCCGGGGATGAAGGTACGAATCCAATCTACAAAAGAAAGGACCCGCCCTATAAAATAGGCCTCTACTTTGTTCTGCTCGTATTCATGCGCGCTTTTCGAATAACATACAAACATTATTTTAAACCTACCCTGTTTAATCTATGTTGGTTGAAATTAATGCACAAATAATACTATTATTGGCGATCACTTGAGTTAAAATCACATTAGCCTAAACCAAATTATTAATTATCTTATTAAGCGTGATTTCAAGTACAAATTCCCTTTAACAATCATAAAAGGCGTGATCAAGCAATAACAATAAAACATAAAATAAATATCAAGCAACATAATAAATAAATCAATAACAATAATGATAATAGCATGATAAGGCATAAAAAAAGCTCAAATAATAATAGCAAGATCCTAGGCATGATACTAACAAGGTTAATAACAAACCCTAGCATGTCACTAAATAATAAAGATCAAAGCTTTAAACCTAACATGGTACTAACATGATATTAGAAAAGAGTAAAGGCACCCTAAACATGATACTAGAAAGCATAAAATAACATCCTAACATGATACTAGGAATGTTAAACAATAATAAACAAATCTAAACATGCTTTCTACATTGAAAGAGAGTAATAAGATTACATACTTTGAAGCCTCGTACCTCTTTCTAATAACAAAATACACAAGTTAGTAAACTTCAATGAAAATAATAAAGAATTATTAAAGAATTAAAGAATTAAATTAAAATCAAATTAAATAAAGTTTAGACTAGTCTTGGACCAAACCCTCAGAAATATCAACCTTTCACGTCTAGGGTGAAGGCAACTTCGAACTTGGCTAAGAGACTCTAAGTCTTGTGAATGCGGAATATTGTGTTTGTAAAAAGGTAGTTTAGAAATAGAGAAGAAAAAAAAAGAATTAAGGAAGAGTTAATGAGAATTGATTGTTTGTGAATTGAGAGAATTAAAGAATAATCGAATGTGAATTGATGATTCTGAAAACAGAGAGTCGGACGCTATTTATAATGAAAATAATCCGGAAAAATCATAGAATTTGATAAGGAATAAAACTCCACGCTGTAGCCAGGAATTAACTCTGTCGCGACGCGACAATGTCTGTCGCGAGGCGACAGGGTCTGTCGCGCGGCGACAGACTTGTCGTTTGGCGACAACCTGTATTAGCGCGTTTTTCTTCACGCGGAATCCGATCTTTAATCAACTTGATCTACGGAATCCGTACAGAAGATAAAATATATATTTTTAAGATAACAAAACGATATTTTATTCCAAATAAAAATCTATTAAAGATAATTAATTATTAAATCTAATAATATTAGAATTAAAAGGAACCTTCTAGAAAATTCTAGAAAACTATAATTAATCCTAATAATTTTAGGAATAATAATTAACATTAGGCCCTCCTCTAGATCATTGGGCCGTATTTAAAATAATTAACCAGACCCAGTTTAGTATTTTGGCCATAACTTCCTCAATATTCATCGGAATCGGGCTTATAATATATCGTTGGAAAGATCTCTTCGAACCCCATCCATCTACACTTTTATTGGACCTTAATTATGGACCAAACTAAACTGGTTCGGCTATTTTCAAATAAATAAAGTCATTTTCAAAAACAGAGAGAAAAGAATTTAATTAAAACTAAACCGCAACACTTGACTTCCAAACCACTTTCACCTAATTCGATAATGGTTCGACGTGAAAGGCATTCATCACTGGGTTTGGTTTTGGGGAGACACAAATGGGTGTCTAAAGAAGCCCCCACTTTCACTGAGTTTGAAGAAACTTAAGTTTCGAAAAACGAGAGTCAAAGTATCGATAGGGACGGAGAATGATTTAAAACGTTCTGCGATTCCAAATCATTCTTATAACGCCGATACCTGCAAACTAATCATTAGTTAAACAGATAAAAGAGGTAAGAAACGCGTATCTTGCACCGTCGAGCACACGTCTCTGAGCGTAACCGTTTTGCTGTTGCTTCATTTGTTGTTTGTGACAACACCCACAGTGCCTCGTGAACGCCATCGTTGAAGATAACCATATGTCGTCGTCTTCAATATTCTTGGTGACAATCCTCCACAGTATTTCGGGAACATCGTCGAAAATAACTGTATGTCGTCATCTTCTAGGTTGTGGTCGTATGTCGCCACGGCAGTACGTCGCCGCTATAGACAATCTCTTCTTTACCTTGAGGGACCATCGAAGTTGACCTTACTTCGCCATCTCCAAAATTTGTGACACTACCTCGCCACGGCCGTGCTTCGCCACTAGACAACTCCTCTCTATGTTGAGACATTGCCAAAGAATCATTTTGCCTATTGACCCTTAATATATTGTTATTTATCATCGCTTTTGTATATTTGTGCCAGTACTTTGGTGCTTTTGCCTTTGTAAACCATTACTTTGGTGCATCTATTGAACCAATATTTCGGTATATCTGTTGAACCAATATTTCGGTGCCTTATTATGAGCCAACACTTAGGCGCTTTAAGCTAAGTGAGACGATCTTCATCAAGTCGATCACTCAGTTTATTGCAATCAAGCCGACTAAATTATGTCAATTTGCTTAAAGGGGCTAACTGGCGTACCAAGGAACCCAAATTACTAAACTAGACCCACAAAACCATAAGGAGGGGCCCAGCACTCTGTCGCCGCTCCAGCGCTGGCCAGAAATGCCTGTCGCGAGCTTTTGCATCTGTCGCCGCGCGACAGAGTTTGTCGCCTCGCGACAATTCTGTCGTTTGGCGACAGAATCGGGGTTTTAAACCCGTCTTCTTCTTCATTTCTATTTCGCTGCTCTGCTTCTCACAAATCCACGAAATCTTCACTTCACTCGTTCTCGCTCATTTCTCAACCAAATTCGCTCAAACTTGTTGCAAATCGAAGCTTTTCTCATCTATTTTCCCGATCCATGTAAATTTTGCTCAAACTCTACTCGGTTTTTGACGAATTATGCATTCTTGTTCGCGAATTTTCGAAAAATTCGAAAAATGTTCTTGCTTAATTTGCTTTGTTTGTTGAATTTTATGCCTTGAATTTGTTTAATTATGCTTGTACATTACCTTAGGAGTATTTTGAGACTTGTTTGACTCAATTTGGTGAAGAAATGAAGGATTCACCATTGTTGGACCTCTTAAGGTCGTAAATAACAATGTGGGTCGTTCTTTGCATTTTTTACTGCTTTTACTTGTACAATTTGTCACAATATTCATCATATGTTTGCAAGAAATTGTTTATTTGCTTAAAGAACATTTCCATGCTTGTTTGAAATTTTGCTCTGTTTTAGTACTACGTACTCTGTTTTTTGCGAACATAGTATCATGCGGCCTAGGCGAACTTTAGATACTGTAGAGCCTTTAAACTTAATTACTTTACATACTTTAGCATGGCTAGACGACGTGGTTCCGGTTCTCGGTCGAGGGACACGCGTCGAGAGGACGAGCCCACCAGCGAGGGCGAGGACGTGCCTTCTACTTCCAGGCTGGGTCTCATGCCAGATTGGGACGAACGCACCCTGTTTCATGCGCCGGTTCATCATTTGTCGGAGCGGATCTGACGAGGTCTTGCAAGTGGGAGGACCCGTAGCCATGGCTCGGGTAATTCCACCATCATTTCTCTGTACGACAACTTCATCTGCCGCGATGAGGGGCTTCGTCGTCTTTGGGAGTCATGTGGATTGACTCCCCTGCTGCAGGCCACCCGGGCCATGTTTTCATACGACGGAGGTAACCTCGTCGTTCGGGCTTTGGTGGAGTTCTTTTGGGACACCATCAACACTTTTCACTTTCCCTGGGGTGAGATGACAGTCACTCCAGCTGACTTCAGTCTCATTACGGGGCTAGAGTTTCAGTCTACTCCCCTGCCTTTCGATGCCGGTGTCACTGTCTATTCGCCGGAGGTTCAGGAGTTATTGGGGCCGATCATTATTCGGGCCCAGGCTGAGGCTCAGTCGGGACAGCTGAGTTCCCGATGTATTCGTCACTGCACGCTGGCTGCAGCTTTTGAGGATGATGCTACCACCCGAGAGCAGCGGGTGCGCATCTTTGTACTGATCCTGCTATCAGGGACGTTTTCCCCTGATCGAGGTAGTAGAGTACTACTTTACTACCTGTCCGCTGTTCGCGACCTCCAGTTGGTCGGGACATATGACTGGGCCAGCATGGCCTATGCGGATTTTCTACTGGGCTTGCGACGCTCCTGTCGTCACAAGGCCTTGTCTGGAGAGATTGCCCTTTCCAGTTTCTGGAGGGTCGTAGAGGTACATCTCCTTTCCTTTTTGAGGTTTTAACTCTAGATTTAGAGGCACAATCTTTACTGATTTTCATTTGTTCCATATAGATCTGGTTCTACGAGTATTTTCCTTCTCTTGCACCTGCGAGGCCTTCTCCTCGCGTGCTCCCTATCGCTGCCAGTTGGGGAGGCCGCAGAGGTCCGCCGGAGGTGCTGCGCCTTCGAGAGATGGTTCTCACGTTGGTTTCTTCAATTCATACTTTTTCTTTTATCATCTTTCGGTGTTAGTATCTTATTTAGTAATGTTTTCAGGAGCCTAGCCCGGTTTATCGTCCTTGGGCTGCTTTCCCTATCTCCGCGCTGGCGGCGCAGTATACAGCTGAGCGTCGTTAATTTCTGGGGACATACGACGTGGTGGTCTACCTAGGGGAGAGGGTAGCCATCCAGCACTCCTCAGATACCTTTGTTGTTCCCGCTCCTCCACCTCGGCACATGTTCCACGATGCCTCGCAGCGGGATCGTGCTGGTGGACCTACTCGGGGTACTCCTTGGAGGTCCTACGTTCTCCTCGAGCAGAGCTACGAGGAGGACCTGCTACCGTTGCTAGCGCCGGCTCCCGTCCTTTCGGAGGAGGCAGCGGTATGCTTTCATCTATTTAGTTTATCTCTTTTTTTAGGTAGCCCCCAAGTATTTTTCTAATCTTTTCATTCTTAACAGGCTGGCCCTAGGGAGTTCATCCCTCCGAGGATGTCCATACGCTACCAGGGCACGTATGGGCCGATCGAGGAGCTTATTCCGCCAGCTCCAGAGGGAGAGCAGTTTGTGGAGCGGTCTATTCCTCGTCACCAGACTCGAGTAAGTAACTTCTCATATATCATCTTTATATTTGCTTCGTGATTGTTACTGACTTAGTTATTTTGGCAGTTTTCTCGTGAGGTGGTGACGGCTATGGCTAGGTGCATAGACGCCTTTCGCAGCCAGCTTGTGAGGTTGCGAACCGGGCTACCTGTCGTAGTAACGATGCTGAGGAGGTATTGCTTTTTACTTTCATCATTTTTGACTTTATTTTTTCATTTGGTCTTGCTAACTTTGATTTACTTTTGCAGGGGCAGCCCATTCCTTCTCCACGCACTCGGTCGAGACCCGAGCCTAGGAGAGAGACTACTAGGTCCGATTCGAGGCGTCGTCGGACTACTTCAGGTGGCCGGGGTGGTCGTTTTGAGGCCGCAGCGGTAGATGACTCGACGTCATCACCTGAGGAGGTTCCGACCGGGCCGACCGTTCGAGGTGGGATGGGTGGTGGGACGTTTGAGTTTGGCTCGTCGTCGTAGCAGCCTTTGCAGCCTCAGCCTCTTTCCGTCGGATTTCAGGGTGCGGTTAGGTGGCCTGGCCCTGAGTTGCAGTTCGCGCCGCCTAGTGGTTTAGGGGACGATGATGGACATACTCCACGGAGTAGGACATTTTTCGATACATTTGGCATCCCTCGCGACTTGCGACCTCCGGCGCCATAGTTGTACCTGTGTTTATTTATTTTTGACTTTTGTAGGACTTTGTCTATCTTATTCATATGACTTATGTACTAGACATTTGTATATATATGCACTTTATTATTTATCAACATTTTATTTGCCTGATTTATTATTGTACAACAAATGTGTTGTGCATGTAAGTGTGTGAGAAAGTGTAATTTTTGCGCGAAATTTCCGTCATTTTTAATATTAGTGGAGGGTACCGACTCTCTCCCCCAAAAAAAGAAATGAAAAAAGAAAAATGAAGGAAGAAAATATGATAAGCCTAAAATTAATTAAGCTTAATATGATATAATAATAATAATAATAGTGATAATAATAATAATAATGATAATAAGGGTGTATGAATAGGAATAGAACAGTAAGTCAAGTCAAAGTCGAAATCAAGTACATAAAAACACGGTTTCCTACGCGTAATAGGTGTCGCTGCAAAGAAATAGACTGGTGCCGCGTAATTCATCCTGTCGCCACGCGACAATTTTGTCGCCTGGCGACAGACGCGCTTTCCTGTTTCCTACAGGAATTGAAGTCTGCCATAAAAAAAAGTTATAAATTGCCCCCGAATCATCCGTTTACTGCATAATTTAACCAGTTTATTAATTAGTTAATTAACTAGAAATCATGCCTTTAGCTAAAAGAACTTTTTGTGGATACATGGATGAATGGTGTCGTCACTTAACTGCTAAAGATAAAAAAGCATTAGATATTTCTCATATGGGGGATATGTTTGGAATCAAGGGGATGAGTCTTGACATTGATTTTATTTATTCTGCCATAGACTATTGGGATATTGATACTCATTGCTTTAGATTTTTCCATGATGAAATATGTCCTTTACCGGAAGAATTTGGAGCCATTATAGGTTATTATTCCACAGGTCTTGCGGTAATGCCTAGAATCAATGAATATTATTATAAGGATTTTGAACGCTTTTTTGATTTGAGGGGTACGGCTTTAAAACATATAGTGCATGGGAATATAGTTGATTTGACAGAATTTGCACATTATTTTTATGATAATCCTAATCCTGATTTCCGTGTCTATAAGAGAAGGGCTTTTCTTTATTGCTTGTTTAACCAATTGCTCTTAGTTTAGTGGTAATGATAATGAAGGCCAATCAATGATTATATCTGTTATAGAACAAGTTGAATCTGGGAGGAATCTAATGCCGCTAATTGTTGGAGAGACTATGCTATGGTTGGATGCATTAAGAAAGAATCCAAGAGCACCTTTTTGAGGTTCTCCAATTTTATTACAGGTATAAAATAATGCTATTTTTAATTTACCAAGAATTAAAGAATATTATTCTACACTGTAATACTAATTAAATACACATTTTACAGATATGGCTCATGGAGAGGTTAAAGCTTATTAATCCTCCTGACGATATACACACATATGTTCCAAATTGCATAGTCCGGTGAAAGAAACGATTTTTGAAAATAGGTCGCCGTGAGTGGAGCAAGGTGTTTGCTGCCGGTGACTTTACCATAAACTGGATTGTTCTATGGTGGAAGATTGAGGCGATGGTTGGTTGTAGTAACCAAGCATATTGTCGTCTCCCGAGCTTGTCAAGATTAACCTTTTATTTTCCTTGTAGAGTTATGAGACAATATGGTCTTGCACAAACCATCCCTATAGGAGATCTCCGCCGTCCTTATGAATTTCCTGTGTCACAAGAGATTGAGCGTTTTGACGGATACTGGAGTGGTAGGCCCTTATGGGAAGTGATTACCCACAAGGAACCACCTTGTTTGTCAAATAAAGTGAAACAATGGCTTGATGGAAGATTCCAAAAATCTCAAGTCAAAATTGAGAAGACCAATGTGAAGGATCGTCTAGGCGACAAAAAGGTCCCTGCTAAAGAACGTCCAGGAGAAAGGATGGAATTCAAAACTCCTATTATGCCAGGAAAGAAAAGTTCTAAGAAAAATCGAGGAAAAAGAAAAGTTGACTCTACAAAGAAGGAAGCTTGGGTAGAAAAGAAACATGGAGTTCTAGCGGAGGGAGAAACCATCTATACTAAGATAGAGTGTAGGTCTTCTAATGGTTGTCTCCTAGCAAAGGTTATGGATCAAGAGGAAGAAAATGAAGACACAAATTGGAAGAGAATCAAGAAAGAGAAAAAAGACTAGAGTATTGCTTTTCCTTTGATTTATTAGACAAAGTTAATTTGTTTTAGTTAATTTTTTTAGCTTTTATTTTATCAATAATGTACTTTCTTTATTAATTAATAAAATTTCAGCTTTTATTTTAATTAACTTTCAATTAAAGCAATGAAAACAATTACAACATTTATTTTTTGGAGAATTAATTCGAGTACGAAAGTCGAATAAATTTCCAGAATATGCGAAACTGGTCTAGACACTCGCAGAAAGTTGGCGCTGCTATCTGATTTACTGTCGCTGACGATTGGGCTCTGTCGCCTGGCGACAAAATTGTCGTCTGGCGACAGAGGCTATCGTCTGGCGCCAGTTTTGAGATTTTGCAGACATGCGTTTTTTACTTTGGGGATACAGAATTTGAAAAGATTAAAGCGGCCGCACCCTGTCTGGGTTGCCTACGTATCCTTTGCTTAAGGAATCAGGCCAAACGTAGCTCTCTTGAGTATTTTACTCAGGTACTTATGAGTAGTATTTCTTAAGTTGGTCAAGATTTGTCATGTTTGAAAATTCATTACCATCCATGTCAGTTAATTTAGCCGCGCCTCCTGACAGGATTGTTTTGACAATATATGGTCCGGATCAATTAGGTCTAAATTTGCCTCTTGGGTACAAAACATTTTTTCTTAATGCTTTTAATACCAAGTCCCCAACCTTGACATTTCTAGTCTTGACCTTCTTGTTGAAATGTCTAGCCATGCGGGTTTGATAACATTGAGTGTGATGTAGAGCCTCTAGTCGCTTTTCATCGAGTAGGATTAGCTCTTCATACCGTGCTCTAGTCCATTCGACTTCATCGAGTTTACTTTCTAACGCGATGCGTAGCGATGGTATTTCTAACTCTACAGGTTGTACAGCATCCATTCCATATACTAAGTTGAATGACGTATTTCCTGTTAATGTTCGGATTGACGTGCGATAACCCCACAGTGCGAAGTGAAGTTTGTCAGGCCAATCTTTATAATTTTCAGTCATTTTCTCGATGATTGTTTTTAAATTTTTATTAGCGGCCTCAACTGCTCCATTTGCTTGAGGTCTATAAGGGGAAGAATGGTGATGTTGAATACCATACTTTTGTAGCAATTCTTCACATTCGGCTTGAAAGTGAGTTCCATTGTCACTTATCATTTCATGTAGGACTCCATATCGACAAATTATGTTTCTTTCGATAAAGGGTGCTACATGTTTGGCAGTGAGCTTGGCATATGATTGTGCTTCCACCCACTTTGTGAAGTAATCTATTGCAACTAAGATGTATTCGTGACCTCCTGTTCCGGGAGGTGTAATCTTTCCAATTATGTCTATTCCCCATGTAGAGAAAGGCCATGGTGAAGTGTAGGTGTAGAGAAGAGAAGGTGGGATATGTTGCAAATTTGCGTAAATTTGACATTTTGGGCATCTTTTTACATATTGATGACAATCTCTATTCATGGTGGTCCAGTAATATCCTTCTCGCATTATCTTTTGGACTAGCATTTTGCCATTAACATGTGTTCCACATATACCTTCATGGATTACTCTCATAGCTCTTTGGGCATCCTTTTTGTCTACACATAATAGAGCTCGACCTTTAGGTACCCTTTTGTGTAGTTCATTTCCTATGAGTACAAACTGGGAAGCTAAAAGTCTTAATGCTCTTTTCGCTCTTTTGTCCGCATGAGGAGGATATTCTCCTTTGGTGACATAATTTAATATATCTGTGAACCATGGTTCTTCTTCAGGTTCCTCTTCTTGAATCACTTCATCATCTTCTATTGCTTGAATATATGCTGGTTTATGCCTTTTTTCTATGGTTAAAGGCATTTGCTCAATTTCCTTAGGTATTCTAACCATTGAGGCTAGTCTTGCCAAGGCATCGGCGAATTGGTTTTCTTCTCTAGGTAGGTAAGTGTATTCCACTTTTTCCAATTGATCGGTGAGAGTTTCCAAATACGTTTGGTAAGGAGCTAAGCTTTCACTCCTAACCTTCCATGTTTTGGAAATTTGATTAATAATTAGGGAGGAATCTCCAAATATCCGGAGTTTTCTTACGCCTAAGGCTAAAGCGGTTTCGAGGCTTACCACACATGCTTCATATTCGGCTGCGTTGTTGGTGACGTCGAAATCCAATTTAATGGATATAGGGACATGTTCTTCTTTAGGTGATACTAACAAGACTCCTACACCGCATCCCTTTTGGTTTGAGGCTCCATCAAAATATAGAGTCCATGTATCATCCTCTGTCATCATTAAACTTTCATCTGGGAATTCATTCTCTTCTAAGGGTGCCGAATCTTCTATTGGGAAATCTGCTAGAAAATCCGAGACCACTGATCCTTTAATCGCCTTTTGAGGCATAAACCTTATATCGAACTGGGCCAAATTTACTATCCATATTGAGATACGCCCGTTAAGTGTAGATCTTTCGAATAGGTATTTAAGGGGGTCCATTCGCGAGACTATGTAAACGGTATGTACGAGCATGTAATGTCTTAATTTAGTTGTGGCCCACCAGTGCGAGGCACAGCTTTTCCAATGGTGTGTAGCGTGTTTCATACTCGAGCATCTTCTTACTTAGGTAATAAATAGCATTTTCTTTGCTTTCTACCTCTTGTGCAAGCATAGCTCCCATTGTTTCCTTTGTGACGGTTAAGTATAGTCTTAAGGGTATTCCGGGGAGTGCTGGAGCTAATACGGGAGGATTCGAGAGATAGGCTTTGATCTTTTCAAAGGCTTTTTGACACTCATCGTCCCATATGATTGGTACATTTTTCTTAAGCTTCTTGAATATTGGTTCGCATATCGTGGTTAACTTGGATATGAAGCTACTTATGTATTGCAACCGGCCAATAAATCCCCGAATTTGCTTTTCGGTTTTAGGCGGTGGAATGGACATGATTGCCTTAATTTTGGTGGGATCTATCTCTATTCCTTTAGAGCTTATGACATATCCCAAGAGTTTCCTTGAGGTAACTCCAAAAGCACATTTGGAGGGGTTTAATCTCATGTTGTATTTTCTTAGTCTTTCAAAGAACTTTTTTAAGGCTATTGGGTGTCCTTGGCAGTCTTTTGATTTTACAATCATGTCATCCACATAGACCTCCACTTCTTTATGCATCATATCATGGAGTAGGGCAGTTGCTGCTCGTTGGTAAGTAGCACCCGCGTTTTTTAACCCGAATGGCATTACCGTGTAGCAATAAGTACCCCAAGGTGTTATGAATGTTGTCTTTTCCATATCTTCTTCGGCCATGAGAATTTGATTGTATCCTGCGTACCCATCCATAAATGAGAGAAGTGCATGATTTGCTGTGTTATCTACCAAAATATCGATGTGTGGTAAAGGGAAGTCGTCCTTTGGACTTGCCTTATTTAAATCTCGATAGTCGACACACATTCGAACTCTACCATCTTTTTTCGGAACCGGGACAAAATTGGCGACCCATTCGGGGTATTTGGATACCCTGATAAAACCTGCAGTTATTTGTTTTTGTACTTCTTCTTTTATCTTAAGAGCCACGTCGGGTTTCATTCGACGTAACTTTTGTTTTACAGGTTTCATTCCTGGAATTAATGGTATTGTGTGTTGAGCTATTTCTCTATTAATGCCCGGCATATCTTCGTATGACCAAGCGAATACATCGATAAATTCTTTAAGTAGATTAATTAAATCGATTCTTTCTTCTTTGTTTAGTGTTAGTCCGATTTTAACTTCTCTTTTAATGGTTGGATCTTTTGAGATATCAACCGTTTCTGTATCCTCAATTATCGGTGTCTTATTTTTAAGTGTTTCCACTGCTTTAATTATTTCTTTATCATTTTCATCATTAGTTAAGCAATGCTCGTCATCTTTAGATAAAGAAGAACAAGAAGAATACGGGGAAGAAGACATATTATTAAATTCAGAAATCATTACATCAAATAAAGAAATGTCCGTCGGGACTTGATTGCTAACTATCCTAGGAGTAGGAATAGAAGATGAGGGTGCTACAACTAAAGACTTAGAAGACTCGATAGGGGAAGACTCTAACTCAGACTCTGACTCAGACGATTCTTCGAACATTGGTCCTTGTCCTGTAGTCATTGAAATCTTCTTTCCATTTGTAGTGGTTACCTTCACCGTCTTGCGCCATCCACGCTCTTCATCTTTTATTGGAGTGATAAATTCGGAGGGGTCAAAACCTTCACTTTGGAGAACCGCTTGGATAAGTGAAGAATCATCCTCCGTGTATCTTGATTCATTCTTTTCTCTTCCAAAGAGGAGTCCCATGACATTAAAGTCGAAACAAGGAGGTGCTTTCTCCTTATAAATTGGAGCTGGGATCTCGTCTAGGAAGCAACAATCCAAAAAGATTTCGAACCCAGGTTGTCTTATACCATTTACAACGAAGGGTTCGGGAAATTCATGACAAGGATAGTCCTCTCCTTCTCTTATAAATTGTCCATTTAAAGTGAGAGGATATTGATCCATGGGTATCTCCCTTTTTTGTGTGCGGGCATTTCTTCGTGCTCTTGAGTTTTCCTGGGCCCGCTTAAGGTCTTCGCGAGTTGGTTCAAAACCAAGTCCGAAAGTATCCAATTTAGGGAGGCCAGGTACGCCCATGTGTTTAGCTATTCCTTTCTTCTTTCCTAGAGTCATTCCAGGAAAATGTCCTTGCTTTCTTAGGATAGCATTCGTTGTCATGTTTGAGTGGAGGTCGTAATGAAGAGGGGTCCTTTCATCTTCCTCTATTAAGGAGACCTCTTCGCTAAAGCCCCACAAATCTTCATCATTTTCATCATGTTCCACATTAATTAGTGGATTTTCTACTGTTTTGATTCTCATAGATGAAGCATCAATGGTAATTGGAATGCCTCCAACTATGGCCTTTACTTGTTGATGAAGAGATGAAGGGACGGCCTTTAAATCATGAAGCCAAGGGCGTCCCAATAGCAAGTTAAAAGATGCCTTGATATCTACTACTTGAAATGTAGTGGTATGCTCAATTGCATCCGCCGTTATATTCATGGTAATTGTCCCTAGTGCTTGACGACGTGAGTTATCATAAGCTCTTATGCCCTGGGTTGATGGGGATAAATCCTCATCTCTTATTCCTAACATTCTTGCGGTTCTAAGTGGGCACACATTAATTGCTGAACCGTTATCCACAAGAGTCATGGGGACATTCATTCTTTTGCATATGACTGTGAGGTTTAGAGCTTTATTGTGTTTGTCACCTTCCGGTGGTAGATCTTTATCCGAAAAAGTGACTAAATTGATTGGACTTGGAAGGTCACTCGTGAGGAAGTTAGCAAGTCCCTCAGGAGTAGTGTCCGAATCTATGCCTACTTTAGCCAGCGCATCCATGACTGCAACTCTATGTTCTCGAGATGTGGCTAAAAGTTTCCATACATTCATTTCCACTTTAGTCTTTTTTTAACTGTTTGACAACATCGTTGTCTTCTATAATAGGCACGGGAATTTGCTGAATAGAAGGTATAGGTTGTGTTGAAATGGGAGGTTGTATTCTCCCGGACCTAGTGAAGACATCTATGGGTGAATCCTCCTCGTCCCAAATGTCACTTACTGGGTATATTGTTGATAAAGGAGTTTCTTCAATGTCTTTAAGGTAAACATCCTCATCGTCACTGTCCCATACTCCATTAATCATGGCATCTTGTGGAAGTTGAACTAATTTCTTCTCATCAATCAAACGTTGAACCAAGTCCTTAAACTTGAAGCATTGCTCTATTGTATGTCCCCCTGATTGATGATATGAACAATAATATTTGTCTATTCTTTTCAGTGATTCAAATGGTCTTGGTTCGAGAGGTTGAACTTTTCCATTCTCGAAGAGCATTTTGAACATGTTTGTGTATGACGTCCCAATTGGAGTATATTTTCTATTATTCTTTTTGGGAGTGTCAATTACTTGGAGAGAAAAAGGTTTCTTTTGTTTAGATGGGGGTCTACTTCTAAGTAACTCATTTTTCTCTTTTATAGCCTCAAAGGTTTGTGAGATCAACTTTTTCAATTCTGTCAATATTGATGTCAATGCCACTACTTCTTACTTGGTTGCAGGTTCCTGGCCATGGAATTCGAGAGCATCTTCGAAGATTTCTTCTTCAATGGACTCGATAGGCTCTATGAGGCTAGATGGATCCTCTTGGTTTTCTTCGTCAGAAATAGCTAAGGAATCCGACAGCGGTGCGGTATTGATACTTGGTTTCTTACTTTCAGGAGGCAATGGGAGCTTGTTACTATCGATCAAGTCTTGAATGGCTTCCTTTAGTCTCCAACAATTTTCTGTAGGATGACCCCTACCTTGGTGATATTTGCAATGTGCATTTGGGTTCCAGCTAGCCGTTCTCCTTTCGACAGGTGGGTCCCCAAATGGTCCAATAAGAGTTATAAGACCTTTTGCATGTAAGCGATCAAATGCGGTGTCATAACTCATACCAATAGGAGTATAATTCTTCCTAAATGGTTTCTTTTGTCCTTGATTATTATTCATTGCCAAAACTTCGTTTAGAGGAAAAGTGCTAACATTATTTGAGTGGGTAGATTTGGATGAAGAAGGATTGTCGTTCTTCTTATTTTTCCAGCCACTACTTGAGTTGTTATTAGCAACTTTTTGTTTAGCAAGGTCATCTTCAATACTAATTCCAATATCATATACAGCTTTGAAAGTGTTTAAGTTGCTTTGGTACTTAAGGTGCTTAGAGTATTTTTCTTGGAGGTTCTTAATGAACATTCTAACGGATTCTTTTTCACTAGGCACTTCAACCATTTTTGCAGTAGTTTCCCTCCATTTATTAAAGAAGGAGGTGAAACCTTCATTTTCTTTTTGTTTTAGCATTTCTAATTCTCTATGATCGGTTTCAACTTGTATATTGCATTTATACCTTTCAATGAAAGCGCTCACAATGGATTCCCAACTAGAGGTTTTTTCTTTATCAAGTGAAAAGTACCACTGTTGACATACAGCTTCTAAGGATAATGAAAATACAGAATGAAATGCTTTTCTATCTATCCCCTTAATACTCATTACAGTTTCAAAAGCTCTTAAATGAAAATAAGGATTGTCCATAGCCTTGAACTTAGGGATGTCATTGGGATTGAACTTTTGTGGGAGTAGGTCCTTATCCACTGAGACCCCTTGGGAGCTAATCTCTTGAAATCTAAAGTCGTTGGACAATTTGCCCAAGCTTTCCTGGATTAGGTCCATTTGTTTTTGTTTTTCAGGATTACTTATTTGCAGCGATAGGTTTTGCAACATTTCAGCCAAGTTGGCTACCTGTCCCTTGACTTCATTAAGTTCTTCTTGACTAGCCATTGCTTTTTTAGCTTTCCTTTTCCTACCGATTAGTTTGTTAAAAAGTAAGACTTGAACAAAAGTGTTGTCCTTGATTAAACGCCCTTCCTTTCTTGACCACGCGCTGTAATTTAAACCATATTTGTTTTAATACTCGACTCTAATTGACTTGACTTTATGTTAAAAAAAAAAATTAAAAGAAAAAGAAAAAACGGGGTATATATTTTAAGGGAATTTTAAAAAAATGGAGGATTAATATCCGACTTACCCCCCTAAAAAAATGACGGAAAACACGCATTCAAGACTCTCTAGACATGGTCATAATGTGACAAACATGTTATGTGTGTGCTTTATGTATATGTGAGTGACATGCTTTGACTACTAGTGTATGACCATGGGACTTTAAGTGCCTAAACTCAATTTAAGACTTAAACATGGTTTGAACCATTAATAAATCGATTGATCTGATTAGTAGACTGTTAATTAGACTCGTCGTGATGACTCGAGCAAGAAAACTGGACTGTCGCTAAAACGACAAAACTGTCGCCACGGTTTAGAGCCTGTCGCCAGACGACAAAATTGTCGCCAGGCGACAGACACTAAACTGCAGCGCCACAGTCCAAATTCCTGCGCCATTGCTGGAACATTAATCTGGACTGTTTCCAGTAATTTTACTCTAAATGGACATGCCTAAAGTCGTACTAAGTCAAATTGATTAATTTATTAACCTTTAATTAATTCAAAATTAATTAATTAATTAGACAAAGTCCTTTTAGTCATTAGTCAATTTATTTAGTCTTTAACACAAGTCAAACAAACGGTTAACACATATATAATAAATACAAGCAAGGGTGCACAAGTAGTTCACATAGTCACAAGATGAGTTTGCAACCTAACCATGGCTCTAGTTCTCTAAAGTTCGAGGATATGGGTTAAGTCAAAAAGGTCCATGGTTAAGAATCCATATGCATTGCACACAAGCCTACCGGGAGGGTTGGAGCGAATGGACAGGATTCCGCGAGTTCGTGATGAAATCGAACTCGACGCCATGGTTTGGTGGATTCACAAACATTACACGTACCCAAATCTGAACTTTGCACATGATAGTGGAATATTCCATTGGGCAGGTGAAGCAGGAACCCCCAGAGGGTTATTTCCATATGTAGAACACATATGGGTTCAGAAAAGTGAGAAAATGACTCAATCAATAAGCAAAATCGAGCCAACAACACTAGAAATGGTCAAAGCAAGAAGGCAGACCCCTGGCTCGGTATTGGAAGAACTTGGCGCCAGACTACAGGGACTGTCGCCGCAAAAAAGCTTCTGTCGCCAAGCGACAGAACTGTCGCCAGGCGACAGAAACTTTTTACGGGCGACAAGCCCTGTTTTCTAGACGCTAGTTCCTACATGCCTTGGCAAGTTTCTGTGTTCTTCGAATTTTCCAGATTTCGCATCATCTTTTCGATTCTAGTCATGAAAGATATTTCTCAAATTTCCTACGTGTAAAATTCCTATGGATTGACTCATGGGGTGCTCCCATGAGGACCTTTTAATGCATATGACAATAATGTTAATCAAATCACGCACATGAAATACTTAGAATTTTTCGAGTCTCATCCGCTCATTCTAAATAATTGCCAAAATTAAATAAATTTCAGGAATATAAATAGAAATCCTCCCCAGTGGAGTCGCCAAAAACTGTAGGGAATATTTCAAGCATTATGATAACCCCAAACTTGAACCCCACTGTGATCATACACTAAAGTACGGTGGCGTTCCAAAGGGAAAGACAAAGAGCAAAAAGAGTCGCCAACAAGTTTTAGGAACTTGTAAACCCAAAAGACAATCCAAAAGGACCATCAACTACTCCATAAGGTCTTGAACCAAATAGGGTCCGGGGATGAAGGTACGAATCCAATCTACAAAAGAAAGGACCCGCCCTATAAAATAGGCCTCTACTTTGTTCTGCTCGTATTCATGCGCGCTTTTCGAATAACATACAAACATTATATTAAACCTACCCTGTTTAATCTATGTTGGTTGAAATTAATGCACAAATAATACTATCATTGGAGATCACTTGAGTTAAAATCACATTAGCCTAAACCAATTTATTAATTATCTTATTAAGCGTGATTTCAAGTACAAATTCCCTTTAATAATCATAAAAGGCGTGATCAAGCAATAACAATAAAACATAAAATAAATATCAAGCAACATAATAAATAAATTAATAACAATAATGATAATAGCATGATAAGGCATAAAAAAAGCTCAAATAATAATAGCAAGATCCTAGACATGATACTAACAAGGTTAATAACAAACCCTAGCATGTCACTAAACAATAAAGATCAAAGCTTTAAACCTAACATGGTACTAACATGATATTAGAAAAGAGTAAAGGCACCCTAAACATAATACTAGAAAGCATAAAATAACATCCTAACATGATACTAGGAATATTAAACAATAATAAACAAATCTAAACATGCTTTCTACATTGAAAGAGAGTAATAAGATTACATACTTTGAAGCCTCGTACCTCTTTCTAATAACAAAATACACAAGTTAGTAAACTTCAATGAAAATAATAAAGAATTATTAAAGAATTAAAGAATTAAATTAAAATCAAATTAAATAAAGTTTAGACTAGTCTTGGACCAAACCCTCAGAAAGATCAACCTTTCACGTCTAGGGCGAAGGCAACTTCGAACTTGGCTAAGAGACTCTAAGTCTTGTGAATGCGGAATATTGTGTTTGTAAAAAGGTAGTTTAGAAATAGAGAAGAAAAAAAAAAGAATTAAGGAAGAGTTAATGAGAATTGATTGTTTGTGAATTGAGAGAATTAAAGAATAATCGAATGTGAATTGATGATTCTGAAAACAGAGAGTCGGACGCTATTTATAATGAAAATAATCCGGAAAAATCATAGAATTTGATAAGGAATAAAACTCCACGCTGTCGCCAGGAATTAACTCTGTCGCGACACGACAATGTCTGTCGCGAGGCGACAGGGTCTGTCGCGCGGCGACAGAGTCTGTCACGTGGCGACAGACTTGTCGTTTGGCGACAACCTGTATTAGCGCGTTTTTCTTCACGCGGAATCCGATCTTTAATCAACTTGATCTACGGAATCCGTACAGAAGATAAAATATATATTTTTAAGATAACAAAACGATATTTTATTCCAAATAAAAATCTATTAAAGATAATTAATTATTAAATCTAATAATATTAGAATTAAAAGGAACCTTCTAGAAACTTCTAGAAAACTATAATTAATCCTAATAATTTTAGGAATAATAATTAACATTAGGCCCTCCTCTAGATCATTGGGCCGTATTTAAAATAATTAACCAGGCGCAGTTTAGTATTTTGGCCATAACTTCCTTAATATTCATCGGAATCGGGCTTATAATATATCGTTGGAAAGATCTCTTCGAGCCCCATCCATCTACACTATTATTGGACCTTAATTATGGACCAAACTAAACTGGTTCGGCTATTTTCAAATAAATAAAGTCATTTTCAAAAATAGAGAGAAAAGAATTTAATTAAAACTAAACCGCAACACTCGACTTCCAAACCACTTTCACCTAATTCGATAATGGTTCGACGTGAAAGGCATTCATCACTGGGTTTGGTTTTGGGGAGACACAAATGGGTGTCTACAATATTCATATTTTTTATACCTATGTTCATTTTCTGAAAAGCTAATATTCATATTTTTTTATACCTATGTTCACTTTCTGAAAAGCTAATGTTCATATTGTGCTGTTGTTACACCTATTTCTAGGTGCATGAGTGTACACCTAAGAATATGCGCCTCTACAGCTCATATCATCAATTAAAATAACTTAATCCATTTCTACTAACGGGTTTGGAGCTAAGTTCTTTCAATCCTATTGGCAAATTATTGAAAAAGACATCACCTTGGCGATCCAAAGTTTCTTTTCACATGGATGTCTTCCACCAGCATTAAACCACACCATCATTACTCTTATTCCTAAGACGGAAATGCCCGAGAATCCTAACCACTTTCGTCCGATCAGCCTAGTGAACACAGTGTACAAAGCAATTTCCAAGATTTTGGTCAATCGCTTATGCCCTATTCTTCAAAAAACAGTGAGTCCGCTACAAAACGCTTTTACTCCGGACCGTTCTATCCACGATAATATCCTCATTGTCCAAGAAATTTTAAACACGTTCCAAAAATCTAAAAACAAAACAGGTTGGTGCGCCTTAAAACTTGACATGGAAAAGGCATATGATGGAATAGAATGGGATTTCTTGTGAGAATGCCTAAAAGCTTTTGGCTTCCCTTCCCAATGGATTTCTTGGATCCAAGAATGTGTTACTAAAGTTTCATACTCTTTAAAAATTAATGCTGAAACAACCGAATGGTTTAAACCCTCTAGAGGTCTTAGACAAGGGGATCCTTTATCCCCCTACCTATTCATCCTTTGCATGGAAGTTCTTATTAGGAAACTTTGTTTAGAAAGTTCTAACCGCAAATCTGGGATAGGCTTCAAAATTTTTCCTAGGTCCTTTACTATTCCTTGTTTGCTATTTGCAGATGATAACTTACTTTTTTGTAAAGTTTCCGCTTCAGCTTGTACTAATCTTAAGAAGATCCTAGATTCTTTTTGTGACATCTCTGGCCAGCTAGTAAATTTTCACAAATCTTCAATTATTTTCTCAAGAAACATCCCTAATGGCCGAAGAACATCCTTAGCTGCACATTTTAACATGACCCCTAAAGCCTCACTTGGTAGATATTTAGGCGTTCTCTTTAGTTCTTATTATCCGCTGAAGAAAGATTATAAAAATGTCATGGAAAAAACTGAACAGCGTATCCAACATTGGGAAGCTGGTTTTTTATCAAAGGCAGGTAGACATACGCTTATCCAAAGCAATTTAGAAGCTTTACCTAGTTACCTATGCTCATCTTCCCTCCTTCCTAATGATGTAGCTAAAGAATTAGACTCCCTCCACCGAAAATTCTTTTGGAGACAAGAGAAAGATAAAAACAGCATCCCCCTTATCGCTTGGGATAAGATTTGTAGACCAAAGAATGCAGGAGGGATAGGTCTCCGGCGAACACTGCCTCTTAACAAGGCATTCATTGCAAAGTTAGGGTGGAAAATTATCTCCGAACCTAATAGTCTATGGGTTAAAATCATTAGAGATAAATATCTATGTAATAAATCCTTCTTTGAATGCACTCCAAATGTTAAAGATTCTCATATTTGGAGGAAAATCCATGCCCAGCGGGAAATTTTAAGAAAAGGAATTCGATGGAAGATTGGAAATGGAATGGATATATACTTCTGGATTGATAATTGGGTAACCAACCAAAGCTTACTTGAACTACTTCGTATGGATCCTAATCAAGTTGAGTTAGACACATTAAAATCCGCCACATGGCTTGCCCATAATCTTGACCTTGATGAGAAATGGGAACATCATTGGATATGGAAATTAGATATCCCTCCTAAGCTCCAAATCTTCTTGTGGCAAATTCTTCATAATAGTCTAAGCGTTCGTGATACCCTTTACAAAAGAAACATAATTCCTTTTAGTGATTGTGGTCTATGTAATATTCATAGTGAAACAGTGAACCATCTCTGTTTAGGGTAATTTTACCCCGCCATGTGGCCCAATTAGAGGGCGACACGTGTCAGCCCAAGGATGGTCCAAAGTGGACCTATCCCTGCTTGACACGTGTCATCCCAGATATTTGGGGAAAATGTCGGCCTTCAGGCCCAAATCCCGAGAAAGTCACAATGCAGCGCAGCCCACCACTGATTAGGGTTCTGTGACCTAATCAGGGGCACAACTCCCAAGGACCCTATAAATAGGGAGATTCCCCTCTTTTGGAGGGCACGTTTTTCCATTTATTACAAACTGTCCCTTTGATAGAGACAACTGAGCTAGAAACCCTAGCAGATCCCCACCTAAATTTCCGCACCTTCTTCTCTCCTTTCAAGTTACTAACTTGATCGTCGGAGGCGGAGCACCTACCAACAGGTGTCTCCGTTTGTCTTGCAGGTACAGGCCGCTCCGGACCAGTCTTCGAGCTGTAACTCTCCCGAGGGACAAAAACACCCAAAACATTTGGCGCCGTCTGTGGGGAGAGTACCTCAAGATGGTTCAAAGTTCTGTACCAATTCTCAAATCTACCTCTCTACGTCCGGGTACTCAGACGGGTAACCCAGACGACTTGCAACCGGTTATTCAGCCGGAAGGGTTTGAAATCCCTCAGCCTCCACCTCAGCCTCAGCCAGAGGTATTCACTGAGGAGGAGGAAGAAGAAGAAGACAATGATGTGGAGACCTACATATCTAAGGATGGCTCCCTCATCTCTAAATCCATTCGTTCCAGGGATCAACTGGAGCGAAATGTAGACCAGGCGGGCCCAAGCAGGCGCCCACCTGGAAGGCCAGAAGGGGAAACCCAGAAGGCTAAAGGTCAAGCCCCAGTCACCCAAGATGAGCTCATGAAATTCATGACCTCTTTCAAAGGTGAAATCAAGGCCATGATCAACCAAAATAAGGCAGGCTCTAGCAAGAGTCAGCCGGCTAAAAAGACTCCCAATGATGGGAAGAAGAAGAAGCCAGTCAAGGAAAGGCAGCCAACTCCTCATCCAAAGGAGAAGGCAGCTGCAAAACTTGACTGGTCTAAGATTCTGATGCCTCGGCGACCCCAGCTGGAGGCCCAAAAGGCGTCTACCTTCGATGCGAGACATGTCATTAATCGGAGGAGACAGCAGCAGTCTGAGTCAGCTTCTACCTCCAGCTTTCCAGACAGCTTCAAGGAAGCCTCTGCAAGGAATTCTATGTCCTTGCATGAGAGTCGGACGGGCGGTAAATCCGTCAACACCGAACCTCAGCTGATGATAGGATCTATGTCATACGCACCCCAGGCGCAGTATGGGCAATATGGCCTCCAATTCATGCAGCCACCTCCATTTGGAGGTCAGGCGGCATATACCCCTGTCCAGCCATTGGACTGGCAGCTCCGGCTAATGAGGCTAGGCGAACAGTCGTTTGCCTTTGCAGCCAATATAACCGAGGCGGCTCAGCCGGTCAAGGTTAAGAATGTGTTGGTGGGCACCTATGATGGTACCACCAACCCAGAAGACCACCTAATGGCATACACCAACCTCATGTGCTTACAGGGTTGGGACGATGCCACCTGGTGTCGATGTTTCCCGGCTACACTAAAGGGCATTGCCCAGCAGTGGTTTGGCAACTTGCCAGCCGGCTCTATTGATTGCTTCAAGAAGCTAGCCTTCTTGTTTGCCACCAACTTCTCAAGAAACATCCCTGCTAAGAAAACGAGCCTTGATTTGAGCACCGTTAAGCAGGGTGAGAGAGAAGGGCTACGCTCATATGTCAGGCGGTTCAACCTGGTCAGAATACAGATCCAGGGACTGTCTGACAAGGTAGCTTTCACAGACTTTTTCAAGGGTCTGAAGGACGGGTCGGCTTTTAAGTTCGACCTTGTTCGAAAAGGGGCATTTACGCTACAGGCGGCCCTGAGGGAGGCAGAGAGCTACATACAAGCTACCGACCTCTGCACGCCTGGTAGCCAGTCAGACTCCAAGAAGTCTGACAAACAAAAAGAAAGCCGGTCAGCTCAGGCGGGTAACAAAAAAGAAGAGAGCAAAAAGAGAAAAGAAGTCTAGGCGGTGAGTGATTCTGACCAGCCGTCCCAGAAGAAAAAGAAAGAGTTTAAACCGTACGTCCCTAAGTACGAGTTTAACAAAGATTGCAACTCCATCCTCATGGAGGTAAAGGACCGGCTGTCTATTGAGAAGCCGAATCCGATGAAGAGTTCCGTCCAGTCACGGAACAAAAATAAATTTTGCCAGTTCCATGAGGAGGTTGGCCATGACACCAACGACTGCTTCAGTCTACAGCGGATGTTGGACCGCCTGGCTGACAAAGGGCTTCTAAAGTCCTACATTTCTAAGTCCCCAGCTGGGGCAAAGAAGAAGAACAAGGGTCATTCCTCCAAGGCTACCCCCCAGCCTACTAGTAGTTCGAAAATCGACAAGGATCCGGTCTACACCATAGTAGGCGGATTTTCTTGTGGTGGCCCTACCATCCGGGGCACCAAAAGCCATCTTCGAAAGATGGACAAGGATGATGATGAGCAGGCGTTTGCTTCTTCCACCTTCCCAAACGTTCTCATAACTGAGAAGGACAGGGGCAGCGTCCGCCGTCCGCATGACGACCCGGTTGTCATTGAATGTAAGGTTGCCAACCAACTGGTTGGACGGATCCTTATTGACACCGGCAGCTCGTCGGACATTATCAGCCTCCGGTGCCTGCAGAAGCTGAAATACAATGTCAGCAGCATGCATCCGGTAACCCACCCCTTGGTTGGTTTTGGGGGTGGGATGGTCTACCCAGCCGGCAGAATTGACTTGCCCATCTGGCTGGGAGAAAAAGGCCAGGGACGACATATTGTCGTCAGGTTCTTGGTTGTGGAGGAGTTGACCGCCTACAATATAATCCTTGGTAGGCCAACCCTCAACGAAGACTAGGCGGTGATCATCCCGTCTCTCATGCTCATCAAGTATGAGCGGGATGATGGCTCTGTTGGTTCCCTAAACAGGGATCAGAAGACGGCTAGGGAGTGCTACCTCTCAGCCGTAAAAGATACTATGGCCCCAGACGGCCAAGAGAAGGAACCAATAGACCTTGACGATGTCAAGGATGCCAACCCTGCCCCACCAGCCGTTGGTAAGAAAAGAAAAGCGCCTCTACTGGTGGAGGTGAAGAAAGAGAAAAAATAGCAATCACTGACCGGGGAACGGTCAGACGAGCTCCGTCCCCAACCGGCTGGAGAAAATGTTGATCTCGTTTTGGACGACAGCCGTCTAGAGCGTACGGTGAAGGTTGGGACGGTTGCTTATGCTACTCTGGGTGCAAGCTTGCACCTTCTACTGAAGGAATTCAAAGACATCTTTGCCTTTGAAGTGGAAGAGATGCCAGGCGTCAGCCCGGATCTCGCTGTCCACAAACTCGCCGTGGATCCCAAAAAGAAGCCCATCCGGCAAAAGAAGAGAAACCATGGCGAGGAAAGAAGTCAGGCGGCAGCTGCCGAAGTCAAAAAGCTGCTAGACGCCAGGTTCATTCGGCCCTGTAATTTCCCCGACTGGGTGGCCAATGTGGTCCTTGTTAAGAAACCGAATGGGACCTGGCGCATGTGTGTTGACTACACAGACCTCAACAAGGCCTGTCCAAAGGACAGTTACCCATTTCCAAAGATCGACAGTCTGGTCGACTCTACAGCCGGTCACGCCTTGATGAGCTTTATGGATGCCTACTCCGGCTTCCATCAGATACCCCTCTGGAAAAAAGATCAAGAGAAGACGGCCTTCGTCACTGATTTGGGGTTATTCTGCTATACTGTGATGCCGTTTGGCTTGAAGAATGCGCCTGCCACCTTCCAACGGATGATTAATACGGTCTTCATTAATCAAATTGGGAGGAATGTGGAGGCGTACATCGACGACATGATAGTCAAATCCAAGCAACAGATGGATCACCTTGCTGATCTCCGAGAAACATTCACCACCCTCAGGCGGCATAAGGTCATGTTAAACCCCAAGAAATGCGTCTTTGGTGTTGAGTCTGGGAAGTTTCTCGGATTCATGATTGATCAAAGGGGGATAGAGGCTAACCCCGAAAAGATACAGGCGGTAATTGACATGAAGTCACCCAGTTCTGTCAAGGAAGTTCAAAGATTAACTGGTTTCCTGGCCGCCTTGGGAAGGTTCCTCAGCCGGTCAGGTGACAAATGCCTTTACTTCTTCCAAGCAATCAGGAAGAAAACCAGGTTTGAATGGGGAGACGATGCTGAGACGGCATTCCAGAAGCTAAAAGAGCACTTGCACTCTCTGCCTAGGCTGGTCAGTCCTCTACCTAGGGAGACGTTGTATATGTATTTAGCCGTCTCAGATCATTCTCTCAGTGCCGTTCTCCTTGCTGAACGAGACGGCGTGCAACTCCCGGTTTACTTCATTAGCCATGTCCTTAAAAATGCTGAACTCCGATACCCCGTGGTTGAAAAATTTGGTCTTGCTTTGTACATGGCATTCAAAAAGTTGAAGCCTTACTTTCTGGATCATCCGGTGGTGATTTACACCGACCAGCCACTCAAGCGTCCAATGTCTACCTTGGAGTCATCCGGCAGAATGTTAAAATGGGCTATTGAAATGCAAAGTCTTAAAATCACTTACGAACCAAGAAAGGCAGTGAAAGGTCAGGCGTTTGCCGACTTCATTGTGGAAATGACCCGTCCGGTGGCTCCGGATAATCTTGATCAGGTTTGGAAAGTGTATGTAGACGGGAGTTCTACAAAGAATGGCTGTGGTGCAGGCGTAATTTATGAGTCTCCTGAAGGGGACAGATATGAGTATGCACTACGGTTCAAGTTTCAGGCCTCCAACAATGAGGCGGAATACGAAGCCCTGCTAGCCGGAATCCGCATGTGTAAGGCGGCAGGGGCAACAAAAATTGACGCTTACTCTGATTCACAGTTGGTCGTTAGCCAATATGAGGGAATATTTGAGGCAACTCACCCGGCTATGATCAAATATCTTCAGGCGGTCAAAGAGGAGGTTGGGTCACTTGAGGAGTTTCATTTGAATCAAGTACCCAGGTCTGATAACAACCAGGCGGATGCCCTGTCAAAGCTTGCATCCTCCGCCTGCCATGATACGCCTCGGTCAGTCTTTTGGGAAGTAATTGAAAAAAGAAGCATCTATGAAGATCCCATTGGAGTCCTAGACCGAAGCTCTACCTGGATGGATGACATCCGGGCATACCTCTCAGACGGTACACTTCCTGATTCGCCACAGGAGGCAGCCTTCTGAAAAAGCGAGCCGCAGGCTTCGAGTTGAGAAATGGAGAGCTCTTCAAGGCGGGGTTTCTTAAGCCTCTTTTGAAGTGTGTAACCCCAGAAAAGGGGAAGGAAGTTCTCGAAGACTTGCACTCGGGATTCTGCGCCTCCCATATAGGCGGCAGATCTTTAGCCGTCAGGGCCAGACGACATTATTTTTGGCCTACTCTAGAGGCAGACGCCAAGGAATTGGTGAGAAAATGTGACAAGTGCCAGAAATTTGGCAAACTTATTCACCGTCCGGCTACTGATCTGACGGCCATCCACAGCCCAATCCCGTTTGCAAAATGGGGCATGAACATTTTGGGTCCTTACACGCCTGCACCAGGCGGAAAGCGCTACATCTTGGTGGCTGTGGATTACTTTACCAAGTGGGTAGAGGCTGAGGCGGTAAAGAACATCAAGACATCAGACGTCATTTCCTTCATCTGGAAGAATGTTATCACCCGGTATGGGGTTCCTATGTCCATGGTGTTTGATAATGGTCCTCATTTTGAGACGCCTCAGCTTAAAACTTGGTTGGGAGATCAGGGGATCTCAAGTTATTTTGCATCAGTCGGCCGTCCCCAAGCAAACGGCCAAGTTGAAGCCTTCAACAAACTTGAAAGAGCCGGTGGCTTATGGGCTGAGGAATTAATCCATGTCTTATGGGCCATCCGGACAACAGCAAAGGGGGCAACCGGTGAAACCCCATTTCTCATGGTTTACGGTGCTGAAGTCGTCTTGCCCATTGAACACTATGAGCCGACTCTCAGAGTCATGCTATATGATGAAGAGGCAAACTGGGAGGCAATGCGCCTGGCATTGGACTCACTTCCAGAACGCAGGGGCAATGCCGCCTTGCGTCATGAGATTTACCGTATGAGAATGACAAGAGCCTACAACAAGAGAGTACACAGGCGCCCTTTGAAAGTGGACGACCTAGTGTTACGGAAAATGGAGGCAACCGGTAGGGCCAATGATCTTGGAAAGCTAACTCCTAATTGGGAAGGTCCCTACCGGATTTATGAAGAAGTAAGAGACGGCACCTACCGCCTGGAAACTCCAGACGGCAGGCGCCTGCCTAGAACTTGGAATGTAGATAATTTGAAAAAATACTACTTTTGAGATTTTGTAATTTTTGTAAACAAGAAGTACGTTAATGAGAAGTTGCTTTTTGTTTTCATTTTTGTTTGTCTTATGCCCCGCCTGAATTTCAGACGGGTCACTTGTTTGTTTCTCTGAGTTTGACACTTGGAAATTGAATTAACATCTGATTGACGAGAAGCCAATGGCCAGATAATTAAGCTAAGCACAAAAACGCTTAGTGGCTATACAGCCGGTTTCAAACAAAACCAGAGGCCAATGGCCAGACGGCTGCATTCCCCATAAATTCGCCCGTCCCAACATGGACAAAGGCGTCCGGCGACACCCCTCCGGGTGCAATCGTTGCAGAGAGAAGCCAACTTGCTTACTCTACGAACCAATGCAGACGGCTACAATTGGACGGCTGAATCAGCCATTCATAGCCGTTTGCCTGAACAGTCTAAGGAATGATCAAGGTTCGGAACCCGGATGTCCAAGGACATCAGTCGGCGACCGACTGTATTTCTTACTTAGCGTTGTTTCGTTTTTAAATTGGACACATCCTCGTTTGGGGCAAAAGAGTTGTGCAATGGCTATATGAACTTCACCTAGACGAACAACACCGTCTAGATAGAAGCTGAAACGCCTGTTAATGTACGGCTGTGTACTTGGTTTGGGGCAATCACTACTGTGATTGATTGACTTGCAAACGTATCATGCTCTTTGCAGCATCAAACGTTCCCAAGTCAATCAACCAACTCCATTTGAAACCAACCACACAGCCGTCCAGGGGCAAGGACAGCCGCGTACTTTTGATAAGTTAGGCTAAAATTCGCCGGATGCTTTCGATAAGTTAGGCAAAAATTGAAAATGCAAAAAATTTGAAAAGTGCAAACACAAGCGCAAAAAAAAAAAAAAAAAAAAAAAAAAGATCAAAACCGACTCAGTCGGTGTATTCATTAAATTACCCACCCAACCAAACGGCTGTGGTGGGGTAAATGTTATCCGGACCTCGTCCGGGGAAAGAAAAATTGTTTAATAAACACGACTCCTTAGCCGGTAAATACAAAGATACTCGGCACACAGGCCGGAAAAGCAAACAAATGGCATACTGCCGCAGAAAAAATAAAAAAAAGAGATTGGCACACAGCCGCTGAAATCATTTCCCTGCAGACGGTCCCTCATGGCCCTTCTCCCCTTCTTCAGGAGCCTCAGTCTCTGGAGCTTCGGCTTCAGGCTCAAGATGCTGAGTTTCAGCCCAGGCAAGGAAGGACTCAGGCTCTGGCTCACCCTTCTCTCTCAAGTATATAACTTCATCAGCATACTTGTGAGCCAGAGCCCAGACGCCATAATTCTTGTTGGGATACAAGGCGTCCCAGGCGATCTTCATCATAGCCTTATTATCGGCGGCCATCTCAGCAACCAGACGGTTTTGCTCCGCCTGGAGAGTTGCTCGGAAGTTCTCCTGAGCTTTGGCCGCCTCCTTCTCCAACTTAGCAATTTTGCTCTTCAGATCAGCATTCTCTAAAGAGACTCCTTGAAGCTTTTGGAGGTCTCCCTGGGCCTTTTTGAGGTCCTCCCTGAGTTTAGGGAGGTCCACCTCCGCCTGCTTTTGGGCCGTCTCAGCATCCTCAGCCCTTTTGTTGGCCGCCTGCAGACTCGTCTCCAGCTCTGTAATCTTGGCCGCCTGTGTCATTTGGGTTGCTTTAGTTTCAAGATCGTCAATTATGCACGAGTATAAAGCAACATTATCTGCGTCGGTGGCGGCCTGCTTGGCCCGTCTTACCTCGTCCCATTTGCGGGTGTAAGGACGCTTGAGCCCGTCTACCCGGAGCAAAGCCTGCAAAAGCAACCAAGGTTAGTAGTACAGGCGGAGAAAGACTTGGAAAAAATTATTGAAAAATTGTTCAAAGTGTCTTACCTCAGCCAGGAGGGTCAGAATACGTTCAAGGTTGAACGTCTCAATCCCCGGGATAGTATCCTTATCCCGTTTGCTGACAGCATCCAGCATGGCCTTGGCATGCTTCTGGACGTCTGGCCAATGGGGAGATTGATCTGCACCATAATCAGCGTCAGATTGAGATACTAAAGCAGCGCCTATCTGGTTTCGACCATCTGAGGATGACGTCTGCTGGGAGTGTGATTTCACTCGCAACGGCCATCCCAGCTCAGGCGGGGATTCAACAGGGTTCTTACCTGCAGAGCCGGCCAGAGGAGAGCCGCTGGCAGGCGTAGAGAACCCCCCGGTTGCGGGTAGGGGGTTGGCCAAGTCAAGGCCAACAGAGCCGGAAACTCTCTCATTCCTCCCCCCTATCCGCATTTGTCTCCCGACTGGGGCGTTGGGTGTTGTAGTGGAGGTGGCCTTCTTTGAGGACTTGCTGGGGTTAGAGGCGGTGGTCTCCTCCCTAGCCCGTTTGAGTTTTTTCTCAAACATCTTGTCCACCTCTCCTCCCTGAAAAAATAACAACTTAATGTTAGCAGACGAAGGAAGAAAAACTTTGAAAGCAAACTGACAAAAATGGTCAGGCGTTTACCTTGGCCTTAAGCTCTCGCGCCTGGGCCTCCGCCAAGTCACGGCGGATCTGCGCAGAGGACCGTCTGGGGGTCTTCTCGTCTGGCAACATGTTCAAAGCTTCTTCTGCAAAAACAAAAGGGGAATCAATTAGTACCCCATCAAAAACATTTCCGACACAAAAGTACTACAGACGGAAGGTATTCAGGCGCATACGTCTGTCGAACATGTGCCCTAGCCCGCAGGCGGCTAGAAAGCATTCGTCCTTGAGCCAGGCGCTCTTAGGGATCCAGTTCTTGGGGACTTTTATTATCTCCCCGGTTGACAGTGTGGCGTCTGTGAGGCCGAACAAGTCAGCCTCAATTATTTTGTCGTAGTCCTCATCTGGGATCCGGGGAAGACAGCATTTCCGACCTAGAAGGTCGGGCTTCTTATTATATTGGCGGAGCTCGAAGTTCTCCCGCCTGGTGGGAGCCATCAACAGATAGAATCTGTGCTTCCAGCCATCGAATTTAGAGACCTTGTCTAAGGTCATCATGTATTGATGAAACGTGGTTAGAGTATACCACGCTCTGTACCCGCCTGGGTTTCGGCTAAGATAATGCATCTTAGCAAAGGCTTCCCAGCCGGGGTGAATTCCTTGGAATTCACAGGCGGCAACGTACCCCAGAATATTTGCCCAAGAGTTGGGGGTAAGTTGCCAGACTCCGAGGCCATAGCCCCTCAAAATTGCCTTCACCGCCTCGTGAAGGGGGAAGCGAAGCCCCGCCTTGAACGTCGCTTCATAACAGCCGAAGTAGCCGTTTGCGTTTCGTTCAGTGTCTTCCCAGGAAATGGTGCCGTCTGGGGGAGGCACCCTTATTTTCCACCGTCTCCTATTGGGTGCATCTTCAAAAAGTTTTTAAGACCTTTTTCCATAAGGTCTATGTCTTTCATGGAGACGTGGATTTTGAAGGGATCATCCTTCTCCTTCCATTTCTTCCTTTCTTCTTCCTCGCTATCGTCAAGCGGAGGAAGATCGTCGCTGCTCTCTGAGGAAGAGACATCAAGTCCGCTTCCTGTCTCCTCCCCAGATTGGGAAACGGAAGCTGAGGCGGCCTCCTCACCGCCTTGGTCGACGGCCTCCTCCCCGTCTTGGTCGCACTCGTCCAAAAACATGTCAGGAGGAGTTGGGGGGCCACGCGGAGGGGATCTCTCCGGAGCTGTCTGGTGTTCAGGGCCAGACGTCTCTCCCTCAGGCGTTTGGCCGCCTGAGCCCTCGCTTCTGTAATCAGGGTCTTGTGCCATCTGCATTGTCCGAGCCATTGTGTCCTACACAGACGCGCAAATGGTCGGAATCCAAGCATGAGGGTGATCCCAACACCCTGAGACGGCACTACTGTAGGGAATATTTCAAGCATTATGATAACCCCAAACTTGAACCCCACTGTGATCATACACTAAAGTACGGTGGCGTTCCAAAGGGAAAGATAAAGAGCAAAAAGAGTTGCCAACAAGTTTTAGGAACTTGTAAACCCAAAAGACAATCCAAAAGGACCATCAACTACTCCATAAGGTCTTGAACCAAACAGGGTCCGGGGATGAGGGTACTAATCCAATCTACAAAAGAAAGGACCCGCCCTATAAAATAGGCCTCTACTTTGTTCTGCTCGTATTCATGTGCGCTTTTCGAATAACATACAAACATTATATTAAACCTACCCTGTTTATCTATGTTGGTTGAATATTAATGCACAAATAATACTATTATTGGCGATCACTTGTATTAAAATCACATTAGCCTAAACCAAATTAATAATTATCTTATTAAGCGTGATTTCAAGTACAAATTCCCTTTAGCAATCATAAAAGGTGTAATCAAGCAATAACAATATAAAAATCAAGCAACATAAGGATAAAGAATAATAATAAATAATAACAACGATAATAACATGATAAGGCATAATAAAGCTTAATAATAATAGCAAGATCCTAGGCATGATACTAACAAGATTAATAACAAATCCTAGCATGTCACTAAACAATAAAGATCGAAGCTTTAACCTAACATGGCACTAACATGCTAACATGACATTAGAAAAGAGTAAAGGCACCCTAAACATGATACTAGAAAGCATAAAATAACATCCTAACATGATACTAGGAATTATAAAACAATAATAAGCATGCGATCTACATTGTTAATAAAATAGGGAGTAAGCTAATCTACTTACTTTGAAGCCTCGTACCTCTTTCTAATAACAAAATACACAAGTTAGTAAACTTCAATGAAAATAATAAAGAACAATTAAAGAATCAAATTGAAATCAAATTAAATAAAGTTTTGACTAGTTTTGGACCAAACCCTCAGAAAATATCAAACCTTGCACGTCTAGGGCGAAGGCAACTTCGAACTTGGCTAAGAGATTCTAAATCATGTGAATGCGGAATATTGTATTTGAAAAAAGCTAGTTTAGAAAAAGAGGGAGAAAGAAAGCATATATTGCTCAAGAGAGAAAAGAGAGAATTAAAGAAGAGTTGATGAGAATTGATGATTCTGAAAATAAGGATTCGGACCCTATTTATAATGAAAATAGTCTGGAAAACAATAGAATTTGATAAGGAATAAAACTACACGCTGTCGCAAGGAATCGACTCTGTCGCGACGCGACAATGTCTGTCGCGAGGCGACAGGGTCTGTCGCGACGCGACAATGTCTGTCGCGAGGCGACAGCGTCTGTCGCGCGGCGATAGAGTCTGTCGCGTGGCGACAGACTTGTCGTTTGGCGACAACCTGTATTAGCGCGTTTTCTTCACGCGGAATCCGATCTTTAATCAACTTGATCTACGGAATCCGTACAGAAGATAAAATACGGATTTTTAAGATAATAAAACAATATTTTACTCCAAATAAAAGTCTATTTTAAAATAATTAATTATTAAATCTAACAATATTAGAATTAAAAAGAACCTTATAGAAACTTCTAGAAAATTATAATTAATCCTAATAATTTTAGGAATAATAATTAACATTGGGCCCTCCTCTAGATCATTGGGCCGTATTTAAATAATTAACCGGGCCCAGTTTAGTATTTTGACCATAACTTCCTCAATATTCATCGGAATTGGGCTTATAATATATCGTTGGAAAGGTCTTTTCGAGCCCCATCCAACTACACTATTATTGGACCTTAATTATGGACCAAACTAAACTGGTTTGGCTATTTTCAAATAAATAGAGTTATTTTCAAAAATAGAGAAGAATTTTAATAAAACTAAACCGCAACACTTGACTTTCAACCACTTTCACCTAATTCGATAATGGTTCGACGTGAAAGGCATTCATCACTGGGTTTGGTTTTGGGGAGACACAAATGGGTGTCTACAGAAGCCCCCACTTTGACTGAGTTTGAAGAAACTTAGGTTTCGAAAAAATGAGAGTCAAAGTATCGATAGGGACGGAGAATGATTCAAAATGTTCTGCAATTCCGAATCATTCTTATAACGCCGATACCTGCAAACTAATCATTAGTTAAATAGATAAAAGAGTTAAGAAACGCGTATCTTGCACCGTCGAGCACACGTCTTTGAACGTAACCGTTTTGCTGTTGCTTTTGTTGCTTGTGACAACACCCACAGTGCCTCGTGAACGCCATTGTTGAAGATAGCCATGTGTCGTCGTCCTCTTCAATACTCTTGGTGACAATCCTCCACAATATTTCGGGAATATCGTCGAAAATAACTGTATGTCGTCATCTTCAGGTTGTGGCCGTATGTCGCCACGGCAGTGCATCGCCGCATAGACAATCTCTTCTTTACCTTGAGGGACCGTCGAAGTTGACCTTGCTTCGCCATCTCCAAAATTTGTGACACTACCTTGCCACGGCCGTGCTTCGCCATTAGACAACTCCTCTCTATGCTGGGACATCGTCAAAGAATCATTCTGCTTATTGACCCTTAATATATTGTTATTATTTATATGTCTGTGCCAATACTTTGGTGCTTTTTCCTTTGTAAACCATTATTTCGGTGCATCTATTGAACCAATATTTCGGTGTCTTATTATGAGCCAATACTTAGGCGCTTTAAGCTAAGTGAGACGATCTTTCATCAAGTCGATCACTTAATGCATCTGCGATCAAGCTGACTGAATCATGCCAATTTTGCTTAAAGGGGCTAACTGGCGTACCAAGGAACCCAAATTACTAAAATAGGCCCACAAAGTCATAAGGAGGGGCCCAGTATTCTGTCGCCGCTCCAGCGCTGGCCAGAAATGCCTGTCGCGAGGTTTCGCATCTGCCGCCGCGCGACAGAGTCTGTCGCCTCGCGACAATTCTGTCGTTTGGCGACAGAATCGGGGTTTTAAACCCGTCTTCTTCTTCTTTCTCATTTCGCTGTTCTGCTTCTCATATTTCACGAAAATCTCCACTTCACTCGTTCTCGCTCATTTCTCAACCAAATTCACTCAAACTTGTTGCAAATCGAAGCTTTTCTCATCTATTTTCCTGATCTATGTAAGTTTTGCTCAAACTCTACTCGGTTTTTGACGAATTATGCGTACTTGTTCGCGAATTTTCGAAAAATTCGAAAATGTTCTTGCTTAATTTGCTTTGTTTGTTGAATTTTATGCCTTGAATTTGTTTAATTATGCTTGTATATTACCTTGGGAGTATTTTGAGACTTGTTTGACTCAATTTGGTGAAGAAACGAACGATTCACCATTGTTGGACCTCTTAAGGTCGTGAAGAACAATGTGGGTCGTTCTTTGCATTTTTACTGCTTTTACTTGTACAATTTGTCATAATATTCATCATATGTTTGCAAGAAATTGTTTATTTGCTTAAAAAATGCTTCCATGCTTGATTGAAATTTTTGCTCTGTTTTAGTACTACGTACTCTGTTTTGCGAACATAGTATCATGCGGCCTAGGCGAACCTTAGATACTGTAGAGCCTTAAATTTAATTACTTTTATATACTTTAGCATGGCTAGACGACGTGGTTCTGGTTCTCGGTCGAGAGACACGCGTCGAGAGGACGAGCCCACCAGTGAGGGCGAGGACGTGCCTTCTACTTCCAGGCTGGGTCTCATGCCGGGCTGGGACGAGCGCACCCTGTTTCACGCACCGGTTCATCATCTGTCGGAGCGGATCCGACGAGGTCTTGCGAGTGGGAGGACCCGTAGCCACGGCTCGGGTAATTCCACCATCATTTCTTTGTACGACAACTTCATCAGCCGCGATGAGGGGCTTCGTCGTCTTTGGGAGTCATGTGAATTGACTCCTCTGCTGCAGGCCACCCGGGCCATGTTTTCATACGATGGGGGTAACCTCGTCGTCCGAGCTTTGGTGGAGTTCTTTTGGGACACCACCAACACCTTTCATTTTCCCTGGGGTGAGATGACAGTCACTCCAGCTGACTTCAGCCTCATTACGGGGCTAGAGTTCCAGTCTACTCCTCTGCCTTTTGACGCCGGTGTCACCGTCTACTCGCCGGAGGTTCTGGAGTTGTTGGGGCCGATCGTTGTTCGGGCCCAGGCTGAGGCTCAGTCGGGACAGCTGAGTTCCCGATGTATTCGTCACTGCACGCTGGCTGCAGCTTTTGAGGATGATGCGACCACCCGAGAGCAGCGGGTGCGCATCTTTGTGCTGATTCTGCTATCAGGGACGTTTTCCCCTGATCGAGGTAGTAGAGTACTTCTTTACTACTTGTCCGCTGTTCGCGACCTTCACTTGGTCGGGACGTATGACTGGGCCAGCATGGCCTACGCGGACTTTCTACTGGGCTTGCGGCGTTCCTGTCGTCACAAGGCCCTGTCTGGAGAGGTAGCCCTTTCCAGCTTTTGGAGGGTCGTAGAGGTACATCTCCTTTCCTTTTTTAGGTTTTAACTCTAGATTTAGAAGCATAATCTTTACTGATTTTCGTCTTTTCGTATAGATCTGGTTCTACGAGTATTTTCCCTCTCTTGCGCCTGCGAGGCCTTCTCCTCGCGTGCTCCCCGTCGCTGCCAGTTGGGGAGGCAGTAGAGGTCCGCCGGAGGTGCTGCGCCTTCGAGAGATGATCCTCTCGGTAGGTTTCTGCAACTTATACTTCTTCCTTTATCATCTTTTGGTGTTAGTGCCTTATTTAGTGATTTTTGCAGGAGCCTAGCCCGGTCTATCGACCTTGGGCTACTTTTCCTATCTCTGCGCTGGCGGCGTAGTACACCGCTGAGCGTCGTTACTTTCTGGGGACGTACGACGTGGTGGTCTACCTAGGGGAGAAGGTAGCCATCCAGCATTCCTCAGATACTTTCGTTGTTCCTGCTCCTCCACCTCGGCATATGTTCCACGATGCCTTGCAGCGGGATCGTGCTGGTGGGCCTACCCGGGGTACTCCTTGGAGGTCTTACGTTCTCCTCGAGCAGAGCTATGAGGAGGACCTGCTACCGTTGCTAGCGCCGGCTCCTGTCCTTTCAGAGGAGGCAGCGGTATGCTTTCGTTCATTCGGTTTATCTTTCTTTAGGTAGCCCCCAAGTATTTTTCTAACTTTTTATTCTTAACAGGCTGGCCCTAGGGAGTTCATTCCTCCGCGGATGTCCATACGCTACCAGGGTATGTATGGGCCGATCGAGAAGCTTATTCCACCAGCTCCAGAGGGGGAGCAGTTTGTGGAGCGGTCTATTCCTCGTCACCAGACTCGAGTAAGTGATTTCTCACATATTATCTTCATGTTTGCTTCGTAATTGTTACTGACTTAGTTACTTTGACAGTTTTCTCGCGAGGTGGTGACGGCTATGGCTAGGTGCATAGACGCTTTTCGCAGCCAGCTTGTGAGGTTACGGAACCGTGCTACCTGTCGTAGCAACGATGCTGAGGAGGTATTACTTTTTGCTTTTATCATTTTTGACTTTATTTTTTCATTTGCATTCGCTAACTTTGATTTACTTTTGCAGGGGCGGCCTATTCCTTCTCCACGCACTCGGTCGAGACCCGAGCCTAGGAGAGAGACTACTAGGTCCGACTCGAGGCGTCGCCGGACTACTTCCGGTGGTCGAGGTGGTCGTTCTGAGGCCGCCGCTGTAGAGGACTCGGCGTCATCACCTGAGGATGTTTCGACCGGGCCGACCGTTCGAGGTGGGATGGGTGGTGGGACATACGAGTTTGGCTCGTCGTCGCAGCAGCCTTTGCAGCCCCAGCCTCTTTCTGTCGGGTTTCAGGGTGAGGTTAGGTGGCCTGGCCCTGAATTGCAGTTCGCGCCGCCTGGTGGTTCAGGGGACGATGATGGGCATACTCCACGGAGTAGGACATTTTTCGATACATTTGGCATCCCTCGCGACCTGCGGCCTTCGGCGCCATAGTCGTACCTGTGTTTATTTATTTTGACTTTTGTAGGACTTTGTCTATTTTATTCATATGACTTATGTACTAGACACTTGTATATATATGCACTTATTATTTATTAACATTTTATTTACATGACTTATTATTTTATAACAAGTGTATGGTGCATGTGAGTGTGTGAGAAAGTGTAATAATTTTTTTTTTTTTGCGCAAAATTTCCGTCATTTTTAATATTAGTGGAGGGTACCGACTCTCTCCCCCAAAAAAGAAATGAAAAAAAGAAGGAAAAAAGTATAATTACCAAAAATAAGCCTAAAATTAATTAAGCTTAATATAATATAATAATAATAATAATAATAATAATAATAATAATAATAATAATAATAATAATAATAATAATAATAATAATCATAAGGGTGTATGAATAGGAATAGAAAAAATAATAAGTCAAGTTAAAGTCGAATTCAAGCACATAAAAAACACGGTTTCCCACGCGTAATAGGTGTCGCTGCGAAGAAATATACTGGCGCCACATGATTCAACCTGTCGCCACGCGACAGAGTCTGTCGCCATGCGACAGCTTTTGTCGCCACGCGACAGTTTTGTCGCTTGGCGACAGACTCACTTTCCTATTTCGTACAGAAATTGAAATCTGTCGTGAAAAAAGCTTATAAATAGCCCCCGAATCCTCCGTTTACTGCATAATTTAACCAGTTTATTAATTAATTAATTAACTAGGAATCATGCCTTTAGCTAAAAGAACTTTTTGTGGATACATGAATGAGTGGTGTCGTCTTTTAACTGCTAAAGAGAAAAAAGCATTAGATACTTCTCACATGGGGGGTATGTTTGGAATAAAGGGGGTGAGTCTTGACATGGATTTTATTCATTCTGCCATAGACTATTGGGATATTAATACTCACTGTTTTAGATTTTTCCATGATGAAATATGCCCTTTACCGGAAGAATTTGGAGCCATTATAGGCTATTATTCCACAGATCTTGTGGTAATGCCTAGAATTAGTGAATATTATTATAAAGATTTTGAATGCTTTTTTGATCTAAGGGGTACGGCCTTAAAAAATATAGTGCATGGGAATGTAGATGATTTGACAGAATTTGCACATTATTTTTATGACAATCCTAATCCTGATTTTCGTATCCATAAAAGAAGGGTTTTTCTCTTTTGCATGTTTAACCAATTACTTTCAGTTAGTGGTAAGGATAATGAAGGCCAATCAATGATTATATCTGTTATAGAACAAGTTGAATCTGGGAGAAATCTAATGCCGCTAATTGTTGGAGAGACTATGCTATGGTTGGATGCATTAAGAAAGAATCCAAGAGCACCTTTTCGAGGTTCTCCAATTTTATTACAGGTATAAAATAATACTATTTTTAATTTCAAAGAACTAAAAATATTTTTATACTGTAATACTAATCAAATAAATATTTTACAGATATGGCTCATGGAGAGGTTAAAGCTTATTAATCCTCCTGACGATATACACACATATGTCCCAAATTGCATAGTCCAGCGAAAGAAACGATTTTTGAAGATAGGTCGCCGTGAATGGAGCAAGGTGTTTGCTGCCGATGATTTACCATAAGCTGGATCGTTCCTTGGTGGAAGATTGAGGCGATGGTTGGTTGTAATAACCAAGCATACTGTCGTCTCCCGAGCTTGTCAAGATTAACCTTTTATTTTCCTTGTAGAGTTATGAGACAATATGGTCTCGCACAAACCATTCCTACAGGAGATCTCCGCCGTCCTTATGAATTTCCTGTGTCACAAGAGGTTGAGCGTTTTGACAGATATTGGACTGGTGGCCCTTATGGGAGGTGATTACCCACAAGGATCCACCTTGTTTGTCAAGCAAAGTGAAACAATGGCTTGATGGAAGATTCCAGAAATCTCAAGTCAAGATTGAGAAGACCGATGTGAAGGATCGTCTAGGTGACAAAAAGGTCCCTGCTAAGGAACGCCTAGGGGAAAGGAGCGAATTCAAAACTCCTATTATGCCAAGGAAGAAAAGTTCTAAGAAAGATAAAGGGAAAAGAAAGGTTGATTCTACGAAAAAGGAAGTTTGGGTAGAGAAGAAACATGGGGTTTTAGCGGAGGGGGAAACTATCTATACTAAAATAGAGTGTAGGTCTTCTAATGGTTGTCTCCTAGCAAAGGTTATGGATCAAGAGGAAGAGAATGAAGACAAAAATTGGAAGAGAATCAAGAAAGAGAAAAAAGAAAAGAGCATTGCTTTTCTTTTGATTTATTAGACAAAGTTAATTTGTTTTAGTTAATTTTTCAGCTTTTATTTCATCAATAATGTAATTTCATTATTAAATAATAAAATTTCAGTTTTTATTTCAATTAACTTTTCAATTAAAGCAATGAGAAACAATTACAATATTTATTTTTCGGAGAATTAATTCGAGTACAGAAGTCGAATAAATTTCCAGGATATACGAAACTTGTCCAGACACTGGCAGAAACCTGGCGCTGTCACCCAATTTACTGTCGCTGTCAATTTGGCTCTGTCGCCTGGCGACAGAATTGTCGTCTGGCAACGGAGTCTATCTTCTGGCGCCAGTCTTGAAATTTTGCAGACATGTGTTTTTTACTTCGGGGATACAGAATTTGAAAACATTAAAGTGGCCGCACCCTGTCTGGGTTGCCTACGTATCCTTTGTTTAAGGAATCAGGCCAAACGTAGCTCTCTTGAATATTTTACTCAAGTACTTATGGGTAGTATTTCTTAAGTTGGTCAAGGTTTGTCATGTTCGAAAATTCATTACCATCCATGTCAGTTAATTTAGCCGCGCCTCCTGACAGGATTGTTTTGACAATATATGGTCCGGACCAATTAGGCCTAAATTTGCCTCTTGGGTCCAAAACATTTTTTCTTAATGCTTTTAATACCAAGTCCCCAACCTTGATATTTCTAGTCTTGACCTTCTTATTGAAATGTCTAGCCATGCGGGTTTGATAACATTGAGTGTGATGTAGAGCCTCCAGTCGTTTTTCATCGAGTAGAATTAGCTCTTCATACCGTGCTCTAGTCCATTCGACTTCATCGAGTTTACTTTCTAAAGCGATGCGTAGCGAAGGTATTTCTAACTCTACAGGTTGTACGGCATCCATTCCATATACTAAGTTAAATGGCGTATTTCCTGTTGATGTTCGGATTGACGTGCGATAACCCCACAGTGCGAAGTGAAGTTTGTCAGGCCAATCCTTATAATTTTCAGTCATTTTCTCAATGATTGTTTTTAAATTTTTATTAGCGGCCTCAACTGCTCCATTTGCTTGAGGTCTATAAGGGGAAGAATGGTGATGTTGAATACCATACTTTTGTAGCAATTCTTCACATTCGGCTTGAAAGTGAGTTCCATTGTCACTTATCATTTCATGTGGGACTCCGTATCGACAAATTATGTTTCTTTCGATAAAGAGTGCTACATGTTTGGCAGTGAGTTTGGCATATGATTGTGCTTCCACCCACTTTGTGAAATAATCTATTGCAACTAAGATGTATTCATGACCTCCTGTTCCGGGAGGTGTGATCTTTCCAATTATGTCTATTCCCCATGTAGAGAAAGGCCATGGTGAAGTGTAGGTGTAGAGGAGAGATGGTGGGATATGTTGTAAATTTGCATAAATTTGACATTTGGGGCATCTTTTTACATATTGATGACAACCTTTATTCATGGTAGTCCAGTAATATCCTTCTCGCATTATCTTTTGGACTAGCATTTTTCCATTAACATGTGTTCCACATATACCTTCGTGGACTACTCTCATAGCTCTTTGAGCATCCTTTTTGCCTACACATAATAGAGCTCGACCTTTAGGCACCCTTTTGTGTAGTTCATTTCCTATGAGTACAAACTGGGAAGCTAAAAGTCTTAGTGCTCTTTTCGCTCTTTTGTCAGCATGAGGAGGATATTGTCCTTTGGTGACATAATTTAATATATCTATGAACCATGGTTCTTCTCCATGTTCTTCTTCTTGAATCACTTCATCATCTTCTATAGCTTGAATATATGTTGGTTTATGCCTTTTTTCTATGGTTAAAGGCATTTGCTCAATTTCCTTAGGAATTCTAACCATTGAGGCTAGTCTTGCCAAGGCATCGGCGAATTGATTTTCCTCTCTAGGTAGGTAAGTGTATTCCACTTTTTCCAACTGATCGGTGAGAGTTTCCAAATATGTTTGGTAGGGAGCTAAGCTTTCACTCCTAACCTTCCATCTTTTTGAGATTTGATTAATGATTAAAGAAGAATCCCCAAATATTCGGAGTTTCTTTACGCCTAAGGCTAAAGCGGTTTCGAGGCCTACCACGCATGCTTCATATTCGGCTGCGTTGTTGGTGACGTCGAAATCTAATTTAATGGATATAGGAACATGTTCTTCTTTAGGTGATACTAGTAAGACTCCTACGCCGCATCCCTTTTGGTTTGAGGCTCCATCGAAATATAGAGTCCATGTATCATCCTCCGTCATCATTAAACTTTCATCTGGGAATTCATTCTCTTCCAAGGGTGTCGAATCTTCTATTGGGAAATCTGCTAGAAAATCCGAGACCACTGATCCTTTAATTGCCTTTTGAGGCATAAACCTTAAATCAAATTGGGCCAAATTCACTATCCACCTTGAGATACGCACGTTAAGTGTAGATCTTTCGAATAGGTATTTAAGGGGGTCCATTCGTGAGACTACGTAAACGGTATGCACGAGCATGTAATGTCTTAATTTAGTTGTGGCCCACACTAATGCGAGGCACAACTTTTCCAATGGCGTATAGCGTGTCTCATACTCGAGCATTTTCTTACTTAGGTAGTAAATAGCATTTTCCTTACTTTCTACCTCTTGTGCAAGCATGGCTCCCATCGTTTCGTTTGTGACGGTTAAGTATAACCTTAGGGGTATTCCAAGGAGTGCTGGAGCTAATACGGGAGGATTCGAGAGATAGGCTTTGATCTTCTCAAAGGCTTTTTGACACTCATCGTCCCATATAATTGGTACATTTTTCTTAAGCTTCTTGAATATTGGTTCGCATATCGTGGTTAGCTTGGACATGAACCTACTTATGTATTGCAACTGGCCAATGAATCCTCGAATTTGCTTTTCGGTTTTGGGCGGTGGCATGGACATGATTGCTTTGATTTTGGTGGGGTCTATCTCTATTCCTCTAGAGCTTATGACATATCCCAAGAGTTTTCCTGAGGTAACTCCGAAAGCACATTTGGAGGGGTTCAATCTCATGTTGTATTTTCTTAGCCTTTCAAAGAACTTTTTTAAGGCTATTGGGTGTCCTTGGCGGTCTTTTGATTTTACGATCATGTCATCCACATAGACCTCCACTTCTTTATGCATCATATCATGGAGTAGGGCAGTTGCTGCTCGATGGTAAGTAGCACCCGTGTTTTTCAACCCGAATGGCATTACCGTGTAGCAATAAGTACCCCAAGGTGTTATGAATGTTGTCTTTTCCATATCTTCTTCGGCCATGAGGATTTGATTGTATCCTGCGTACCCATCCATAAACGAGAGAAGTGCATGATTTGCTGTGTTATCTACCAAAATATCGATGTGTGGTAAAGGGAAGTCGTCCTTTGGACTTGCCTTATTTAGATCTCGATAGTCGACACACATTCGAACTCTACCATCTTTTTTCGGAACCGGGACGACATTGGCGACCCATTCGGGGTATTTAGATACCCTGATAAAACCTGCAGTTATTTGTTTTTGTACTTCTTCTTTTATTTTAAGAGCTATGTCAGGTTTCATTCGACGTAACTTTTGTTTTACAGGTTTCATTCCTGGAATTAATGGTATTGTGTGTTGAGCTATCTCTCTATAATGCCTGGCATATCTTCGTATGACCAAGCGAATACATCAATAAATTCTTTAAGTAGATTAATTACATCGGTTCTTTCTTCTTTACTTAGCGTTAGTCCGATTTTAACTTCTCTTTTAATGGTTGGATCTTTTGAGATATCAACCGTTTCTGTATCCTCAATTATTGGTGTCTTGTTTTCAAGTGTTTCCATTGCTTTAATTATTTCTTTATCATTTTCATCATTAGTTAAGCAATGCTCGTCATCTTTCGATAAAGAAAAGAAGAATACGGGGAAGAAGACATATTATTGAATTCAGAAATCATTACATCAAATAAAGAAATGTCCGTTGGGACTTGATTGCTAACTATCCTAGGAGTAGAAATAGAAGGCGAGGGTGCTACAACTAAAGGTTTAGAAGACTCGATAGGGGAAGACTCTAACTCAGACTCTGACTCAGATGATTCTTCGAACATTGGTCCTTGTCCTGTAGTTACTGAAATCTTCTTTCCATTTGTAGTGGTTATCTTCACCGTCTTGCGCCATCCACGCTCTTGATCTTCTATTGGAGTGATAAATTCTGAGGGATCAAAGCCTTCACTTTGGAGAACCGTTTGTATAAGTGAAGAATCATCTTCCACGTATTTTGGCTCATTCTTATCTCTTCCAAAGAGGAGTCCCATGACATTAAAGTCAAAGCAAGGAGGTGCCTTCTCCTTATAAATTGGAGTTGGGATCTCGTCTAGAAAGTAACAATCCAAAAAGATTTCGAACCCAGGTTGTCTTATGCCATTTACAACAAAAGGTTCAGGAAATTCATGACAAGGGTAATCCTCTCCTTCTCTTATAAATTGCCCATTTAAGGTGAGAGGATATTGATCCATGGGTATCTCCCTTTTTTGTGTGCGGGCATTCCTTCGTGCTCTTGATTTTTCCTGAGCCCACTTAAGGTCTTCGCGAGTTGGTTCAAAACCAAGTCTGAAAGTATCCAATTTAGGGAGGCTAGGTAGTCCCATATGTTTAGTTATTCCTTTCTTCTTTCCTAGAGTCATTCCAGGAAAATGTCCTTGCTTTCTTAGAATAGCATTCGTCGTCATGTTTGAGTGGAGGTCGTAATGAAGAGGGGTCCTTTCGTCTTCCTCTATTAAGGAGACCTCTTCGCTAAAGCTCCACAAATCCTCATCATGTTCCACATTAATTAGTGGATTTTCTACTGTTTTGATCCTCATGGATGAAGCATCAATGGTAATTGGAATTCCTCCAACTATGGCCTTTACTTTTTGATGAAGAGATGAAGGGACGGCCTTTAGATCGTGAAGCCAAGGGCGTCCCAATAGCAAGTTAAAGGATGCCTTGATATCCACTACCTGAAATGTGGTGGCATGCTCAATTGCACCCGCCGTTATATTCATGGTAATGTCCCTAGTGCTTCACGGCGTGAGTTATCATAAGCTCTTATGCCTTGGGTTGATGGGGATAAATCCTCATCTCTTATTCCTAGCATTCTTGCGGTTCTAAGTGGGCACACATTAATTGCTGAACCGTTGTCCACAAGAGTCATAGGAACGTTCATCCTTTTGCATATGACTGTGAGGTTTAGAGCTTTATTGTGTTTGTCACCTTCCGGTGGTAGATCCTTATCCGAAAAAGTGACTAAATTGATTGGACTTGGAAGGTCACTCGTGAGGAAGTTAGCAAGTCCCTCAGGAGTAGTGTCCGAATCTATGCCTACTTTAGCCAAAGCATCCATGACTGCAACTCTATGCTCTCGAGATGTGGCTAAGAGCTTCCATACGTTCATTTCCACTTTAGTCTTTTTTAGCTGTTTGACAACATCGTTGTCTTCTATAATAGGCACGGGAATTTGCTGGATAGAAGGTATAGGTTGTGTTGAAATGGGAGGTTGTACTCTCCCGGACCTAGTGAGGACATCTATGGGTGAATCTTCCTCGTCCCAAATGTCACTTACTGGGTATATTGTTGATAGAGGAGTCTCTTCAAGATCTTTAAGGTAAACATCCTCATCATCACTGTCCCATACTCCGTTAATCGTGGCATCTTGTGGAAGTTGAACCAATTTCTTTTCATCAATCAAACGTTGAACCAAGTCCTTGAACTTGAAGCAGTGCTCTATCGTATGTCCCCCTGATTGATGATATGAACAATAGTATTTGTCCATTCTTTTTAGTGATTCAAATGGTCTCGGTTCGAGAGGTTGAATTTTACCATTCTCGGAGAGCATTTTGAACATGTTTGCATACGACGTCCCAATTGGAGTATATTTTCTATTATTTTTCCTGGGAGTGTCAATCACTTGGAGAGAAAAAGGTTTCTTTTGCTTGGGTGGAGGTCTACTTTTAAGTAACTCATTTTTCTCTCTTATAGCCTCAAAGGTTTGTGATATCAACTTTTCCAATTCTGACAATATTGATGTCAACGCCAATACTTCTTGCTTAGTTGCAGGTTCCTGGCCATGGAATTCGAGAGCATCTTCGAAGATTTCTTCTTCAATGGTCTCGATAGGCTCTATGAGGCTAGATGGATCCACTTGATTTTCTTCGTCGGAAATAGCCAAGGAATCCGACAGCGGTGCGGTATTGATACTTGGTTTCTTGCTTGCAGGGGGCAATGGGAGCTTGTTACTATCGATCAAGTCTTGAATAGCTTCCTTTAGCCTCCAACAATTTTCCGTAGGATGACCCCTACCTTGGTGATATTTGCAATGTGCATTTGGGTTCCAGCTAGCCGTTCTCCTTTCGACAGGTGGGTCCCCAAATGGTCCAATGGGAGTTATAAGACCTTTTGCATGTAAGCGGTCAAATGCAGTGTCATAACTCATACCAATAGGAGTATAATTCTTCCTAAATGGCTTCTTTTGCCCTTGATTATTGTTCATTGCCAAAACTTCATTTAGATTAAAGGTGCTAACATTGTTTGAGTGGGTGGATTTGGATGGAGAAGGATTGTCGTTCTTCTTATTTTTCCAGCCACTACTTGAGTTATTATTAGCAGCTTTTTGTTTAGCGAGGTCATCTTCAATATTAATTCCAATATCATAGACGGCCTTGAAGGTGTTTAGATTGCTTTGGTATCTAAGGTGCTTAGAATATTTTTCTTGGAGGTTCTTAATGAACATCCTGATAGATTCTTTCTCACTAGGTACTTCAACCATTTTTGCAGTAGTTTCCCTCCATTTATTAAAGAAGGAGGTGAAACCTTCATTTTCTTTTTGCTTTAGCATTTCTAGCTCTCTATGATCGGTTTCAACTTGTATATTGCATTTATACCTTTCAATGAAAGCGCTTACAATAGACTCCCAACTAGAGGTCTTTTCTTTATCAAGTGAAAAGTACCACTGTTGACATACAGCTTCTAAAGATAATGAAAATACAGAGTGAAATGCTTTTCTATCTATCCCCTTAATGTTCATTACAGTTTTAAAAGCTCTTAAATGAAAATAAGGGTTATCCATAGCCTTAAATTTAGGGATGTCATTGGGATTGAACTTTTGTGGGAGAAGGTCCTTATCCACCGAGACCCCTTGAGAGCTAATCTCTTGGAATCTAAAGTCGTTGGACAGCTTGCCCAAGCTTTCCTGGATTAGGTCCATTTGTTTCTGTTTTTCAGGATTACTTATTTGCAGCGATAGGTTTTGTAACATCTCAGCCAAGTTGGCTACCTGTCCCTTGACTTCATTAAGTTCTTCTTGACTAGCCATTGCCTTCTTAGCTTTCCTTTTCCTACCGATTGGTTTGTCAAAAAGTAAGACTTGAACAAAAGTATTGTCCTTGATTAAACGCCCTTCCTTTCTTGCCCACGCGCTGTAAGTTAAACCATATTTGTTTTAATACTTGACTCTAATTGACTTGACTTTATGGTTTAAAAATTAAAAAGAATAGGCAAAAATGGGGTATATATTTAAAGGGAAATTTTAAAATTGGAGGATTAATATCCGACTTACCCCCCTAAAAAATGACGGAAAACACGCATTCAAGACTCTCTAGGCATGGTCATAACGTGACAAACATGTTATGTGTGTGCTTTATGTGTATGTGAGTGACATGCTTTGACTCTTAGTGTATGACCATTGGACTTTAAGTGCCTAAACTCAATTAAAGACTTAAACATGGTTTGAACTATTAATAAACTGATTAACCGATTAGTAGACTGTTAATTAGACTCGTCGTGATGACTCGAGCAAGAAAACTGGATTGTCGCTAAAACAACAGGACTGTCGCCACTGTTTAGAGCCTGTCGCCAGACGACAAAATTGTCGCCAGGCGACAGACACTAAACTGCAGCGCCATAGTCCAAATTTCTGTGCCATTGCTGGAACATTAATCTGGACTGTTTCCAGTAATTTTACTCTAAATGGACATGCCTAAAGTCGTACTAAGTCGAATTGATTAATTTATTAGCCTTTAATTAATTCAAAATTAATTAATTAGACAAAGTCCTTTTAGTCATTAGTCAATTTTATTTAGTCTTTAACACAAGTCAAACAAACGGTTAACACATATATAATATATACAAGCAAGGGTGCACAAGTAGTTCACATAGTCACAATATGATGAGTTTGCAACCTAACCATGGCTCTAGTTCTCTAAAGTTCGAGGATATGGGTTAAGTCAAAAAGGTCCATGGTTATGAATCCATATGCATTGCACACAAGCCTACCGGGAGGGTTGGAGCGAATGGACAGGATTCCGCGAGTTCGTGATGAAATCGAACTCGACTCCATGGTTTGGTGGATTCACAAACTTTGCACGTACCCAAATCTGAACTTTGCACATGATAGTGGGATATTCCATTGGGCAGGTGAAGCAGGAACCCCCAGAGGGTTATTTCCATATGTAGAACACATATGGGTTCAGAAAAGTGAGAAAAGGACTCAATCAATAAGCAAAATCAAGCCAACAATGCTAGAAATGGTCAAAGCAAGAAGGCAGACCCCTGGCTCGGTATTGGAAGAACTTGGCGCCAGACTACAGGGACTGTCGCCGCAAAAAAGCTCCTGTCGCCAGGCGACAGAAACTTTTTACGGGCGACAAGCCCTGTTTTCTAGACGCTAGTTCCTACATGCCCTGGCAAGTTTCTGTGTTCTTCGAATTTTCCAGATTTCGCATCATCTTTTCGATTCCAGTCATGAAGGATATTTCTCAAATTTCCTACGTGTAAAATTCCTATGGATTGACTCATGGGGTGCTCCCATGAGGACCTTTTAATGCATATGACAATAATGTTAATCAAATCACGCACATGAAATACTTAGAATTTTTCGATTCTCATCCGCTCATTCTAAATAATTGCCAAAATTAAATAAATTTCAGGAATATAAATAGAAATCCTCCCCAGTGGAGTCGCCAAAAACTGTAGGGAATATTTCAAGCATTATGATAACCCCAAACTTGAACCCCACTGTGATCATACACTAAAGTACGGTGGCGTTCCAAAGGGAAAGACAAAGAGCAAAAAGAGTCGCCAACAAGTTTTAGGAACTTGTAAACCCAAAAGACAATCCAAAAGGACCATCAACTACTCCATAAGGTCTTGAACCAAACAGGGTCCGGGGATGAGGGTACGAATCCAATCTACAAAAGAAAGGACCCGCCCTATAAAATAGGCCTCTACTTTGTTCTGCTCGTATTCATGTGCGCTTTTCGAATAACATACAAACATTATATTAAACCTACCCTGTTTATCTATGTTGGTTGAATATTAATGCACAAATAATACTATTATTGGCGATCACTTGTATTAAAATCACATTAGCCTAAACCAAATTAATAATTATCTTATTAAGCGTGATTTCAAGTACAAATTCCCTTTAGCAATCATAAAAGGTGTAATCAAGCAATAACAATATAAAAATCAAGCAACATAAGGATAAAGAATAATAATAAATAATAACAACGATAATAACATGATAAGGCATAATAAAGCTTAATAATAGTAGCAAGATCCTAGGCATGATACTAACAAGATTAATAACAAATCCTAGTATGTCACTAAACAATAAAGATCGAAGCTTTAACCTAACATGGCACTAACATGCTAACATGACATTAGAAAAGAGTAAAGGCACCCTAAACATGATACTAGAAAGCATAAAATAACATCCTAACATGATACTAGGAATTATAAAACAATAATAAGCATGCGATCTACATTGTTAATAAAATAGGGAGTAAGCTAATCTACTTACTTTGAAGCCTCGTACCTCTTTCTAATAACAAAATACACAAGTTAGTAAACTTCAATGAAAATAATAAAGAACAATTAAAGAATCAAATTGAAATCAAATTAAATAAAGTTTTGACTAGTTTTGGACCAAACCCTCAGAAAATATCAAACCTTGCACGTCTAGGGCGAAGGCAACTTCGAACTTGGCTAAGAAATTCTAAATCTTGTGAATGCAGAATATTGTATTTGAAAAAAGCTAGTTTAGAAAAAGAGGGAGAAAGAAAGCATATATTGCTCAAGAGAGAAAAGAGAGAATTAAAGAAGAGTTGATGAGAATTGATGATTCTGAAAACAAGGATTCGGACCCTATTTATAATGAAAATAGTCTGGAAAATCATAGAATTTGATAAGGAATAAAACTACACGCTGTCGCCAGGAATCGACTCTGTCGCGACGCGACAATGTCTGTCGCGAGGCGACAGACTTGTCGTTTGGCGACAACCTGTATTAGCTCGTTTTCTTCACGCGGAATCCGATCTTTAATCAACTTGATCTACGGAATCCGTACAGAAGATAAAATACGTATTTTTAAGATAATAAAACAATATTTTACTCCAAATAAAAGTCTATTTTAAAATAATTAATTATTAAATCTAACAATATTAGAATTAAAAAGAACCTTATAGAAACTTCTAGAAAATTATAATTAATCCTAATAATTTTAGGAATAATAATTAACATTGGGCCCTCCTCTAGATCATTGGGCCGTATTTAAATAATTAACCGGGCCCATTTTAGTATTTTGACCATAACTTCCTCAATATTCATCGGAATTGGGCTTATAATATATCGTTGGAAAGGTCTTTTCGAGCCCCATCCAACTACACTATTATTGGACCTTAATTATGGACCAAACTAAACTGGTTTGTCTATTTTCAAATAAATAGAGTTATTTTCAAAAACAGAGAAGAATTTTAAAACTAAACCGCAACACTTGACTTTCAACCACTTTCACCTAATTCGATAATGGTTCGACGTGAAAGGCATTCATCACTGGGTTTGGTTTTGGGGAAACACAAATGGGTGTCTACAACTACCAGTCCTAGACTCAGCCGTCCCTGGTGAACGGCTAGATTCTACCCTAGGTTGTGCCATGTGTGTTGGTGATGAATCCATTTATTGCAAGGAATATATACAAGCGGTAAAATGAAAAAAGAGCTGAGAGAGTCAGAGACGGTACCTTTAGATTTGAGATCTGAAGGTAGACGGGTCCGCCTGTGTTGAAGAGGCTGAGTTTTCTTAAACTTGCGCTTGACTCAGACGGGTGACTTCTGCTCTCTCTTTCAAGATTCTCTCTAAGTTTACTCTGAAAATTTTTGTGAAACGTACCAAAAATATGAGGGTAAACGGCTATATAAAGAGGGTAAATGAAGGGGTATTCCCGTAATTTACCCAGAAGGTGAACAGTTAAATTTTGGCGGTAAAATTACCACCATTCAAAGAGTGACACGTGTCACAGATGCCACGTGGCGTGCCACGTCACATCTGTGAGGGGCAAATGTTTAGGGTAATTTTACCCCGCCATGTGGCCCAATCAAAGGGCGACATGTGTCAGCCCAAGGATGGTCCAAAGTGGACCTATCCCTGCTTGACACGTGTCATCCCAGATATTTAGGGAAAATGTCGACCTTCAGGCCCAAATCCCGAGAAAGCCGCAATGCGGCGCAGCCCACCACTGATTAGGGTTCTTTGACCTAATCAGGGGCACAACTCCCAAGGACCCTATAAATAGGGAGATTCCCCTCTTTTGGAGGGCACGTTTTTCCATTTATTACAAACTGTCTCTTTGATAGAGACAACTGAGCTAGAAACCCTAGCAGATCCCCACCTAAATTTCCGCACCTTCTTCTCTCCTTTCAAGTTACTAACTTGATCGTCGGAGGCGGAGCACCTACCAACAGGTGTCTCCGTTTGTCTTGCAGGTACAGGCCGCTCCGGACCAGTCTTCGAGCTGTAACTCTCCCGAGGGACAAAAACACCCAAAACAATCTCTTTCTCACTTGCATTCATTCTAAAGATGTTTGGAACCATACCTTAGTTAAGAATTGGTTGGATTGTAGAGTTCCCTACACTGATTTAGTTGAAGCACTTTTATGTTTAAAAAAACACAAACTATCTATTAGGAAATTTATCTTCCTTATTTGGAGTATTTGGAAAGAGCGAAATTCTATAATTTTTCGCCAAGAATCCTTTGATATTCCTAGAATTTTCCACCGAGCGCTATTTGCGTTCAATGAGTGGCACTACAGAATTCTCACCGATACCTTTTCTTCATCGGGATCTCCTTTTCGGAGATCCTCATCTTCTCCTTCTCATTCTCCAACAAACACTATCTTGGTTTCCTGGGAGGCGCCACCAACAAATTTCTACAAACTCAATTTTGATGGTTCAGTTTCAACAAATCAGCAGCAGCAAGGATTCTTATCAGAGACAGTAGTGGGGCAGTTTTAGGAGCTCGTGCTTTCAACCTCGGCACTACCAAAGTTTTCTTAACAGAGGCCATGGCTCTTCATAAAGGCATTCTTCTAGCTCTTGAGCGTGGGATCAAAAATATCATAATTGAAGGTGATAACACTACAACAAATTGACCCTTGTGCCACGAATTATGTCACGGGAATTCTAAATTCGTGGCATAATTTTATGTTGCCACGGGAAAAATAAGTCTGTCAAAAACTTCATATAACAATAATATATTATGCCACGGGAAAAAAAAAGTTCGTGGCTAATTGAAACTAGTGCCACGACAAAATTTTTATCCCGTGGCAAATAAACACTTTTGCCACATATAATTATGTTCCCGTGGCCAATGTACACTAGTGTCACAACTAATATTATTCTCGTGGCAAACAAACACTTGTGTCACGGTTATTTTTATTTCGCCGTGGCATTCATTCTAATACTTGTGCCACATTAATATTTATTTTTGTGGCAAACATATATTGACAAAGTAAACTTAAGCTAACCGAACACCTTAAGATTTGTGAATGTGAGTCTTGTTAAATTATGACCATATATATAATCTCAAGAGTCAAGAGTAAAAATGAATATTAGTACCTATATGTTCTATAAACACTGATTGTTGGTGCAAAAATAAAAAATGAAAAATACCAAGTATTTGACACTTTTTTTGGGGAGGCAAAATAAGCAAATATATTAACTAATACCAAGATCCACCAAAGTTTAAACTACTAGTAAATACTCCTATCCCATTAAACTACACAATAAGCCACATTGTATGACCCACTCGTTTTACATGAGAAAGGGAGAAAGAATTAAAAAAATCAACTCTTAATCTACTAATATCATCATAGAAGAGAGATTGGAGCAGCTCCAACTTGGTGTCTAAGAATAGCTTGAACCACAAATAATGCATCGTCACACTATAGTACTATACATCCATAAGCCCCAGCCACTGCACGAGCAACATGCCTCGGCTAGTGTCCAAAATCCTTCTTGATCAATACTCACTGTGATTCTGTAAAATTCATACTGCCCTGACCACTTTGAGCCTACTTCTGCCAAAGTCAGTCGAGGGGATTGTCAGCATCACCTGCAAAGAAAAATAAATCTCAAGTAACACCACCTAGCACATTTGCATCAGAGATCAGATTAATACATTTGCATCAGAACAAACATGCTTAGAATAGATGTCCACAAGCAGGACTAGCAGCCACCATTGGAGGCCAGCAAATCCCACAAGTGATCTGTCCAACAAAAGTCAATCTCGTTAGGAGGTAACTATAATAGAAGAGAATAACCAGCAAACACATAACTTTAAGAATTATGCTAAAATGACAACTATGCATTAGTTAAATACAAGAACCCAAAAGACTACATATATACTTCGTAGAAAATATATAGGGGAAAGAGGATCCTAGTGCCTAGAAAATAGCTAAATTCAGCTTACCTCAAATCCGAGGACATTATATCCTTGAAAGCATGTACCCTCTTAGCTTCAGAGTACACATGAGCGGCCCTCTAAAAAAAGGTCATTCGGTGTTAGGCATACTTTAATTTAGAAAGGAAAATTACTAAATTACTACAGAACAATAAAAATTATTACAGATAATTTAAAATACCTTAGGGAAGTTCAACCCAACAACGTCCATTATAGTGATTTTAGAAGAGCAAACAAATGCTGCCGAACTTGAGAACCCAGAACCTAAGTGATAAAGAAATCGCAAAAATATTCTCAGAATAAGAATAGGATTCCCTAACAAAATGTGCCCTTATGTAAGTCTTACTACAAAGATGCCATGTTTATCATCCCGCACTACAGCCTGTTTTTGGAGCATTAACAAATCCCAAAGGCATACTTCATTCTAAAGCATGATTAGATTTCAATCTACACTCTACAGTAATCAAAAGCTTAGAATAAGAAGCAGACTTCACATAATTATGAGAACCATCACCTGAAGGAAACAAGGGCCTAGACCAGCATGCCTCATATTTTTCCCAAATCCGTATGTAGCATGGACAAAATTCACAAATGCCTGAATTTAGTAAAAGGTGTCACATCATCAATCCAGATCTAGGTAGAAAGATCATACTGAAAACACATATATACAACTTGTGAATGTGAAATTGCAGAACTTTTGATTTTTCTACAAAGCTACATAGCACCAACAGAGCATATGAACACAAGAAAGATATAAGCTTCGAGAATTTGACTCCCAAAATACAGTCAGTTTTGATAGGCAATCTCAGCTTCTCAAAGGATCAAAACCACCATGCTGCTTCTTAACCCCATCAGGCCATCAACAACCATCAGGGAGTCAGATTTTACAATGATACTCATAAATTCCAACCTAGCAGCCAGTTGTATACCAAAGCGGCATGCTGCAGCTTCAGCTAGTGCAAGAAACCACCAAGCATGCTTATTTTGCACAGCCGCAGCCAGCAAATCACCCTTCTCGTCTCTGATATTAACAGTCCTCGCTCTTGGACACTTCCACGAATTTAAAGAAGCATATGGTAATCTCCCCTATACTATGAAAACCTTTATTTGCAGCATACTCTTCATACTCCCCAACATACTTCAGCAAGCTTGATGCTCTTTGCACTAGGCACTGGCTTTCATTCTCAAAAATGCGCTTGTTCCTGCACCACTAAGCAGACCAGGCAAGGGTTGTAATGGAAAGGAGCTCTTTTCTTGATACATTCGACGTTAACCGAAGAAACCTTGCAGCAAAATCAGAGGATAGGGCCTGATTAATAATGTTCATGAAGGAGCTCGTTGTCCAAATATTCTTAATCGCTTGACATTCAAATGTAGCATGTAGAGTACACTCAATACCATTCCCACAGATCGCACTCACAGGGTCAGAGAGGAAATGCATATAATGTAGCCTCTCACAAACTGCTAAGAACCCCTTACAGGCCCTCCAAACAAAGTGTCTAAGCTAATTTCTATTATGTGTCCATTTTTCCATTTATCATCCACGAGAAGAAAAAAATAAAACCTTTTACAAAAATATTAAGTATAGATATTATGTGTCCAGCATAAACAAAACTACAGAAATGCATAATTTTCTCAATAAAGGGTTTGTATAGCCTATTAAATTCACATATTCAACAAAATTTCCAATTATCACATCATGGTTCAATCAATGTATAGGTTTCTTATATATGATAAGCTGCTGCACAGCTCTCACTAGAACTTTTATCCTTTTTTTTTTTTAAAGGAAACTTTTATCCATTGTTGAAATACTAAGAAGAAATTAGAGGGTAAATGACTTTCCAACCAATTGGACACAATCAGTTGCTAGCATAAACAATATATAGCCCCAGAAAATATATATATTTACTTCTCATGATCAAATAACATTCAGAAACCCAATTTAGTGAAAACAATGCAACAAATTCAATAAAAACAATATGACCACAAAAAAAAAAAAAAAAAAAAAAAAAAAACCCAAATCAGATCCGAACACAAATCTCACAAAAAACGCAAAATGTATTGAACAACAACTAAATCAAATAACTATCAATAAATAGGGCAACATTTAACATTGTCCATAGTCATTATTAAATCAGCTAATTGACAGATGATGATAGATTAAAAATAAATTTCACAACCCATGGAAACCCGAAATTAATATCACTAATATAAATAAAAACTAAATAAAATGAAAATAAACCAATATAGATACCGCTAATTGATTTAAAGAAACATAATTTTAGAGAAAAATTAAATTTCAGATTTATGAGAGAAGGAAATTACCTGAGAATTAGAGATTTCCCACTTGTGTATAGAAGAGAGTAGATGTTAAAACGCTTCTGTAGAGAATATAAAATGGAGAATGGAGATTATAGAATGGAGAATGGAGTGAAGAACGCATGATTGACCAATTGAGTAGGTAGGTGTTTACTGTTTTAACTTTTAATTTTTAATTTTTATAAATTAATTGTGCTCAGAATTAATTTGGAGTGAGTTTTACCGCTTATTAATGAATTTTAGTTTTAGAGGGTATAATTTCCCGCAAAATTTTCAACCAAGTTAAACAATATATTGATTATGGAGGTAACTCCTAAATTTTCTCTTGTAGCTTTGTAAAATTGAAATTTTGATTTTTTTTTTATTAATTCACGATTTTATTTGTAAAATTGTAATTATATATCCGGATTGCTCATTAAATTAATATACGATAGTGTACAATTACATAGCACTCGGTCACTATACATGAATAAATCTAAATGTTGTATATATATATACAGTAATAAGACAGGCATATGAATTAAGCTAGACTAGAGACTAAACTATTACAAGTATATGAAATAATTGGAATGGGGTTGTTAATTTCATGGATTAACAATAAGCTAATACTACTCTAATAATGTTGTTAATCAACTTTAAGAGATTATTAAAATACTATTGGATCAAGGAACTCATCAAATATCCAAGTACTAGTTGTAATGAAATGATGATGTTGTTTTTCCTAAATTTCTTAAAATCTTATATAAACTACTTCCTCCGTTTTCTTTTAGATGCAACACATCCAGCGCGGTAATTAAGAAAGGTGGGGTTTACATGATATAATAAACTTTAAAATACGATGAGTGGTTGTTAGGAGTGTAATTTAGTTGGACATGTGCTTTAAATAAGGAATATAGTATAGTTTTTTCCTAAAGTAACTTTCCTTTTATAGTGTGTTGCAAGTATTGTGACATTTCCTTTTTAAGGAAGTGTTACAAGTAAAAAAAAAAAACGGAGGAAGCACATTATAATCGATCATTTGAGAAGACAATGGAACATTATAAGAATGGTTGATTATAATTTGATAAAGAACATACTAATAACTAGTTTATGGTCAAGACGTCAACATTCCAAGTTGTTTTAAATATCATATTCTTTAGATTAACACACTGATGATACGCACCTATCTGTTTGTAATGTAATTAACATTTTTTTTTTTGGTGTTTAGAGAGCCACAAGGGCGGGTGATGAGAATCGATCCCAAAATCTGATGGAATTAAGAGTGGAGCTCTAACCACTTGAACTATATCTCACTCTCGTAAATTCGTAATGTAATTAACATGGTCTTACGTCGGTCACATGTAACCCACATTCCAAACTCGTCCCAAACACTTGTATTGTCAACTCTAGTTACATGATAATGTGTTATTTTTTGTTGTGAACTATTTTAGTTTTTGACCCATTAATCAATAATATACGTAGATTGTATTTATATACTGTGTAGTACTGTGTGTACTTGTCGGAAGTCAACACAAAATAATCTTTTATCAATAATCAATTGTCGTAATTTAACTTATTGATATTTATAATATAACAAAATTTTATATTACGGGGTTACTTATTATGGGGTTATTCAGGGTTACTCGGTCAATTAGGGTTACTCGATCGGTTAAAAGTTACTTATAGTAACCCTTGACTGACTTAGTAAACCCCTAAATAAATAGACTTTATAAGATAAAAAAGTTAGTTTAGATTCAATTTGGATAGAATTTTAGGATGAAATTGTTAGTTTAGAGTTTTATTTTCGATAAAATACCAATTTTCAAATGTACAAATTGAATCATAATTTTATTCAAAAAAATGTTTTTGTAGTTTATAGATACGATAAAACATATTCATGTGGGATCTTGTTTGAATCGTTTCAATGTATATTTTATTAATATTCACTTTTTATAATTTTACAATATTGATAATTAGGTCCTGTTTACATTTACTTAATTTCAGTTCAGCTCCAATCAGTTCAGTTCAGTTCAGTTCAGCTCCAATCAGTCCAGTTCAGTTCAGCTTTCAATTTCCTTCTCTCATAAAATATTCATTTCAGCTTAGTTCAGTTCAGTTCAGTTTAGTTCAGCTCCAATCAGTTCAGTTCAGTTCAGTTCAGCTCCAATCAGTTTAGTTTAGTTCACTTCAGTAAATATGAACAGACCCTAATTAGTCATATTAATCGTTAAAAACATACGCTGGCAAGCGTGATAATAGAAAAATGTCAACTAAAAAAACAAAGGAAGTACTAGATTAAAATTCTCAAAAATTATCATATAAATTTTATTTTTTATATCATTATTACATGATGAACTTCACCAAAAAAATCTTTATTACATTATGAATAATCATACATTGTGCAAATGGACAACAAAGCATGTGTAGAAGCTATTGTCGATGCAAACAAGCAGCATGGAGAGTGTGTGCACATCATTAATTCTTGTCGTAGTCTTTGTAGTTTTTTTGGTACTTCTTTTTCTATTGTTCATTGTTTTAGGGAGGGGAATAGAGTGGCGGATAAGCTTGCTAGCTTGGGAGTTGTCCTTCAAGAAAAGGTAGTTTATTTCGATGATCCTCCAATCGAAATAAAAAACTTACTCTAGGAGGACACGGTGGCAGTGGCTTTGCCACGTATGGTGGTGTAATTTTCTTGTTCTTTTTCTCGGGCTTGCCCTCTTTTGCATCAAAAAAAAAATAATCATACATGTCTAATTAAATATAAGAATTGAGCATTATTAAAAAAAAAAAAATCGAGCACTTAAAAATAAAAATAAAAAACTCACAAATCCCAACATTGATAGATTAGGCGGTTTATCCCACTTTTGCCCCAAAAAAAAAAAATAATTAAGTATTTAAAACGAAAATTGGTTCCGCCAATTTAGTAAAAAAAAAAATATCCTCTCAAAATCACGTTACCCTTATTGTTTGTGATTCACAACCGTTCGTGACCAGAATCAAGATTCGATACGCAATTCCACGCCTTTGAATCGTGATTTTAATTCCGTTGTAAAAGTTCCAAGGTAAGATGCGTTAATTGTTCGTTTTTCTTATTATTTTGTACTTTAAAGAATTAAAACAATGGTAATGGCTATTTATTTCAATTCGAATATGGTAATATTTGAATTTAGTTCTTATTTATGTTTTACTGTAATTGCTATGCTCAAATAAAATTATACATACTCCAATTGTAATTTTCCTTTTGCAATTTTTTGCTTAAATTTCGATGTGTTTTCCTTTTGCAATTTTTTGTTTAAATTTCGATGTGTTCTTTAATGTTGATTTTTTCGTATGGCAGCTTAATTGATTTAATTTAACCAATTCAAAATTTTGAATTACTAAACAATATTTAATGGATTTTTTTTTTTTTTTTTTTTTTTTTTTTTTTTTTTTTTTTGTGAAATATTTTCAATTTTCTGATATATTTGCATGCGCTGTGTATTTTCCAGTATATAATACCTCGTATTATTTGTAATTGTTATTTGGGCTAAATCCTAAATAGTTAGTAATTACCTCAATGTATAATGTAAGAGCAGTAAAAAGGCAAAACAGAGTACTTTATAGCAATTAATTAGTAATTCCTACTCCTTATAATTTTTAATTTGTTTTGGGCTAAATAATTAGTGTTCATGCTACTATTTAAAGTCCTTGTTCTTTGTAAGTACTTTTGAAGCATGATTACTCAGTAATGTTAAATAAGCAATAGATTCTTTTGGGTTTTTGAATGCATCGTGTATGCAATTTACTCTGTTCCTTTTGTTGAATAAGTCGCAGTTCATGTGTGTCCTATCATTGTCTAATATGTGATACATATAGCTCTATCTTTAGTATTGTTGTCATCTGTGTTATTATATGCTCGAAGGCTATATTTGTTGTTGCTGTGGGTGTCAACTGGTGGGCAGTTTAGAAGATGGTGTTGGGAGGGGGAGGGGGTATGCGAGGGCAGCAGGAGGTTTGATGGTTGTAGGGGATGTAGGTGGAGATGGTATGGTAGGGAGGGTGTATGGGACTGGTCTTGGTTGTAGCCATCCGAGCTCCAAGTCTTGTCTATCTAACCGCCTCCCTAGTGCCTTCTCTTTTATCTTCGTACTCTTTTTAGAATCTCTTGCCATGCCGTTAATTTCATCAAGAGCAATCGCAGGATTTTAACTCAGGCCCTTGAATATTTTCCTACTCCTAGCAAGCCAGATGCCCTGTAATAGGAAATATTTATACATGCCCTCATTGGTCATACTGTCATAGAATCTTTCTGCAAGTAGTTTGCTGTAGATCGACTAGGAAAACTGATTGTAATATTTCAATGGTGGAATTATAATTTAGGTGAAAGTTTGCAATTTTGATAGATATTTGAAGGTAGCAATTACAAGTTATAGCTTGAGGCAACAAGTCATCAAAATGGCAGCTTAAGACTACTTTAAACTATCCTACTCAATACACACAAAATTACATAAAAACGCTACTCATTCACCACAATCTTTAGTGCTTCATTAAAAGATTTTGTCATGTTTCCTTAGTTGCTGTTGCTGGCTGAACTTGTCCCCTGCCTTGTTATTCCTTTTTACTCTCATAGACCTGAATTGCTTGTATGGGTGGGTTGACCTGATTCATTGCATAATTCAGCCAATTTTTTTATTCAATCCTCGAGGATAAAATTCTGTTGACTCTCTATATCGAGACATAAGCATTTAGTTATTCCAAATATGGCTTGCAAACTCACAGTCACGGAAGAGGTGCTCAACCTTTTCTTTGAAATCTATAGAATTTTGATTTATTTCACTTCACATTTTGCAATTTGTATCAAGATTTGTGCCTTAATAATATTTCATGTCCAATAGTAATGGATTTGGTAATGCTTTTCCAAAGGAAGTGTTTTTTCTTTGGTTTAAATTTGCTTTTCCAAAGCCTTTTCTTTTTTTGAATAAAATAAAGAATATTGAAGTATCTACGGCAAAACTAAATATAAGATCAGAGATTACAGGTGCGAAATTCCATTCAAATTATTTCATGGCCAATATTCACATTTTGAAATCATGCTGCAAGCCTGCAGGGAGGGGGGCAAATGTAGGAAGGGTTTTTTTTTTTCTGCTGTATGCTACAAACTGTTGTGGTAGGGTAGGGGCGGCTATACACTTCTGGCAGCAGAACCATGTTTAAATAACAATTAAACATATCCATGTATATATAAATTCTTGCAGAACCTAGCAACAACACCAGAAATATTCCCTTCTTTATACATATATAGTGATTAAAATATATTTTATCTATTTTTTTTTCCAATACACGTAAACAGAAAAGGATGAAGAGGCTGAAGAGACAAGGGATGATGATAACAACACAGCGCGATATGATGATGAAGGACAAATTGGTCAAGATCTCGAACTTGAAAATGCATCTTCATCACATAGTGAACCACTTAACAATGACGAACTCATGGATATAGCAGAGGTAGAGGAATTAAACATTTCAGCAGGTATGAATTATCCGTTAATACGTATAATGCTCAATTTGGTTTTCATGTCAATTCTATGCCTACTGAGCTTATGCATGATCTAGGTAGAGTTGGAAAAAAAAAGAGGGACAGTTTATTGCAGGAAGCTTACCCTATTACCTCCTGTTGAAAAACTAAATGGTGATTGGTGAAAAACATTTCAAAGTAAAGCCTTCTCGATTAGATCTTTTTGAAGAGGTGAATGAAGTTAGAAAGAAAGCAAATCAAGCAGTTGAAGAAGCAGAAAAGATGCTGAAAATGCTAGATCAGAGGCAGAACAAGCTAAAATAGAAGCTGAACAAGCCAAAAAGAAGCGGAAGCTGTTAAGAATGACGTGGACAAAAAATTGCAGGGAACAATGCGGTTTGGGAGAAGAAATTTAGTCCACTTCTGGATTTTCTTGGAGCAGGAGGTTCTTCAAATAATGATGATTCAGGAATTGAAGGTTCATCAAAGTGAAGTAAGTACACCTCGATCTCTCTGAATTCACATTCAGTCAACTATAGTTATCTGTTTTGCTTTGATTTGAGAGTTGGCCTGGTCTTTCTTGCTTTAATTTACTTACACAATAATATGTTGTGTAACCTTGAAATAATCATGATCTAATAGTGATCTGACTTTTAATAACTTAATATCATACCCTTCTTTATTTGCTGAACACTAGCAAACATCTCCTAGGACTGATTATATATCCTTAATCTTTCGGGTAATAATCTAACTGGTTTACTGTTAAAAGATTTTCTGAGTTCAACCTTAAGCAATAGTAGTATTAGTAGACTGCAGGTTCCTGACATGTCTACTACCAGAATTTCAGGGCTGCTTCCGTATTTCGAGACCATTTTTACCAATTCCTGCACTAATCTTTAGACCCTGAATCGTCCATGAATCAGTTCATTGGAAAATTTCCTCCCTATATAGGTAGTCTGCTAAGTATACAAGTATACAGTTCAGTGGAAAAACTCCTCCCTATATAGGTAGTCTGCTAAGTATACAGTTCAGTGGAAAAACTCCTCCCTATTTAGGTAGTTTGCCAAGTATCAGTTTAGTGAATCTGTCCATGAATCTGTTCAATTGCAGTATATAATCAACTTCTAAAGAAAGGTGCAAGGAAAACATAGAGGTTTCTATCATGTGTTGGTTATATTGTTTATAATTTATAGTTTATTAGGCTTTTATAAAATAATTTGTAACTAATTCTTTTTGTTTTCCATTCTTGTAGGTAAAAAGGAGAATGCAAAGCACGTTCCAAGATATACTACGTACTATTTATTTTTATCGATCAAATTACATATAATGTAATAATTTTGTATTTCTTTAGCTTAGGATTAGAGGGCATGACTCTTAGCTCATTTTTTATTTATTTATTTATTTTTCTTTTTCCGTGTGTGTATGTGAATAGTGATGAATCATACTAATTTCAAATATTTTGTTTGTATGGATATTAAACATCAATTAGAAAATCTATTCCTCCAAATTTATTATGTGTTACGAAATTTATTTATTGGTATAAAAAAATTACCAAATGTGCTTTATTTGATTGAAAAATATCATCTAAAATTTTTAGTCGCGTGTTGATCATGCCAGGAGCTCACGACAATGATCATCGATAGTAAATTTGGTAGCCACGGTAAAAATTCTTGACAAACAACTTGTTTAGCCATGATAGTATTTGTGGCAATGGATAATATTTGCCACGAAAGTATTTGTGGCAAACAAGCTTATTAGCAACGTTAATATTTGTGGCTATGAAGTTTATTAGCCACAATAGAATTTGTGGCAAATTAGTTGTTAGCCTCGTTAGTATTCGTGGCGAAAGAATTTGTTTGCCACTTGAATACCCGTGGCATAAAATCCAATATTTGCCTCGACATCTTTTTTCCCGTGGCAAATTTCTTGCCACGACCTCTTGTGCCTCGGGAGTAAATTTCAGAATTCCCGTGGAAATTTAAACTTGTGCCACGATTTTTCCCGTGGCACAAAGGTCAATTTGTTGTAGTGTAATCTTTTAGTAATCAACTCCGTGAATGGCATCTGGTCAACACCATGGCAAATTGATCATATTATTCAAGACATTTGTTCACTTCTTAGCAATTTCGATAACTGGAGCATTCGTCACATCTTTCGAGAGGCAAATCAAGCAGCGGACTGGATAGCAAATGTTGGTCATTTAATTAGTGATAGTATGGATATAGTTCTTGTAATAATTCTTCTTTATTTCCCATCCTTTCTTCCGACGCATTAGGAATTCCCCTTGTGAGGAGGGTTTCCTAATGTTTTCTTTTTTCTTACCATTAAAAAAAAAAAAAAAGGAAAGTAGTATTCCAAATTTACAACAATTGAAAACAATTGAAATTTCAGGCCTAATCAGTAATCGTACATTCATACTTCGTAGTGTCATACGACTACTCGTCAAATTTGTTCAATACCATTTTAAGTCACGCACTCACGCTTATAAAACAGAAACAAATGATACCAAAATTTACTGAAGCTTCATTACCTTTTAATAATAGCAATTAGCAAAGGTTGATTTCTTTAATTTCCCATTTATATTCCCTCTTTTTACTTCTTTTACTCCAATTTACTCATTTTCTTCAAAATTCATATAATTGTCGCAGAATATACTCGTTCATCATCATCAAAATCTTGTGGGTTGGAGATTTTCTTGCTGAAAAGGTATAAATCTGTTCCATTTTACACTTTAACATCTTAGATTTTGATCAATTGCTTAATTTCTTGGCGTGTTTTCTTCATTGGTGCAAATTTATGCACGGGTTCTTTGATTTAATGGTTTTCGTTTATTCTTTACTAATATTTTCAGTTCTTAGTAATGTCAATTTTTTTTATGTAATATGATGTATATTGATATTATGTAAACTGGGTATGTAGTAATTTTGTTAATTTTTTTTCATATTCTTAGTAATTTTTTCAATATTCGCTTTGTTTTTTGTATAATGTAGGTTAATTTGTACGAATTTTGTGAGAATGAAATGATTTCTTGGCTTAGTTTGTCATTTTGATTGGGTTTTTTTTGGTTCGTAATTGTTAGGATTGTATTGTTAAGCATCTTTCCCTTAATTAGAGCATTAATTATGAAATGTATTTGGCTGAAATCTTTTTGAGGTTTATCTCTTGATTTTATTGTTGGGTTAATCTTGTGAATTATCTATTTTTTGATTTTATGTTTAATTATAAGGTACCATTTCCATTGTTAGAGGTTGCATCTTTATACAAACAACGTATAATTTGTACGAATTTAGTGAGGATGGGTGTCACGTTTGCAGATTTGATCTGTTTTGCTAATTAGGAAGGATGTAGGGTGTTGTGGTTGTTGCCATAAGTCTGATTGGGCTACTGTTATTGGGGGCTAGTTCTGCCTATGAGTTAGATAGTTTTAATTTTTTTTTATTTTGTCAATTGTTTGTTGTTCTTCCAGTAAAATCAGATGGGCAAGTTTTCTTCACTGTGGAGGCACTTGACTAATAGAGTGTATGATCCTGACATTGAATCTGGGGGATCTAATCTGTCACAACGTGAAGAACAACATAAGCTGATAGAAATGCAAGAACAGGATTTGCAATCATGTTGAACTTGAAGGAGGACATTTTGTCGATGGAGATGGAAATAGAGACACTACAGCAGGAGATACAGGTGTCTTCAGGGCAGGAGAAGCTGGAGAAGGAACAGAGGCAGAAGGATCTGCAGCAAAGCAAGCTGCGTATGCATGAACAGCTGCAGCAGCAGATCCAGTTAGCCCAGCCGCAGCTGCAGATCATGTTGGACCAGCAGCAATCTGAGACATCTGAAGAGCAACATCAACGCTTTTCCTACATGCCCGATTCAGACAATCCTATTCCAGATCCATCCAATGATCCTGTGGTTGATCCGCAAAGTCAACAGGGGATTGTGTTATGCCACACTCAACAGCTGAATCCAATGAGTGGTTCTCCGTCTAATGGGATCCTCTACCAGATTAAAGGCTGGATGTGTTGCTGCAATATGGTGGTAGTTAAGAAGGTTGTGAACCAAGGATACAAATGGGTGAAAGGAATTGTTAGCAACATTGTAGGCTGGATATCTAGGGTTGTGTGCTGTTGTGGTGTCGTTGTGAGAGGGAGGATAACAAATGAAAAGGTGGATTTGGGCACTGTTGTGACTGTTTCAATTGCATTCCTCGTGTATGAGAATCTGGTCTATTCCCTGGTTTGGAACGTTCTAACCAAGCACACCCAATTAGGGGATCTCGTCCAAAAGAGCTGGCAAGTTCATATGGCTGTTGGATTTGGTACCTTAATTTCTACTGGTCTTTTTGGGGTTTTTACAGCGCAGTGGACGATAAGGTGGATCCTGAAACTCATCGGGCAATATGCTGAAGAAGCTGCTCAGGGTGGTGATGTTAAAAATGATTTGCCTGATTCAAGAAATGAAGATAAGTAAGATTACTTGCTGCAGATAAGTCCTAGTGAATACTGATAAGTACGTATAAAAAACTCTTTTGTGAAGCTGCTTAGGGTGGTATTTTGCTGATTCATGTGATAAAAATGATTAAGATAGCTTGCTGCAGTTTACATATGGATTTTATATTGTGTAAGGATTTCAAAACTTCCGTTTTGTTATAATTTTCCAATATTATATTGCAATTTACAATGTGAAATTTTTTTACTTGTTGCTCTAGTAAGATTCTTTCATTACCTTATTAAGCTACAGAACAAAAATTGAGATTGATCTATATCAATCTTATAACAGTTATAAGACAGGGTGTGAGGAGGTCCAGATTCTATATGTAGCTGTCCGTCTGTCCCTGAGTATGTATAGACGTATAGTCCTTGGAAATGCTGCTTACCAGAAGGCTAACTATTTAAATGAAGAGTTGATTAGAGTTTATATTCCATTGGATCATAATTAAAGAATTTATATAATTATATGAATATTTGAAAACCACCGTCCATTCGACCATTCCTAAAAAGCAACAAATTCATTTTAACTACTGAGTCTCAATTTTAGGATGCTTGAAGATAAATCAAAGATACAGGATCTTTTGAGTCCAGCCTCTCCCTTGACTCTTCTATTTATTCATGAATGATAAATCATGCATCATTATATCATTGATCTAATCGGGTCACTTTTAGATCCCATCCTGAATATCATAAGATAATGTTGAGTACTGTGATCTTTGGGCAGTAGAGATCATGTTATATTTTTGTTGATTTAAAGTACCTTTTGTGGCTGTATTGGTGTCACTACGATATTCTATAATTTCCTATACTGGGAACAGGCTCTCCAGATGGAGCTCTGAAACTTCCAAAACTGGTGTCGAAAAGTCTCTAGGAGTCTGATATTTCAGTGCTCGATAGTGAATTTAGAGCTACCCTTGAAGCTAAGATAAGGTGAGATCGTAAGATGTTTAACAAGTCTGCTTATAGTAAACAAGAAGCTATCAACAATTTAATACAAGTGGTTTTATCCCGCAGGTAAATTCGAGCTCAAAATTTATAGTTGACAGCAAGTATTTAAGGTTGACGGTTGACAGTTGATGTAAAGTATAGCTGCAATACATAAACCAGAGGATACACCAGAAATCCACAAAGAAACCTTATGTGCATGCATGAGATGAGTATTCTTTCCCCTTGAATGGGAATTTTTACTGAAAGAACTGAAGAAGCATTTCTAAGCAATTTTGTACAAGAATAAATAAATATCCTTACTAGAATACAATTATATAAACTGTAGATCCCTAAGTTTCAATTATTATAGAACTTCCTTTAATCCAAACTTTTTTTTCAGTGTATAACTGTATACTACAGTTTTTTTTTTAAATATTTGAGGTTAGATTAATAACTTTATTAGTTATCAGCTTATCACTTAACTAATAAATTTGGATCCCCTCAAAAAAAAAAAAAAAAAAAAAAAAAAAAAAAAAAAAAAAAAAAAAAAAAAAACTAATAAATTTGGATAATATATATATTTTTTTTTTAAACAAATTTTATGCTGTCATACAATAAACTACCACTACTAGTAAAGAAAAAAATAAATAAATAACACATGCTCATGCTCGTAAGATTGAATCAGCAGAGGAGTAGCGATTGCTAAACTTTTTTTTTTTTTTTTTTTTTTTTTAAATTTAACAAAGTTTAATTAACATTATGATGAGAACGCAATCTTATGTTAAAAATTAGCAGCCGTATCCACTTTTATTGGGGGGGAGTGAAAAATAAGACTTACATTAAAAAAATCGCCGTTGCCGGGGATCGAACCCGGGTCACCCGCGTGACAGGCGGGAATACTTACCACTATACTACAACGACTTTGTTGATTGACTGATTTATAGTATGTAAACATTTCCTCCATTAATATACCTTCTTCCTCTTTCTCTCTCCTCCATTTCCTCTCTTTCTCACTCTTCTCCAAAAAGATTTCTTCTTTTTTCTGGGTTTTCGTTCAATTTAATTGGGATTTGAGTAGTTTTTTGGATTAGGGTCAGAATTAATTTTAATTTTAGGGGAAAAATGATGATGACAATGGAAGGAACAATGGATGAAAATGTATTGGATGATATAATTAGGAGATTATTAGAAGGTAAAGGAGGAAAACAGGTGCAATTATCTGAAGGTGAGATCCGCCAACTTTGTGTCAACGCTCGTAATATCTTTCTATCTCAGCCTAATCTTCTTCAACTTCGTGCCCCAATTAGGATCTGCGGTAACTTTTCTTTCCTAATTCATATAATTCATTAATTGCAATTTTTAAAGTAGTAAGTTTGAGAAATTGTTTGTTTATTTGGTATGTTGTTTAATATGTCTGAAATGGGATTGGATCAATTTAATTGGATTAATTGGGGTTGTTGATGTAGACGGGATTTGATATCCAGTCTAAGTACCAATCAAAACCTACTTGTTCTTGTTTAATTTTCCAAAAACAGAAAAAAAAAATTTACAACATTCAAATACAAGTATACAAGTATTTTTTTTTTTGGTCTTCAAAAAAAAAAAAAAAAAAAAAAAAATACTTTTTTTTTTTTTTTTTTATATATTTCTTCCAAAAAGTATTTTTTTATAAAAATAATTAAAAAAAATCAGTAGAAGCTTAAAAATTCACTTTAGTATATGAGAGAAAACTAACATTTTATGATAGTCGTTTTTAGGATGACCACGGCAATATCATCATAATTTTTTTTTTTTTTTTAAAAAAAGAAAAAGTAAAAGATATATTTTGTATATATCGTCTATTCTCAACACATGATAAAAAAAAAAAACTAAAAGATGTATTAACACAATTTAATTCCATTATCTACGTTATCGCTTTTTTAACCAATCTATATCTTGTATATTTTGTACGATTAGGAAGTTAGCAATATATATATATATATATAGAGTCATCATTCAAAAAAAAAAAAAAAGTAAAAATCTAATTATTTCAACGCTCGACAAAACACCCTGATGGAAGAAGGATGGCGTTTAGTTTTGACCTTAGAGTCGGGAGAATCCCTAAAATATACACCTTGGATCTGGGCGCAGAGCCTTGTTCAGCGAATACGTACCTACGCTGTAGTCTATTTTGTCCCGGCTGTGGATTTTCGTATAACTCAGTCTGATATGTGTGATGGTTCGAACCCAAATTGGAACCATGAGTTTTCGTATTGTTTGAGCAAAGATGGGTTGTTTAAGACCCAAACCAGCAAAACTTACATAACAATACAAATATATTGTGCTGCTTTGGGGTTCATGACTAAAGATTGGCTCATTGGTCTCACAAGGTTAGAGGTGAACAAAATCCCAACTGATAAATGTGACTTTCGTCGTCTAGAGTTAATTCGTCTGACCAATGACGGCCGTCACTGCAGCGCACAGGGTGGATCAACATCAGGACCAATATCATCCCGGAACCCAATCCCGAATGTAAGAGTTGCGCGAAATTGAGGAACATAGAGCGAGCCATGAAAGTGATCGTAGAGCGAGCCAAGAAAGTAACTCAAAATTGCACCGAATGCACAATTTGTTTGGAGGGATGGGAGATACCCGAACAGCAAAGTATATGGGTTTTGCAGACGTGTGGTCATAAATTTCACAAGGATTGTTTGTTTACTTGGTGTAAAGTGGCTAAAAAAAACTCTTGTCCTACTTGTCGTACCCAACTGCGTCTATCCGAAATAGCCTATCTTTAGTCTTAGATTTAGGGTTACTTTTTTTTTTTTTTTTTTGCTAATATTCAATTTTATAGTATATGTAACATTCTTGTACTTTACCATTATATTAATTTTATTTAATTTAATTATTCTTGTTATGCCTCATTCCCTAAATACAAGGTTAAAACTTTTTCTTGAATACAAACTTTTAAGAATATCGGGTGTACAATAATTATTGTACATGCAGCCTAAAGTGATAAAAAGTTAACCCAGTTCAAATAAAATTTATCTACGCTTTATTAGTAAAGAATCACATTTTAAATGACTAAAAATCAATTATTAAAGATTTTGTATAAGCATAATTATTAAAAGTATTAATATCCACTTTATATGATTTTACGATAAATGTTGATAATTAGAGTTATTATACGTTAAAAACATGCGTTGACAAACTTTTCTTAATTTTTATAAATGAAAGAAGATCTAGATAACCAAATTATTTTTTCGGCGCCTTTTTGGTACAGCAGGCCACACCGTGTGGCCTGCTTCCAAGTCAGCAAAATAACGGAGAACGACGCGCGTATAACGGGATTAGGAAACAAGCGCTGAACAAAATGGCTCAACAAAACACGCGCAAATTTCTAAACCTTAAAACCCATAACAACTCATTTACGAGGAACGAATGCGAAAATTGAGCGAAACCTCACACAATTTTTCTTTCAGAAATTCAAGAATAACAATGGCAGAAGAATTCGAAAAATTACCTGATTCACAAGAATCATTAAAGATCGAACAAATTGAAGATTCTTTGATGAATCTCGAAATCCAAACCAGTAATCAGGTATTGGATCTGGAAGATGAAAATAGATACAATGAAATTGAAGAAATTAACAAGTAACCCCTGTAAAATTAACATGTAACCCCTGTAAAACTAATAACTAACCCCTGTAAAATTAACAAGTAACCCCTGTTAAACTAACAAGTAACCCCTGTTAAACTAACAAGTAACCCCTAAAATAAACAAGTAACCCTAACAAAAATTAACAAATAACTCCTATAAAATTAACAAGTAACCCTAACAAAAATTAACAAGTAACCCCTAAAATAAACAAGTAACCCTAACAAAAATTAACAAGTAACCCCTGTTAAACTAACAAGTAACCCCTAAAATAAACAAGTAACCTTAACAAAAATTAACAAGTAACCCCTAAAATAAACAAGTAACCCTAACAATAGTTAACAAGTAACCCTAACAAAAATTAACAAGTAAGCCTTGTTAAACTAACAAGTAACCCCTAAAATAAACAAATAACCCTAACAATAATAAACAAGTAACCCTAACAAAAATTAACAAGTAACCCATGTATAATTAACAAGTAACCCCTAAAATAAACAAGTAACCCTAACAAAAAATTAACAAGTAACCCCGAAAATAAACAAGTAATCCTAACAAAAATTAACAAGTAACCCCTGTTAAACTAACAAGTAACCACTAAAATAAACAAGTAATCCTAACAAAAATTAACAAGTAACCCCTATAAAACTAACAAGTAACTAACACCTGAAACTTAACAAAAATTAACAAGTAACCCCTCTAACTTAACAACAAATTCTGTAAAATTAAACTAACAAGTAACTCCTAATAAACTATGAGTAACAAGTAACCCCCTAAAACTTTACAAACAACCCTTGTAAAATCAACAAGTAACCCCTCCCTATAAAACCAACGAGTAACCCCTAAAATAAGTACACTGTAATTTTAAAAAGTAATCCCTACATGATGAAAAAAGTAACTATTGCTGTATCTTCTACATTAGCAAGCTCCTCCAGCATCTTCTTAGCAGCCTCCATTTCATCTGCCTTTTTTTTTTCTTTTCATTCTCTAGAAATTCTTCATAAATTGCTTGATTTCTACTCACGAATTCTTTCACACCACCAAAAACAATCTCTCGATGCTTGTTCAAATTGCAGAGCATAGATGACAGGAAAATCGAAAAATTACTAAAATTAGGGTTTGATTTATATTAGAAGTAGGAGAGTTCAGCGTATATGTCGATCCTTTCTTTCCCTTAGGGAAGATTATCTTGATTTTAGTCATTATCAATGAAAAGAACAATTTAGAGGATAAAGAATTTGAGGAGAGAGAAAATGGAAGAAGAACAGTTTGAGGAGAGAGAAAATGGAACAGAGAAAATGAGAAAACTTTGGGAAAGAAGAACCTTTTGATGTAATAAAATGAAAAAAAAGAAAGACACGTTTTTTTTTTTTAATTTAAAATAACGGACCCGTTTGGTATAACGGAGTCCGTTATATGAAACGGGCTGGCCACACCATGTGGCCAGCCACATATAAAAATTAGTGTTATTTTTTTTATTTAACAAAGTTACCAAATTATCTTTTTTTATTGTAACAATTTTTTTTTTTTTTTTTTTTTTTTTTTTGGGAAAAGCAACAAACTTTTTTAAAAGATAAACAAAAAACTATGGGAAAATTTTTATTGAAAGGGTGACACGTGTATTAGGGGGATAAGGCCGGTAATTACTTTAGTATATAGTATTGAAGATTTGATTATTTGATATCCACATTTAATTTTGTAAAACTATACCATATTTTTCTCAGTGGTTGATTCAAAAAGAACTTATCCCACTTGCTGTTCTTGATATTTTCAATGATCCGTGGTATAAATTAAACTAAAAATACATACTTCGTATATATTTAGTGCAAAGCAAATATATACCACCACCACTAAGGCACTACAGTTACTTGCCTACCTATTGATTTGCTCCCCGGATCTTTTAAAGATGCATTTTCCTTCAAAATTGCACTCATCAATTTATGGAAACGAATGTCACAACAGCAACATCATACACATCACCACCTTGCTTGGTGTCCCAAGAGGCGAGACTGATCCTCGCTCTGAGAAGCTTCGATAACTAGCCTCTTATGATTTCATCACGGTTTATCTTCGTTCCTAAACTCGTTTTTTGTGCCAGAGCTGCAACTGGATAATACAAGCACATGGATGTATAACACACTGGCAAATATGCTACAGAAAGAGGAGCAATCTTTGTCGAGACCAGACTACTATTATTGAGGAAACACAGGATAATACTTTCAAGTTTCAACACTGAAGAATTTGTTACAGCATAAAGGTTATATGTACAGGAAAGTGGTTTTCTTTACAATCGATGACATTTTAGAGAATCAATTTTTTTCCCAGGATACAAAGTCACATAAGAAGGTGAACAAAGCATATCGTCATCATCTTAAGGGCAGATAAAATATGGCATGCAAGGGTTGCCCGCATAACATCCCCACGTTCCCAAGGTTTCACATAGTTCTACCAAGGGTACCTCCCATCAACTACAGATTCTCAATCTCCACGAAAAACATAAGCTTTTATTGTACATATACTCGCCCAAGTTGAATCATACAGAGGTCTTGTCACTCTTGTGTCACAACTTTCATTCATACGGAGCTGTCTTCTAGCTGGTTTGATCTGGTTGATTTTCTGTAATTTGGCTATTGAGGAATTCCAACACTGACAGTCGCTGCAAGGCAAGTTTAAAGGTAAGCTTTGTTTGATGTAAGAATATCTATCTATCTACTTCTGCATGAAAGTAAACTACTAAATTAACAACAAGAACTAAAGAACCAGGAGGCTATTGACTACATGTCCAACTGCTTCAAATATCAAGACACAAGAAGAGGTTCAGAAAGATCAATGGGCTTTCTAAAATAATACTCTGTAACTTTCAAACAGCGCTAATTGTGAAGGGGCTTTAAGTGAGAAAAGCTTAATAGAGATATTATTTTTCAGGAAGAGTTTCATCCTACATGACATGTCTTTTTACAAAGCATGCTAATAAACTTTGGATATAGTTTTGTACACAGTTCAGCCATCTCAACTGGAAATGACTGCAAGTCATCAGGTTGCAAGATTTTTCATTTTTTCTGGTTAAATTGCCACATATACTGATATACCAGCATTTACATAGTATAGCGAGACATGAATCTGGCAATCTAAAAGAAGCCAAGCAGATGAAATTTGACCTTCAAAACATAAGGGCCTTAGTAATTTGGTATCAATTGAAAAGCGAAAAAGGAAAACCACCAAAAAAAAAAAAATTATAGTAGAGCTTGACCAAGAACTCCAAGAAGCCATACCCTTTGTTCAAGTGCTTCTTGACTAGTGTCTATCTTCAAAGATTGTAACATGTTTACACCTTCACGAAAGCCAGAAATAGCTCCCTCTTCATTACCAAGCCCTCTGTCAACGTCAGCCACTTTTGCTAAAGAAACTGCTACATCTAAAGTCTGGAATCACAGGAAGCAATAACTTAGGAAGAGAGACATTATAAAATTTGCTTAACTACATAAAAAGTAGAAGACAAGGTAGTAACTAGTAAAAAGTTATGCAGTTGGGTTTTTGTATGTACAGCTGAGAAAAACTATCTGAAAATTCAAAGATCTGATCCCATAATATAGGATGTCCGGTCCGAAATAAATTCGGATCAGGTATCCGATCCAAATTTCTCGGATAACGGATACCTCTTCGGATATCAATTTTCGGATTTTCAGATATCCAATATATCCAAATTATTTCGGATAACGGATATCCAATCCGAATATCTATATTTTGGGTATTGAATAACTCTGATCCAAAATCCAAAAATTTGGGCTTTATCTTACATTTTCTTTTTAGAAAATCTAAATTAGATATTATTGTATAATATTTCAGATGTTGGATATCCGGAACATCCAATCCGAAATTTTCAAATATCTGAAATTTTTTGAATCGGATTCGGATAGCAATATCTCAAATTTCGGATTGGATATCTAATTCCTATTTGTTGAAATGTTATTCCGACAAAACATATAATTCTTTTAAACTAAAAATTGTTGAATGAAATGCTGTTCTGTCACAGCAGCATTTCATTTGACAAATTTTAAATTAGAACCACATTTCATTTGACAAATTTATAATTTAGAAGAATTAGCATCCTCATATTCATCAAGGGATTTAAAAACAAAAAAAGGAACTTTTGTGTAGAACGGACTCACGTGAGTCCGGACTTGAGAACAATGCTGCTTCTTCATCCTCAACCTTTGGGTTGATTCATTTACGCACCTTCGAAACTTTCATTATCTCTGTCCTGTTTCGATTTTGGGAGAAATTCATCACAAATTCCATCAATTTGGTCCGAAAAAGAGGGAGAATTCATCACAAATTCCATTGATTTAGAATCATGAACAGATCTAGAATCCAATTTAGCTAAAACATTTAATTATTATCCCACCTCTTGCTTCGATGGGGCTTGAGATTGCTTCATCAGCCCATATAAAACTTCAGAGACCTCAATTTCAATGGCGTCTTCTGTTGACAGCATGACGCCGACGATTTTGAAGACGATTTCTGGAGCGTATTTCGGTCCATTAGCCGCCTTCTACACCGGAATAGAAAAGTGTCAAATCCACAGAAACACATACATACATCACTGGAGAACAAGGGGATGAATATGGGGATGAATAGAACACTGACAATATGCGGTGTGAATTGAATCAGATGGGCCAAGGTATTAGACGTTCATTGTCAGGTTTTAGATTAGTATGGTCAGGTATTAGATAAATATTAATTGGTTTAATATTTGTTAGGAATTATAAATTTTTAGTCAGGAATATGATAATTTTTATCATAAATAAGACTATTTTAGTTAGGAATAAGATAATTTTTTATCAGAAATAAGACTAATTTAGTCAGGAATAACATATTTTTTATCAGAAATAAAACTATTTTAGTCAGAAATAAGATAATTTTTTTCAAGAAATAAGACAATATTATCGATTTTTGTTGCTAAGCCCGGTCTCACGTGAGTCCGTTCTACACAAAACCTTCTCAAAAAAAAAATAGTTAAAAAATAAAACTTTTTAACTGCTGTTATAAAAGTTGATCTCATTATTGTCATTAAGGTTTTTTTTTCCCATATTTATTGTTCCCACTTAACAAACCAAAAAAAAAAAAAAAAAAAAAAAAAAAAAGATTTACATTGAGATACTCCCAAATCCCAATTAGCTAACACTGCTTAACTCCAACACAGATGTGTTCATAGAAATTATTCCCTTCTACAACATATTTGGCAAATACTATTACCTAGTAAATTTAGCTCGGTGAAATGTTCCAATATTAAACAGAGTGCATTGCTCACAAGTCACAACCAGATCCTTTTTACAAAACAGAAGGTTAGACAGTTGGGTGTGATGGTCACCTTATAAGTTGTAAGAGCGTTGAGACAAATACAATACAGAAAAAAATAAAATAAAAGAAACAGGTTATTATATCACTCATTGATCACCACTTGACAAGAAACCTGTGTTTTGCAACCATGAAAGGGAGAGAGAAAAAGAAAGGAATAATATATAACCGTTTCTGCTTTCCTATTTCACAATGAAGAACAGTTGCAAAAGAGAAATTTACTAGGAATATTCAATAAACTAAGCAGCTAAGACATCATATGCAACAAATTGAAACAGGAGCTAACCAGAGATGCATTATCATGGTGATTTAACATGGCATTACGACGAACTTCCAAACAACGGAAATAATAATATATTATTCAGTGAAGCTTGCAGATCTCCATCATAGTACTTCAGGTCTCCAATTTTATTCAGTGAAACGGAAAGAGTGTGTATAATCTGCCAATAATATATTCATTATTAATTAGTGTCAATACAGTAAAATTTGCAGATTAAATTTGCAGCTGTCACATGATGTGTGAATGTATCACCTCCATATCGTCAGGAGGCACTTGTGACAAAAATTCAACACTTTCTTCAAAGTAGGTGACGGCAGATCCAGCATCTCCCATTGCACGACTGCAATAAACTTATATATATATACACTCCATTTTTCCAGAATATTGAAAAATTTATCAGCTCAAAATTAAAATTGAACATTTAGTGGAAAAAATAAGCACATTTAGTGAAAAACTTCTGCAAATTTATCCTTCTCCTTCTACCCTATATATGATGATGATGATGCCCCCAATCACCCCAGGACTCAAAGATGCACACTGTCAACCAGAAAAGTACTTTAAATCCCTTCCCCTCTCTTTTGCCTATAGAAGAAATTGGCGCTATAAAAAGAAGGGAGATCCAGAATCTTCAGACATGTCAAAGATGGTTCTTCTCAGAGGGTTGCTTTTGGAGGTTGTACACCTAATATGGTACAGAGAATTAAACATGCTAAAAAGTCTTGAGCTACTTGCTTTTGATGGGTCCCAGTTATGGGTATAGTATTGTTAAGAGAACAGTAAGACCAAAGTGCTTTACTCAATGTCCATCCCTCACAGATTATTCAATCTCCTAAAAGTCTTCAGCTATGTTCTTTAGCAGGGCTCCAGTTAAGGGTATGATCATAAAAGTATAGTAAGACCAAAGTTCTGTAAACAATTGCAGTTCTACAGGTAATAGTGCAGACACTGAGAAAGACAATAAGACAAGCTGAGCAAAATGAAAAACGTCACACGGAGAATGATCCCCTCCACTCCTTCAGTGACCGCGATTAGGTGTCAAAGATGTATGCAGCATTATCCTTTTAACTAGAAAAATACTGAAATCTTTTCGCTAACTTCTCCTGCAGAGGAAATAGCACAAAAGATGTCTTCTCATCACTTGTACTAAATATGATACAAATTATTATTGCATGCTTAATGTCTTCAAAGCGGTTCTTCTTGGTCCCAAGGATGATGGGAAATACACATAAAAGTAGAACAATGTTTGGAAAACTGTGGGAATTTTTAAGCTTTAATAGTGAATACATGTATTAGAGTTTTAACGATTGTGTCATTGCTTTTGCCATCTTTCACACTTTCAAAAAGTAATAAACAAATTTATTACTTAACAGTCATATCTATGCATTGGTTGCATAAGAACTTGCCACAATATACGCATCTGACCATGGAATAACTCAGTGTAAGCCACAAGTTACAAAAAATAATTATTGAGGCCCACAAGATGTACAAAGGTTACTACATTAGTTAAATCAAGGGATGAAAGATTATAACAATGATTCTAATGTACCAAATACATTGTTCTTGAACAAAGGCTAGATCTCACAACAAGAGAGACTATGGAAATTGTCAAATAATAGGATTCAGAAAAGACTAACACATATAGCATTCCGCCTACCCTTAGTACTGTGTAAATAAAATATAAATGAAAGTCACCCTTGCTCTTATGAACAAGTTAACACTAAGTGAGTCATCTCAAACATTTCAGCCATGCATTGAATACCTTCCCTTGATCTTTATGTAAACTAGAAATTTCTGCAGAGCCATAACCTGTCAAACATCGATAGCCCTGTAGATAACCCTTTCCTCATCACTCCTCAAACAATCAAACTATATGAAGGTTTTTTCAAAATTATTATCTAGAAAAATTGAATATACATCATTAAAGTGCTAAACTAAGGTAGCCTTATATAAACTTCTGATGATGCTAAAAGGATGAGCAATCCAGTTCCTAGCGCATAGTGAAGTTCTATGAGGTGTAAGTAAGAGAAAGGGGGGAAGAAAGGGAAAGAGTATACCAGCAATCTCCCAGCATTCCCAGCACAGCCCCAAGTTGGGAGCACAGTTCTGGCTTGTTACCAGATTCCTTTAATTGTTCCCTGATATCGGCAGCACAAAGTGACAGCCTGGATTTAGCACTCTCCACGTTCTGAGCACGAAATGCCTACAAATACAAAAGAAAGTACATGATTGAACATACTTTTAAAGCTAAAACTTAACAGTTGACTAACTTCAAGTTCAATATCCATTAGCATGCTTTTAGACATTAACTATTCACACCACAACTTACCCTCATGGCATGTTGAACCAAAAAAGCACCTCTCTCTAGTGAGACATCTTCATAAATCACAGATTTATTTTTGCTAACTTCCTCCTCGGCATCTGTACTGGCAGGAGACCTCTTGATTCTGGCATGACCAGCAATGAACTTATCAACAAGCTTTTGAGTTTCTTCATCATGTTCAATCTTCTCAATATCAGCCCCACATAATGGACAGTCATTAAAGCGAGATATGCATGCCCTGGATTGCCAAGCAAAATAAGAAACCTAGTCAAGGATAGAAAGGAGCAGTAACATAATAATCGTGAAATTTCCTTCAAAAATAAAGGCGTTGAAAGCAGTAGTGATCACGAATAAATTTAACTTACTTGCAATATATGTGGGAGCAAGGCACACATTTACAGCTCTCAAACAAAAGGGCTTTGCATAGCACACAGCTGAGAGGGCCAATTTTGAATGAACGAGAATCATATCCAAGAGGACACTTAGGTTCATTTACGCCAGAATCAACAGACTCACTTTTAGCTTTACTCTCATGTTCTGCTGCATGTTTACATATATTTTCACCACTTCTTTTTGAAGAGGCATCATCAGGATGAGTAGCTTTGACAAATGGGCAAACTGGGGTCATCTGTTCCAACACTGAAGGGAGCAAGTATCAGAGACCAAGTATTTACATGATCTATTAGCCTATAAGCACATGACAAAAATCCAACCAGTTTCAGTTTGAAGTCAAATCTGATTATCTGAACCAAACAAGCAACCACCAAATGGAGAGAAAAATCTTGGAGAAGTTACCCGCAATCAACAAAAACAAGAGTATAGGGAGCATTCTTGAAAATACACAATAAATGGGTGATAAAGGCTACTCTGCCAGAGCTACAATTACATAGAAAACTCTTACTCCAATAAAAACAACCAGCTTAAATTCACCTTTCAATAGCAAATGAAATAAATAACGCAAATACGCAATCATATTGATATATTCGGCAGCTTTACAAACTCTTGCATTGCCACTAACACTATGTTGATTTACATGCTGAACATGTACTATCAGAATATAAATTTGGCTTAGAATACTCCAACATATGCAAAACAAATTTACGATTCGGTTCAAACCAGCCTCAAGTCTATAACTACGGATATTGTATTACTCCCCCTATCCCTTTTTATTTGCCCCATTTGACTTTATTTATGAGGGCTTCTCAAAGGAAATGTCGAAAGTACAAAAAGAACGAAGAGAGTACAGCTTAATGAACTTATCACCGCCTATATCTTTAGGTACCCCAAACAGCTCAGATTATGATAAACAATCAACACCACAATTTCAAAAATTAGACTCGTCATCTCTCATAAGAAAACCCCATGATGAATTTTGACATTACATCTATAATACAATCTTACCTAAAAAAGAAATGATTTTTTCATATCATTTGATTAATAAAATTTCAACAATTACCCAAAATATATCATTCCATAAAAAATTAAAATTAACCCAGATCATGCAATTATAATCGAGAAATTATTCCGTCACATAAACCATAGGATCTTGACATCAAAATCAAGATTAAGAATAATTGTTTTCATAAATAAAAGAAATTCAATAGTACCTGAAAAAACAGATCTGAAATAAGGAGATTAGAGGAGGAATCGAGGATGGTGTTAAAACTTAAAATGGCGGGGGAAGAGTAAGTGTGAAAATGTTGTTTGTTTGGATAGGATTTTTTTTAGGAAGAAGGAGGGGGTAAAAATGTCAATTGTGAAGGTATTGAACGGGAAGTTGTTTGCAATTGCAAGCATTAAATATATTCCTGTTTTGCCCCTCTCAATGAGGAAGTGTGCAACTTTCTAGAGGTGACCAAAGGCGGGGCAGAACCGCAGAAGGGTTCAGGCCGAGTCGAGGCTAAAAATTTCAGCCTATTTGGTCGGGTCGGGCCAAGGCTCATAAGGAAAATGCTGGTCTAAAAGTCGTAAAATTAGATATGTTTAGCAGGGCTTTTCAGTTCACGCTATTAAAGTAACAAAAAAAAAAACTCAGCAATGCATGACTAAGGCTCGTGGGAAATTAAAAAAAATTTGTGTTGGCCGAGCCCAACCCGACCTTGGGACAAAAATTTCTGTCTAAAGCCAATTGTTATATGGAAATAGGTGGATCACACCCATAATGTTAACATTTAGTAAAATAAAAAATGAACAACTATATTACTATACTAAAACGACTTTTCCCTCCAAAAGAATTATAATCTTGCCTATTTCTTTATTGTGGAGTTTTTTTTAATCACCTTTTATTTATAGGAAAAATGTGACATGCTAAAGTCGTAGTCACCTAATCAAAAGTAATTCCTAAATCCTCTAACTATGTAGATAAGGAAAAAGGGTCGAACCACAAGGAAACAAGTCTATTTATTCCTAATTAATTAAAAGTAATCTAAATTATCAAGTAACAATGTGTTGTTATTAAAAGACTATACTACGAAGATATGAGTAGGGAGAAATAAAAGTAGGAGGTATAAAATAATAAAAGGCCTAGGGCATAGGTTCACCAATAAACAATATTTTAGGGTAAAACATATAATCAATCATCAATGCATCAATTAATCAGATTATAAAGGGCTTTCACTATGTATTATAATCACAGAGTTAATTTACCGGTATTAAATCTCATCTCTCGAATCTCGACCTAATTTAATCATTTATAAATTAGTCTGCCTATTGAAACTAAGCCTAAACATCAATTCTCATCTTTCGAATCAATATTGCTAAACTCATACAATTAAACCAGGCCTAATCTAATTGCATAGCATTAAATCAATCAATAGGAAATTAATTAAGCATTGACAATCAACAATCATAAATTACCCCTTCATATTATTCATTGGATCCCCATAAACCCTAGAAAGAAATCTACTCGCACATAATTAAATCTAAACTAAACAAAGCAAATAAACAAGTCATGAAGGAATAAAGAAATAAGATTGCTGAAATTAATAACGAAGAAATCGTTACAAAAATTAACGGAATTAAGGAGTTGAGTTAAGAACAAGAGTAAAGTTGTTCAGAGAAATCTAGAGAAAGAAAAATAAACTAAGTAGAGAGATAATAGAGAGTAAAAAGAGTACTAAACTTGCTTAACGAAAACGCATTTATATTAAGCAAGAAATCGTAAACTAAAACAAAGTAAACGACACTTAAAAAATCTAATCGGGACACGCGCCCGGTCGGGCGCCACACCACCTTTTTCTTCCAAGGGGCTTCTCTCGCGCCCAGTCGGGCGCGAGCTCAGGCGAAGGATGCTTCAATATTAGTTTCGCCCCGCTTGGTCAGGCACGCCTTCGGGCTGAGCCATCTCTGACCGGACCAAAAACTTTGGGCATCTTGTAATTTGGGTAAAAATACCCTGGCCAGTTGGCCCAATCCGAGTCCGCCACGTCACTGGAAGGGGCGCCACTTTGGACCTCCCAGAGAACGACACGTGGCAGGTAGATAAAAGGACCTGGGATTGGCGGCTTTCAGGCCAAAATCCTAAGGCCTGCAAAAAGCTGTGTGACATTCCCTAGGGCAGGAAACCCTAGGGAGGGCACACCTTTCTAGGAGCCTATAAATAGGAGACAACCTCCTCATTTATGGGCTACATTCTCACGTTCACGTTTTCACACCTTACGAGGAATATTCAGTGATTACCAATCATTGTCAGAACTGTCACTCTCAAGAGAACAGTACACCTGAGCTCGGAGTCCGAGCAGATAACCTTTTCATTCCGCACATTACTTTTCGGACCTTTACTAACTTAGGCTTCGGAGGCGGACCACCGACCATTCGGTGCTCCGTTGTTTTGCAGGTACAGGCGTCCAAGTGAGCATCCAGTCTTAGTGTTGTAACTCTCCTGAGGGACACAAAAAACCCTGAAACATTTGGCGCCGTCTGTGGGGAGAGTACCTCTAAGATGGCCTCTTTGGAAACTGTACCAATTCCTGAAACCAATCGGCCTCCTGAGACCAGACAGCCACCAGAGACCAATCGGTCCCTGGAAGAAGTGTTGGTCCAAACGGACCATGACTCAGGTGACGACGGTTACGGCGAAACCTATACTGCCAGAGATGGGTCTCTCATCTCCAGGCGCATCCGCAGCAAGAAAAAGCGGGAGCGCCCTCACTCTCAAAATGCTCCGACCAAACCAGCCGGACATTCAAAGAGGACGGTTGATCCTACCTAGGCGGAAGGATCTGCCCCACTAACCAGAGACGAGCTCATGAAGCTTGTGAGCAGTCTCCGAGGTGAGATCACCGACAAGAGGTTGGCTACTCCTAGAAAGGAGCAGTCGGCCAAAAAGTCAGCCCAGGTGGGCAAGCACAAATCGGTCAGGGACCGACAGCCGACTCCTCATCCTGCCCCTAAGGAGAAGGCTCGGCCTCAGTTTGACCTTACCAGTCTCCGTTTCCTAGAAACGGGTACAAGAAAAGCCATTCGGCATGTTCAGCCGGATGACGCTCGACATTACATTGAGCAGAAGAGGAATGAGCTTTCAGAGTCGGCCTCAACATCGACTTATCATGACAGCTTCCAGACTACCTCCTTGAGGTATTCACAATCTGTGCATGAGAATCCAGCAAGCAGCCCTCGGGTTCAAGTTGGACCTCATGTAATCCAGTCGGCTCAGTACGTGGCTCAGCCGGCCAAGGTTAAAAATGTGTTGGTTGGGACCTATGATGGGACCACTGTAGACACCCATTTGTGTCTCCCCAAAACCAAACCCAGTGATGAATGCCTTTCGCTTCGAACCATAATCGAATGAGGTGAAAGTGTGAAAAGTCAAGTGTTGCGGTTAGTTTTTATTAAAATTCTTTTCTTTCTGTTTTTGAAAACCCACTCTATTTTATGAAAACGTCCAATCCAGTTTAGTTTGGTCCATGATAAGGGTCCAATAATGGTGTAGTTGGATGGGGCTTGAAAAGACCTTTCCAACGATATATTATAAGCCCAATTCCGATGAATAATGAGGAAGTTATGGCCAAAATACTAAACTGGGCCCAAACCGGATTTTACCTACGACCCAATGATCATGTGGAGGGTCCAAAGGTTTAATCCTATTCCTAAACTAATTAGGATTGATTAGAAGCTTCTATAAATTTCTAAAATATCCTAATTATCCTTTTTTGAAAAGATAAGATCATAGAGTTTGAATTTAAATAAAACTTTCTTTTTTAAAAGTCCTAATTCTATTTGAATTTAAACATGTTCAAAGATAGTCACATATTATTTTCGTGCCTCATATATTTTATCCAAATTTTATATGGTTGGATAGATCTTGAAATTATCTTTCCAATGATATATTATAATATTAAATCCGAGCTATAACGAAAAAGATATGAAAGGAATACGAAACTCTATCCAAAACTGACACCCTTTCACTATTTCGGACATATCTTTTTATCTACAAAAGATTTTAATCTGATTCTAATTGCATTAGAAAGTAGACTTCAAGAGCTTTCCAACAACATATTATATGACTTATTTGGAATTCTATATCAAAAGATATGATAAAAAAAAAATCCGCAAAAACTGTCTCTATCGCCAAACGACAGGTTTGTCGCCTCGCGACAGATCCTGTCGCCTGGCGACAAGATGTATTTCTGGCGACAAGGTCGGTTTGTTAGCGACAGAGTGGATTTTTACTCCTTATTAAATTCTATGATTCTCCGGATTATTTTCCTTATAAATAGGGTCCTCGACCTCTGTTTTTATTCATCAACTTTCATCAACTCTCATCAACAATCAATTCACAATCACCAATTCTCTCTATTCTCTCTTGAGCAATATAGCTTATGCTTTCTTTCTCTCTCTCTTTCTAAGCTAGCTTTTTTTATTAAACACAATTCCGCATACACAAGACTTAGAATCATCTAGTGATAAGTGACTTTTATGTCACTTTTAGGGTGTTTATCGAGTCGTTTCTCGACTTATTTTTCCAATAATTTAATCCTTTTTGTCCTTTATTTCTTTTATTTACTTATTCTCGTCTTTTATCTATTTCGAGTATTTTAGTAGTTTTTAATAGTTTTTAGTTTATTTTCTTAATTTATTTAAACTATCTTATTTTCTTTGATTTTATTTTAAGTTTTTAGTTCTTGTTATTTAATAAGTTCCTAGTTTCTTTTATTTTCTTATTTTATTTTATTTTCATATTTGTTTTACTTTATTTTATTAATTTTCTTTTGATTTTATTTTTAAGTTTATTTTATTTTATTTTATTTTTATTTTATTTTATTTTGTCTTTTGTTAATACCCTCGTGTTTTCGTTGTAGGATGACTTTGGTGTTTCGGGTTTTAAAGTCGGGTTCAAGGTCCGAGGTCCAAGGTCCGAGGCACAAGCTGCTGCCAACCCCTGCTGCACTCTTAACCTACACCACATCTTTCTTAACCTCCACCACAACAGCAGCCTAACTCCCCTGCTCTTCCCCTGTTTCCCAATCAGCCCCCACACACCAACAGCAAACCAACAGCAACATCACGCAACAGCAATCTCAGCCCCAACAACCACCAGCCAGCAGCACCTGCTGCGCCTCCCAAAACACCACCCACGAAGCTCCCTTACCACCACACTCCAATCAGCCACAACAACAACAACAACAACAGCTACACCAGCAACACACCATCACACCAATACACCAGCCATCGCCAAAACCACCATCAATCACCACCAAACCACTCACCCACACACTCTTCGCAACTCCCCTGTTTCAACTAAACAGAGCAGCCACGCATCTCACCCCACACACCACCAACGCCAATAGCAACATCAACAACAACCACGCACTCCACCATTGCTGCCCCCTTCACCACGCAAAACAGCAGCATCAGCCACCGTCGCGCACACACCCTATTCTCACCTCGCAACAATCGCCCATCAATCGGAATTTGCAGCCTCGCAATTGGCAATTAATTACCCAAATTTATCCCCAATTCGATAGGAGCTATTCGCGGCCGCGCAGCCCTGTCAGAAGGCGCACAATTGGAGTCGAAATACAGATTGTAGGCAGTAGCTTTGCGCGACCTATGCGCGGTGTCTTCGCGGGCGCGTAGATCGGGGTTCAATTTGAACCACATCACGAGCTTTGCACGTGATTTTAATGAAAATCCAACGGCCATGATTTGAAGATGCTGTTGATGGTGTTGTTGATTGAAGTTGATCGACGGTGATGATTGATGATGGTGAATGGCGGTTGAATGGTGGAGATGTTGATGATGAAATCAAAGCAGTGAATTGAAGGAAGAAGACAAGGGGTATTTCGTGGGTCTGATGGCAGTGATGGGTTTCCTTTTTATTTTTCTTTTTCTTTTTATTTTTAGTTTTGTTATTTTTATTTAGTTTAATTTCTATTTTATTTTCTCTTTTATTTTTATTTTATTTTTAGTCCTTGTATTATAAATACCCCCTTTGGGGTTATTCTCTAACAACTTTCAATCAACATTATTTTACCCTAGATTAGATTAGTTTAGTTCCTTTATTTTCTCTCTCTTAGGGTTAGATTAAGATTTTCTCTCTCTAGTTTAGGAGTAGTTTAGAGAGAGAAAGCTTGGATTTTTCATGGAGTGTTTGGGATTTTGAAGAAGCAAATTTGTGGATTTTTCTTCTCAATTATTCAATGAGTTTTCCTAACTTTCTCTCACCTTTATTGCTTTCATTTATTATTGATTTTGCTTATTTATTTGTTTATTTGAGTAGATTAATTATTTTAGTTATTTGATTCTTGCTTTTATTATTATTTTACCTTGTTTTCCATGTTTTTGTTCATTATGTTAGCTTAGGTTTTGTTCTAGGGAAATGGATGAAGGTTATGTTAATTAATTTAATGATTGATTGTGGTTAGTATGAAATTGTTTCTTGTTTATTGTGTATGGATGATGCTTTTATGGATTAGAATCTTTCTAGCTAATTGATTCTATGTTGTTAATTGTGCTTTCAATCAATTGTGCGAGAGTGAGTTGGTTGAGGGTCTAAATTCTTCCATACCTTTGCTAGGCTAGTTGCATGAGAGTGAATTAGTTTAGTAGGTTAATTAACATGCTTAATTGTGCGAGAGTGAGTTAATTGTGTTGATTGTTCCTAATCAAGGTCATTTTCATCTAATTGTATGATTTTGTTGAATGCATTGATGTAATTGGATTCCACTTTCCCTAGTTTTAGTTATTTGCTCTTAGTAGTGTTTAGTTGAACCTCTCTCTATCTCACAAGCTTTCCTAGTAGTCTAATTAGCACAAATTGATACACTTAGTCCTTTTGGGTTCGACCCTTTACTTACCCTTATACTCGTATTAGGGTAGTTTAGGTTTTATAAATTTCTAATTTGATTAGGGTTAGTAGACCAACGACACTATCTAATCCCGCGATCAAATTTTGGCGCCGTTGCCGGGGACTAAGGCATTCATTAGTTTGTGTTGATTAGATTAGCTAGGTTCTTATATATTATTTGATTTTTGTTTGCTTTTCTTTGTTTTTTTTGTATAAAAATGGCATGCTTATCTTTTCCTCAATTTGATGGTGAACCCTTCTATGCATACTTTGATAGATTAGATGGTTTCCTTAGTTACCATGGGTGTTCTCTTAGTGATGCTTGTGGTATAGCTTATTGGGGCATGAATGAGTTGTAGGGGTTTATAGGTACTACGCAGCGGAAATAAACATGAATCATATTCATATAGTACCTAATCCAAGGATCTAATGCATAACACATAAAGAACAAATAATTGTACCTTTGAAGCGTGATTCCACGTGCGATCGAGCAAGAACAAAGGGAGATAAAGAACCCCAAGCGTGATTCCTCTACTTGGTCCACGGGCACAAGTTAAACCTCCACTAATGCTAGTTAGTCGTGACTGAACGCTTCAATCAACCTTCAACGGAGAAGAGAGACACGAGCTAACCATGAACCACCACGACGAACACCACGAGCCACCATGAGGGGCACCGCACGTACGAACGTGAAGGGGAGAGGGGAGGGCCGTGAGTGAGGAGAGTGTTTAGGGTTTTGGGGCTTGGTTGCTTCTTTCACAATCTACTGTATGTTGATTGTTACTGCTTACTTGCAACCCTAGGCATGGATCTTATTTATAGATCACATCTCTAAATAAGAGCCCATGTCAAAAGCCCAAAACCCTTATCCTAAACACACTACTCTAGCCCAACACTCTACATGGTATGTGTAGACACCTAAAAATGTCTCCCCAAAACCAAACCCGATGATGAACAACCTTTCGCCGCTATTATTGGTCGGGTTCAGTATTTAATCCCGAGAGTGCTTAAAAATCATATTTAATTAAATTCGTATTTCTGGATTGCCCATGGATCAGTCTTGGTGTTTGGTAAAAGCATAGTTTTAATTCCAGCCCCAAACCTTTTTTATTGTTTTATTACTTATTTTGGCCCAAACCTTTTATTTATTTTCTTATTTTAGCCCAATTTTAATAAATCAGAAAATGGCCCGAAATTATCAATCGGCATTTAAAAGTTGAATGAAATTAGGGTTAAAAATGAATTTAGACGGAAAAATGACAAAAACTATCCCGCGCCACGGCAGAAATTCCCGCGTCACGGGATCCTCTCCCGTCTGACGGTAAGCAATCCCGTGTCATGGGAAACTTGATGTGACACGGGTACAGTTCGTGTCTTTTTTGTGTAAACCCTAACGCGTTTTCTTCCCCCGTTTGTTTAAAAGTATCCCGCATCACGCAAAAGTGCACCGTGTCACGGGATTCTCTCCCATCTGACGGTGGATTTTCCCGTGTCACGGTACATTTTGCCGTGTCACGGGATACTGTTCTAGGGAATCTGTCATTTTAGGGTTCCGTGTGTTCCCTCAACACATTTTTCCTATAAATAACCCCTCATTTCTGATGTATGGGGCATCAATTAATTCTCTCATTTCTCTTCTATGCTCTAGCCTAAACACTAGCCTACCCTTCTCTCTTTCAAAATACCTTCCTTAAGCACTCAAAGGAGTCCGTACTTTACCCGGGGTTCTATCCTTAAACCACGGCGTGAAAGGTAGAACTGTTTGAGGGTTTGGCCCCAAATCAACTCATTTAATTTAATTTAATTTTAATTATTGTTTAATTAATTTTCCTTGAAGTTACTAACGCGTTTATTGTTTTTATAGTAGCAAGCAAACAAAATCAAAGTAAGGAATCATGTTCCTTTTATTTCTATTATTTTTCTAACGATTTTATATTGTTGGATTTATTGTTGAATTGTTTCCAATATTAATGTTTATTAATGTCTATATTTTATGATCTCCATATTGCATGTTTAAAGGGAATATGTAATTGAAAATCACGACTAATAAGATAATTTGGACAACCGGTTTAGGTTCCTTTTTAATCTTGTTGTTAAATCGAAGTGATCACAATAATATAGAATTATATGTTGCATTAATATTAAACCAATTTAGCATAATAATAGTTTGGAGCGAATTTGAATTTTGTTTGTATGCCTTTGAGATCACAGGAATGCTTTTCACAATAAGAATCGAGTAGAGGCCAATACGGGCGAATGTGACTCCATGACTCACTTCGTACCATCATCCCCGATCCTCCTTTCGTGGTTCCGAACCATATGGAGTTAGTAATCTCATGGATTATGAATGGGGTGTAACCTTCACGGGTCAATCGTTGTTGCCTTTCGTTGTCCCTTTTCGTGGTTGCCTTTTATGATCCGTGAACGGTTTACAAGTTCCACAAAAACTTGTTGGCGGCTCCCTACTTTCCTTGTCCCTAATCGTGTCCCTAATCGTTATGTCAATTCCCACTTCCTATGAGTGCCAAGCATATTCACACCATGCTTAACGTAGGCGCACTTCAAGCGACGCCTACAATTTGGCGACTCCACTGGGGAGGATTCTTGGTTATTTATCGATTTGAGTGATAGGTATTTAATCGAGATGAGTGGATGAGACTTGAAAGATTCTTGAAAAATATTCCCGTGATTAATTTGGCATTTTTGCATAAGCATAAACGTTTTAACGTCGAATTTAGATCTGTCCCGTAGGAAAAAATTGAACAACTTGATTGCGTACGAAGAAAAACAGGGCACCAGTCAGATTTTCTGACTGCCGTGTCACGGCAGAGTCTGCCGTGTCACGGCAGTCCTAAAATCAGTCCGGTGGCTTATTTTCTTTCCTCACAGTCGACTTCCTTCGATTTTTCTGAAAAACCGTATGTGTTCTACATGCGTCTTAGCCCCGGGGGATTTAAGCTCTATCGACCCAAAAACGCTCATGGCAATAAGGGTTCATCCGAGTTATAAAATCCACCCAAACCATGGAGTCGAGTTCGGTTTCATCACGAACTCGCGGAGCCGCCCGTTGGCATACACCCTCACGGGAGGCTGCCTTGCTAACGCGTCCAAACTCTTAACCATGGTACCCTTTTGACACCCAAAGCTTGACCAATAGTTGAACATAGATCTTGACTCTAGGTTGCGAACTTTTTACATCATCGTGCCTAAATGCTATGTGGATGTTTGGTGCTAACCCTCATGCGTTTGCTGTTTTTGTTTAACCCATGACCGAGGGTTTTTTATTCTCACATAACAATTAGTACGGACTTAAAATCGATTAAAATCTGAAAAAATCACAAAAACTGACCTGGAACTGCGCACCGTGTCACGGCATGTTCTGTCGTGTCACGGTGAACAGTGCCGTGACACGGGAAAGTCTATCGTCTAACGGCAGACTGCACCGTGTCACGACAGTGGCACCGTGACACGGTGCCCAGGAAAGTGTCTTGTCAGTCTTTTTTTTCGATTTTTGTGCGAATGCTGTGTCCAGTTTGGTTTCATGTCTAGATATACGGTCAAAACACGCGTCTATCACTCACATGTCGTGTTCACACACTTTTAAGTCGTGCACCACTTTTTTGACCGTATTTTAGGGAAGTCTTGTTTTTGTGTCGTTTTGTTTTCGGAGAAAGGCGGATCGTTTTTTTTAAGGGGATGTCGACCGTGACACGGTCGGTTTTTCCAAAAAAAAAAAAAAAAAAAAATTTTGACTGTGTCACGGTACAGTGCACCGTCTGACGGGGTACCGTACCGTGGCACGGGAATGTCGACCGTGACACGGTCAATTCTTCTAAAAAAAAAAAAAAAAAAAAAAAATTTTGACCGTGTCACGGTACAGTGCACCGTCTGATGGGGTACCGTACCGTGGCACGGGAATGTCGACCGTGACACGGTCGATTCTTCCAAAAAAAAAAAAATAAAAAAAAAAATTTGACTGTGTCACGGTACAGTGCGCCGTCTGACGGGGTACCGTATTGTGGCACGGGAATGTCGACCGTGACACGATGGATTTTTCAAAAAAAAAAAAGGAAAAAAAAAAATAAAAGTTGACCGTGTCACGGTACATTGCACCGTCTGACGGGGTACCGTACCGTGGCACGGGAATGTCGACCGTGACACGGTGGATTTTTCAAAAAAAAAAAAAAAAAAAATGTGCCGTGTCACGGTACAGTGCACCGTCTGACGGGGTGCCGTACCGTGGCACGGGAATGTTGACTGTGACACGGTGGATTTTCCAAAAAAAAAAAAAAAAAGCGTCAGTCAAGTTTTCCGTGTTAATATGAACCAGGCCATCGAAAGGTTGTCTACTATGATGGAAGCACTCACTACCAGGGTTCTCACGGTAGAGCAAAACAATCAAAGCAATGCCACTGTAGCTGCAATAGACAAGATCAGAGAACAGATGAGTAAGATCTCTGAAGAGTTTACCTATGTCGAGCAACCTGCCACTTCTCTGAACATAAGGGATAGGCTTCCTGAGAAATTTTCCACCGCTGACATTCCCAAGTTCAAGCCTACTGATAACCCTATGTTTCATTTGAAGGCTTTTTCTGCAACCATGGCTCTTAAGGGATTGGACGTAACACTCTTCCCTACGGTGTTCCCTCTCTCCTTAGAACATGCTTGCCAACAATGGTTTTATTCCCTAGATGCCAAGTGTACTGCGACTTGGCAAGATGTCACCGACAGTTTTATGAACTGTTACAAGTGTAACATTCAAAGTAAAACTTCTGAACGTGAACTCTCAATTCTCAAACAGAAAGAGAATGAAGGCTTCATTGCTTACCTGAATAGGTGGAGGGAAACAGCTGCACTCTTGGTAGATCCTCCCAAAGAAAAAGAGATGATTCGCCTCTTCATCCAAAATCTGACTCACAAGTACAAGCAAAATCTCAAATTTCTTCCGTTGAACACTTTTGAAGCTGTATATGACATTGGCATCAATATCGAGGACGAGCTAATAAAGACTGCTGGTAGTAACAATAACAACACTTGGAAAAACAAGAAGAACGACCTTCCTTCTTCTTCGTCTTCTAAGCAGGAAAATACTACCAACAATATAAGCCAAGTTGATCTCAATGAAGTATTAGCTCTTGATGCTCCATTGCCCAAGAAAAGGAGAACATACACTCCTTTAGGAATGACTTATGATGCGGCCTTTGATCGCCTTTACGGACAAGGCTTGATCACACCTATTGGGCCATTTCCAGAGCCCAAACCTGAAGAAAGGAGCGCCAAATGGAACCCCAACGCCCATTGCAAGTTCCATCAAGGAAGGGGTCACTCTACCGAACAATGCTGGAATTTGAAGGATGCTATTTAGGATCTTGTTGATGCCAACAAACTTCCAGTCCCTCCAGGTGGTAAAAAGTGACAAGCAGCAATGAAGACAAGGCGCGCGACGAGCTCTTCGTGTAAGATTTCATGATTTTTTCCCTTTTCCCCCTTTTAAGTCTAGCATAGATTTCCCATCCTAAGTTTAGTGTTTAGATTCCCTTTTTCTATAATTTGATATTTTGTTATCTTATTCACCATTTCCATCAATAAAATGAGCATTATTTCTTTATATCTCGATCATAGCAATTTTCATTTAAAAAAAAAAATAAAAATTGCCGAACTAAACACAAGGTACACCCATGATTTGAGGCACCTTGGCAACCCATTCATTCCTTTAAAACATTTCAAACACTCATTTCATTTCGTCGTCAACCACTTTGAGCCTCGTCTAACGATTGACCTTATTTATTCAACCCACATTCACTTAACCCAGGGATGGAAAGATGTGCAATTTGTGTAACAGTAAGAAAGCAAGTTCAAATAATAAAATAAATAAAAAAAGTAAATAATAATAAAAAACAATGTCTAAAGGCAAGTGTTCCAATGTCTTCGATATGAACACGTCTCAAATTGCGTCTCTCATCGAGTGCTTGGTACCGTGCCTGAGAAACATGAATGCTAAGTGAGTGATGAACCGCATGATCTGAGATTGCCTACATTGATTCAAAAGAATGAAAAAAAAAGAGAAAGAAAAGAATTTCAAAGCAAAAAATATGTGAAAAATAAAACTTGCAAATTCAAAGTTTTCAAATACACAATTACACATCTCGGGGGGGTTTCTCTCGGGTCTTGAACCTTTTACTCCTTTCTTCCTTAAACCATCAACTCAACCACATTACAACCCTTGAAAGACCTCTTTGAGGTGTACATACACTTGTGCAAAGTTCGGTTAGAGCTACGTTCGGCCTGAACCCACATTGAGGTGCGGCCACATTCATATTCATATCCATGCATGATCGAGTCAAAGAATATCCGATGCTTACCCTTACCCATTTAGAGCTAGACTTGGGGGCTTGAACCCACATCTCTTAGCTTACCCAGCCCAACAAGGGTCATCATCTTTGACTTTTCTCACATCTATTTCCATCACCACAACCTTTGCAGCCAACCTTAGTATCACTTTCACACACTTCACTCACACATACATAGCCATATCATCCTTCCCTTTAAGAACCCTCTATCATGAAATCTTGTTTCAACACTGTGCATGTCATCATCCTTCAAGACAACATTCATTAGAAAAAACATTGTATACTTGCTTAGCTTCCTGACCTGAGCAATATTCATTATTTCATGCATCGCATAATGTGCTGAGTTACATTTATATATCTGTGATTTTTAATCATACAAAGCATATCGTGCTTAGCTCCTTGACTTAAGCAACGTTCATTATGCAATAATCACTTCGTCTATATACGTGCTTAGCTTCTAGACCTAAGTGACGTTCAAGATCGTTTCTTACACCATATATGATGCTTAGCTCCATAACCTAAGTTCATTCATGTATCGTGTCACATGATGTAATTGTCCTTAGCCTCCTGGCCAAAGAGCATGCATCATGCATAAACTGTTTTCAAGACAAGCAATTCAATTCATACGATTCATTTCGTCTTGCTTAAGGAGGAAGTTCAAAACTTCTTCCCCTGTTTCATTATTTTTTGTTGGGGAAGTTCAAAAACTTTTTCAAAATTTTCTCATCGAGGGAAGTTCGAAAATAAAATCTTTTTCATGTCTTTCTTTTGAAGGGAGAAAGTCGGTACCCTCCACTCATGACAAAAATGACGGAAATTTTTTTTCTTTTGCATTTTCGGTTGCTTGTGTCTGTGCACACACACTCAAACTATACACACACTCACAAGTCATACACATGTCATGTCATGTCAAGTCAAATTTGGTCAAGTCAATCATAGTCTATACGAGTCCCTTGGCAAATTTTATTTCTCAGGTCTTAACACAACCACGTCCGGGGACAAGCGGACCATCTACAGCCCACGTCCGGGGACAAGCGGACCATCCACAACACGTCCGGGGACAAGCGGACCATCCACAGCCCACGTCCGGGGACAAGCGGACCATCTACAGCCCACGTCCGGGGACAAGCGGACCAACTACAACCCACGTTCGGGGACAAGCGAACCTTCTACAGCCCACGTTCGGGGACAATCGAACCTTCATCATTTTAGTGATCATCTCCCAAGCGAAGACGATTCACGGCGCAAGGTTCTCGATACACAGAGACTTGCAATTTCATCATCAGACAAGTTTTTCCTCAAGCATGGAAAATTGTCATCTATCGACTTTCCTCAAGCATGGAAAGTATCTCAACCGGCGGGTTTCTTCAAGCATAGAAAACCGCCAAAATCATCTGTCGGCTTTCCTCAAGCATGGAAAGTATTATCGGTGGATTTCTTCAAGCATAGAAAACCGCCAAAATCATCTGTCGATTTTCCTCAAGCATGGAAAATGTTCTCCGGTAGATTTCTTCAAGCATAGAAAGCTACCAAATTCATCAGTCGACTTTCCTCAGGCATGGAAAGCATTTCAGCGAAACATAATTCGGCGGATTCCTTCAAGCATAGGAAGCTACCAAACTCATTTGTCACCGATACACTGGTGTCAGATAAGCATTCTATCCCTTTACTCTTTTATCTGTAGAACTAATATTTTTCTGCAGGTATCGGCGTATACAGAGTGATTTAGGATCGCAGAACGTCTTAAATCATTCTCCGCCCCTATCGACTACTTTGACTATCGTTTTCGAAACTTACGTTTCTACAAACTCAGTTAAAGTGGGGGCTTCTGTAGACACCTAAAAAAGTCTCCCCAAAACCAAACCCGATGATGAACAACCTTTCGCCGCTATTATTGGTCGGGTCCAGTATTTAATCCCGAGAGTGCTTAAAAATCATATTTAATTAAATTCGTATTTCTGGATTGCCCATGGATCAGTCTTGGTGTTTGGTAAAAGCATAGTTTTAATTCCAGCCCCAAACCTTTTTTATTGTTTTATTACTTATTTTGGCCCAAACCTTTTATTTATTTTCTTATTTTAGCCCAATTTTAATAAATCAGAAAATGGCCCGAAATTATCAATCGGCATTTAAAAGCTGAATGAAATTAGGGTTAAAAATGAATTTAGACGGAAAAATGACAAAAACTGTCCCGCGCCACGGCAGGAATTCCCGCGTCACGGGATCCTCTCCCGTCTGACGGTAAGCAATCCCGTGTCACGGGAAACTTGATGTGACACGGGTACAGTTCGTGTCTTTTTCGTGTAAACCCTAACGCGTTTTCTTCCCCCGTTTGTTTAAAAGTATCCCGCATCACGCAAAAGTGCACCGTGTCACGGGATTCTCTCCCATCTGACGGTGGATTTTCCCGTGTCACGGTACATTTTGCCGTGTCACGGGATACTGTTCTAGGGAATCTGTCATTTTAGGGTTCCGTGTGTTCCCTCAACACATTTTTCCTATAAATAACCCCTCATTTCTGATGTATGGGGCATCAATTAATTCTCTCATTTCTCTTCTATGCTCTAGCCTAAACACTAGCCTACCCTTCTCTCTTTCAAAATACCTTCCTTAAGCACTCAAAGGAGTCCGTACTTTACCCGGGGTTCTATCCTTAAACCACGGCGTGAAAGGTAGAACTTTTTGAGGGTTTGGCCCCAAATCAACTCATTTAATTTAATTTAATTTTAATTATTGTTTAATTAATTTTCCTTGAAGTTACTAACGCGTTTATTGTTTTTATAGTAGCAAGCAAACAAAATCAAAGTAAGGAATCATGTTCCTTTTATTTCTATTATTTTTCTAACGATTTTATATTGTTGGATTTATTGTGGAATTATTTCCAATATTAATGTTTATTAATGTCTATATTTTATGATCTCCATATTGCATGTTTAAAGGGAATATGTAATTGAAAATCACGACTAATAAGATAATTTGGACAACCGGTTTAGGTTCCTTTTTAATCTTGTTGTTAAATCGAAGTGATCACAATATTATAGAATTATATGTTGCATTAATATTAAACCAATTTAGCATAATAATAGTTTGTAGCGAATTTGAATTTTGTTTGTATGCCTTTGAGATCACAGGAATGCTTTTCACAATAAGAATCGAGTAGAGGCCAATACGGACGAATGTGACTCCATGACTCACTTCGTACCATCATCCCCGATCCTCCTTTCGTGGTTCCGAACCATATGGAGTTAGTAATCTCATGGATTATGAATGGGGTGTAACCTTCACGGGTCAATCGTTGTTGCCTTTCGTTGTCCCTTTTCGTGGTTGCCTTTTATGATCCGTGAACGGTTTACAAGTTCCACAAAAACTTGTTGGCGACTCCCTACTTTCCTTGTCCCTAATCGTGTCCCTAATCGTTATGTCAATTCCCACTTCCTATGAGTGCCAAGCATATTCACACCATGCTTAACGTAGGCGCACTTCAAGCGACGCCTACAGTATGTCATAATCTCATGAGGCCCATTAATGGGCCTCTTACTTGTTTAACCCAATACCCTTGTTGTGTGACCTCAAAGGATCCATTCTATAAGGCTTTGGGCTATTTAACTAACCCAAAGATCAATTATCATATCTAGCACCAGATATTGACGACCCTATAGAATGAACTTATTATCTCCATAATAGTGATCCTTGATATATCTAGTAATTGCGCTTATCGAAGACATAATTCCTTCAATCTCCCACTTGTCTGAGACAAGTGCGCAATATTCAAATTCCTTAAGTCAATGTGTGTCGATTTGATAATATGATTGCATCTTATGTCGTGATCAAATTAATCTACAAATCTTTCTTGAAATCTGAGTTAGAATTACAAAACAAATGGTTACAATGTAATCCATTTGAGCACGGCCATGCATTTTCTGAATTCTCTCTCCTCAAGGGGCCAAGACACATTCCTAATTAAATAGGTAGACTCAATCCAAACTTATGGCAACCAAAGCTCCCACTCAACTTCTGAAATAACCGGGAAACACCCTTTATAATCTCCAGTTACGGGCAGACGTTTGAATGTACCACAGTTATAACATCCATTGAATGAGATCAATGTTCCACTCATGTCTAAGGAATCCACTAATATATCCGGAAGCTCTATACTTGAACTTCAAAGTAGGTCTATAGTTCGATCATGCATCATTCATGCATATCCATGTGATTGACCGAGCATCACTACGCTCCTATAGCCCATGAAACTGCGCTATCCAATCAATCTTAACATGCTAGTCCATTATTGGAAATCATTTATGTCCAGTTTAATGATTCCGAACTAGGGACTTAAATAATATATGAATTTAGTTCACCTGTGGGGTTTCATTCAAAAGGTCATCAACCTAGTGAGCCTATCAATTCATAATTATTTTGGACATTTTATTTAATCTTGAAACCACGATTAAATAAGATTGAAACTTTGTTTCAATTGATAAACATAATTCTGCAAGCTAATGTATTTACTTTTGTAATATGCTTTCTCAAAACATACACAACTAAAAATTACATAACTTGCTTCAATCCAAATACCTTAGTATGACTCTCATACCTTGGTCATGGAAGGGGTTCAGTAAGTATAGTTCATGAGACATTCTCATAAACATGAATTTTGCAATTTCTAAGTTTTATAATAATTTTCATCTCCATACACTAAGAATTTTCCTTTGCCCTTTCGCAAGGAACTTTGGAATTTCTAATTTGTATTCCAACGTTACATTGGATTTCGATTGAAATCTATCATCACTTGTTCTAAAACACGTGAATCAAATGGATGAGGATAGTCTATGACATGCATGATGCATCCTTTGCATATTGCATAAGGATCATCACTCAAAGTCTTAATTTCATCAATCCTTTCTCAAGGTATTGAATCATTAAGCAACGTGCCATGTCACATGGGATTGAAACTCCTTTCAATATAATGTTGAACCTTATAAGAATCTTATCAATATAAGCTTCTTAACCAAAACTCAAACATCCTTCGAGACCTATCTATATAGATCTTGAATCCCAAATGTACTCATCTTCTTCTTCGAGATTTTCATACAAAATGCATTACCCACCACTTGACTCTTCAAGCAATGAATATTTGCTCTTTATACTAGACCAAGAAGATTTCATAGCTCCCACTAAACATCTTGTACATACAAGATCTTTCCTTCATTTTACGAGAACATCAAACGATTTGATTAACTCACAAAATTAGGAACATAACTCCTTGATGCTAACTTCAATCCATTATGGATCTTTTATGCATCCCTAGGATTATTGGATCTCCAAACTTTTGACTGTATCATATACAAATCTTATTTCATGAACAATTTCAAGAAAGTGTTTTGAAATCCATCTACCAAATCTTATAAGGTAGAAATCACTAAAGTATCTTTAATAGATCTTTGCAACATGTAAATGTTTCATCGTAATCATAGTTATACTATGAATTAGTTGAATCCTTTAACAAGTCTTTGCTTTAGTTAGAAAACATTTTTCTTTCTTTATTTCTTGTCTGTTTTGCTTATATTGGGTTTCACCCAACTTAGGCAAATTATTCAAGTGTCATACGCTTGCTTACAGACTTAGAATCTATTTCAGATTTCATGGTTTTAAAGCCACTTGGAGTTATAACTTGTCAAATCATCCTTATTACTTGCATAATCATCATGTTCCAAAATAAATATTTTATAACTCTTAGTCAATATGAAATCATATTTCTTTGGCTAAGTTTTACATATGCTAGTCATCATTGTGGGTTCTTATGCAACAATTGAAACTCATACAACAACTTTGTTTAGCTTTCAATGAGAAACGACAATTGAGGATGTGCACTTGGAATGTACTACCTTCGACACATGGTTATTAATCCCATTACACTTAATGAGACCACGCGTTGTCATTTGTACCATGAGGTGAATCATGCTCATATTGTTGCTGTTATTCGATAACTTCTCAAATTTCTTCGAGATTTTCGAAATCACTTTTCTTGAACTCTTTCAAGGCTCTCGAACTTTTCGAGATTCTTATACTCCCACTTGCCTTTTGAGAAGGCATATTTAGCATAGGGTGAACCAATCATGGTTTGAACCACGTTTGTTTGTTGCTTTTCTCAAACTCTTTTGAGATTTACACTACTCCCACTTGACCTTTTGGAACAATTTCCATAAGGGCACCTACTTGAGCAACAAACATTTTGTGCTAAGTATGGTTTGTGTAGTAGTACCCCGTGCTCTATATAGGAATCGAACGTGCATCAAACGATTTAATACATCTTGTATTCCTTGCTTTGTAGAAAGACTTAATCCATATCACATATGAAGCTTTTGATACATTTTGATTTGACCTATGTAGTTTTTGTTTAGTTTTGTAGCTTATCTTAAAAGTATATCCCTTGAACAATGGTTGGAAGATAGGGTATTTTCATCCGTTATCAAAATATATCTCATATAGATTGATAGCTCCCTTCATAAACACTTCACAAGGTTTTCTTTCGGAGTTTGTTGTAAAACGATTTCATAACTCTTGGATGTTTATCAATGTCCTGGCTTAAATTCTCATTATTACGATCATATTGCAATATTTCGAATGTGTTGCCAAGTACATGTGTCTTTACTTAAATTTTCACAATTACAATCATATTGTAATGTAATCATTTTCTTGTCAAGTTAATACTGAACTTCATACTGAACATTTTGAACTTTTCAAAATTTTCACTTCCATGCTTCAACTAAGAATAAATAGTGATCGTATCACAAATGAAGTTTCATTGTCTGTCTCTAGCCTTTGAACCTTTGGTTTTCTTACATCGATATGTATTCGACCTTGAGTTCGCATCATCATTTCTCTAAATGGTGACTTTGTCAAAGTTTCAAATTAGAATGATAATTACATATATCAATGGATTCATAATTCAATGATATTGAAATTCCATCCCTTTGGATCTTCCACATGCAATTTTCATTTTTATTCGAATTAATTGACATTTTAGAGACAATTTATATATATAGAAATGGTTTAATTATTTCTATCATATAGAATTATAAACCTATTTAGCAATTCAAAACACATTATGACTCAAAGAAGCATAGAATAACATTTATTCCACGTTTTTAATCTTCGATGTTTAGTCATTACTAACATTAAATGGTGTTTTGATAATGGCAAGAATGAATAACATTTATTTAATTCTAGCCAATTTATTATTGGTGAGATACTGGTTCTACTTGTAAAGTTGCAACTTTTGCTTCCAGACTTGTAGATTCTACTTGTGAAGTAGCAACATTTGCTTCTTGAACTTGTAGATTTATTCCTCCTTTAGCTAAATTCTTCCTTTAGTTCAACCAGATTGTGCAATGAGTGATCTAAACAAGACATCATATGTCCAAGAAGTAGCAATATGCTAAATCAATTTCTATAATATACTTCTTATATTGAAACATTTCCATTCTTTTACCTTCCAACTATATGAGGTAGTTTCTAATTAATTTGAATTGGTCCAAACATTTGAATTGGTCCAAACATTTGTTGTTCATAACAACTTTTAGCATGTAAGTAGTTCTAGGTTTGAGAAGTAGCAACTTGTTTGCATTTCTTGGCCTATAAAATCTTAATGCAATCCTCATATATTCCTAAACCTTTCCCTTTGAGCCACTTAGAACATTTCTCTTAGGTTCAAAATGATACATTGCTCAACTACTTTAAGCTTTTTTTTTTATGATTTTGCTAAGTCTATTCTATCATTATTTATATTTGAGTTTAATCAAGTATTAAACTCTATATAAAATAGATGAAGAATACTGTCATTTGATCAACTTTTGATCATAGATATTTCCAATCACTTTCTTACATTCAATCATATTGAGGATAAGAGATTTTATTGGATTTTTATACTTGTCTTTTGGAGGGTTTGTACCTCTAATCTCATTATATCCCTTGAAACATTTTTCAAAATGAAGATGTGTTGGCATTTTACTCAAACATTTTGAATAAAACCAACCTTAGACCTGTGACATGAATTTCTAAAACTTGCCTTTTAGAACAATCTTAGCAAAATTGGAATATAGGTTTATGGATTATCTTTTAAACTTTTTGAGAACGTTTCTCAAATTTATTTTCAATCGAGGAGATTATATATAATAATAAAATTAGAACGACATGTTACTTATAAGTAAACGCAAAATTCAATTATGTTTATTAAATTTAAAGTACCATAAGAGAATTAAATTGGTAACTATAAAACACTCTATTCAATTTAAGTGATCCCAACTTGAATTAAGTGATTCCAAGATCCTTTATTTGTGCAATAATTGACCGGACTGAGGCCCTGCCATCAACCATTACATTTTCAAGGTGAGTAAACTCTTTACTGATTACAACTCTTGTAATTCTTGGTTGAATAATTAACCATCGCATGTTTAATTATTACTCTTAGCTTCAAGGTTCTAAACGCTTTAGGTAACCTTGTTGAATATAACCAATTAAAAGTGTAGATCTGCGGTCCTACCCCCACTTCCCAAGATATATTATGATGCTCTGCTGAGGCCGACCCATCATAAACGATCAAGGTTTTCGTCGGGTTTTTAATTGGAAAAGCTGCATCAATATTACTGGGATCTAGATTTATTATGTTGTGATTAAATAGTGAACTCTAGCGCATCATCACAGAACATCAATAAAATCTCACATGCATAAAATACTGAATGCATAAATAAGACATAGCATGGCCCCTAATCCTAAGAAAACTAATAAAGTAAATGCTCCCACTTGAATCATCATGGATCACATCCACCTTGCTCCTTTGGGCCTTCACTTCATGGGCTTCTTGGATTAACTGCAACCTGTAATTCTACTCTATTCTATCTACTACTTAAATAAAATAAAATAAAATTACAAAATACTTTATCGGTACGTAGACCGTACTAAGATTACAAAAATACATCACGATGCGCAGATCGTATTTAGCCATCTACTGGGCCATACTAGTCATTATATAGCAATAAACAACATCATATATTATAAAATTGTCACATAATAAATCACTCATCATGCTTTCCTAAACTACAACATCGAATGTTCACAATTAAGGAAACATGGCATCTAAATATCTCATATTTTAATTAATGTAATTAGATAATATTATATATTATTCATGATCATCAATAAAATATCATATATTCTAAATTAGTCATAAGATAGAATCAAATCTTATTTTAATCCTAAAAGATAAATCATATTTATCCTCAAATATTATCCTAACAAAGTTAGGAAATTCTATCCTAATTACTAGCCAATCACAATATTTTAAATCAATTATATCCAAAAATAATTATGGGATAATCACATTATTTAAATTAATTATTATCCTTTTGGAATATGCTCAGAATATCTTAACAAATCTTATCCAAAATTAACCACTTTAATTTAGGATAATTACCAATTTAACAACTTAAATATGGATAATATCAAATATAACAACTTTTGAATATTTGATTTTATCCTTAAATAAAAGATTTATCCAAATAAAACAAATTTTATCTTTTAAAATAAAAGATCATATTTTCAAAATATTTTAACTTATCCAAAATAAAACTGATTTTATCCCAAAATAATTCATAATTATCTTGAAATAAATTTTCAAAAAACAGATTTTTTTTTGTTTTTTGAAAAACGTGCGCCAGCCACCGTGGTGTGGCCAGCTGAAGCCAGCCACGATGGCCGTACACCTTGCGGTGTACGCTGCACAGCAGCGACGCAAGGGCAGCAGCAGCACACGCAACACTTGCGCGGCACTGCTGTCGCTGCTTCTGCTGTCCGAGCACCCTGCCCAGCCCGCCCTCCCTCCTGGACCACCTGGTGCGGCAGTCGCCGTGGCAGCGCCACCCTGCCGTGGCTGCCGTACCTTAAATCCTCCCTTTTTTTTGTTTCAATTTTAATCAACAACTTTTGTTAAATAAAATTCATGTGGTCCATGATAAATTAAAACATAACTTTTATGCTAATTCATGCAATTTAAAATTAAATTCACAATCTAATTTTAAAATCTAGGGTTCTTCATGAAAATAATCCCCAATTTAATTTAACTTTTAAATCAAATCATTGATCATGCAAAATTCACAATTTATACATAAAATCAACTAGATTAAATTCATGAATCATTAAACAAACGAAATCGAACAAAATCAAGCACAAAATCAGATTTTAGGGCTAATTAGGTTCGAAATTTTTGAAAAATTAGGGTTAGGGTTTGAAAAAATTCGAATAAACTAGGGCAAAATTCGGATCTCTTCATGACTATTTTGAGCATTATTAAAATCACATTTAATCAATTCCAAGAGTTAAATCACATTTAATATAATAATTGACCCATAAATAAATATTCTCCCTCCTAATTGAATTTAAATTGTGGATTATCAAAGAATTATTGGCAATATGCGTAAATGCAATAGGCTAACTGATACCACTGTAGGGGTTTATAGGTAGTACGCAGCGAAAATAAACATGAATCATATTCATATAGTACCTAATCCAAGGATCTAATGCATAACACATAAAGAACAAATAATTGTACCTTTGAAGCGTGATTCCACGTGCGATCGAGCAAGAATAAAGGGAGATAAAGAACCCCAAGCGTGATTCCTCTACTTGGTCCCCGGGCACAAGTTAAACCTCCACTAATGCTAGTTAGTCGTGACTGAACGCTTCAATCAACCTTCAACGGAGAAGAGAGACACGAGCTAACCATGAACCACCACGACGAACACCGCGAGCCACCATGAGGGGCACCGCACGTACGAACGTGAAGGGGAGAGGGGAGGGCCGTGAGTGAGGAGAGTGTTTAGGGTTTTGGGGCTTGGTTGCTTCTTTCACAATCTACTGTATGTTGATTGTTACTGCTTACTTGCAACCCTAGGCATGGATCTTATTTATAGATCACATCTCTAAATAAGAGCCCATGTCAAAAGCCCAAAACCCTTATCCTAAACACACTACTCTAGCCCAACACTCTACATGGTATGTCATAATCTCATGAGGCCTATTAATGGGCCTCTTACTTGTTTAACCCAATACCCTTGTTGTGTGACCTCATAGGATCCATTCTATAAGGCTTTGGGCTATTTAACTAACCCAAAGATCAATTATCATATCTAGCACCAGATATTGACGACCCTATAGAATGAACTTATTATCTCCATAATAGTGATCCTTGATATATCTAGTAATTGCACTTATCGAAGTTCTCTTTCTTTAAAATATTCTCTTAAAAAAATCATTATGTTTTTTTCTAGTAATTTTTAAAAATATCTAGTGATAAAATTCATCTTTAATGATTGTCTTGTATTTGTTGTGAGGTTCTTTATTGATTGTCTTGTTTATTTCATTACATAATATAATCATAATCTTTATTAATATTACAAATAATTGTTCTTTATTACTTGATGAGAGGGTTCAAGAATATCGTTATCAACCTTCATGATCCTAATTTTTTTAAAAAATAAAAACACAATTAGATGACAATTAATATAATATAAAAAATACAAACTAATACAAAGTATATGATATTCAAAATAAATATCATAATAATTAAAAATGATGTTGTTTCCAAAAAAAAAAGGACGTTGGAAACTAATTTTAATTGAGTTCCAAAACATATGTATGTAAGAGTTAAGTTCAAAAAACATAAGAGGTAAATTCAATAAACACAAGCCCTAAAACGCATAAGCTTAACAAAATGATCAAGAACCTTATAATACATAAGAGATAAAAAAAAAATAAAAAAACAAAAACAATTATAAAACAAATGAATGCCTCAAAAGAATGTAGAAGTGATAAAAAAAATAAAAATAAAATAAAAATAAAATAAAAAACAAAAAAAAAATTATAAAACAAATGAATGCCTCAAAAGAATATAGAAGTTTATTAAACAAACGAACATGAACATATTAGAACACATTGCTTAAGTAAAAAAGAACAAACTTTGAATTATTGAAAGCCAAAGAATACTTTTTAATCTACACATCTTGAATAATACGAAGTATATAGGTTAATAAAACTCAAAAAACGAATTCATGAAATGCTAACAATTAAATATACATTAAAAAATTAAAAAGAACATTCATTATAATTTGAGTAATATCTTCTTCTACTGACGAAAATAACATAAATTCTGAAAAATGTAAATTCTAGTAATAACTGAAAATTAATCATTAATTATTGTTTTAAAAAAAAATTATTGATTATTACAATTAAAATCAATATTGATCTTACATTATTTAAATTTAAATTCTAAAACAACAACAATAATAAAAATTAAATATGTTTGTTAAAATATAGAAATAATCTTCTCCTTTGGATTCAAACTCGACAATTTCATCATCATCATAAAAAAACTACCTCATGCATGATCAACTATTGTAAATCTATCTACAATCCGAATGTGGATGAAATACGTCATGGGTCACATTTTCGCTATAACGTTCTATCTCTCTATCTAAATATTCAGGGCTTGTTCACATTTACTAAACTGAATTAAATTGATTGGAGCTGAACTGAATTGAGCTGGACTGAATATTTTATGAGAGAGGAAAATTAGGATCTGAACTGAACTAAAATGAACTAATTGGAGCTGAACTGAACTGAATTGAAATTAAGTAAATGTGAACAGACCCTTAATTTATGTGTGTTTTTAAAATTAAAAAAATGAATGAACGTGGATAAAATCTAATTAAAAAAAAGTATAAATATGAAAGGGAATGACATAAAACTTTAATTAAGGAATCAAAATGGTAATTACTTTTTAAAAATAAAACATTACAGTTCACGCTAAAGTTTTACACGGGATCATCCTAGTGTATAGGAATATTCACCCTATAAACAATTCTACCTTTCGATTATTCCAAAATATATAATCCCACTTTTGAAAAGATCCATTACAGGTTGGTGATCGGTTTTCTTAGGTTCTTTGCCATGTGTTGATTTTTAATAGGTTTATTAATTTTATATAAGTTATAAAAAAAAAAAAAACAAAGCCCCTAACAAAAAACCCATTGACCACCTCTTCCCCACTCTGCGCTGCCCTAAAAGGCCACCCCCTTCCCCTCCTTATCGCTGCCCTGAACTTCCCCAACAACCCCACTGTATCCTCTTCTTCCCCTTCAAATTTAAAGTTGAATCTGACACTAGGCGAAAAAACAAGTTGGCCACCGGTTCAAAACCCCCCTATGCCACCGGTTTTGAACCGGTGGTCATTTGGGGGGTGGCAATACCCAGAAGAAAGGCCACCGGTTCAAAACCGGTGGCAAAACAGCTAATTGCCACCGGTTAACCGGTGGTATTAATTATTATGGCCACCGGTTAACCGGTGGCAATAATCAATTCCCACTTTTTTTTTTGATATTAAATTTAATGCCACCGGTTAACCGGTGGCAATTCTCCCTATATATATATATATATATATTTTTAATTCACTTGAAATTCCGAACAATTAAACCCAAAAAAAAAAAATTCCAACATCAAAATATAAATCGAATATCATATTATCATTCAATATATAGTCTCGCAAACTTACAACATATAATCAAAAAAGAAAATTACAATATAAATCGATATAATTGAAGTATCGTACAATTACAACATATAAATAAATAAAATACAATATAAACCAAAACAAAAAAAAATTACAACATCAAAATAAAAAAAAAACCATACAACATCTAAATCAATATTCCTAAATCTTGATTCTTCGATTCAAGATCTAAATTAAATCAATATACCTGCATCAATTAAAACAAAAAAAGTAAAATGATTAAAATATATAAGCTGCGAGAAAAAAAAAAAACCTCAGAAACATGTACTGAAATATTTAAGAAACCAAGAAGATCGAATTATACCCAGAAAAAAACCCAGAACATGTACTAAAATATATAAAAAAAAACCAGAAGATCGAAAAAAAAAATCAGAACATGTACAAAAATATATAAAAAAACCCAGAAGATCGAAATATACCCAGAAAAAACCCAGAAAAAAGAATGTACCCATAATTAAATCTGAACTAGATTTAAAAAACCCAGAAAAATTCGATTGAAAAATAAAAAAAATTCGATTAAAATCGAATTAAAATCAAATAAATATCGAAAAAATCAACAAGAATCGAATAAAATCAACAAGAATCGAATAAAATCGATTAAAATCAAATAAATATCGAAAAATCGGATTAAAATCAGATTAAAAATCGATTAAAATCAAACCTTAACCTCGATTAAAGTCGGTGTTGCTCATGCATGTGTTCGTTGTGGTGGTGGTGTTCTTGTTGCGGTAATGGCCTACGAATTGTTGCGGTGGTGGCCTTTGAATTGTTGCGGTGGTGGTCTTCGAGGTGGTGGAAAAATTGGTGTTGGTGGAGATCGAAGAAGATGAGAAAGAGAAGGAGGAGAGGGGAGAGAGGAGAGAGAAAGAGAAGGAGGAGAGGATGAAGGAGAAGATCGAGGGGAGAGGGGAAGCTTCAATTCACAGATCGAAGAGGAGAATGAGACTGATTGAGGAGAGAGAAAGAGAATGAGGAGAGAGAAAGAGAATGAGGGGTGTGTGAACGGCTGATGTGGGTTAAATTGTAGGGTTTGGGGTATTTAAAGGGTTGATTTTGTCTTCCCAAAAAAAAAAAGTCCGGTTTTTTTTATATTAGTAAGCCACCGGTTCAAAACCGGTGGCCTTTCCAATTTTTGCCACGGGTTTGGTTGAACCGGTGGCCATTGTTCTTTGCCTCATCCCGCCACTTAATTAAGCCACCGGTTTTCAAAAACCGGTGGCCAATGAGCGTTGTATTTTTCAATTTTTCTACTAGTGTGAGCAGCGATGATGCATGTCTGATGGTGAAACAATGTCTGATGTTGATGATGGTGATGATGTTGTGGGGAAAAATGAAAAGGGGAGATGAGGCGGGCTCTAATGGGTTAGGGCTGGTGTTTTCGGGTTGGGGGCGGGTGTTTGCCTGTTTGGGGGGTGACTTGGGGGTTTTTATGGTGGGGTGGGTGTTTTGGGTGATGGTTAGGGTTTTCGGCATGGGCAGGGGGTAAAAAATTTTGTCACCATTGAGAATGTGCAATTCTTTATGGCTACCAAGCCCACCAATGAGAAATTCTCCAAAAAAAATTATAAAATTGGATGTTGTTTACAAAAATGATTGTATGTCCTTTACAAAATAGTCCATCAATCATCAATCAATCAATAACTATATACTAAAAGACACACCAACAATGACACGTGTCATCTTCTGGTGTGTCCTTAGTATATATTTTTGTTCACAAAAAAAAAAAAAAAAAAAAAAACTTTTTTAAAAATTCATAGAGAATATACGCAAATATTTCTTCCAAAAATTAAGAGAAATAATTATAAAATAATATATTTAGCAACTTAGATATCTAACCATTATATCTTTATATAAATTCCTTTATATGTATGATTATTTATAGTAAAAAATCATGAACATGTATCGTTCAAGCTAACATTTAATTAGTAAATGAAAACTTATCAAACATAGAATAAAAAATAATATGCCATTAGGGTTCTAAATATGAGAAAACTTGAATAAAAAATACAATATGCAATCATAAAGGATAAAAAATAATATTTTAAGTTGCTTGATTTGGAATAAAATAAGAAGTTTATTTTGGACCAAATTATTTATTATATATTTAAATATAATTTTAAATTAATAGATCGTAATAAAGAGTAAAAAAGCCGTATATGGCACGGATCTAACCTAGTTGTATGTTATTTATAAAACAGCTACTACTATATGTTCTTTTTAGGTTTTTTATCTGTACCAAAAAAGATACATGTGGCTGTATCTTAAAATTTTCACTTCCTATTAAGTATGCAACAAGATTCCAAAGGGACACTAATTTTGCTGATTTGTCATATTGATAGAAATCTATGCATAATTGGAAAATTGAAGAACCTGAAGATTCTCCAATTAAGACAATATATTGGTGTAGACGCTTATAATAGTGGATTACCGGAAGAGATCAGAGAGGTTCGTAACTTGAGACTATTGGATGTCTCCCTCTGGGAGAGGCTAGAAAGGATCCCTTGGAATGTGTTGTCGAGATTAACAAGCCTAGAGGAGTTACATTTTTCTTGTGATTATGCTATATGTATTGGTGTTGATGATGGTGAGGCAAGTTGTATTCTTGATCGGACTCAAAATGAGAAGTCCTTACCTAGTTTGACTGCCTTCTCTGGAAGGCTTAGTGGTGTCAAGACTGTCAACTCTCTTTCCCATTATCTTAGAGAGCTGCAGAGCTTTAACATAATTTTCAGTAATCGTAACACGTTGTTTAAACACCCCATCGGGGCAAGAAATTTGGAACTAGACTATCTTAATGGCAATTCAGTCAATCAGTTTTTTGATAAGTTGTTGCCAAGTTTGGAGTATCTTGGTATTGGTTCAATGGCGGGTATAAGCAACATGGTTCCTCGACTTGATGACAAAGGTTTTCAGAATCTTAGGCAACTCCGTCTTACAAATTGTAAGGATCTAGAGTATTTCATTGATAACAGTGTTACAACACCAGTGCTGCCTTCTCCTACATCCCAGGTACTCCCGAATTTAGCTGAAATAGAATTAAATTACATGTATCAGCTGAGGAAGATGTGCAATGGGCCACCTCCACCTAATTGTCTGGGGAAGATAAAAGTTTGCTTGCCTTAACAGTTGCCCAATGTTGAAGAATGTAATTCCAGACTTGCTTCCAGTTGGATCACAATTAAAACGGTTGTGGATACAAAATTGTCATGGACTGGAGAACGTGTATGATGTGCCAATTACATGCTAAACATGACCTCCCGCTGCTCTATCCTACAATCATGGAGATGGAGTTAAGATGCCTGAAGAAGCTCAAGAGTATTTGGAAGTTGCCTGACCAACTGGTATGAGCAAGCACAGCTTTTCAATTTGCTTAAGTTACTATGTATTGAAGTAATGTATGAAAATATAAAAATTGCTTAATTTGAAAGTAACCAATTGGTACGGAGGATGATGGTCAAGGTCTAGGCCTAGGTTTTCTTTATGCTTCTAATTCTATACATTATTGCTAAGTTTGAATGGCTTTTGATTTATGCTATGATCTAAAGTTTGGCCTTTAATTATTGTAGGGAAAGCAAGAGCTTGAAGCAATGGTTAGCAGCTTCCAGTCTCTGCGTAAGATGAAGATCCATGACTGCAATGAATTAGAAGAGATTTTCACGCTTATTGAGTTCAAGCATCGGAAGTATGATGGACTACTCTCAGAGTTGGTTAAATTAGAGTTGGTTAACTTACCAAAACTGAAGTACATATGGAAGGGTCCTCACCAAGCTTACTCTCTCAACAATCTCACCAACATTCACTTGAACAAATGTAATGGGTTGACTTGTCTATTCACCTCTACTTCTGTTCGGAGTTTGGATAAGTTACAATGTCTCAAACTCGTTGAATGTGGAGCACTGGAAACAATTATTAAGCTAGATGATCCATCTGAACAGATGAGCTTCCTTGAAATCAAACAGATTCACATAGAATCTTGTGAGAAATTGGAGAGCATTCTGCCAATATCCTTAATTGTTGGGGACCGCCTTCCAAAGTTGGAGAGCATGTTCATACAAAATTGTATTCAGCTTAAGCAAGTTTTTAGTGATGGGGATGTTAATATGCCTGATGTTGGGATGATCAAGATGGACAAGCTCCTGTGTTTAGCCCTACTAGATTTGCCGAGCCTATATCGGCTCTTGCCTGAGAACTACAATCTAAATTTCCCAGCTCTCTCTAAATTAAAAGTCAACTCATGGTTCATAACCAAACTACTAGTCACTAAGCATGCTGGTGGTCTCATACCAACGGAAGATATGGTATTTCTTTCTCTTTTCTTATGCTTTGACAGTCTATTTTATCATTTCGTATGAGGTAGTGCTGCTAACGTATTATCAAATCATAGTTAGTGCCTTAGTGGTACCATCTGCTCCAAGTGTGACCAAATGAATAGGGTGTGTTATATTCATGAATTTTTTACTATACGAACTTATTAAAACTTATTACTCTCTCCGTTTTATAATAATCTCAATATTAGAAGCTGTACAAAGTTTAAGGAAAAAATTATAGGGTGGGATCAATAGGGAAATTTTATAATATAAAGTATGATTAGTGAGGATATATATAATTGTAGTATGAGATAGAAAAAAAAAACAAAAAAAAGTAGTGTAAGTGGAGTTCTATTAGTAGGAGAAAAACATAATAAATAATAGCAGGTCCTTATTAAATAAAGAAGTGTTGATGTTATTATAAAACAGATGTTAAATGAAAGTGTTGCGATTATTGTTACGAACAGAGGAAATAATAACCAATTTCTACTGTTGCCGTTAAGGGCACTACGTACCTTTCATTAAGGATTCTTGCACACGGTCACACACAACTTGAAAAACCATGCATTTTGGTTATTTTAGTTTGTTATCATGAGAAGCTGAAAACCTAGTGGATAAATGGGAGGAAGTTCCAGTTAATCAATTTGATAAACAAAATTTGTTTATCAAATGGCAAAATGGTAAATAAAACAACATAAATGCACAGTTATCATGGCATTTTCGTAAATATATCAACAACAGTGGGACCCATATTTAATAAAAAGTTGTTGATTTATTTACAATTGTGCCATTTGATAAACAAATTTTGTTTATCAAATTGATAAACTTGAATTTTCCCGATAAATGGTAAATTGTGCAATAAAATATTTACTGCTTATCTTTCTTTGTCTGACATTCATAATATGATTTTTCTACCATTTGTATATTGAGTAGCTGTCTCTGTTTGACAGATATTGCAAGAAGAAATGCCTGCAAATGCCCAGATTATCCTTAAGCCGTTATCCTTGCGAAGAAGTAAAAATCATGAGGACGATCCTTTTTACTTTAAGGAAGGAGTGTTCCTTAATCTTGCTGAGGTTGTTGAAGAAAGTAATGATATGTTCATGAAGGAGACCCATGTGTCGTCTAAGCACATTTTCTTCGAGGAATCTATTAATTCTGCATTGTTGCGTCTCCCTCTTGACGACCATCTTGCATCTATAAGCTTCAATAAACTGCAAACAGTTAACATATATGGATGTTACAAGTTGAGAAGCCTATTCACCCTCTCCATGCTCAGAGCTCTCCCTGAACTACGAGTCCTTAAGATTAGGTATAGTACTAAGCTGGAGCATATAATTGACACCAATGATGAAGACTGTTCAAATGTTTCTGAATCCGCATGCTTTCCTAGACTGGAATGGATTTCCATAGAATATTGTAACAATTTAAGAAGTATATGGCCGCTTTCATTGATAGAAGCTCTTTCATGCCTCCAAAAGCTGCTAGTAAGGGACGCTAAAAAGCTAGAGTACATAATAAGTGATGACATAAGAAATGGAAATGATTGCAGAGAGTTCCAGGTGATTAAGCTTCCCAACCTCCAAAATCTGGAACTCTATGGGGTGCCAAGTCTTGTGAGCGTCACTCCAGACAATTACCATGTTGATTGCCCCTGTTTGCGAAGTCTATGTTTCTATAACAAATGGAATTCTTCAGGACAGGTACGTGCATATTAAACCACACTTGTACATAACTCCTGTAGTAACCTACCTATATATATATATATAGAAAATTATTACCTTTAATTTCTAACTTTTTAGGCTGCTAAAAGATAAACCTTTATATTTCCTCCATTATATTAATTGACACATTTTATTTAGACGCTTTTACAATCTAATCTGCTTTAATCATATCATATTACTAATATATAAAGCCGGTCTCGCAGTCAGGCCACGAGACAGCAATAATTGGGATTCCAGTTATTCACCATGTGTCACGCCACATAGGCAAAACTAGGTTTTATTGTGACACACTCAGTAAATGAATTTTGGATAGATTTTTCAAAATAAAATTGTTATAAAAAGTTTTTTTGTTGAGATACTTCTAATATTTCAGGTATATAATATTAATTATAATTTTTTAAAAATATCCTATAACTCGAATATATTTCTATCATAAAATTCTTTTTAAAAAGTTCTTTAAAATAAGATCCTCATAATATATTAATTTATTTTAAAAAATTATAGTGAATATTAGTAAAAAAAAATACTTTCAATAAAAATAATTTTAAGTTAATAATAACATAGATGTATTTAATTTATTAAAAAAAATAGAGAATATGAAAAAAAAAATGAGCAAATAGTTAATTTAATTTGGGAAATGAGCAATCAATTTCCCAAATTAAATTTAATAGATGTATTTAATTTAATTTGAAAATTAGCAATCAAATTTTTTATCATTTAGCAACAAACTAAGCAAATAGTTAGTTGAATCTTTAGTTGCTAATATCACAAATGAGAAAAAACTTAATTGCTCATTTGTCAAATGACAAAGATTTCTTTAATAATTCATTAAATCAAAAGCATTTCTTTGCTCATTTAAGAAATGAGCAATCATTAGTTTGCTCATTTGTCAAATAAGCAAATAAAAAGTTACTCGTTTGTAAAATAAGCAAACATCTAATTGGGCAAAATAAGCTAAAAAGCTCTTTAAAAATATCTTTACCAAACAAGGCCTAGTCTCCAATTCAATTTTTTTTTTTTTTTTATTACACTTTTCAACTTTTGTAATAAATTGACCTACTCGTAACTTATTTCCATACAACTTCGAGGTAGTCAAGTAAATGCTATTGAAAAATATGGAGGGAATACTCAATTGTTATTAGATTAATAGATTTGATAAGTTAGTATAATTTATGTAAACATATCCCTACCTTATAAAAAGTAGAAAGATAACTCTTAAAAATAATGTGCTACCAACTATACCCTCAAAAATATGTACAAAATCGTGTACAAAAATGTGTATTTACTTTTTTACCCTCATTAATATGTTTACTCTCATTAATATATTTAATGGTTTTTTTTATCATTAAACATATATATCATCAATTAATTCAAAGTTTTTTTTAACAAAAACTTGTAATGCCTTTTTTTAATTAAAAAATTATAAAGCTTTGTACATTATATGTTGTACATCGTATGTTATTATTATTATTTAAAAAGAATAAAAAAGAAATTCTCAATGGTACTCTTGAATTTTTTATTTTTCTCAATGGTAAACATCAAAGAATTAAATTATCTTTGGTAATCAACAATTTGTGTGATTAATTCAGTGGTAATATTAACGAGATTAACTTATATTTATAAGCCTAACTATGGTTTACTAAAGGCAAAATGACTAATATGCCCTTGAAAATCAGATTTTCCTTTATTTTTTAATTAACAAATAAATTATTTTAAAAAAAATTAAGAAAAATTCACCAACCACACTTTCCCCCATCCACCATCGCCAACCCCCGGCCTCCAGCCTCAATCCCCCATCCCCTGGCGCCAGCCGTGCCCAGACCCTCCGGCGTCGGCATTGCACGAACCACCTACCCCCCTCCTTACCCCCACAAAACTCTAAACTCTTTAAAAAAAAACCATCCCCAACCCTCGAAAAACCCCAACTGGATCCCCCAACGGCAAACGTCAGTCCCCATCAACCTTGTTGATCTCGACCTAAGGTTCGTGAAATTAGCTCCAGATTCATGTACGAAGACTCTATTTAACCAAGAGACAAATTATTTTTACTCATTAGTGGTTGCTCTTCTTATTTACAATCTTGTTGTCCTTTAATTACAACTATTGTTAAGGTTTATAAGCTTTTGAATTGTACATTATTTGATGGCACGCACATAAACAACATTATGGAATTTAAATGACATTCATATTCAATAGTGATATTTGAGCAGATGTTATCAAGAGGTATAAATAACTTTAAAATCGAGGGAAATTGATGATAGGAAAAAAAAAATGGTATTAATTATGAGAGAATTTAAGGAGGAAAAATATAACTAAGTGGTTATTGCTTTAGTATTAATTAGATATAGATATAGATATTAGATGGTCGTAGAACATTGAACTTACATTATTAAGTTTTTAGTTGCAACGAATATTCACATATTATTACTCCGTACGACCAAAGCTCACAAAAAATTCGTTTGAAGAAAAATTGAAAATTTCATTATACACCCAGGTGTACCATGAGCATGATACACCTGGTCAAAATGCATGAGTTATAAAAATGCAGAAAGAACATTGTATACAAATACAAAGTACACGAGAAAAAAAAATCAAAACATTTTTATTCCTTATTCATTATTTACATTCCATATTACTTTTGATAAACACAATTTTATTTTTTTTATTTTTTTTGTTAAGAGAAAAAAATTTGGTTTATAGAGAGAGAAACTATGGTTCCCTCAAAAAAAAAAAAAAAAAAAAAAAAAAAAAAGAGAAACTATGTTAAATTTTGAATTTCAAAGTGATTTAATGTTATTTCGGAGTTGATTTTATGGTTTTGGTGAATCATTTATTGAAAGATCGATGTAATTGACAAATTTGTTGTTGAGATAAAAGGTATCTATTTTTATGTTTTGATGTTATTTTCTAAGGTTGAAGATGATGTTCTTCCTATTTTGATCAATGTTCTTTTATCATTTTTTTTTAATTGCAATAAAATATGTTTTAAGTCTAATCAATATGTTCTTTAAGTCTAAACTATATGTTCTTTACAATACAAACAATGTTCTTTGAGGCAATATATATTAATCATGTTCTTTGGTTATAATAATACAAATTATGTTCTTTGGGTATAATAATACACATTATGTTCATTTTACTTATATAATATGTTCTTTTATTTTGATTTTCTAAAAATTAAGAAAGAAATTTTGAATTATATTTGTGTAAAATTAATTTTAGATAGAGAAATTGTTTATATCTAAATATTTTCTAATTCAAATGTAATATTTTGAAATGATTTGACATTAAATTATTAATGAAACTCAATTTATAATTATCTTTTACCTTTTTGATAATAAGTATCTCATAATATACCGTGTTCTTTATATTTCAGTGATATGTTCTTTTATAAATTCATAATGTACTTGATAATTATTTGCTATGTTCTTTCCACTTTAATCCCGAGTGTACAAACCACTAATTGAGAAAAATATGCTATGTTATTGAATCATGCAAATCAATTAAAAGTTCTAAACTAACAATAGCTTAAGATATGAAGAGATGCAAATCAATTAAATGTTATTTAATAAAAATTTTGAAATAACACTGTCAAACTTTTGAAGGTTTAAAAAATAATTGTCATAAAAGTTTTTGGTGGCTTTCTTATATTTCTACAAAGCCACCGTATAGGCACAAAAATCAAATTGTACGTATTAAAACTATCAGGTCTACCACCCAAACTAAAGGTGTAAATACTCGTCAATACAACTTTTACTTTTATGCAAGAGCTACCCCTCGCACAAATCGCGTGCGTAGGACACCCTAGTTTAGATAAGTGGGATTTTATTAGGTTTCCCTCAATTTGTGATTTTATTAATTACTCCATACTTAGTTTTGCTAGCATCAATGTTAGTGTTTTTCATTTCAAGCACTAAATCAAAATCGGATCTATTATGCAAATGTCAAGAGATTTATGTTATTATTTGCAGGAAGAACAAAAATGGCATAAATCCAAGAGACTTTTACCAATTAAAGCATCGCAAAGTTTAATGGATATAAAAAGTTTAGAGCTCAATTTCTTTGAAGCTGTACATGAGGTGTTTGATCTTAAAGCAGGTCAACAACCAGTCCTTGAAAAATTAGAAGTGTTGAAGTTACACCAGTTTCCAGATCTGCAGTACATATGGAAGGAACCCACTAGATTCATCAGGCTATCTAATCTCCGAGAAATCGAAGCATCCTATTGCGGGGCCATCAAAAGTCTCTTCCCACAGAGAGTTGCTCAAACTCTAAACTCTCTAACAACTATTACAGTTCGCTTCTGCAAGGAGTTGGAGCACATCATTGAGCCTAGTGATCTTGAAGATGAATCTGCGTCTTCTGGGCATGTCACATTATCCGATCTTAAAGAAATAGTAGTTGAAGATTGCATGGTTCTTCAAAGTATCTTCACTTTCAGCGTTGCTCAGACTCTTAGCTCTCTCACAACTGTAACAATACGCAACTGCGCAAAATTTAAGCATCTCATTGAACCTTATGATGATCTTCAAGATGAATTTGGAGAGGCTGAGACTTGTTTCCAGCAACTGGAAAAACTTGCAGCACACAATTGTAAGAATTTGCAAACTATATTTCCTCTCTCTTTGGTTTCAGCTCTCCCAGAGCTAAAACTCCTTGAAATCAATAGTTGCCCAATTCTAAAGACCCTATTTCAAGATGATGTTGGAGAGCAAAGGAATTCAACAAGCTTAGAGCATATACGTCTTCAAAATTTGAAAACGTTAATACTCATTGCACTGCCAAGCTTGAAAAGCATTGCCCCTCCGAGTTACCATGTGTTAATATGCTCTTCCTTGAGAAAGCTCTGCCTTCTGGACACCAAAGATGTGGTATACACCGACAGTGAAGATGAGGTATACACCGACACTGAAGATGTTGTATACATTGAAGATGAGGTAAAAATTCAATCACATCATGTAGTAAAATAAAATTGTTATATCTTTTGTATCACACGTAGTTGGATATACATAATATTCCACACAGAGTCTAAGGGAAAATCTTGATTATTTCTGTGTTCTTAATTTTATTGACAGGAAGTACGAACACCTTTGCAAGGGAAAATCTGTAAAAAGTCTATTGGAATTTTGCCACTCAGAGTAATGAATGAAGATGCTGTAATAAAGATTGAAAACTTTGATGCAGAGGAAGTGTTTAATCTGGAAGACTATGAAAATGGGCAAATTGGAGAATCCTCTTTTGCAAATTTGGTAAATTTGAGGCTCAGCTGCTTACCCAATCTAAAATACATATGGAAGGGGAGCACTAACTCCATGTATCTATGGTCACTTCGCCGTATCACAATAAACAACTGCATAGCCCTGGAAAGCTGTCTTTTCACACATAAAATGGCTCAAACTCTACAAAATCTTGAAATTATAGAGGTTTACAACTGCAATAAGCTAGAAAATATTTTTGAGCCAGGTTATGCTGAAGACCACGTTCAAGTTTCGTGCTTGTCAAAACTAATGAGCATAACTGTAGAAGGATTTGAAAAGCTTAGAACCATCTTCCCACTTTCCGCTGCTCAATGCTTTCCATGGCGTGAAAATGAAGATCATGAAGGACACAAAATAAGTACACTTTCAGCTGAATGCTTACCTAAGCTGACATCTCTCCATTTAGAAGGATGTGACAGATTACAGAGCATTTTTCCTCTCTCTATTGCTCGATGCTTGCCAAGTCTGAAAAAACTAATTGTTAAAGGATCACCCAAGTTAAAGCAAATTTTTGTTGAAGATCAAGAAGTATTTCAGGGTAGTGATTCAATTAAGCTTCCTGTATTGGAGAATATGCAGCTTGTAAATTTGCCCTGCCTCACCCAAGTCTTTCCAACAGGCTATGTTATGACATGCCCACCATCAGCATGGCTACATTTAGAAGAATGTGCAATGAGAGAGCCAAATTATTTGATGCATCTGCCTGATGTGCATGTTACAAATTGCAGTGTAGAAGTGTTGTTTGATGTTGAAGTTTTTGGTGAAATCTCAAGGCCTATTAATCTTCCGTTGCTATGCTTGAACCTGAATCAGTTGCCGAATTTAGCATGCATATGGAAGGGGCCTACTGAGTTGATTTGCCTATCGCGCCTTCGCGTTCTAAGAGTAAACAGTTGCATGGCCCTAAGGAATGGTCTCTTCTCAAGTACCCTTGCTCAAACTCTATGCTTGCTCGAAACTTTACAGGTGATCAACTGCAAGGAGTTGTTGAATTTGATTGAGCCGCCTTCTATTCATCCAAGTAACAGTAGTTCTGCAGTCATCAATTGCTTCGTCCCTCGATTGGTCTGTCTCCATGTAGAAGGATGTGACAGATTAAGGAAAATTTTTCCAGTCTCCGTTACAGTAAAACTTCCAAGACTACGGAAAATAACTATAAAAAGAGCACAGCTACTGGAGGAAATATTTGCAGCAGATTCAACGGTTGTAGGACACACAACTTTGATTGAGCTTCCTGAATTAACGGCTATGCATCTCGAAGAACTCCCTTGTCTCTACAGCTTCTGCCCTGAGGGTTATTATTTGAGCTTTCGGCCCGAATCTATAAACTTAGAGATAAGAAATTGTCCCTCGCTGGGCATCGTGCATGCTACATATGTTCCTCTTGGATTTGTGCCTCTCAATACCATGTGCCCCCCTCCAAATAAAAAAATAAAATATCGTTAAAAACTTGCTGAAGGCCTGCAACAGTATTAATATAAAATTTTATGTAATAATGAATGGCGCTGCTTTGATGGTGAAGGATGCAAGACTGCAAGTAGGAAGTTGATTATTTTTGCGTGTGGGTCAGTGGTCGAAGCTGCTAGCATACAATTTTTGGTTTTATTTTTAATCTTTTTAAGAAAGCCACTTAGCTTTCACATTTAATTCAGTTTCAAACACTATCCAGTAGGCATTATCTTTGATGTCTCCATATAGCGCTGTCCCATAGCATATGTGAGTCCAGTTGCAGTCACCTTTATTTTTTTTTTTTTTTTATTTTTTTTTTTTTTTTTTTGAGGGAAGTTGCAGTCATTGTTGAGATAGATAGATAGTTCAAACTTCAAATACTATGCTTCAAGATATTTTATTCAAAGATTGAAAGCTGAATGCCCATGTTTCATTTGTCTGAGTTAAAGTGAACTTATGATGGCTTCTTGACTTTCTTCAACTACCATCAGAATTAAGATAATGCAAAACGAGGGAAACTATTTTTTATTATGCAAAACGAGGCACTTGCGTTATTTTTTTTTCTAATTCCGAACACAATTTGGACCCTAAAACCTTAACCGAATATTTTGCGACACATAAACCGATGAAAAAGTTGAATCAAACTACAACTTACAATTTATAAGAAATTTTGGGCTACAATATGCAATTTTTTTGCAAAATACAAACTTTAAATGGCTGCAATTTACAAATTTTCTTTAGAAAATTAAGAGGAAAAAAAAAATGTACTTGGTACTCTGTATTGAAATTGAGGTACACTGCTCAATTCTCTAATTTACCTCTGATTTTACGCATTTTATTTATTAATTAGGACTCATTTAGGAGCCTATTTTCTTTTAATTAGAGCTATGAATTTCGAATTGACATTACTCAATTATGCTGCTTAGTGAAAAGATCCATCAACTTTCAGACTAGATATTTCATGTCGCACATAATTTTGTTCTTTTATTTTGCAGTTAAATTATTCTTTTACTTCTCTCAAAAAAAAATTATTCTTTTACTCCGTTTTGATTTAGCCTAGTCAGGTTGATGTGATTGTTTAGGCAAATCTTAATAGGGTAATCTAGGAATTTGCTTAGGGATTTAGGGGTAATAACAATCAAACCATAAATATCTGAAAGTGAATTGATCGTTGCTCTGTCATTCAATTGCTTGAGTATAAATATACAAGGTATGCGAGATATACTCGCTATGATTAGCTAGAAGTTAGGCTAAGATCATGCTGTGATTAAGGCTAATATCACGGCAAGATAAATACAATAACTACACTAATATATACAAAGTCAAAGAATATATTTCCATATATTCTAACAATATCAAATGCAATAACCAAGAACAATAATAAAGCATTAAGTAAGCAATTATATTAAAAGAGATCGAGTTTAGAGATACAATACTGAGAAAGGATAGGTGTAAGGAGGGTGTTCCCATCGTAGGGATCTTCTCCTTAGATGCCCATTGACCCTTTACAAGCTTAGGACTTTACATTTGTTAGGGTGTATTAGGATTTGAATTCCTGACTGTTTGGGGGACCTTGAATTAGAATTAATTGATCTTGTCATCACGCTTTTTTATAAGAAACAAGTAGGGAGTCGCCAATGAGTTTTTAGAAAAACTCATAAACCTCGTTCATGCCTTTCTCCCATGTGGAGTTCATGGGATAATTAGCACGAATCATAAGTTTACCCATGCCCAAATTGGTCAACATAAACCAGAAATAAGTTCGGGAGCGAGGGTACTAAAATAACGTTCCTTTTAGGGAGGAATCGTTATTCTAACCCTTATGCGGCCACTAATAGCTCTTCCTTTTTCACAATTTCATCACCAAACAATATATGCAACGCGATACCTAAAACTAAGTTAGTTGATTTTATTTACACGCATTAATCATGTAGGAATTACATTGCGAAAGTCGTTATTCTTATTTAATCAATATTCGTGAAAGAACAATAAATAAACAATATTTGCCTTGTCTTAAGTGATAAAACAACAATTATTTATTCAAATTCTAGTCTTGATTAACTAAACAGTACTATGCTAAATGGATTCTGATTTGGGTAAAAATACCCTAGGCCAGTTGGCCCAATCAGAGTCTGCCACGTGTCACTGGAAGGGGCGCCACCTTGGACCTCCCAGGGAACGACACGTGGCAGATGGATAAAAGGACCTGGGATTGGCGGCTTTCAGGCCCAAATCCCGAGGTCTGCAAAAGCTGCGTGAATATTCCCTGGGGCACGAAACCCTAGGGAGTGCACGTTTTTCGAGAAGCCTATAAATAGGAGATGACCTCCTCATTTATGGCTACGTACAAAAAACACGCATATACGTACACTAAAACCTTTTACACGCCTTACGAGGAATATTCAGTGATTACTAATCATTGTCAGAACTGTCACTCTCAAGAGAACAGTACACCCGAGCTCGGAATCCGAGCAGATAACCTTTTCGTTCCGCACCTTATTCTTCGGACCTGTACTAACTTTAGCTTCGGAGGCGGACCACCGACCACACGGTGCTCCGTTGTTTTGCAGGTACAGGTATCCAGGTGAGCATCCAGTCTCAGTGTTGTAACTCTCCCAAGGGACTCAAAAAACCCCGAAACATTTGGCGCCGTCTGTGGGGAGAGTACCTCTAAGATGGCCTCTTTGGAAACTGTACCAATTTCTGTAACCAACCGGCCTCCGGAAACCAATCGGCCACCGGAGACCAGACAGCCACCAGAGACCAATCGGTCTCTGGAAGAAGTATTGGTCCAATCGGACCATGATTCAGGTGACAACGGTGACGTTGAAACCTATACTGCCAGAGATGGGTCTCTTATCTCCAGGCGCATCCGCAGCAAGGAAAAGCGGGAGCGCCCTCACTCTCAGAATGCTCCGAGCAAACCAACCGGACATCCAAAGAAACCGGTTGATCCTACCCAGGCGGAAGGGTCAGACCCAGTAACCAGAGACGAGCTCATGAAGCTTGTGAGCACTCTCCGTGGTGAGATAAAACAACTCACCAAGAAGTCGGCTACCCCTGTAAAGGAGCAGTCGGCCAAGAAGTCATCCCAGACGGGCAAGCACAAATCGGTCAGGGACCGTCAGCCGACTCCTCATCCTAAGGAAACGGCTCGGCCTCAGTTTGACCTTTCAGACTCCGTTTCCTAGAAACGGTTGCAAGAAAAGCCATTCGGCATGTTCAGCCGGATGGTAACAAGAAAACCTTCTCTGATGCTCGACATTACATCGAGTAGAAGAGGAACGAGCTTTCAGAGTAGGCCTCAACGTCGACTTATCATGACAGCTTCCAGAATACCTCCCTGAGGTATTCACAATCTGTGCATGAGACTCCAATAAGCAGCCCTCGGGTTCAAGTTGGACCTCATGTAATTCAGCCGGCTCCATACATGGCTCAGCCATTGTACCAAACGCCTGCTCAACCTTACATCCAGCCTGCCTTCTTTGGAGGACAGGCGGCATGCGGCTATCAGCCCATGGATTGGCAGCTTAGGCTGCAGCACCTTGGAGATCAATCCTCTGCTTTCTCTAGTGAAATAACCGACGCCGAACAGCCGGCCAAGGTTAAAAATGTGTTGGTTGGAACCTATGATGGGACCACCAACCCTGAAGACCACTTGCTAGCATACACCCACCTCATGTATTTACAAGGGTTGGATGATGCCGCATGGTGTCACTGCTTTCCAGCCACCCTGAAGGGCATAGCCCAGCAATGGTTCGGCAATTTGCCGGCTGGTTTCCATGAAGATAAACACTGCCATTTCCATGAAGATATCGACCACGACACAAACGACTGTTTCAGCCTCAAACGAGAGCTTGACCGTCTGGCCGACAAAGGACAGCTGAAGTCCTATGTGAAGTCCAAAGTGACTTCAAAGGCGAATCAGGGGCAGTCCAAAAAGAAGGCTCCCCAGCCGACAGTTAGTACCGACACCGTTGAAGAGCCAGTATATACCATAGCAGGCGGATTCGCTGGGGGTGGCCCGACCATTCGGGGCACCAAGGACCATCTGAAAAAGATGATCCATTCTGTTGAAGAGGGAAAGGCGGCAGGCACATCCGCCTTCCCCGAGGTCATCATCACCGAAAAGGACAGAGGCAAGGTCCGTCGGCCGCATGATGACCCTGTGGTCATTGAATGCAAAGTGGCCAACCAACTGGTTGGTCGAATCTTGATCGACACAAGCAGCTCCTCTGACCTCATCAGCCTCAAATGCTTGTCCAATCTCAAGTACAAGCCAGACAGCATGATGGAGGTCTCCCACACCCTTGTAGGGTTTGGGGGAGGACTTGTGCACCCAGTCGGACGGATAGATCTGCCCATCCGCCTGGGGCAAAAGGGAAACGGTTGACATATGACCATTCGTTTCCTCGTGGTTGAAGAGCTTACTGCCTACAACCTCATCTTTGGTCGACCCACTCTGAACGAGTGCAAGGCCGTCATCATTCCTGCCCTCATGCTTGTTAAGTATGAGAAAGATGATGGCACAGTCGGTTCCCTTAACGGGGACCAAAAGACAGCTCGGGAGTGCTACCTCTCGGATGTCAAGCCCGCGGTCGCAGCAACCTTCCGGGGCAAACAAACAGTCGACCTTGATGATATCAGGGAAGACCAAGCGGCCCCACCAGCCGAGAAAAAGAGAAAGGTTGATCAACTGGTGGTGGTAAAAAAAGATAAGCAATAGCAATCACTGACCGGAGAACGGTCAGACGACCTCCGTCCCCAGCCGAGTGGTGAACACATTGATATCCCTCCGGACGACACTCGGCCAGAGCGAACTGTTAAGGTGGGGACGGTTGCATTTGCTAAGTTAGGTGACAGCCTGCACCAGCTTCTGAAGGAATTCAAAGACATCTTTGCCTTTGAAGTGGAAGAGATGTCTGGCATCAGCCCGGATCTCGCTGTCCACAAACTCGTCATGGATCCTAAAAAGAAGCCTATTCGGCAAAAGAAGAGAAATCACGGCGAAGAAAGAAGTCAGGCGGCAGCAGCTGAAGTTAAAAAGCTGCTGGACGCCAAGTTCATTCGGCCATGCAACTTCCCCGACTGGGTAGCTAACGTTGTGTTAGTAAAAAAGCCGAATGGGACTTGGCGGATGTGTGTTGACTACACCGACCTCAGCAAAGCATGTCCGAAGGATAGTTATCCATTGCCAAAGATCGACAGTCTGGTCGATTCAACAGCCGGACATGCCCTGATGAGTTTTATGGACGCCTATTCAGGCTTTCATCAGATCCCCCTGTGGAAAAAAGATCAAGAGAAGACGACATTCGTCACTGACCAGGGGTTGTTCTGTTATACTGTGATGCCGTTTGGTTTGAATAATGCGCCTGCTACTTTCCAGCGAATGATTAATACGGTCTTCATTAATCAGATTGGGAGGAATGTAGAAGCATACATTGATGACATGATAGTCAAATCCAAACAACAAGCGGGTCACCTTGCTGATCTCCGAGAAACATTCGCCACACTCAGGCGGCACAAGGTCATGCTAAATCCAAAAAAGTGTGTCTTTGGTGTTGAGTCTGGGAAGTTTCTCGGATTCCTGATTGATCAAAGGGGGATAGAGGCCAACCCTGAGAAAATACAGGCGGTAATCGACATGCAGTCGCCCCGCACTGTGAAAGAGGTACAAAAGCTTACAGGTTGTCTGGCGGCCTTGGGGAAATTCCTCAGTCGGTCAGGCGATAAGTGTCTCTACTTCTTCCAGGCAATCAGGAAGAAGACTAATTTTGAATGGGGAGATGACGCAGAGACGACCTTTCAAAAATTAAAGACTCATTTGCACTCTTTGCCGAGGCTTGTTAGCCCTTTGCCCAAAGAGACGCTCTTCATGTATTTGGCCGTCTCCGATCATGCCCTCAGCGCTGTCCTCTTAGCTGAAAGAGACGGCACTCAGCTCCCGGTCTATTTCATCAGCCATGTTCTCAGGAACGCTGAGCTTTGGTACCCCATGGTTGAAAATTTTGGTCTCGCTCTTTACATGGCCATCAAGAAATTGAAACCCTACTTCTTGGCACATGCGGTAGTGGTCTATACTGACCAGCCGATCAAGCGGCCTCTGACAACCTTGGAGTCTTCTGGACGAATGCTCAAATGGGCGATCGAAATGCAAGGATTGGAAATCACTTACGAACCTAGGAAAGCAATAAAGGGGCAAGCATTCGCCGACTTTATTGTGGAAATGACAAGGCCGGTTGTTCCGAATGATACTAGTTAGGTTTGGAAAGTGTATGTGGACGGGAGCTCCACTACGAACGGCTGTGGTGCACGAATTATTTGTCAGTCTCCTGAAGGGGACAAATATGAATATGCACTACGGTTCAAGTTCCAGGTCTCTAATTATGAGGCCGAGTATGAAGCCCTGCTTGCTTTCATTCGGTACTGTAAGGCAGCAGGGGCAAAGAAAATTGACGCCTGCTCGGACTCACAACTGGTCGTACTCCAAGTCAATGGGACGTACGAGGCCACTCATCCGGCCATGATAAAATATTTGCAGGCGGTCAAAGCCGAAGTTGGGACACTTGAGGAATTCACTTTAAGTCAAGTGCCCAGGTCTTCAAACAATCAGGCAGATGCCTTGTCCAAGCTGGCATCATCCGCCTCCTGTGAAACGCCTCGGTCAGTCTTCTGGGAGGTCATGGAAAAAAGAAGTATATCCGAGGAAGACACCATTGGAGTTCTTGACCGAAGCTCAACCTGGATGGATAGCATCCGAGCCTACCTTACAGACGGCACGCTCCCTGACTCACCACAGGAGGCGGCTGTTCTGAAAAAGCGAGCGGCTAACTTCGAGTTGCGACAAGGAGAACTCTTCAGGGCTGGTTTTCTGAAACCTTTGTTGAAGTGTGTTACCCCTGAGAAGGGTAAGGAAGTCCTCAAAGAGTTGCGTGCGGGATTCTGCGCCTCCCATATAAGGGGCAGATCCCTTGCTGCCAAGGCCAGGCGGCTTTACTTCTGGCCAACACTGGAGTCGGATGCAATGAAATTGGTGAAAAAATATGACAAGTGTCAAAGATTTGGCAAGCTCATTCACCGTCCGGCTACAGACCTGATGGCCATCCACAGCCCAATACCCTTTGCCAAATGGGGCATGGACATTTTGGGGCCATATACAGCTGCACCAGGCGGCAAGCGCTACATATTGGTGGATGTGGATTACTTTACCAAGTGGGTAGAGGCGGAGGCGGTCAAAAACATTAAGACAAAAGATGTCATTTCCTTCATCTGGAGGAACATAATCACTCGTTTCGGGGTGCCCATGTCTATGGTTTTTGACAATGGTCCTCAATTTGAAACACCTCAACTCAAGACTTGGCTGGGAGACCAGGGGGTCTCTAGCTTCTTTGCATCAGTCGGCCGGCCTCAAGCAAACGGCCAGGTCGAGGCCTTCAACAAGTTAATCTCAGACGGGATTAAAAAGAAAATTGAACGGGCTGGTGGCCTTTGGGCGGATGAATTACCACACGTCCTCTGGTCCATCAGAACGACTACTAAAGGGGCAACTGGAGAAACCCCATTCCTTATGGTGTATGGTGCAGAAGTTGTCCTGCCTATTGAGCACTATGAGCCGACTCTTCGAATCATGTTGTATGATGAGGAGGCAAATTGGGAAGCCATGCGCCTAGCATTAGACTCACTACCAGAGCGCAGGGGCAATGCTGCCTTGCGCCATGAGATATACCGTCTGAGAATGACTCGGGCTTACAACAAAAGAGTACACAAGCGTCCTCTCAAAGTAGGGGACTTTGTGCTACGGAAAATGAAAGCAGTCGGTAGGGCGAATGAGCAGGGAAAGCTAACCCCAAATTGGGAAGGCCCCTACCGAATCTATGAGGAAGTGAGAGACGACATCTACCGCCTGGAAGAACCAGACGGCAGGCAGCTGCCCAGAACTTGGAATGTAGATAACTTGAAAAAGTACTACTTCTAAGTACGAATGTGAATGCTCCAATTTTGTCATCTCAAGTTTTATTAATGAGAATATGCCTCTATTTTCCAACTTGTCTTTTTATTTAAAGTTTTAAGCGCCGCCTGTACCAAATACAGACGGCCAATATACTTGGAAAGCGTCTGTCCCAACAGCAGACGCCCCAATCCCTATGAAGGAGCCGATTGTTTTAGAACAGTCGTTCCTACGAAATTTCATTAAGTTTATAGCAACATTTACTTAATCAATTAAGAGGCCTAAGGCCAGATAAAAACTAAAAGAGACCGAATGGTCACAGTATGCTCCAACATGAGTATGACCGTCTGCTCCAACATGAGTCAGATAACCGGCGACGTCCATTCGGGCGTATTCGTCGAGGAGAAGCATCTCCCATTTGGGTGGCACATTGCTCTACGAATATGACAAACGGCCCTACCGAATGCTAAGGCAGCATTCGCAGTCGTTTGTTCTAATCGAAAGTGAGATCTAAAAGGCCTGAATTTTCTATCTGTTTTAGCACATTTCAGAAAAGGGTCACTGTTTCATTAGTAGAGGCTAATCGAGGCATAAAGCCGGATGCGCCTGTTTTAGCTCAGGGGCAAAACAGGCGGAATATTTTTACATACACGAGTTAAGTTAACTACTTAGCACTTATTTGAGGCTATTGGCCGGATGACGCCTGATCCTTGTCCATGGGGCAAGACATGCGGACAACTATTTTAAAGGAAATTGGCTAAGTTACAAACTTAGCATTTTTATCGAAGAGGCCTATGGCTGGATGCGCCTGTTCTTGCTTATGGGGCAGAACAAGCGGGGATTTTTCCTTAGCACATCAGCTAAGTTGGAAAATTGAGTTCAGTTCGAGCCAATGGGCGAATGAACACTTATATTTGCCAATTCTGGATGGACGTCTGCCGCCTGGTTTGGGGGAATCACCATAGTGATTGATTGACTTAGAAACCATGAATACTCTTCTAAGTATCAACAATTTCTAAGTCAATCAATCCAATAAACCGAAACCACTCGACATCCGTCCAGGGGCAAGAACATTCGCATGGTATACAGGTTATAATACTTAGCCAAAAACATGCAAAATTTTTGAAAAATTCAAAGGACATAATATGAATAACTTAAACCAAATGGCCAAATGATTTAAATTAAAAAAGACCAATCGCCACCAGACGATTGGTTCAAATAGTTAACTGGCAAAGCCAGAGAGATTATCAAATTACCCGACCCCTCGGTCGGTAAAAATACATAAATACTCGGCACGCAGGCCGGAAAAGCAAGTACTTGGCCATTCGGCCGCAGAAACAGAAAATATAAAAAGCTTAAGTGATTAGGGGAGAGCCTCTTCATTGGCAGCCGGCCTGTTGTCCTTCGGCTGCTCTTCATCTTTTTTCTCTCGCTCCTCCTCATGATCTTCCTCCTCCCCAGAGGACGACTCCCCAGAAGAGTCGGACCGAGAGCCTTCCTCAGCCTCGGCCTCGGCATCAGCCTTGGTAGCTTCTTCCATCTCCTCAAGGAGGCGATCGTCGAGAGCTTTGCTGATTTCATCAAACTTGGATTTCCAAATTTGATAGTCCGAGCCTGGCTGCACAGCCGCCCAAGTGTCCCGCATGATGGAGTCATTGTCACTGATCATTTGTTTAACAAGATCAGTTCTCTCCTGCTCAGCAAGGGACTCATACTTGGCCTTCAGCTGGTGCTCCTGGTTTGTGAGGCGCTGCTCCAGGCGGCTCACCCTCTTCTTGGCTCTCTCGGCCTCATCCTTGGCATCCTGAAAGGGCTCGAGCTCCGCCTTAAGAGATTTGATCTCCTTCTTAAGGTTGGAGACTTGTAGGCGGGCCGAGTCCAGGTCCTTCTTCACCTGTAGATTGGCCTCCGACTGCGAATACATCATATCAAGCGTCAGAAATTCATTCTAAGCAATATCAAATTAAGCCCTATCCAAGGCGGACTCGGCCTGAGCCTTAGCGGCCTTTACCTCTTTGGACTTGTCCTTAAGGGGTTTCCCGAGCCCTTGGACGCGCAGCATGGCCTGCAAAAAGAAGCCGGATGGTTAAAACCAGGCAGATAAAGACAAAAAAAAAAGAGACGAATGAAAAGTTGTTCAAGATTAAGCCTATACCTCACAAAGGTTCCCAGGATGCCATCTAAGTCTAGGGTGCCGACTCCTCTGACGGATGCTTTATCATCCGGATCAATCGCCCTCAGCATTGATTTGGCCATTTGAACTACAGTCGGCCTCTGCACAGGAACTGCAAAGAGAAAAAAGTTAGAAAAAAATATTCAAGTATGGATAACTTGGAGTAAAAGAAAGACGAATGGTCTTTACCATCGTCCTCCTCTTCCCCCAGAACCCTCTTCTCACCGGCAGAAGAGGCGGGCTTTTTCCCCGGAAACCTCTCCTTACAGGAAGAAGAGAGGGCTTTTCCCCCAAAAACCTCTTCTCACCGGTAGAGGCGTCTGGGGCCCTCCTGGGCTTGTGAGCAATGTGCTTCCGGCCGCCCTTGCCGGATGCGCTCACATCACCCGCCCTAGTCTTTTGGAGCTTAGGGTCGGATGGTTTTGATGGGGACTTGGAGGAGGTACCCTGCATCAATAAAGGCAAAACACAAAGTCAGAAAACATCCGGACAAATTCAGCATTAATCTGAAAAATGCTAAGTATAAAAGCCTCACCCTGGGGTACCGACTGGTCGCTACTCTTCCACCCTAATAGTGGTGGCCTCCGCCCTGTTAAGGACGTTTGATCTGTATCTGGCAGCAGACACAGCCGGCTTCCTGGAGGCCGAGAGTTTCTCCATTGCTTTGTCTGCAAAAAAGAACAAGTGTTAGAATCATTTAACAAGTGAAGACAAGCAAAATAAACTTGCATATTAAACAGACAGCCGACTACCTCTCGGCATCTCAGTGCTTAGCCCACAAGCGGCCAAGAACGACCCTTCCTCAAACCATTTGTATAAAGGGAGATAACATTGAGGGGTGACTTCCTTGTCCCCCTCAGCATTCTTCCTCACGGACACGGTGAACAAACCCGGGTCCATGATCTCCTCCTTTGCTCGTCTAGGAAGAGCTGGCAATGCACTCCTGCCTGCTAGGAGAGGTGGATCCTTGTTCCACCTGTTATACTTTTGGTTCAGGCAGCTGTCGGCGGTTTTGACTATGTAGAACTTAGTTCTCCAGTCTTTCCACTTGTTTTCTTTGCCAACAGCCATCATGTACCCCTTGCAAGTAGTCAAGGTGTACTAGCCCTCGCCACCCCTAGCAGGCGCCCTGCTAAGATAATGCATGTGAGTGAATGCTTCAAAACTCGCCTCCACCTGCAGCATCTCACAGGCGACAACGTACCCCAGAATATTGATCTAGGAGTTGGGTACAAGTTGCCAGATACCAAGTTGGTATCCATCCAAAATCCTCTCCACGGCCGGATGGAGAGGGAAGCGCAAGCCAGCCTGGAAGGCCGCCTCATAGCAACCGAATGCTCGATCTTCATAGTTGGCCATACTCAGCCAAGTAATAGTATCGTCCTTATTAGGGACGCACAGAGTATAGCCATGGCCCAAGACAACCTTGCGCTTAAAACTTGCAAGGTCGTTTGCCATGGTGTTCCGCCTGCTTTGTGGAACATGATGATAGTAGGGGGCTTTCTCCAAGTGCCTGGAAGCACTCGGCTCGGCCCAGGACTCCCCCCTCTCAACTGCCAAGGACTCCCTGGCAGTATTTATTCTGGCTCTTGCCTCCCCAGAAGAAATGGAGGCATTATCTGAAGAAGATGACGAGGCCGACTCGTCATCAGAGCTAGGGGACCGCCGACTGGTGCCAGCGGGGTCCTCCCCTAGACTCTCTTCCGGCGTCTGTCCAGAAGGCCCGGGTGCATAAGTTTCATCCGCCTCCTCCAGTATCCTATCACTAGGAGTACCACTTGAAGTGGGCGAATGGTAGTAGGTGGGGGTAGGAGGAAGATAAGAAGGGCTATCAGGGTGTTCCGACACCTCACTTCGAGGCACCCTCATTGAGCCGTCTGAATAAAGAGTTGAACCATCCGACGAGAAGAAAGATCCATCGGAGTTAGGTTTTCTTGCTGTTCTTTTGGTTCTGGCCATAGTGTCCTGCACAGACATGAAACCGGTCGGATTCGGAGAAGTTCGCAAAGCACAGTCGCTGGCCAAGCAGTCGGCACTGCAAGTTCTAGATTCAGCCGTCCCCGGTGACCGGCTGATCACTATCCTATGCTGTGCCACATGCGATTGGGATACCATTTTTTCGAAAACAAAGAAAAAATGAAAAGTAAAAGAAGAAAAACAGGCGTTACCTTTAGAAGAAGGGTGAGAGACGCTTGGTTGGCTGAAGAACGGTCGGACAGCTGGCCGAGTGTCGGATGCTTGAAAGATGAGAAACACTTAGGGAATTTTGAGATTCTTAAGGTCAAAAAGTCCAAGATTCTCCAAAGATCCGCAAAGGTGTAAAAAACTCAAGGGGTGAAAACTTTCTATTTATAGAAGGGTTAAAAACCCTAAACTTTCCCTCCACAGTAACTTTTTGAAATCCGACCAATCGGGTGACGACACCTGTCACAGGCAACACGTGGCAAGCGCGTGTCACCTGTGAGGAGCAAATGATTTGGGTAAAAATACCCTAGGCCAGTTGGCCCAATCAGAGTCCGCCACGTGTCACTGGAAGGGGCGCCACCTTGGACCTCCCAGGGAACGACACGTGGCAGATGGATAAAAGGACCTGGGATTGGCGGCTTTCAAGCCCAAATCCCGAGGTCTGTAAAAGCTGGTTGAATATTACCGGGAGAGGGTTGGTGGTTCGGGGGAGGGTAAGCCAGAGCTGGGTTTAAGGGTTGGCTCGCCGGAGCCGCGTGAATGGGGTTGGCTAGGTTTCGTGAGGGTTTGAGGGTGGTTCATGTGGAAGTTCGGTAGGGAGGGAGGGGTTCGAGAGTGGATCAGGGGAGGGGTCCGAATATGGTTCAGGGTGGGGGTGGCAGGGGAGGCCGGCGCGCCGGGAATGGTGGCAGGGGAGGCCGGCGAGCCGGGATTAGTGGCAGAGGAGGTGGTTTGGTTGGTGGGTGGTTTCTATATTTATTTTTAAAAAAAAATTAATTTTTTTTAAAACTTTATTTTTTGGACTAATCAGGTGCCAACACGTGGCTATAACTTGCTATAACAAGTTAACTAACCGGTTGGGACCATTAAAAAAGATCAGAGGGTAAAGGTGGGATTATTTAAAAATAATCCAAAGGTAGGATTATTTTCAGCGGACGGCCCAAAGGTGGGATTATTCCGGGCAATTTTTCCTTTTCCTTTTGTGGATATAAATGAATGAAGCTAAAGAAATATGATATCCAAGCTAAAGAACTACTCCCTCCGATTTTTTAGTACAACACTTTCTATAATCGACCTTTTTTGTAAAAATGCAACACTTCTTGAATAGAATATTCCAAATTATTTTATTATATTTCACTCCTCACATGGTCCCCACTCTTATCCTTTCTTCTCTCACATTTTTCCTTTATCATAAGCTATCAGAAAATACAAATATACCTTTAAGTTAAACAATTTTTGTTCATCACATAGCAATTTTGTGAATACCTTAACAATTTTTATATCAAAAGTAGGCCTACAATTGATGACAACTAGGTAAAGTTGTTGATTTATTTACCAAAAACAAAAATTATTTATCACAAAGATAAACTTGAGCATCCTCATAAGCTATTCATCAACAATTACTTTTTGTTATCATTTTTTATTCCCAATGAACCTACACGTACACAAAATTTTAACAAATTTAACTCAACAGCATAAAGTACCGCATTAGACAAACTGTTGCATTATTTGGAAAAAAATATAGGTTTAACTTGTAATCAAACTAAGTGTATGGCGTGAAGAGTATGCAAACTTGTCAAATAATTGATTAAACAAGAAAATCTAACTAATTTTTTATAGCTTTAAGCAATTTTTTTTTTATTGGTTTATTTGCTTGATTTTTTCTCACTTGATAAAGAAATGGCATCATGCCGACATTTTATGCACTACTTTAGTCATCTAGTATTTATTTCCAATTAATGAGGTGTACATGGGCAAGCAAGTTGGTTATGCCTTGATTTCCTCACACATCTAATCCACTAATATTATATAATGTATGATTCTTCTCATAGTTTTCATCAACTCTAAATTAATCTAAGCCAAAAACAAAAATCTTTACAAGGAAAGATTTTAGGATCTAATGAACACCCAAATTTCCCTCAATGAAACACAAATTCGCTATGATCGTAATGATGAACTCAAAGCGTTCGATGAAGGAAAACTTGGGGTTAAAGGGCTTATAGATGCTGGAATCAAAAAAATTCCTAGCATGTTTGTTAGACCACTAGAGGATCGTTTGAAAGATTTTGGTACAAGTTGCGAAAATATAAGTGTGCCAATAATAAACTTTTCTTATCTTAGTGAAAATAAAGATCAGACTGCTGAGATTACTAAGAAAATTATTATGGCATCAAAAAAATGGGGGTTTTTCAAGTTATAAACCATGGGATTCCAAAGAAACTAATAGAAAGAATGATATACCGAAATCGAATGTTTCATGAACAAGATGTTGAAATTAAGAAAAAATTTTATAGTCGCGATTTTCAATCAAAGCATGTGTACTTTTTTAGCAACCATGACTTATACCAGTCAAATTAAAGGCTACAAATTGGAGGGACACTTTGTATGTCAACGCTCGAAATACCGGCGGTGAAGTTGATCCTACAGAGTTGCCTCTTATATGTAGGTATATTTATGTCTTTCTCACACGACGTACACTTATTTATCTTCCAAATTTGATTTACAAAATTGGGGCTATTATGCATAATATATATATAATTTGATCCCTCCTTACCCTTAAAAAGTCTCAATTCACCCATAACCTTTGTCTCTTATTACAAATCTCTTATTGAAAAAAAAAATTATACATTTTACCTTTACTTAATTTTAATTTCTTTTAAACATCCAAACCTAACTACCAAATAATAATAATAGAACCAAGTATAATAATGAGAACCAAGGCTAAAATGAGAACTAGGAACTAATCTAAGCCCTTAGATCATGTTAATCAAACAGTCCACATGCTTCCGTGTCATAAATGACATTATTTGTAATATTTTAACTTTACAAAGTAGTTTCCAATTTCTTATCTAAAAAGTAAATGAAAAATTAGAAAAAGTAAATAAAATCAATCATAAAGTAAAAGAAATTGCCTTAAAAGTCCAAAAAAAAAAAAATGGAATCAGTTTAAGAGATTGCATAATTATAAGAATGTTATTGAACACCTTATTCGTCCGATTAGATTGATTTAAGGGTTTAGATTAGTTCCTAATTATGATATTTATTATGTGTGTATGCATATATGTATGTATACCTTTAAACAACTAACATCCACCCTAATTTTTATTCTACTTCTTAACACCTACACCAATGGCTTTTAATTGGGGGGCAAAGGGCATAATATTATTTTTAGCCCATATACATAATTTGTTCTCTAATTAAATATAAAAAAAAAAGTGCATTAAGCTTTAATTTAGTTTGTGAGCAAATAGTAATATATGTAGAGATGGAAATGGCTCCTGAATTGTATCCTAATCATGTGAATCTAGTTCCATTTTATAGGATTAAAAATCTTCTAATTTTAGACCAACAGATTCAGAACAATTTTCCACGGACAAGACCTACATCTAGATTTTGCTTTTGACGTCTAGATTCGTTCAGTAAACCTATTTCATAATTTATTAAAACAATATTCACTTATTTATATTTTTCCTTTACGAAGGTTTTTTTTTCTTTTGTTTTTTTATAAAAAGTTTTTAAATTAGTACTTAAAATTACAGTTGATAAATGGTTCACTAATTTACTAATTTGAATCATAATTAATATAATAAAAAATTTCTTCATTTTTAAATAAAAAAACTTCATTCTAACTTTCATTTGCTTGGGTACAGCCCCGTATCTGGGGCGGGGCAGGCGGGGCGGCTGCCCGGGGCCCCAGATTAGGAAGCCCAAATTATTTAGTAAAAGTCGTTTATTGAAAAAATTTGTCTAAGCCCATAATCTTTGTTCGATATTTCTCCCATAATCACTCATTTTGAAACCAGAAAATTTTCATTTTCCCAATAAAATTACTTTCATAAATTTGTACACCATATTAATTCCTTCCTGAAATCATGCTTATTGATACCAAAGATTTCCATTTCTCAAAACAATTACTTTCCTAAATTTTTACACGTATTAATTCCTTAATTTTGCTATCATTATATTTATTTTTAGCCTGCAACTGCTATGTTCAATTCTTAAAATAAGAAGATCTTCCTCTCAAACTAATCCTCATTTATACTGTATAAATAAATTATGGTGACTAGCAATGCCTACAAGGGTTTAACAGGTGAATGTTGATGACGAGATTGACAAAAAAATACTGACCAAATTGATAGCAATAATGTAATTTCCATTTAAAATCTTGCCTATTGTTTTTCTTCATAGTTTGATTTTTGGGGTTTAAAATTTTGATAAGGGTTTTTTCTATTTTTGATTTCATTTTGTCATATTGTATTTTCAATTTTTTTTTTTTCGTGCTAATTTTTCCCAAGTTGCAAGTAAAATGTTATGAAGATTATTGGCTAAAAATATAAAAAGTACTCACATTTAGTTATGTGTTTTGAAGAAAATTGTACGGAGTAGTAGCATACATAATTGTTGATTGAGTTGAAATAAATTGGAATTTTTTAAAAATCTTTTTATTAATATAGTTATTTAAAAATATAAAAAAAAAATTCAGATATTTTTTTTAAAATTACAAAAATATTCTTTTTATTACTCTGTTTTTTCTTTTGCTTTTGCCTACCATCATATTTTTTTTAAAAAAAAAAAAAAATTTAACATCACTTTTTTTATCAAGGGCCCAATTTATAAGTTCGCCCATAGGCCCCTGAAATCTCATAAACGGGGCTGCTTGGGTATAATCTAATCTATATTATATAATGTTTAATTTGACATTCCTAATAAAAATTAAAATATACTAAATTTGTTTCATATTGTTTGCAACTTTTACCAAATGTAGATGCTACCTAATACTTGCAGCAAATATTTTCCTTCCCTTTTAGGATGACATTAATCTCTATCTGTCTCCTCAACACATGCATCAATAATTTTTCTCTCTCTATGTTATACTCTCAAGCAAATTTTACATTGGAATCCTAGAGGCACTCCAAAGTTCCAAATTATATGTAACAGAAATAATATTTACACATTAAGTTTTATTTCTTATAATGTTGTTTATATGTAACTTCTTTATTTCTATAATTAACATCGTTCATTTCTTTTTAGTTGATACTTTTAGGCTTTGGGCACTATACACATAAGTTACTTTGACTTTATTTTATGATTTATTCTTATGAAAAAATGTATTCATTTATCTCAATCACTATATTTCAAATATCAATATTTATATAAAGTTTGAAAGTATATGTTGGAAAATATGGCTTAATGAAACGTTTAATTATAATGACATAGGAGAATCATTTTTAAAAAAGGTTATTTTTTTATTTTGGAAAATTGATGGTGCAAGCATGTAAGTTTAATAAATGAACTAAAAAAAATATTATTTTTCACTTGATTTAATGTCAAAGAAATATATAAAATAATAACTATTTAACAACAAATAAATTTACATATGGATTCGATGGATCTTGATTTGAATCTGAAAAATCTCGTCAAATCTGCGGCATTGAGAGAATACATGTAGATCAAAAGAATTCGTTCTAGATGCATACCGGTGACATCCTTCAATATAAGAAGCAACAGATTATTAAGCTAGTATATATGTTAGCCTTTGAATTTTTATTATAATATGTGTAAATAAAGTCACCTATGGATTTCTTCTTGACAAGTGCAAACTTTAACGCAAGTTTAGTTGATTTATAAGAGGATACATATAAAGTGTGTACCATACAAGTCAATTGATTTTGAATTTTATATATATATATAAATATATATATATATATATATATATATATATATATATATATATATATATATATATATATATATATTTGTATAATTAATTCTTTTTGCAGAGATGTGACATTGGAGTACATTAATCACATTCATAAGCTTGGTGATCGCATACTTATGTTAATATCAGTAGGTCTTGGACTTGAGCCTGAGTGTCTTGGAAATATGGCAAAATGTACAAAAAGTTGGGCTTTAGCTAACAATTATTACCCACCATGTCCAGAACCAGAATTATTGACTATGGGAACTGACGCTCATGTTGATACTTCATTTATCACAGTACTCTTACAAGACAATATTGGTGGACTCCAGGTTCTTCATGAAAACAAATGGGTTAATATTGAGCCTGTTACCGGTGGTTTGATTGTTAACTTTGGAAATATACTTCAGGTTTTGTTTTTATACCTTATTAACTTTGTTTTTATACTTCAGGTTTTGTCAATTAGATTGCTTTGAAAATTTCAAGTATTATATTGTTGTGATACAATACTTATAACTCTTATCTTATATTTTACAGATGATAACAAATGATTTGATAAAAGGTGCTTGTCATAGAGTGATTACAAAAAGTGTTAGACCAAGGCTTTCAATTGCAATATTTTTTAATGGTGTTATCTCATCCGAGAAGATACATGGTCCAATAAAGGAGCTAACATCTAAAGAAAATCCACCTATTTATAGGAAATTCTCAACTGACGAGCTTGTCAAAAACTTTTTCTCTAAATCACTTAAAGATGTTGGATCCAATCTAGATTACTTCAAATTTCAATATTGCGATGATGACAACTGATATAGTAGATGTGTTATTAAATTGTGTTTATAGTTACATAATAAATAATTTTATATGATACTTGTGTAATGTTATCTTTACAATTTCATGAGACACCATTTGTTACTATGTATTTTTTAGTGATCATATTTGTAGCATTTTTTTTAATGGAATAGGGAGGGTGATTTCTAGGGGTGCTCATAACCGGATACCCGGGATTTTGTGTACCCGGAAGTGCGGGTAGTGATTTGGGCGGCCATTACCCAACCCGGAAAAAGCGATCCTCACTGGGTACCCGGTATTTTAATATATGTTTTTTATCATTTTTTTTTAAAAAAAAATAAATTATGTTGTACATAGCTTTAAAACCTGATATTTTTATATATTTCATTAAAAACAGAAACTGATGTGTTTTTTTTACAAAAAAAAAACCCCTACTGTTTTCACAAAAAAAAAATAATTTATATAAAAAAAAAGATCCGGCTTCTACCAAGGCATCAATAAAGAAATTCAGCTTCAAAAAAACCTGCTTCCACCAAAAAGAAAACCTACTGCAATTTATTGAACGAATTGAGGTGCGACTGAGTAAGGGTCTGACGGAGGTTCGGTGGTCGCGGACTGACAGAGGTGCGGTGTTTGTCTGAGAGTGAGGTATGGTGGTTGCCAAGAGTGAGGTTGGTGGTCGCCACAAGTGAGGTACGGTGGTCGCGTGTTTGAGAGATGAGAAAGAAGAGAGGTAAGGTGTGTAAATGAAACGACTACTCACTAAGCCCAGTAAAGTGGGTATTTAGTAAGTAACCCTAAGTCCCTAATGGAGTAAAGTGCCATCCAACCAAGAAAAAAAAATCCGGGTATTTAACGAGAACCCGCTACACTCAAAGGGCGACCCATTACTCAACCTGCAAATCTAATATTTTAGCACGTCGAGTACCTCGACCCGCAAAAATGGCAAAAATTCAACGAATACCCGTCGAGTATTTTGCGGGTCAGCGGGTCGGGTCAAACAGGTCAGGTCTTTTTGAACACCCCTAGTGATTCGCAATACAAGTATTAGACACACTAAACTATTGGCATCACTTTTGAACCAATTAATATTTATATTTCTAACAAAAATGGATTGTAATTTTTATCCATATATAATACGGTCTTAGTAATTTTAATGTTTGTTATCCTCATACTCATATAGCTACACTTAACACATTACATAAGAATAGGTTATTTATAACCTAATGATGAGTAACCTTTCATCGCCATTTTGTCGGGTTGCATATCAGATCAGAGAATTCTTTGATTTCCTTTATCCTAGCCCTTTTCCTTTTTATAACCCCTAAACCATTTTATTTAAACCCATTTAAGCCCAAACCCTATTGTCATGCAAAATTGTTTTGAGCCTCATAATTTTTTTTCAAACCTTATGTGGTTTAATAGCTTTTGAAATAAGCTTCCAATGATGGATATGTCATAATAAGCCCAACTCTGATTTAAAACGAATGAGATACACGTAAAAAACTAGATTCAAGCCAAAATCGACACCCTTGCACGATTTTGTTCATATCATAAAATCTAAAGTTGATTTTGACTTAATTCTAATTGAGCTAGAAAGAAAAATGCAAGATCTTCCCAATGGTATCTTATTTGACTTATTCTGTGTTTGGATTTAAAAGTTATGGAATTTTTAACAAACTGCGTACAACCTGTTTTAACGCACCGCGCATTCGTGCAATGTCAATTTCTATCATGTCATGTCCACTGAAATGTGGAATGCCGCTTTACGTCCATGTAATCTTTTTCATTTTTCTCGATTTTTCGTGTAAAATCGTGTACATCTGCCTTGCCACATCATTTTTCCACGTAATGTCAAATGCTAATGATGTGTAACGTTAATTTTCGATGTGGCATGTTAATCCTTTGCTTGCTTTATCTTTCTTCTGCATCCTTGCCTATAAGGATCCTAGGCACCGATTAATACGTATAACCAGCCCTATTTTACACTTTTAATATTGTTCATCATTATTCCTTTAAGCATTTCAAAGAGACATTTAGGCGTGAAAGGTTGATATCTTGACAAATCTAAACTCTATTTAAATTTAGATTAATTTAAATTCATAAACTTTTTGAAGTCACTAACATTATTTCATTCACGATCTATAGACACCTAGTTGTGTCTCCCCAACTCAAACTCGATGATGAGTGACCTTTCACCGCCATTTGATCAGGTTGTGTATCAGATCTGTGAATTTCTTGAACTCTTAGCCCATTAATTTCTATTGTAATCCACCTAATCCAATCCATTTCTGGCCCAAATATCCATGTAAACCTTTTTCTTAGCCCTAATGATCCATAACCCTTAGCCTATTTTTCTCTTTTCTTAATCGCATTCCAAAACCGAGAATAGCCCTTGAAATAAGTTTTTCAACGATATTTCATAAGCCCAATTCCAAATTAAAACGAATGAGATATGAGCTAAAAACTACCCTAGACCCAAAATCGACATCCTTGTACTCAAGCGTCCATATCTTAAAACATACAAATAATTTTGACCTAATTTGAATTTGTTTAGAAACTATATTTCTAGATATTTCCAACGATATATTTTTACCGTGAGCGGCATAAGTTGACATGGCTTGTCATTTTCCTTTTTGGTGTGCCAGTTTTCTTTTCATTTTTAATCCCTTCCGCATTTCGGCCTATTTTAGGGTTTCAATTAGCAACGTTCAAGATCTAAAACTCTTATTCCAGACTTTCACTTTTAATACTCCCAAAAGCAATTCAAGAAACAAACCTTAGCAATACTCCTAGTTATTCTCTTAAACAAAGACTTAAAAAGTTAAAAACTCAAAGGGTTTGACGAATCTTATCTTAGTTGTCAATAAGTAGTGGATACAAACCAGGTTAGCTGTCAATGTAATTGTTAATAGTACGATTATTTGGCAAAATTAAAATAGTAATTGAAATGTTAAATTATTACAATTGAAATACATACATAATAAGGCTTGTAAGCTATATAATAACACTGGATCTTCAAATTTTAGTAAAATCTAAAGAATTAACACAAAAATTAAAGGGACAGTACTTTAATCCTTTAAATAATAATAGAGGGTAACTTTCTAGTCACAACTAGAAGATGATCACAGATCAAACAAGCAACGCTCAGAGGATTAATTCCTACTAATTTAATAAAGCAAAACACACACTCTCCAAAAAAAGCAACACTCGGAGAATTAATTCCTACTAATAAAACAAAACACACATTCTCCCAAAAAAAAAAAAAAACCTTTATTTATATGCACCTACATTTATAGAGCGAAAAACCTTGCTAAGATAATATAGGAAACTAATAATCATAACACTAAGATAAGATAGAATAAGAATCTTATTCTTAATTTATCCTCTAATCATATTGTAACCAACTACTAATTCCTCCTAACATAACTGAATCAAACAAATAACTATCCTAATAATCTAAACCCTTATAGCCTAAAATAATAATAATAATAATAATGATGATGATGATGATGATGATGATGATGATGATGATGATGATGATAATGATGATAATAATAATAACAATAATAACAATAATAACAACAACAACAATAATAATAATAATAATAATGTAGACACCCATTTGTGTCTCCCCAAAACCAAACCCAATGATGAATACCTTTTTGCATCGAACCATAATCGAATGAAATGAAAGTGTGAAAAGTCTAGTGTTGCGGTTAGTTTTTATTAAAAAAAATTTCTTTCTGTTTTCGAAAACCTGCTCTATTTTATGAAAACGTCCAATATAATTTAGTTTGGTCAATGATTTTTTTTTTGAAAGATAGTTTGGTCAATGATAAGGGTCCAATAAATGTGTAGTTGGATAGGGCTCAAAAAGAGCTTTCCAACGATATATTATAAGCCCAATTTCGATGAATATTGAGGAAGTTATGGTCAAAATACTAAACTGGGCCCGGTTTGATTCTTACATACGGCCTAATGATCTAGAGGAGGGCCTATTGTCAATTATCATTCCTAAAGCTATTAGGATTGATTATAGTCTGCTCGAATGTTCTAGAAGGTTCTCTTAAATCCTAATGGATTTAGGATTGATGATTATGTTTTAGAGTTACTTGGAACAAAATAAGTGTTTTTACGAAAATACAATTTTACCCTTTAAACACGGATTTGACGACTTAATTATATTGAGAAGTGGATTCCGCGTAGATAACGTGTATTTTCCCACGCAGCGCAGTGCGTCGCTTGGCGACAGAGCCTGTCGCCAGCCGACGATCCTGTCGTCTGTTGACAGGTGGCAGTTTTATTCCGTGTTGAACTCGATCTTCTATCGGATTCTGGACTATTTTCCTATAAATAGGGTCTCTGGACCTTCGTTTTGAAATCATCTACAATCTATGATCACCTAATTCTCTCTCTTCTCTCTTGAGCAATACATGCTTTCTTTCTCTCTCTCTTTCTAAAATAGCTTTTACAAACACAATTCCGCATTCACAAGATCTAGAAACACCTAGCCAAGTTCGAAGTTTCCTTCGCCCTTGTAGGGAATATTTCAAGCATCATAACCCGAAGCTTGAACCCCATTGTGATCATGCACTTAAGTATGGTGGTGTCCAAATGGAAAGAAAAGAGAGCAAAAGAGTCGCCATCAAGTTTTAGGAACTTGTAAACCCAAAACGATCCATGAGATCGTCAACTCCATAAGGTCTGGAACCAAACAGGGTTCGAGGATGAGGGTACGAATCCAATCTACAAAAGAAAGGACCCGCCCTATAAAATAGGCCTCTACTTTGTTCTGCTCGTATTCATGTGCACTTTTCGACTAACATGCAATCATTAGACTTAGCCCTAAACCTGTTTAATCTACGTTGGTTGAATATTAATGCACAAATAAAACTATTATTGGCGATCACTTGAATTAAAATCATATTAGCCTAAACAAAATTATTAATTATCTTATCAAGAGTGATTTCAAATACAAATTCCCTTTAACAAGCATAAAGGCGTGATCAAGCAATAACAATAAATATAAATCAAGCAACATAATAACAAGCATAATGATAATAATAATAAAAATCATGTTAAGGCATAATAAAGCTTAAATATAATAGCAAGATCCTAGGCATGATACTAGCAAGATTAATAACAAATCCTAGCATGTCACTAAATAATAAAGATCAAAGCTTTAAACCTAACATGGTACTAACATGCTATCATGATATTAGAAATAATAAGAGGCACCCTAAACATGATACTAGAAAGCATAAATAACATCCTAACATGATACTAGGAATATTAAACAATAATAAACATGCTTTCTACAAGAATAGAGCAATAAGATTACATACTTTGAAGCCTTTTACCTCTTTCTAATAAAAAAATACACGTGTTAGTAAACTTCAATGAAAATAATAAAATTAAGAAATAAATTAAAGAATTTAAAGAAAGAGTTAAAAGGTTTAGACTGGATTTGGGACCAAACCCTCAGAAAAGTATAAACCTTTCAAGTCTAGGGCGAAGACAACTTCGAACTTGGATAGGTGTTTCTAGATCTTGTGTATGCGGAATTGTGTTTAAAAGGTTGGTTTAGAAAGAGAGAGAGAATTAAGGATTGTTGATGAGAGCTGATTGTTTGTTGATGAAAGTTGATTGAAAACGGAGATCGGGGAGCCTATTTATAAGAAAACAATCCGGAAAAGCATAGAATTTGATAAGGAATAACACTCCACGCTGTCGCTAACAAACCAACCTTGTCGCCAGAAATTTATCTTGTCTCCAGGCGACAGGGTTTGTCGCCAGGCGACAGACTTGTCGTTTGGCGACAAAGACAGTTTTTGCCGAATTTGTTTTTATCATATCTTTTGATCCAGAAGTCCAAATAAGTCATATAATATGTCGTTGGAAATATCTTGAAGTCTAATTTCCAACCTAATTTGAATCAGATTAAAATATTTTGTAGATAAAAAGATATTGCCGAAATAGTGAAAGGGTGTCAGTTTTGGATAGAGTTTCGTATTCCTTTCATATCTTTTTCGTTATAGCTCGGAATTAATATTATAATATATCATTGGAAAGATAATTTCAAGATCTATCCAACCATATAAAATTTGGATAAAAAATATGAGGCACGAAAATAATATCTGACTTTCTTTGAACATGTTTAAATTCGAATAGAACTAGGACTTTAAAAAAGGAAAGTTTTAAAAATGGAAAGTTTATATTTAAATCAAATTCCTTAATCTTATCTTTTCAAAAAAGGATAATTAAGATATTTTAGAAACTTATAGAAGATTCTAATCAATCCTAATTAGTTTAGGAATAGGATTAAACCTTTGGACCCTCCACATGATCATTGGGTCGTAGGTAATTAAAATCCGGTTTGGGCCCAGTTTAGTATTTTGGCCAAAACTTTCTCATTATTAATCGGAATTGGGCTTATAATATATCGTTGGAAAGTTCTTTTCAAACCCCATCCAACTACACCATTATTGGACCCTTATCATGGACCAATGGACGTTTTTATAAAATAGAGCAGGTTTTCGAAAACAGAAAGAAGAGAATTTTTAATAATACTAAACCGCAACACTTGACTTTCCACACTTTCACTTCATTCGATTCTGGTTTGACGCAAAAGGTATTCATCACTGGGTATGGTTTTGGGAAGACACAAATGGGTGTCTACAACCCTAGACGTGAAAGGTTGATACATTATGAGGGTTTGGTCCCAAATCTAGTCTAAACTTTTTAACCTGTTTCTTTCAATTCTTTAATTTAATTGTTTGATTTATTATTTTTCTTGAAGTTTACTAACTTGTGTATTTTATTATTAGAAAGGGGTACGAGGCTTCAAAGTAAGTAATTAGCATATTTCCTTTTTATTTCAATGTAGAAAGCATGTTTAGATTTAATTAATTCCTAGTATCATGTTAGGATGTTATTTAATGCTTTCTAGTATCATGTTTAGGGTGCCTTTTATTCTTTCTAATATCATGTTAGTATCATGTTAGGGCTAAAGCTTTGATCTTTGATGTTTAATGACATGCTAGGATTTGTTATTAATCTTGTTAGTATCATGCCTAGGATCTTGCTATTATTATTAAGCTTTATTGTTGATATTATGGTTGTTATTATTATTATTATTATCATGTTGCTAGATTATTATTATTGTTATTTCTTGATTATGCCTTTTATGCATGTTAAAAGGAATTTGTACTTGAAATCACGCTTAATAAGATAATTAATAATTTGGTTTAGGCTAATATGATTTTAATTCAAGTAATCGCCAATAATAGTTTTATTTGTGCATTAATATTCAACCAACATAAATTAAACAGATTAGGGTTAATCTAATGATTGCATGTTAGTCAGAAAGCGCAAATGAATACGAGTAGAATAAAGTAGGGGCCTATTTTATAGGGCGGGTCCTCTCTCTTTTAGATTGGATTTGTACCTTCATCTTCGAACCCTGATTGGTTCCAAACCTATTGGAGTTAGCGATCTCCTGTATCGTTAAGGGGTGTAACCTTCACCTCGTGAACGGTTTACAAGTTCCTAAAACTTGTTGGCGACTATTTTGCTGTAGCTTCCTTCCCTTTGGACGCCACTATGCTTAAGTGTATGATCACAATGAGGTTCAAGTTTGGGGTAATGCTTGAAATATTCCCTACAAATAATAATAATAATAATAATAATAATAATAATAATAATAATAATAATAATAATAATAATAATTGTAATAGTAGTAGTAGTAATAATAATAATAATAATAATAATAATAATAATAATAATAATAATAATAATAATAATAATAATACCCATGAAAGTAAAAATCCATAGGCAAAAATTCACAATAATTTACAATAACTAGTGTACGTGTAGCCCAGGCGTTGCACCGGGTTGGTACTTTAATTATATCTTGTGATTATATGCATTTGATATTTATAATGCCTTTATTTTTTTAAAAAAAGATTAGTGCTTATGATTATCAATTGTATACATATATTTTCATGTTTATAACATAGTTGACAATTGGCTTAGATGGTTAAATAACCATCCTTCTTATAATAGGTTGGGTATCATCTTTTTATATGACCAATATTGGGTTAGGTGGCATAATGATTTAGGAGTAATGATGTGGCATAATGAAAGATGGAGTAAGTGACATGACGTGATCTACGTGGCATATAGACGTTCTTAGTAATACCTTTTAATAAATTAGTATAGATTGTAGGATACTAGGATAGTGTAGGTTTCTAAGAAACTCCATGCATCTTCAAGATTTGCAAGAAAATCACAATATTCTTCACAAACAATTATATATTCTATAAATCTTTTGGACCGATTGCTTTTGCATGATAAATGTTTGAGAAAAGCTACAAATTAAAAACGCTACCTCTACCAAAAACAACTACTAAAACGCTATCCTACCAAACACTACTAGTGTTTTGACTTGGTTCTAACGCTAACCGCTACCTAAAACGCTTCCAGCTACCAAATAAGATCTAACCTTAGGTGGCAAAGAAAAGAGGCAATTAAGAAAAGAAATGTAAAATCATAGCAGCTGACAAGAAAAGGGGCAATTTTGTAAATTTACTAGGATAAGAGTAAATTCGTAAATTTACGATTCTACTACTACGGTAAATTCCTTTTTACTTGGTTTTAAAAAATATATATTCTATTTTCACTTAATTATAACTCAATAGATTTTATTTCGTTATTTCTTTTCCTTGTTTTTTTTGATAGATTGTTTATTTTCATTCTATAGCTATTTCTTTATTTTTTTCAATACTTTATTTTTATCAGCTTGTATTATAAATACCTTCTTCGAGTTTAATTTTAGGACCAACACTTAAAAACTCTCAATTAGAATTAGGTACAATGTGAAGCGCATATGAGAAATTAGTTTCCAAACCGACATATACATATAAATAATTTCAATTCCGACATTTTACATAGAAGAAGTTACTCGACGAATTTATATTATTTTTCCTAAAGATGTCAATTCAGGTAACTAGGACGGGTTCAGTGAGGTCGATCAGATACAAATCGAGTATATTTAAAATATGACTGATGCTATATTATTATGTCCAATTGTCCATACAAATCGAAATTTAAATCGGATTTTATTCAGGTTAATTTAGAATCGGGTCAGCTTAGGGTCTGTTCTCTTCAGCTTATTTTCAGTTCAGTTTAGTTTAGCTCTAATAAGTTCAACTCATTTCAGTTTTTATTTTAATTACCTTCTCTCATAAAATATTCAGTTCAGTTCAATTATATTCAGTTCAGCTCTAATAAGTTCGATTCAACTCAGTTTAGTTAATAAGAATAGGCCTAAGTTGTCCTAAGGGATGTCAGTGGGCCGGGTCAAGTAGGAGACCCGCCCCAGTATGTCGAGGATGGGTCTCAGTTTGGCGGGTGGGGGGGCGGGGATGGGGATAAAAACCATACCCGCCATGGGTGATGGGGCGGGGGTGGATTTTAAGTTATCCCCGCCCCATCGTCACCTCATACTCACATCTATATATTTTTAAAAGCAAAATTATACACTTTTATACTATTTTATAAAATAATTACGTGAAATAAAATATTAATTATAATACTTTAATTTGTAATACACTTATTTTATAAACAAAAATGTGTGTAATATTAAGAATGTTTTTTTTTTTATTATTATTATTATAATCCATATTAATTATGTAAGATTGTGTATTTGAGAGACGGAGATTAGGCGAGTCTTGGGTGGGGATTACACAGGTCTTTAGTGGGGATTAGGTGGGCCGTGGGGATGGATATCCAAGTGGGGGTGGAGGGATGGTTTTGGAGTTGTATTCGCCGGGGTGGGGATGAGGATGAATATTGGACCCGCCGCGGGGATAGGAATGTGGATGGGATGAGTAGAGCTGTCAGTTTCTGACCCGAACCGTTAAATCTGACTGTTTCGAACCGATCCGAAAGGGAACTGAACTGTTGAAAATCCGCTTTTTGAAAATCGAAAATCGAAAACCGGTCCGATCCGATTGTTTCAAACCCATAACTGAACTGAACCGAATATTTGCAAACCGTTAATAACCAAACATGTTATCAAATCGAACCGTTATAACTCGAAACCGAGAGCAACCTGAACCGATTACGTCCGAACCCAATTGTAACCCAACCAAATTTAAACCGAAATTGGCTAAACCCGGCTAAAATCCGTTATGATCGAACCGCTTATAACCCGTTACCCGTTGTGACCGAACTGTTTACAACCCGAAACCCGTTGTGACCGAACTGTTTACAACCCGAAACCCGTTGTGACCGAACTATTTACAACCCGTAACCCGTAATAACCGAACCGTTATAATCTACAACCCGTTATGACCGAATCGTTTACAACCTGTTATGACCGAATCGTTTATAATCCGTAACTCATTATGACGAAAGTGTTTACAACATGTAAATTGTTTTGTCCAAAGACTCCAAACCTTTTACAACTCGCAACTTGAATTACCAAACAACTTCATCCAATAGCCCATTACATCGAAATTCTTAACCACTCACAACATCACAAGGCCATATCATATCTAATCTAAACCCAACTCGAAACTAAACCGTTTACACAAACTTGATACCCCTTACTAATGTCTAATTATATATAGACATGCTTAATGTATTGAATGTAATAATGTAACTCTTCCTACACCTTATATTTTTTGTCTTTATTAAAAAATAAAAAAATCAAAGATAGTATACTTGGGTTATTATCTAATAATGCACTGTATAAAGTATCAACTAAAACATTTTTGGTCTCTCAAAAAAAAAAAAAAAAAAAAAAAAAAAAAAAAAAAAAAAAAAAAAAACTAACTAACTAAAACATTTTTGGGGTTAGATGGCAATTAAACAATCTATGTAATGGCCATTAAGAGGGGTTTTACTGTATATATTTATATATATTAACAATAACAAGTTTAATAAAATAGAAACAAACTAAGTATTTACAGACTACAACAATTTTTCAAAATTAAAATCGCACAGGATAAAACAATAATGATATGGATAATACATTAATACCAAAAAATTACTTATACCATAACTAGGAGAAAATCAGATTATTTCATACAAGTACATATACAACCAAAAGCATCTTTATAATGCATAAATTAAGCTTAAATTGCAACCATAGAGAAAATATAGCTAAATATTAATTACAAAAGCCACCAGTAGGGGTAGATAGAAACCAAAGATCAATTAGTTTTTTAGTTATTTACTATTTAATAATTAGTTAGTCACCATTCAAAATGCTCTATAGTACTTAAGAGCTCAACGACAAAAGGTAAACATAGCCTAAGCCTAAAATATACGGCTTTTTAATAGATACAAAATGTGACCATAATGGCATGTTGAAGTAGCAGCAGCGAACATTTGATTGTGCCCCCTGTAATTGTAAACAAAGTCCTATAAATATGAAAAAACAGCAGTTAAATATTATAAGAACTAAAAGCAAGAACATAATAACAAAAAGAAATGAAAAGGCAGCAAGTAAATATGAATAAAAAATCTTGAAAAAAAAAGAGAGAAAAATTGTCTAAAAGACTACCTCAAGTAGATGATGTACAACTTTCAGTTACTTCTTCCTTACCGATTAAAAGAACATCTTCATCAATTTCAGTATCATAACCGAGACACCAGTTCTGGGTGGTAACTAACATCTCAATGTTTTTAGGAAGAAGAGCACCCCTATACTTAGTCAAAATACGACCACCCATGCTAAATGATGATTCAGAGGCAACAGATGTTATAGGAATAGCCAAAACATCCCTAGAAACTCGAGCTAATGTGGGATACCTCTCAACTTCAGATTTCCAATACTGGAGAACATCAAACTTTTCTCCCACAACCAATTTTTTCCGAGGTGTAGCCAAATAAGCATCAAGATCATCCGTTGGATTTAAAACAGAACCATCATCATCATCAATAGCACCACATAACTAACATAATGATTAAAAAGAATCAAAAAAATAACAAGTTTAATAACTTTATAAACATATCAAACACGCAAAATTAATGATAAATAATAGTAAAAGTATTCACTTAACAAATAATCAAACTTGAAAAATCATTAAATTGTAAACTAAAACTTAAATATTCACCTGATATATAGTTGATAGTTTAAAAGACCGACCATCATCAGCTTTACCATCATCAAATTCATTATAGGGTCTGCTAGACTTCTGCTTTGAGCTAGAAAGAGGTGTTTGAGCAGAATAGAAAGAACACAATTCACCTAGAGCATCTTGAACCCTCTTTACCTTTCTGTCACATTCCTCACCAACATATAGCAGGTTGAACATTTGCCTCACACGTTGAATCTTGAAACGAGGATCAAGAGCAACAGCAATTGAAAGTATCAAAGAATAATCCTCCCAATAATTCTCAAATTTGTCCAGCATCATAGATGCCATGTCGGCAAGCTTAGGTTGTTTATGCGCTTGAGTGATAGAATACTCAATGACAAGAACATTCTCAAAATACAAGTTTGCTGTGGGATATTTAGAACCAGAAAATAAAGTGGTAATATTATAAAATGGATGCAAAAAGTCTCACACATCTTGAAGAGTATCCCACTCATCATCAGAAAGTTTATAATCAACACCCAAAAATCTGTTGATATAAGATTTCAGTGCAGGTTTAGCTTGTAAAGCTTTTTGGAGCATCGTATAGGTGGCATTCCATCGAGTAACAACATCGAGACTTAATTTTCCATTAAACACACATTCAGCATCAACAACGGCTTGCTCAAACTGAGACAACCTAGAATCAGATCCATCTATATACTTGACCACTTCACGCAACTTAACAACACTTTCATCAACAAATTCTAAACCTTTCCTAACAATCAAATTCATGACATGAGCACTACAACGTTCATGAAAAAATTTGCCGTCACAAGGAAGTGGGGAACAATTCATGACATCTTTTCTAAGATAATCCACCATCAAATCCATAGAACGAGCATTATCAACAGTCATAGAGAAAGCTTTATCTTGCAAGTTCCATTCTTTAATCAGATTAAAAACAAACTTTTCTACTTCAATACCAAAATGCGGAGGATGGCAATATCTAAAATTTAAAACTTTAGACTTCAAATTCCAATCATTGTCAACATAATGAGCCGTCAAAGTAAGGTAACCGCGATTAGTGCAAGCAGTCCACAAATCACAAGTAAAACTGACCTTGCCACCAATTTTACTCAAAGTATCAAACAACATAGCTTTGTATTTATCATGCTCACGAATACAATATCTAAGAATAGTGTTCCTACTTACATGTTTCACATTTCTATTCAAGTAGGTAATGGCTTCTCTAAAAAATTCATGCTCGACAATTCGTAAAGGATATGCATGACAAATAATAGCTTTAGCCAACTTACTTAACCAAATTTTTTGATCAAAAGAAGAGATAGAATTATCAGAAGCAGAACCATCTTTAGGTTTAAGCTTACATATATCATAATGATGTCTACATGTTGAAGTACCCATGACTGAGTTAGCTTTGATAACCACTCCACAATAATTACAAGTAGCATAGGTGGTGGGTTTTTTTTTAGTAGTACTGTCAGCTGGTGTACTATCATCATGTACCTCAGAAAGAGTAAAATGTCTCCAGACGTCTGATCTTCGTCCACCTTTAGAAATGCATCTACTACCTTGTGCAACTCGTAAGATTGGGGGCGTCACAGTAGCTGGTTGGTTCTGAACTGTTTGATTTTGAGATTCCATTGTTTCAAGATATGTGTCCCTCTCATCATTAGACTCCTCAAATCCACCATCCATTACTATAAAACAATTAGACAGAATAATAATTAGTAACATTAAATAAGGAGCAATTCTGTGTAATAGCTTTGTCACAAACTCACATTCTAATCTAAAAGAATTCAATATAAAAGAACAATAATCTTAGTTTAAGAAATCAAGCAAGTTAGCAACCAATACAAAAAGAATAGGATGCAAAGATAGCAAGACAAATTGTTACTCAAAAGTATCTTTGCACTTTGATAAGCCCAAAAGACCAAATCTTAGATTAGGGAATTGATTAACTATAAGCCCATCTATATACTACTACTCCTAATCTACGCACTACACTTCTTTTTTTTAATTGAAAAGGGAAGTTATATTAACTTAAATAAAAACCAAATACAACTAGAGTTTCCAACGTAGAAAAGGAGGCAACAAACTATACCACCCACCCATAAAACCTAAAAAGAAATCCACCTTACATAAATGTCGAAAATGGCAACTAACAAAACAAAAAGGCAAATAGCTACTACTAGCAGAATTGCAGCAGGGGACGAGACCTCTCTAGTTTTCACTTCCATTCAAATCACTACTACGCATTACACTTCAACCAACAAAAAGTATAAAGTATTAAACTAAGTAAATTGAATGTCAAAATAACCAACAACCACTGCACAACAAAGTCAATTTCATAATTAACAAAGTCAAATTACAAAGATAGCAGTAAACGAGGATTAAACAACTAGGATAGACATAAGTCATGTAAATCGAGGATTAAACAACCCAAAAACAACTAGATCTGGTCATATACTTCATATTTAATTCCAATGACATCGATTTTCACACTAATATTATTTAAACGTTTAGATAGGGCAAAAAAATTGATATTTTATTATACTTTAAAGCCTTAAAAAAAGATCGAAATATACCTTGATTATGTGGAGGAGAAGATACGTGAATCGTGATATGGGCGAAATTAGTTGAGAGCTGATGAAATATACCTTAATTTTTTTTACAGAGAAATGAGTGGAGAAGAAGGTCAATTTTTTTCTTTTACAGAGAGAGAGAGAGGGGTGGAATACTGGGAGTGATGGAGGCGGTTTGAGGGGATGGATCGATTAGGTTAACAAGACCTTATATATGGTGGGCCTTATTGAGTCATCCTATACTAAAGTAGGATCATTTTAGGAGGGAATTTTCCCTCCATCCAAAAATTTACTACGTACTCCATCCTATACTCACTTTTTTTTTCTTTTCATTAAAATTACTAATTTATCAACAAATTTATTTATTGATTTATTTGTGTTATCTAATTATTAATCTATTTAATACTCCGTATTTCTATAAAAACTAATTTAAAGTCATATTTTTAATTTATTTAATCAGGAAACTATAAAAGTAACTAAAAAGGAGTTCGTAAATAATAAGAAATAATTTTTAAAAAAAAGTAACTAATAAGGATATTTTTCTTAAAAAAAAATAGAATATAAGGAGATTATGACTAAATAACTACTAGAGCGTATTTATGATTCAACCAATTATAACCTTACTGATTCAAATTCATTAATTGATCAACTTAACATGTATAGTCACTTCTCGATTTTGACCTAATATGATACATATTGTATGGCAGTGTGACACAACTCGATTATGACTTGAGTTAGTTCAAATGTACTATAAGCCTTTAACTTTACAGCGTATTTATGATCCGACCAATTATAACTTTACTGATTCAAATTCATTAACTGAACAACTTAACATGTATAGTCATTTCTTGATTTTGACTCGATATGATACATATTGTATGACAGCGTGTGACACAACTCGATTATAAATTGAGTTGGTTCAAATGAATCACTTTTGCTCATTATTATATCAATCCATTTTATTAATGACTCATATAGTCATAATAGTTAACCCAATGTGTTTATGACTCGACTTGTTCTAATTTGATATCTATATATCCATTCAAACTTGTTTAAGTCTCTAGTTGATTTCGATCCGATTTGAATTCATGAATGACTTAATAAACCCAATACTTTATAACTTGACTCGATTATAGCATTAATGAACTTATTTGTTTAATTTACTACGGCACTATTCAATCAACCCAATTTGCTTTGTGACCCCTATTAATTGTGAGTTTTTTACCAAACCCCTTCTAACTTGCTGCCCAATTACCCTAACGTGTTTATGATTAGACCAATTACAACCTAACCCGTTCTTGCAAATTATCTAATTAACCAAACTAGATAATGATAAGAACAGATTTTAAGCCGATATTATTTATGACCCAATTTCAATTTAACCCAAAATCGATTATGACTAGAACCAATAATGACCCTGCTCGGTTTTAGCCCAGCTATTTTGAACTGAAACCCGCTATAAACCCGAACCGATCATGACCTAAACCGATATTGACACGGCCTGATTTACCTAATTAGTTTTGAACCAAAACTGTTTCCAAACCGACATATTTCAACCCAGACCGATTATGAACTGAACCGATAATGACCCAAACCAATTTCACCCGATCTGTTTTCAAACTGAAACCCATTTTCAAACCGACCCAGATCAACCCAAACTGATTATGACCCGAATCGATAACAACCCGATCCGATTATGACTCGATCTATTTTGAACCGAAACCCGCTATAAACTGGCAAAACCTGTTTTCAAACCGACCTAGTTCAACCCAAACTGATTATGACTCGAACCGATTACTACCCGATCTGATTAAGACCCGATCCGAATAGAAACCGCAATAAATATAACCAAACTGAACCGACCCAATAATTTTCAAAACCAATCCGAACCGACCCGTTGTTTATTTTAAACCGTTAAAACTCGACCCATTATAACCCGAAACCGATAAACCCAACCCAAAACTGAACCGTTTACCCGAATTGACACCCCTAGGGATGAGAATGAAAATGTTAGGTGGGGATGGAGATTGGAAGACCAACATCCGCCCCGACCCGCCTCGATGACATCGCGAGTTGTCCCCTTATGAGTTATGACAATACCTAAATTTGTTGTCAAATCTAATTTTCTTTAATAACATTCATAAATGCATACGTACACTCTAGCCTAGGTGGTCACCATTGTATAAGAGTATAGCCACCCGTTGCCCTCTTTGGGTGCTCATGAAGAGAGAGAATTTCCAAAAAATATTAAAATAATAAAAGGGAGTGGTTTTTGAGGGAAATGGCTCATGACCAGGTCATGGCCATGCCCATTTGTGAAGAGTGGGCAATGTATGTGAATGTGACACTTGTCCAAGAGCTATTGGTTGATAGTTTTTTTTTATTCAATTTACATTGCTTCACGTGGGAAATTGGATCGGAGGAGGGAAGAAAGTTGGGTTATTTTGTTGGGAAGTGACACTTGGCATCATCTTGTTTGTTTTGTCATTTTGAATCCAATGGTCTGCAATTAAAGTAAAATATGAACGTTATAAAATCTATAACGGTCATAACATTTAAAATAAAAACTTTTTGAAAAAAATAATTATACCAACGGCTCTAATTTTTTCCCCTCTATAAAATGAGTATAATTTTGAGGTACTTTACCCCAACTTTTTTTTCACCAATTATTACTCCCATATTTAAGTAAGCAAAATTTTGTGGTAATCCAAGGTTAGTGGTTTTAAAATTTTTGGAGATGAATAACCAAAAATCCCAAAGGAAAAAAAATCCCACAAAATCCAAAAAATCATCACAACTTCAAAATAATTCAAATATTCATCCCTCTTTTTCTAATCACCCTATTGATCTGAATTCTAATTTAGATCCTAATTTAACACAATTTTCTACTTATGTTTCTAGAAATGTGAATTTCTCAAACATCTCATTTAGTCAAGATGATTTTCCAGCTACAAATTGTTCTTCTTTTCAAAATTTTCAATAATCTCAAGATGAATCCACATTTCCTATCTCACAACATTTTACTATGTCACAAGGTGAAGCTGCATTTACAGGTTTTGATTGTTCATATAGATCGAATGCACCATCAGATGACGGTGATGATGAGGAAGAAGTTGAAGAAGTCGAAGAAACTGATAGAGCTAATGAAGGAGGTAATCAACTAGGCAATCGGTTTTGGTCAAAAGCTGAAGAAGTAACTCTTGTGAAAGCTTGGCTTGAGGTTAGTCAAAATAAAAAAATTAAGGCCCTGTTTGATTCACCTTAATTTTGCTGAACTGAAATTATTTTTACTGAACTGAACTTATTTTTACTGAACTGAACTTAATTTTACTGAACTGAAATTATTTTTACTGAACTGAAATTATTTTTACTGATTTTCTATTATAATTCTTCTTTAAGAAAACTGAATTTTACTGAACTTATTTTTACTGAACTGAAATTATTTTTACTGAACTGAACTTATTTTTACTGAACTGAAATTATTTTTACTTAATATTATTTTTGTAAGGTGAAGAGAACAGGGCCTAATACCAACCAGTAAGGGGATGTTTTTTGGAAAACAAATGTATGATAATGTTAGAGTATATAAACAAAAGTGTTTTGAGGAAGGTACTGAAGGGGTTACACAAGAAGATTTGTTAAAGGTTAGAGGTTTAGAGCAACTTAGATGCCGGTGGAGAAGGATAAACGCTTCATGCTCTAAGTTTTGTGGTTCATTTGCTAGTGCTCAATCTAGAAGGGGAAGTGGTGAGAATGATGAGGATGTTATGAAGACAGCATATAAGATCTATGCTGCCGACAACACAAAGACAAAGTTGATGTCTAAAACCTTTCACGATCAGCATGCTTGGGATATTCTAACTCAACAAGCTGCTTGGAAGCCGGCTGAAAATATTGTTGGCACTTGCAAGAAAAAGACATCCACTCAAGGTAGCGACTCAAAAAGAATGAGGATCAATGAAGATGGTAACTACTCATCATCAACAAACCCAGATACACCAACCAGTGGTGATATTGGGTGTTCTGGCTTCCCTTCAAGCAATGAATCCAGCAAAAACAAAGGTAAGAGTAAAATGGTGCATATGCCATTAGAAGCATGGCAAAATTGGTTGGACACGGTCCAAAACATGAACATAACACGACAAACAGAAACAGAAATTGAACTTACGAGATTGAAGTACCGGAGAGAAAAGGAAGTAGAGTTGTTTCAAGTGGAAAGGGAAAAGACTCAGTTAGAAAGGGAAAGAGAAGCAAGAAAGCAAAGGAAAATTAATATGGAGTTATTCAAGCATCTTGATTCAAAGCCATACTTATCTGAAGCAGATTAGGAGCTGAGGAATAGTTTGGTGAAGAAGTTATTTCCATCAGATTAGTTAATTATTGTTCGCTTTCATTTATTGTGTTTGGTTCTAATTAGTTTATGTTTACCATTGTTGTATTTTTTTTTTTGCAATTAAGTTTAAGTGTGTTTTAGATATTAATAGTTATATTTTATTGTATTGTCGTTTATAATTAATAATATATGTTTACTTACTGGTGTTTTTTTTAAATAAATATATTATTTTATGAATTATTTACTAAAATACTGGTGCATTGATGTACTTATAACTGCAAAAAAGGTATCAATTATTTTTTGAAGAGTATAGTGCATTGATGTATGTATCACTGCAACAAGTAACAATTATTTACTGAAAAAACTGGTGCATTGATAATACACTACCTAAAGTATCAATATAAAAGCATCTTTACAGACATGAATTATCACAAAAATACAATTGATATGACTACTCAATGGAAGACATTTATTGTTTTGAGTAATGTAATTATTGTGTGTACGTATGTGTTTTGATAGCATACATACACCATTGTGCTATAAAATTGTTTATATCAATTTGCTTTTCATTCAACCTCTATTCTCAAATTAAACTATCTTTCATAAAATATGTCTTCAGAAGAAACTTCTAACTCTTCTAATTCCTCTTCCAATTCTTCAAATTCTGAAAATGTTTCTAACCTACTAACCCAATTATCAAATGACAGTGATGATGAACGTTATGAAAGGCGTAGACAAACAAATCGAGTTTTTAATCGAATGATGGATCAAGTAATGATGTCCAATCCAGTTGAAATATATCAAACTTTAAATCACATTCCGAGGGAACCAAGGACACCTGTTGAAAGACATCGTGAAGATGGACAAACTCGTTTATGGAACGACTACTTTGTAGATCCTCCGGTGTTCCCTGCACATCTATTCCGTCGAAGATTTCGAATGAGGCAACATGTCTTTCTCCGTATAAAAAACACTTTGGAAGAACGTCATTTGTTCTTTCAACAGAGGCATGCAGGATGCTACGGGTAGATTTGGTGCTTCAGCATTGCAAAAATGCACAGCGGCTATGAGGTTAATAGCATACGACACCTCTGCTGATTCCGTGGAAGACTACATTCGGATTAGTGGATCTCTTGCAAGAGATTGCTTACAACATTTTGTAGAAGGTATTGTCTCTTACTTTAGCGATGAATACCTTAGGAAACCTAATGAAGAAGATTTGGTAAGATTACTGAGAATTGGAGAACGAAGAGGTTTCCCAGGAATGCTCGGATCCATTGATTGCATGCATTGGCGGTGGAAGAATTGTCCTCTTAGATTGAAAGGGATGTTTTCTGGAAAAGCCGGAAAGCCCACATTAATTTTGGAAGCTGTGGCATCATATGATCTTTGGATTTGGCATGTTTTTTTTGGGACACCGGGTAGTCGTAATGATATCAATGTTCTTGATAGATCTCCATTATTTAACGACGTGTTTGAAGGTCGTGCACCACCTATTAACTATGTCGTAAACAACCACCATTACAATATGGGATATTACCTTACTGATGGTATATATCCTAGATGGGCAGCATTTATTCCCACCATATTCCCACCATATCCCTCCCACAAAACGAAAAAGAGGGTCTTTTTGCTAAGAAACAAGAAAGTATGCGAAAGGACGTTGAGCGTGCTTTTGGGGTATTACAGGCTCGCTTCGCAATAATAAGAAATCCCGCTCTTGCTCGTGATGCATCTATGTTGGGAAAAATTATGATAGCTTGCATTATTATGCATAACATGATCGTTGAGGATGAACGAGATACATATACAACATATTATGATCCGACTGAATATGATCAAGCATCACCTCCATCTTCAAGCAGCAGAAATAATAATGAACCCTTTCAATATCAAAATAGTGAAAATCGAATTGCAAGTTTGGATAATTACATGTCTAATAGAGCTCGTGTTCGTGATGAAGATATGCATAGAGCCCTAAAATCGGATTTAGTGGAACATTTGTGGCTCAAGTTTGGGGGTAATAATAGGCATAATAATCGACAGTAATGTAGTATTGCAATTTTAGCCATCTTTATTTAAATATCATGCTAACTTTTTTTTTTAGAAATGTTCTATGTATTGGTGTATTTTTAAGATTTATTATCGTATTGTCAAATAATATGTTATCGTATCATCTTATCATTTTTTAACTTAATTAACGATTATTAGATCACAATTTACATTAATAATGAATAATTATTAATTATGTTTAATTAATGTTGATTAAATAATGTAATCATTTATTATTAATTATTTAATTCATATAGTTTTGGTGGGGTAGAGTAAAAGTAAGAAAGAGAAAATCAATAACCATAAAATTAGAGGGTAACTAATGGGAGGACATGCACATAAGTGGGTATGGGAGTTGGACATGAATAAGGTGGAAGAGAGAGAAATTAATTAAAAATGTGATGACGAGGAATCAGGATGGCTATGCTGTAACTGCTGTTTAGGCACGCCATGCCGCGCATGGCCCATAAGGGGTCCTACAAAAGTCGAGTACGGAGCACGTAACAACATTATAGGGCGGGAAACTCAAACTCTTTCATTTCACCAAAAACACAAAGGGAACGAATGGAAGTGGAGGAGCCATGGGAAGCCCTTGACACTGACGACACCGACCTCTCAACCTCCACCTCCACCTCTCTCCTCCGCCGCTGCACCACTCAACCTCCTCTCTCTCTCCTCCTGCCGGAACCACCGCAACAACCACCGCCGCCATTAACCACTACTCACCGCCTTATTCCTGGTCCTGCCGCCGCCATCCAAGCCGCTATGCATCGAACCAATCGATTCGATTCCACTACTAATCGAAATCATTCCTCTGAGATTTCCACTCAGGAGTACATTCGTAGGGTTCAGGAGGATTCCGGGGAAGAATTTTCCCGTAATCCTTGGGTTTTTGCCCTCGACGTTCTTCGCACTCATGGTAATTTCATTCTCCTTGTGATTTTGATTTTGATATTTCTTTATTGCGTTTTCAATTTGGTTGATTAGGGTTTATTGATTTAGGTGTGGATGATATTACCCCTTTGAGTGCTGTCAAAAACTGTGTGAATGCTGATAGATTTGATAAGGTATTGAACTTTATCTTTTAATTTGTTCAAATTTGCGGTGTTGGGTTTGATTAGTTTGTGATTGGAATGAAGATTCCTGTAGTAGGCTGCATAAAACTAGCCCGTTTGAGTATAAAATGAACTTTTTTTTTAATGAATTGTAGAAAACATGCGACTCTTTTAAGTTTTAATTATGGTTTGATCAAATCGAAACCTAATGGCAAAAAAATAGGGATGATGCGGGTTGTTGGTTTGTTATGTGTAATTCGCTATTGTTTTAGTGGAATGATGTATGCTGTTCATTCTTGAAACAACTTGGTTCTTGTATTACTCGGTTTTTAGTCGAATAAGGGGTAGACTAGTTAGAAACAACAAAATGAGCACACTAGCACAGAAACACATAATGCTAAATGTAGTTGCTTATTAAATTGCCTTGAGCCGATTTTTGCAATTTTGGTCGCCTTTCACACAGCTGACTAGTTTATTCACTTTTTTGTCATGGTTGGCTCTTTATAGGTTGTTGCAATTGTGAAATCTTGTGCTCCAAATGGTCTTGGTGATATGATGATTACCCTTAAGGTATACACACAATGTTTTGTCCCTCATTCTCTCGCAGACTGTATATTTCCTTGTCATGTTAAAAATACATTTGTGTATATCTGACTTACTTTGGAGTTTGGTCATTTTCGTGGCTTTAATTTTTCATTGGAACTTGCTATGTAGGATCCAACAGGAACAATTAGTGCTAGTGTTCATGGGAAAGTCCTCAGTGTAGGAGAGTTTGGGAGATTGATTACTGTTGGCTCAGTTTTGATACTTCAGAAGGTTTGTTTTTAATGATAATAGCTGCTGAATTATTTGTTTCCTTTTTTTTTTTTCTTTGAGTGCAAATTATTTGTTTTTTTTTTTTTTTTTTTTTTGTACTATTTACTAATTGATTAATTTTCTTAGTCAATCAAATTGTTAACTAGTAACCAAGCCTTTTTATGCTATTATCTGAAATTTGGAAATGTTTCCAGGTTGTTGCCTTTTCCTCTTCGTGCACATCTTGCTACCTAAATATTACAAGAAGCAATATTGTTAAGGTATGCTTATGTTATTGATTTTTAAGAGTGTGGTATACTTTTAAAATGTTTGATGCTTTGATGTCTTGTATTGATCTCATTTACTCTCTAATGCTGATAAGTGAAGATTTGTGCATCTGTTTTGTTTTTGTTTTCTTGTTTTTTGTTTTCTTTTTTTTTTTTTCTTTTTTTTTTCCCCTATGATGATGTATCATATAGAGGCAACCAATTATATACAAAGTATCTACTTGGAGGGAATTGATGAAAAGTTGAAGAGACCCAATGAGGAAATTAATTTCTAAGGGGATGGGTGTGAGCAACAGCTCAATGTAGACCAAAGATAATTCACATGGCTGTCTTTTTCAGATTTCATATAGTCGTCTTCTTTCAATTAAGCTATAAGAGTAATCTGTTCTCCATTTTAAGTTATAACAAGGTACTCTACATGACTACAAGAGAATGAGAAATATACGTTTCCTGCCACAGAAATCGTGAATATATTATTTTATTGTGCCGAACGTAAATGAAAGTGACTTGCTTACATAACTAGGACGTATGAAAATTAGAATAGTTCAGGAACAACGTTACATTGGTATATGATTAATGGCTCCTTTTGAGTTACATGGCACAATTTTAGTATTTCAACTCAACTCACTTTGAAGTTGTTGCTTGTTCTGCATGAAGGAAATAAATTAAACTGTCAAATGTATTTGTAATGAAGTAATTGGGACCATTGGAATCTTTGGCATCAGCCACTGAATTACCTTTTCGTTTATTCTATTGCATCCATTTGAGTTTGTGAAGCATGTATGCAAGTCTTCTTATGGCGGCATGTGAACTGTGTTAATCTAATTTGCTTCTCTATATGGACTGGAATATATTCCTGCTTGTACCAACACAATTCTCAAGGCACTCCAATGTCCCACTGCAGGTGGTTTCTGTAGATTGTGAAGTCCAAGATTTTACCGAAGGTAATCTAGACAATTCTCCAGGTACCATTTATCGGTGTTTCCTCTTTCTGAAATGTTTGTTTCTGTATAGACATCTAGGAGAACTATGTCATACTGAAATCACCGTGATTTTGCTGTTCTAGGAGCTGCTAATATGTTCATGTCTTATTAAAGAGCTCTTTATTTCTTCTCACTGCTTTAATAAGCTATATGCGAGGGTTTTTTTTAAGAGACTTTTGGTAGCCATCCAGGAAATATTATTACAGTATGTGCAAGTGTATATGACCTAAAATATGATATTGTCTTTAGAATCTTTGATAATGAACTAAACTTTGTGGGAAATATTGCTTTTTGAAATGTGATTTGAGGCTAGGATGGGGCTTATGTTAAATTTTAATTATTGTCTCTTCATTGTCATCTGTGTATATTCTGGAGCTTTCTTACAGCTAATGCTGGTTTGACCTATTAAGCCTTGAGGTAATGGGAGCAAGAAGATTATTCTTTCCTCACACAATTCACATATGATATGCCCAATAGCTGTGTGCTGCAGTTGTAGAAATGCCCATAATCTTCATCAATAATCTTCTTTCCTTTCTTATATATATCTGTAAAAATCTTCTTCCTTCAATTGCTAAATTTTCTCTTATGTTTTTCTATGGGCATCTATCGTATGATTCCCTCACCATTAATAGCATCATCATGTTTATTAATAGTTGAGTTTATATTTCTCTCCATTTGCCCAGTCATTTATTAATAACATTTGAATATGGCTCTAGCTTTAAGTTATTGTACAAAAGGGGATATTTTTGCATTTCATTTTGACACTATTACTCATGATGCTCATTTTCAAATCTCACACCAAATCTACTTTTAGAAAGTAGAGTGTGATTCAGGACAGGATCCCCTTGTGCTTTTTAACTCTGATCTTATATACAATAAGACTTTGAGTTACCTTTCCTTGAGGTGCTATATATATAATTTGCTTAGGTCATTTTGTTTATAGTATACGGCAGAAGCTTAGTGATACCGGAAAAGAATTCAACCCTGGTATCTAAAAGAACTGGAATAGTTGTCGGAGATGTGCAGCGGAAAGGAAAATCAGTAATTGTAGAGCTTACTGAAACGGAGAACTGTACGCAGCCTAGCAACCTCTGTGGCGGCAGACAGGTTGAAAATGCAGCTGATAGAATTTTCAAGGAGCCCATTCATGCTGATTTAGTTGGTAATGTCCATAGTGCTATGGGGTGTTACAGTCAAAGGCAGGGAGGAAATTCATGCAGAACCAGCCAACCAGGTTCTGGCTCATTGGAAGGCATAGATAAGAACCTTCAGGACCTTGACAATAATGAAAATTACAGGCAGGTTAGAGAATTGAGTTCTGCTCCTTACGTGATTGGGAACTTGGGTGATCAGAATGGGCAGGTAAATGTTGCTCAAGACCAAAGGCTGCTGCGAGGCAGTAACTGTAACATGAGCTCAACTGAAAAACCCAACACTGTCATGCATGCTTCTCTTGGCACAAGTTCAAGGATGCCTAATAATGTTGGTGATCTTGACGTATGTGATGTTAATAGTGTTCATAAGCAACAACAGCTCAGGGGTATCAGCTCTGCTCCAAGCATGGTTGAGAACCAAGCCAAGAGAAATATGTCTGAAATACTTGGTGGTCTAAAGTCAATGCAGCAGACAGAAACTGGGGCTAATTCAATAGTGGTTGAGAAACAAGATGATCAAGAGCCTATAGGATCAAATGGGGTAAAGAAGCAAAGGGTGGCATTGGTATCTAGAGCTGCAGTCCAGGAATGGACGGATGAACAACTATGTATACTTGACATGGATGATGACTGAATATGTTCTCTCATTCTCTGGCACGATAACAATTTGATGATCCCACAGGAGCTCTGATGAGTGACAGCTTGTCTATGATGTATGGACTTTCCTAGAACTTGAATCACCTGTACATGATTTTTAGTTTGTGTTCATGTATAGAAAGCAGGCTTTTGCTTAAAACTTATATGAGATCTGAGCTTTTTTAGTTAGGATTTGTACAGTTTAAGTGTGAGTTTTTTTTTTTTTTTTGAGAATCAGTTCAAGTGTGAGTTTATCACTTAGTCTACAACTGGTTTCTACTATTACCACTTTTTGTACTAGTTGGACTGCATTAATACTTTCGGATACGCTTTAAAGTTCATTCCACATTATATTATTGGTTTCAAACACTGGGGACTATGAGGAAAGTTATAGCAGATCTGCGGCGCACATGTTACCCGGCTTAAAGCTGCAGGCGATTTGTGTTGCTGGACAGAAATGATGTCTGCCTTACTCATCTGAGTTCCACACTGCACATCTTACACTAGCTTTGCACTCAATTGTGGAATACATATAATTAGCCTTTGTTTCCCAGGTTTTTGTAGTCATATAGAGTGGGATCTTTGGCAACCAACGGATTTATAGATCCAAAGAGATGTCGGAAAAATTACCCAATTGGATTCGTGTTCTATGTTATCAAAAAGGTACATGTAAATGTTAACTGCAGAATACTTGTCAACTTGATGTTAATTAGCACCCGTGTTTTAAAATTTTTAAATTTTGTCTCTGTGCTGAGAGGCCTGTTTATTTAATTCTTCCTTTTGTTTTCTGATATCATATGATTAATGACATTGGCTATGGATTGATTCATTCATTATAACAAGTGCACCATGCATTTGAGACAGTTTCTGGAATCACATGGCTCATCTGGTTGACTGGCTAAAGAGACATCCAGTGCTCTTAGATCCACACTTCAATGCTTCAAAGATAAATTTGGGACTAAATCAAATGAAGAAAATAATGGAAGACAAGGCTCCACTAAAGACAAAGTTTGCACTTCATTACAATCTGGTCATTCCAACTGAACTATGGACTATGGGGTACTCCATTTTTTTTTAAAATTTTTGAGCGGCTCTCAAGAAAAATAATACTAAAATTATAACTTACATAATATAAAAAAAAAAAATTAAATGGATCAATTTAGGTTGTGTTCAATATAGGTCTATTCGGCTCAATTTATTCTAGTAAAACTGAGCTATTATTTTGGATACTTTAGTTTGGATTTTTTTTGATTGGGATATATTGGTTTGGGTCAATTCGAATATTGGGTCTGTTAAGGTCAACAATTCTAGAGAACACAAGTTAGATCGAGGACTGGAGAGGGTTAAAAATTTGGGTCAAGTCACCTAGGGTGTCATTTAACTTTCTAATTAGGTAAAATTGAGTTGATCACTTTGGTATCCGGTCAAAAGCAGGTCAACTCTATTTCAAGTCAGATTAGATCATTTCATTACTTCCGGCTTACATTCATGTTTCGGGCACAGATTAAACAAGAATTCGGATTGAATTGTCAAATTATAAATCAGTTTTGTGAAGTATACCTACAAGAGTCAAGAAATTGACAAGATTTATGTCAAACACTCAAAACAAGTACAAAGCTGCCTAGAAGAGACGTCAAGTAAAACGCCAAAAATTTGAAAATAAAAAACAAGACGAATAATAATACGAATTTGGAAGTTGATTCCATGAGCAAAGGTCTGCTCTTTTCCTGCAAAATTCGACAGCATGTAGCCTCCTTCGCCCCTCTTCACTCTCTTCTTAGTTCTTACTCACGCACGCAGTTATATTCCCATATTTTCTCTCTCCTCTTTTTACCGACTACCTGAATCGCCGGTCACCTTCACCACTTGTTCTTCTCCGTAATTAGTCTTCAACTCTTCATATTATTCGAGGTACTGAGAAAGTCAGAATCTAATTCTATTTTGGTTTTATGATTGCTTTTTTTTTTTTTTTTTTGATGGTTTATGAATGTTATTTTGCAATGTATATTGTTGTGAGTTTAATTTGAGTGTTTATAATTTGCGGATTTGGAATTTTAGGATTGTCAAATTGTTTCTGATTTTATTTGTTGGTGATTTGAATTTTATTATTTATTGGAAAATGATCAGTACTTTTGCTCGAATAAGAAAAAAAAAAGCATTAATTTAGAACACCAGAACAAAATAGGTGGTTACATTTGTAATAAGTTCGTAGCAGCCGCTTTCATCAGCGTTACTTGTATTTTGCTTTGCACTCACAGCTTATACGGGCAGCGATAATCAAGATACCGGATATCCTTTAACAAACAGGCACTAGACTAGGTCTTTTTGGAGACATTTGATAAAATTGGAACGATACAGAGAAGATTAGCATGGCCCCTGCGCAAGGATGACTCGTGCTAAGAAAAAAAAAAGCCATTAGACTAAGGGCCGTTCATATTTACTTAATTTCACTTCAGCTCAGCTCCAATTAGTTTAGTTCAATTCAGTTCAGCTCCAATCAGTTCAATTCAACTCTTAATTTCCCTCTCACATAAGATATTCATTTCACCTCAGTTCAGCTCCAATCAATTCAGTTGAGTTCAGTAATTGTGAACAGGCCCTAACAGGGACTAGACAAGCAAGTATTGCATAAAAGACTAGTTTTCCTTTTTGTTCAATTTGTGTACATAGTCATAGAAAGACACGGATAATATAGGCAACATTAAACAAGATACCGCATATCCTCTAACAAACAGGCACTGGACAAGCAAGTATATCTTTGTGTTCAAATCGCATACTTACGTAGTCTTAGAGAAACACGTATGCAGTAACATAAAGCTTTCCAGTTGGAGAGTTATTTCTATCAAACATACTAGCTAGTCACTAGCCACCTACAACTTAGAACTGCTGCTTTATGCTCATTGAAGGATTGCATCATGGCTGTTTTTAGAAGGATTTTTTGAATCAGACCACAAGAAGAGCCTATAGTAGGTTTATAAACTGAAGATAAATACTTAAATAAAGTGAAGCCTAGGAAATGAAATGGTTATACATTCTATGTGTCTCACTAAAAACATCTGCACTGGATGGTTCTTCGCTTTGCTTTGAATTAAACCAAATGTTCCACTATTTGTAAGACCTTTGTCAATTTCTGTGAGGTGTTGTAGAATTTGCTTTTGTAGTTGAGCACCTACCTATGATTTTTCAAATTTCTTTTCGTGACGTTGGCTTGTTTTGGTTTTGGTTGTAAATACATGGAAATTATACCTTTTGCTCTGTTTGGTAACTTTTATAAAGAATGGTAATGGGAATGAATTTATATGTAATTTTGGAAATAAAATCCAGGTTCAAACCCATAATCTCCCAACATAACCCTCTAATTGTCTTTTTTTATTTATTATTTTTTATTTATTTTTTTTATTTATAATTTTCATTCCTACCTAATACCACCTATCAAGAGTTAATGGAAAAGCATGAAGAGAACACATGCTTGTGGGATGAGGTTGTGTTCCCATAGATATTATAGGTTGTTTGCCATAGTAAGTTACACTTAAAATTCATTCCCATTATTGCAATTAAGGCTTTCCCAAATTGTTTTAATATGGTGCATACAAAGGAATTGGGCTTACATGTTATTCTATTTATTTTTTTTTTTTTTAAATTCTCTTTCTGAGGACACATTGTCCTTTTGAGCACTATTAGGAGTGTTAATGACATATATTTTATTTTTGATTAAAATAGGATGATCCGAAAGTGTCAAATGTTTAGCTTTCAGTTTCTTACAACTAAGATGAAAATTGGTATCTGGGTTCTCACTGTATTAACCAAACATCTTTGCACGAAGTTTATACCCAAAGCAAAGAACAACAAAGACATAGGAATATAGGATCACCTTTTCAAGTTTTGTAGGATATCCCTTAACTCCTTAAGGAAACGGGAAACCCAATTCATACAAAACAGACTTTAGAAAGCGTTACTCAATTGAATCATAGGCTTTCTCATCATGTCTACCTTAATCATGCTTATAGGGGATGTGTGGTTTAGTCAGAGGCAAGCAAGATATTTGCCTTCCAGGAATAAAGCTAGATTGAGCAACATCACACCTCACCTATTACTTCAATACTTTTCGCAATCTAGTAATTAAGATCTTATAAATCATCTTGTAAATTAGAGAGCAATAAACAATACAAGTAGTTTCTATTTTTAATTTTAGTTCTAACTGAGTTAAGTATACAAGTGCATTTATGTGTAATTAAATGACTGAATTAGGTTTAAAAATTGATTGGTTGCCTTAAATTTGTCACTGATAGTTTAGTTGATCACTTTCAAAATAATATTTTGGTCACTTACATGTAGAGAGTTTCTTTAGATTAATGATGACAATATCATGAAGCAGTTTGAACAAAAACATGTGAAGAATAGTTTTGATTTATATTTAATTATTTAAGCACTATCATCTTTCCTTAGGAGCAATTTTTTATTTTAGTACTGCATTTCAAAATTTCTGGACGTGTCTAAAGAAAAGAGTACTTTTTGTGGTGATTATATTTGCAGGAATGAAATAAGTGTAAAAACAGTGATGGGGAGAGAGGGATATGTAGCTCCTGTGGATCCTCAGATGGGTTTAAGTGTGGTTCTAAAGAAGAAACCTGCTGGATCATGCAGTTGGATTTTGCTTGATTCTCCTGGTCAGGCTACCGTTCTTGATCTTGACAAGTATGCTATTATGCACCGTGTTCAAATTCATGCTCGTGATCTTCGTATATTGGATCCTCTTCTCTCTTATCCTTCTACTATTTTAGGTCGAGAGAAAGCTATTGTTTTGAACTTGGAGGTTATTTTCTTACTTCAAATCTCGACAAATTAATTCAATTTTTCTTTTCAGCTTTTTCTCTTTGTCTCTGTGTGTCTTTTTCTGATTGGTATATTTGGTTTGGTGTTTTGGCTGCTCAGCATATCAAGGCAATAATAACTGCTGATGAGGTACCGACAATATTTAACATCTCTTTTAATTTTATTTGGGATTTGGCTCTTATCTTTTCTAATGTTGTCCAGTTAACTGCTTTACATTTTGTAATATGTATTAGTTAGTTGGGTGTGTTTATTTATGGAACTGTAATTGGGAGCCAAGTCAAAATCTGAGGTTTAACAAATGCACAATTTTATTGCATTGTGCTCTTATAATGATCAATTACATGTAGTATATGGCTTCTCTGATGTAGTTTCATCAAGAAGATATCAGGTTTGGACTCTAATTAATGTATTGGCTTATTTTATTTTCGCTTGTGTGCTTAGCTTGTTTGTCAAGTTTTATTACAATTATGGGCTTGGGATCCTTACTGTTGTATTGGCTTGGACTCTAATTAGGTTACTTTTGGTGTTTCTCATTTATTCTAATTTGCCTGTTAAAGCCACATTAGATATGTATTCTGTATGGGGTGTTTTGACACTGTAATTGAAATAATTTTAAACTAGTAAAATTGCTAGTTTCAAGTTTATATAGACGAATAGCAAACAGTACTATAGTCCTATAAATGCTCATATATAATTTTGTGTACATTGGTGCCTCAAATTATTTCTCATTTTCTTAATGTTTTAGCTTAAAATCTAGTCTTTGTGAAAGAGTGAGACCTCAAGCTCCAGAGGATGGGGTTTGTTACTTTGTTTTTATACTTGAAGGTATTGCTTCGAGACCCTTCGGATGAAAATGTAATCCCTGTTGTTCAAGAACTTCAGAGGCGCTTATCCCCAGGAAATGCTGCACAGAAAGTTCATGGAGATGGGAAGGAATCAGGAGGACATGATGTTGAAGCTACTGAAGAAGATGGTAAATTACATTCACTCTCAAAATCTCAAGGGTATTTTCATCCTTGAATTTCATCCGCGAAGGAGGGAATTGTGGGTTTTGGCCTTGCAAAGTTGTGATATTAAACCAACAACAACAACTATAACAACATAGCCTTAGTCACAAAATGTTGAAGTTGTGATATTAAACCAATAGATATTATTTTCATTTTATTTTTCTTTTTTTTTTAAAATGTATTTTTAGCCTCTATATATTCCCTATTTCATTCTTCAATTTTTATATCTGAACTCTCCTTTAGCTGATTATCTCCATCAAATTTGTAGAATCTCCCTTTGAATTCCGTGCACTTGAGGTGGCCTTGGACTCAATATGTAGCTTTCTTGCTGCACGTACTACTGATCTGGAAACTGCTGCTTATCCAGCATTGGATGAGCTGACGTCTAAGGTTAGTGTGCCACCCTAATGGGCTTTTTGACAAATGTTTAGGCTCCCATGTCCTTTGAAAACTGTAACTTTGGTAGATTGGGTATTAGGCATACTCTGTTAGGTATAATGCTTGTGAGATATTTGGATGTCTAATGTGGATCCTAACCCCCTGAGTCAAGATTTTAGAAATGCCACAATCTTGAAATAAAGATCCGATATTGAGTACTTTCTTGAAGAGTTATAGTAAGTGAATTGGATATGACAAGTGCACTCGCCACTCCACCACCTCTTGGACGCAGTGGCATATCTAGGAAGCCAGAAGAGTGGGTTCGGAATCATTAAAAAAAAAAATACTTTGTAAGATATAGGCCCTCTGATATTTTTTTAATAATTGCAATATTGGTGATTTTACACTTGGAGAAAAAAAAATGAAATAAAATAAAAAGGCTTAAAAATTTATTGAATGCAGGATTCGAACCCCTGACCTAGGGGCTTAAGGCACACAAATAAGCCACCCAAAATACCACCAAGCCATGCAACTTCTCCTCTTTTAAATATGCAGTTTAATGGTATATATCCTTTGTTTTTGGTTTTTATAATAAAAAAAATTAAAAAGAAAAAAAAAAATTCCAAAAAAATCAGTGGGTTCAATGAACCCACTGAACCCACCCTAAATACGCCACCGCTTGGACGATTGCCTTGACTACTCAAATTACTTAGACCACCTCTTGGAGCTAAGTGATTTGATAACCCTAACTCACCTGAATTGATTATCAAGAGCACACAAGAGCAAAGCACAAATCTTAAGCAAAACAAGTTTTATCAATCTGAAGTTATTGTTGTACATCATTATGCGTTATTTATAGGCTTGAAATAAACCTACATCTACTAGGTTTAGCTTTCCTAAGTTGGTTAGAACAAGTCCCTAACTCAATAGCTATGAAACCACCATTAGGAAACCTTGATTCTCAAGCACATGAATCCTTAGCAAGTAACAACTAGCACACAATTTTGCATGTTTTAGGAAATTTAAACTCTACTAAATTACATCAAACTCTAAATAAAGGAAACTAAGGCTAAAAACATGTAAATAATTTAAGCTAGTCCAAGTATAATGAATCCAAGTGGATTCCAAAACCTTGGGGGCTAAAACTACAAAGCTAGTAAAGATAGAATAGGAGTAAATCTATCTTTAAAAATAAAAAGGAGCACATTCCCACCTAGGTAGAACGGTAGAACCTAGGGTTTAGCTTCGGCTCCTTCAAGTTGACTTTCTATCCTTGTGAGTCTTGTCACCAAGCTTGCCTTTTGTCAACATCAAAGCTCATACCCTTTGCATTCACATTAATGTCCTTTTTATAAAAAATAATATTGCTTTCCATAATCCATGTTGGGCATGTTGGTTGGAAAATAATCACTATTTCTCTCTAGTTTTGGCTTCATAGATGTCTAATATGTCAAGTATAAATTGTAGCCTTATGTTCTATGAAGTATCCTGATTTTGTTGTAGAACTTTCTTAATTAATAACATGTGGCTTGGTCCTATTAATTCGATGGTTACATTTTTTTTTGTGTGTTAACATTAAAATCTTAGCTTTAAATTAGGAACTACCAATTTCAAAAAGTCACATATCTTTTAAAATTGTGACTTCTTCACGCAAAATGTCTCCTTTAATGTCCTAAAGTTTGCATTATATGTTGCTCCATTTTATCATAGGTCACATGTGTATGATAATTTCTCTCTATTTCCCTTCTACTTGGCAATACCGTTGTCAAAGTTACATCGTTTTCCTTGTTCCTAATACTACTAAGGGCATGCTTGGATTGGGGGTAGTATATTAAAGGGGTAATAAAAGTCAAACTTGAAAAACATAAGTAATTAGTGGTGGTGTTGCAGGAAACAAGGTGTTTACAAATAAAATAAGATAGTTGTGCCATGAGGAAAAGAAAGAAATGGAGGAATTATTATCCTTAGAATGAGGGTAATAGTTATCCACCCTCCTCCTAGTGTAACTGTTACCCCCAAAATGAGGGTTTTAGTTCCTCTTTCTTCATCTCATACCACACCATCACTATATAATTTTCCTGACAATCACACCATCACTATCTCCTCCTTCCCTATATTCACTTTCATTTTGCTTAGTTTGACTTTTTTTTACCCTAGTAATAAATCTCACTCAATTGAAGCATGCCCTAAAAATATAATATAAGCAAAATTCACAACCCTCTCATAAGTCTAAATCACCTGAAATAGTCTGAGTTCTGTATAACTTGTGCTTATCTGCAGATAAGCAGCCGGAACTTGGACAGGGTAAGGAAATTGAAAAGTGCAATGACAAGATTGACTGCTCGTGTTCAAAAGGTACTTTCTCATCTTTTGTTAATCCAACTGTTTAATCAGCTAATTCCCTACATCTTTTGAACTTTTAAAGACCCCCTTTAAGGGTGGGGTTGAAAGGTTTTACTCTTAGATATAATTTCTTGTTTTTTGCTGTATCAAACTGATTTACTTGAAACATAAGGCTATTTGTGCTATAAGGTTTCCATTTATTTTTAATTGATGACGGAGTTTTGAGTTGTGTTTTACAATAACGATTTGCCAATCTAGCCTTTCCGTTTTATGTATCTCCATTTCCTTACTATTATCCAAGTTTGCCCTAATTTTAAATTTGTATGTAACAATGTCAAGTTAGATATTCTCATCATACTAGCATTTTGGCTGGGTATGTACCATGGTATAATTACTTTTTGTGCTTATATAATGCACCCTCCTACAGATGTTTGTCATGTTTTCTATTCTGGCAGTCTCCAAATAATTGTCCAATCATTTTAAAGGGGAAGTCTACCCCCACATAACTATTAACTCATGTGATGTGGGCTCTATGAGCCTCTATTACTAATCCTTTGCCCCTCCTTCTCATTTATTTAAAATTTTATATCATCTCATCACCATTGACACCAAACTGGGTCTTTAAAATTTTTGGGAGGAGTAAATCAAAGAGAAGGAAAGGAGATGGTGGAGCTTCTTTAACTCCTATAGTGGCACCCCCACCAAATATCCCCATTCATGGGCATTGAGTTCGTAGAACCATATTATTTGGATGTCTACAAGACACTCCACACTCGTGGCATATGGCCAAAGCCGTTTCTTTTGTGTAGAAACCATATCCAATTTGGGCATATGGGTGAAGGTGAAATGTCTAGCTAAGAATTTTTGGTATGAAAATATCATTAATCTCCATGCCTAAACATACGAACACCTCACCTTGTAGTTCCTTTCATCTTTCTGAGAAGAGGTGGTGGAAGGCACATCTGACAATGAAAGCATCAACCTCCACTTCTATTTGTTGACTAATGGTTATCCGTGTGACAAGAAAAGATGGTGGGACTTTCTTTTAAAATTATTTTTTCCATCATTCAAGCTTAAGAACTAGAATTTTTGTTATTTCTTTACCTAGAATAACTTAATAAATAGTCTGTATGTCTTCTTATTGTTGCAAGTTCAAGTCATTTGATTTTTGTAGGTGAGAGATGAGCTTGAACAACTTTTGGATGATGATGGTGATATGGCTGACCTTTACCTGTCCAGAAAGTTGGCTGTTCCTGCTTCACCTGTTAGTGGATCAGGAGCCAACTGGTTTCCCAGTTCCCCTACTGTTATCTCTAAGTTATCGAGAGCAAGCAGAGCAAGTATGGTCACAGGTCGTGGTGATGAGAATGATGTTGAGGAACTCGAGATGTTGCTAGAGGTTATTATAACGATCTTTATGAGGTTTTATTTATTCATTCATTCATTTATTTTTTTTGGAAGAGATGACTTACTTTCTAATGTTGTGTCCTTACTTTATATTATCTTCTCTTTTAAAAACTTGTTTGAGCCTGCAATTTCTTGCACAAACTGCAAGATAATGTTCGAGCCATTGGTTAGTGTGAATAATTAACTGTAATCTTCATTTTTTCTGGATGTGAATTACAGGCTTACTTCATGCAAATTGATGGGACATTAAATAAATTAACAACGGTATGTATTGTGAAGAACTATTGATCTTAATATGCAATCCTGTAGTTAGTCTGCTTGCATCTATGTGAACACATGTTTATCTGAAATGTGGTGTACCTGCATATTGTTGAGACAGGAATATATCTGACCTAGCCCACGTAATTGTATTTTGTATATATTCATTTATTTTAATTTTTTTTTAAAAAATTTGTTGTCCACTTTAACATGTTGAGCAGCTGTGGTGATGATTGGTTCAAAATAATGGAGATTGTGGAAGAGAGTAAGATTTTTTATGAGTAAAAAAAATAATTAGTCAAGAAACCCAAGGGATATAGCTGAAAGAGAGGAAATGGGAGGATAAGGCATCATCTCAAGCTGTATATCAATTGACTCAATTTCTCTTTTTAGTTCATATATCCTTAACCTAAAGGCTTGTAAAACAAAACGTTAAAACTTACTATAGCTATTCAAAAAAGTAGGTTATGAGGTTGTAGACTGAAATTTGGGATATGGAAGGGGGAAAAAAAAAGAATTTCCTCAGTAACCTTTTCATGTAAGTCATCTTGAGATGTAAATCAATTGGCTCAAGTTTTCATGCTAGTTTATTTGTCCATAACCTTAATACTTGTAAAACAAGAAGTTAAAAGTTATTGTATCAATTCATGTAGAATAGGTCATGAAGCTTGCTAAAATACTCTAAGACAATCATATTTACCACAATAAATATGTTGCTACATGCCTACTAATGCTTTTCACTTTGAAATTATTTCTTTTATACTAATTTTATTTTCAACGAATGTGGTTGGTGGTCAGTGAGGGTCAGCAAATTTCCTAATCTTTATAGAGATACGATAGAAAGTGCTTAAAAATGTGAGTCCTAAAAACTAATTTTGCAAGGGGATTCATTGTTTCTGTCAAAGGCCGCTTGGTCCAACTGAAATGGAAGATCTTAAGTGCTAATTATGTCAACTCTCCAAGTTTCTACCATACTTTGCTGATAATCTTTATCATATTTTCATTTTGGTTCCTGTTGTCTACAGTGCAAGAAAAGTTTTTATGCACTGTATGCGATTTTAATATGTATGTCTTGCCACTAGCATTTTTCTGTTAACTTATTACATGAACCTTGTGAGAAAGGGCTCAGCGTTTCATCTTCCAATTGGCTTAATATAACTTAAATAGTTTTTTGGCCAGAGAAAAAAATTCTGTATTGTGTTCCTTGAGCTGGTTGCCTGTTGCATACCCTTGTTGATTAGTTGTCATTGTGTAAAGGAGTGGAATGGGCTGGTTCAGGGTCATGGTGCTTGTGTAAATTGCATTCTGCACATAATAAGTTTATTTTTTTAAAACCATAAATTGATGATTTTGAATTGGAACTTGCAGCTTCGTGAATACATTGATGACACTGAGGATTACATTAACATTCAGGTGAGTTAATCTTTTAGAACCGCTTCAATCTAGACATTGGTATATTGAAACATGAATGCCTCTTTTGTTGTTACTGAAACTTGATCTTCTATGCAGCTTGACAATCATCGAAATCAGCTGATTCAGGTGTGGACTCTCCCCTCTCTCCCCCTCTTCTGATGCTCGAATATATACAATTATGCTCGTATATAAAACTTTATTAGAATTGAATCCCCATTTGTTTTACTAAATTAATTGATCGTTATTTCCTTGTTTCTTAGGATCTTGCTTGTATTGGCTTACCTCACTAATCTGCTAATTTCATACAATATGTATCAGAGTGAACCTTTACCTGTATTTGACCCTAACCACTTGATGCCATAAATTCTCCTCTTTCTTTGATGAGGTTTTTTTTTATTTAATTTTTATATTATTTTTCCCTTCTCCTATAAAGGATTCTCTTTCAAGATTTTGCTAGATGCTATAGTTTTAAGAGTACATGGTAAATGAGCAACCGAAATGAATAAAGGCTACCAAACTTAAATCCATTTAGTCAAAAGCTTTGGTTAAAAGTTTTATGAGTGTGTTGGGGCGTATAAAAACTCTCCAATGTTGATCCATATGTCTTTGAGTGAATGATGCCAAAAAACATTGTTGATCCATATGTCTTTGAGTAAATGATGCCAAAAACCATTTTTGCTTATATTTTGAGTTTTGTTAACAGATTGTGCTTAGTTTAATATTGCTAGCAAAAGGAATGGCTTGCTGTGCTTTGGTCATCTACATGTGGCCGTCTGGTTGATGTAAATATTGGTGCAAGAGATACAAGAGTAATATATGTGACATAGGTCATGAAGTTGGTAGAGACACAAGGTCACAAGGGAATTTCACTATTCTCTCTGCTTTTATGATGTACCCACCTTCCATTTTGATATGTTTTTATTTGGTGTACCCACTATATTTAATATGAAGTATTTCACAAACACATTTGACTATCTTATGATTCTTACCTCCATGTCCCAGATTTTTTACACCTTTTCACCACTTTCCAATAATTTATCCACCTCTTTAAATACATCTCTCTTACTTCTGCTTACACCAACTCAACCCTCCAAGAAACAAGAGTCAACAATTAATGGGTTCATCAAAAAGAAAACAGATCCAATCTTCTCTCCTTTTGCTTGTTACTTTTGATCTAATTGTTCAAAATTAAAGGCAATTACTCTTTAAGAGAAGAGAAGATTTTATGCGGAGGCAACCTTGTCAAGTTTTAAGCAAAATGATGGAAAAGTTCCATAATCCAGACTTAGCTCAAAGTCTGAAAATCTTGGGTTTATATCCGGGGGGGGGTGTTTGTTTATATAAAAGTGCTTATACTTTAGGCTAAAAGTGTCAAACTTGTATGGTATTGGAATTTTGTGTCAATTCCTTGTTAGCGACTCTGGCTCAGGACTTTAGGAGCATTCAGTGTGACACCGTTTCTACTTCCAAATAATATTTTGTCAATCGGGAACTCAAGTTAGAGCAAGGAAAAACTGTGCTAGTATTCTCAACTTAATTTGCCTGTCAGCTGGAATTACTGGGAACTAGATTGGGAATCCTGAATGCGGGTTTCACATGCAATTCAAGGATTTCTTACAAAATTTTTATAATCTTCTAAACATTTTTCAATAATTATGTCATTTAATGGTTTGAGATGTCCTAGGTTGTCTATAATTTTGATACATGTGATTTGTTTTTTTGTGAATACTTATCATGCAGCTGGAGCTCTTTCTGAGTTCAGGAACGGTTTGCCTATCAATCTACTCTTTGGTGGCTGCGATTTTTGGCATGAATATACCTTATTCTTGGATGGATAATCACGATTACATCTTTAAATGGGTACACATAACAGTTTAGCTTATAAGTTCAGCTAGTAAATGTTGCCACATTCAATTGTACTTAAAGGTCTTTGCATTTGCAGGTAATTATCCTTTCTGGTCTTTTTAGCGCTGTACTCTTTGTGGTTATTGTCGCATATGCTCGTTTTAAAGGGCTTGTTGGATCATGAGCTTGTGGGATCATAAGCTTTGTAAATCATTAATCTTTACACGGAGAAACAAGATCAATCTCTACCAAGAACTAATTCTGGGTAACCTCATACAAACATACATATTCATCTTATTTAAATACCTGAATCAGTGCCAGCACTTTTCATGTTTGTACTGATATTGAAATATAATAAACACAATGCAATTCTTGGTAATCTTAACAGACCTCGTTGTGGCTTTTTTTGTTTTTATACTAAGTTTTCTCTTGTATAACTACTGAACCTCAAAATTAGGTGCTTCTTTGTCAGTAAAAGCTCTTAATAACTAATTCACATATCAATTGTATCACTCTTTGCTATTGAGAGCTTTTACCGAATTCTGATTTCTATTGTCATACTTAATTGTATATATGGTGGTCTTTTCAAGCTGTATTATCTACGTAGATGAGCTGCCATCGCAGCCTCCCTTAATTGATTTGTTGCAGTTTAGCATTTGTATTTGCTGTAATGCTATACGTGTGCCCTCTTTTGATAGTAGTTTTAAGAATTTTATCTGCTAGTCTTACCAGTTGCCACCAGAAATAAAAAAGATGAACTATCACAGCCTTCCCCTACCACAAATTATTAAGGAGTGGAAACAAAGCAAGAGTTGAAGCCCCCAAAATAGTTATACCAGTACACTGTGTAGTGCTACACCATGCGAGTCATGTTTAGCAGGTTAAGAATACCAAAAGACTGGGTTGACAATGGTAATACCAGTAAAGATATTGCCAGTGTAAACAGGCATGGTTAGAGTCATGGTTGGAGGTGCTGTATTTCTTTCTTTTTTTTTAAAAAAAAAAAAACCGACTCCAAATCATTTTGGGACTAAGATTCTGTTGTTGTATTATTCTTTTTAAAAAGCACATCATGCCCCCAACTTTCATTTATTAAGGCAAATGCATAATTTGCTTTTACTATTCTGTATTTCAATCATTATATATACGTATAATGTGAATTCAAGAAAGCAACACAATTGGGATCAAGAATGATCCAACAAATATACTTAGTATGCCATTCACTCTAGTCATTATAATAACAAATACTCAGTTTAATTTTATCTAAATTTCATGTGACTCTCAAAATCTCTACTATATTTCTATGATTCTGTCAATAAAAAGTTCCGTTTCTGAAATACAACATTTTAGTAGCAAAATTTAGATTTATGCTATAAAACGTTTACTGGTTCTTTTACTTGTTCTTCCAACTGTAGTATACAAAGTTTTGCACGTATTATTCCATAATGTACGGAGTACAGAACTTTTCCAAATTAAGGAGTCAAGAAAATCATGTCAATATATATAGGTTGTCCTTCTTTGGGAAAGGGGGGATAAATGATGAATTGTCTTCCCAACATAATATGTTGCGGATCAGCTATGTTAGTAGTAGTTATGTCATGTGTCGCAAGTGTATGTAGCAATCGGATGATAGATGGTAGAAGAGCGAAAGAAGACTGCTTGAAAGCAGCTGCAAGGGCGATTGCTAGAGCTGCAGGATATAATAACATCAGGCTCAGAGTTTACAGTGATCCAAACTTTGGATGCGAGGTATGGGATAGCAGTGAGAGTGATTCTGACGACGATGCTGAGTGCAGTTTCAGTGTAGTCCATGATGATAGACCAAGCACTAGCTCTGCTGCTGAACAGAGAGTTGCTATAAGCAAATAAGGCGAATTTGGGTATGTCAATGATAAAAAAGATGATCTTTTATTGCCGGACATGGTGAGCCATGGCTGACTTCTTCCTGCATTATCTATCCCCCTTGAATTTATGTATATACTTTCGTCTTTTCGTGCTGATATCAGAAAAGCATAACTTTGTACTCTTACAGATTTGTAATTGATAAGGTCGTCTACATTTAAATTTATTCATTTTTCTTGGTGATTGTTTGGTTGACACATAAATGTATGTGAGGTTGATTTTCTAGAAAGTGGATTCATGTGCCTTTTTGTTTCATTGGCCATTTCATAAATTGAAACTTCCTAAAAAGCTCAATAAAATGCGATAAATTGAAGGATTTTACTTACTAAGTCACCTTGGTAAATGAAGCTTCCTTAAAAAAATGTAAATTTCATCATACAACCAAATTAGTCATTACCATTTGCTAAAAAGCTAATTTTATTGAAGTATTCCTAGGGAATAATACTCCCTACCTTTAACAAACCAAGCACCGAGTATTTTTTATTTATTTTTATTCTTATTTTTTTTATTTATTATTTTTTTTATAATTGTTTTTTTCCCTTGTTGACAAACTATATCCATGTCAAAAAAAGGGGCAAAAAAAAAAAAAAAAAAAAAAAAAAAAAAAAAAAAAAAAAAAAAGGAATGAATGAATTGATTGGCAAGGTGTGTGACCGAAAATTGGGGCAAATTCTTGTATAACTGGTTCTCCTCCAATGGAGCAAGTCTAGGCTATCTAGCAACATCAAGTAGAGTTGATTTTTAAACCAAGCAAAGCTTGGTGGAGTTGGTGGGGAACTCACCTTGTGACTTTGAGGTCACAACTCACAAGTTCGAGCCCCACTAACTACAAAATGCTTGGATGTAGGGGGATTCCTTACCCTCCCCCCTCTACACTCAAGCGCTGACCTGCGGAGCTAGGCTGGCTAAACCTGTGAGAGGTAACGGTTCAGTAGGGTCTTTCTTCTTACCTTAAAAAAAAAATAAAAAAAAAAAAACATCACGTAGAGCTTGCAATACTCTCATGTCTGTAATATCTATTATAAGTTCGGGTAAATGGTATATTCAAAACTATTTTTTTTGCTCGTTAAACAATACTTCAAAGTTCAAACAAGATAAAAAAAAGAGAAGATTTTTACATAATTAGTTTCCTTGTTGCAATATACACCACTTTGAAAATGGATTGTGAAGATGAGTTGGAAAAGATGTTTACATAAACTTCCAATTTTTAAAGGTTGTATAAACATTTTTTTTTTTTTTGACAATTGAAATGAAGAAATATTTTTTATAAATATCATATCTTCAGAAAAATGCAAGTCATCAAAACACCGGCCTCTTAATGAGAGATTAGACTTTATAATTTTATTTAATTGTTTATTGTTAATCAGTTCATACTTATCTTAGATCAGAACTAGTCCAAATCCATTCGAGATAATAATTACACACGTAATAAGTCAAATAAATAATTTCCCATCATATTCATGAACTAGTTTAGCTTAAACTAATTCAAACCGACTTTTTCCATATTATTGTAGCAAAGATTATTCATCAAAACTTGCAACAAAATTATTCTAAGACTTTAAACCAAGCTGAAGTTTCATTTCTAACTTCTGCATTTTATCATACAATATCAAAGTTTTTTTATCAAGAGAAGGAAGATGAACTGCCTAATAGATCTTATTGGCTGCGGAGCAGCAATCTTCGGCTTAATGTTTCTATGTAACGACTGCGTCTATGGCAAGAAAAAGAAGAAAGATAAAAAAGAAAAGAGCTACAAAACTCTTGAATGGAACATTGCTACTGCTGATGATGATTATAATGCACGACGTAGTTTTGCTCTTGTCAACGAAGGCATTTGGATCCCAAAGCGACGAAACAGCTATAGGCAGGAGGTAGAAGGTACAGGACGCTATAAACAAGTCCCGCACTCATGGTAATCAACGTACATAGATTCAATCCATTGGCCTGAACACGAACCTGAGAGTTTTTCATCGAAACTGGTATGAAACTGTGATCTTTTTGTCTATGTTACAAGCTTACAATCTGTTATCAGAAGCATTAGAAGTCAAATCCTTGGTTTTACAAGTTTGTACTATCATACTTGTATATATTTTTGGTTCAACCATTTAACTTTGTACATGTTAATAGTGTGACATAAATACTTCCTTTGTTGTTCTTTTTTTTTTATTTTTTTATTTTTTATTTTTTTTTACATATAGTAATTAGTTTTCAATTCATTAAATGTTATTTCAAAAATACATAATTGCCTTTTGATGATTTTAAAAATAGATAATTGGAGAAAATATTGATAAAAATTAAAATGCATGTAAGACACTTTTGAAAGATTAAAATGAGCCGAGTGATTAAAATGAGTGACATACTGACATGGCACCACAAATACCGCAAAATCTCCTTAAAAAACCCCTTACTAGATTGTCTTTCATTTGAAAGAAAATCATTAAAAGGATTGTTTGTATAAATATACTGGTAATTTGAGAAAATCACTTAAATGATCACCTTAGAACTTTTAGTGCATGTGTGTAAAAATCGTGAAAAAAAAAAAAAAATAATGTAGCAAATTTCAGAAAGGCTAGAATAGTATGCTAGCTTTGGGTTGAATATTTTATAGTTTTTTTGAAATAAAGAGAAAAAGGCAATAGTTGGAAAAAAAAAAAAAAAAAAGGGAAGCAAAAGAGGGCAAAACTTTATGAAACAACCAACAGTAGAAAGAGGGAAGAGCTTCATTGAATAGAGGGATGCTGAATATTATATACCATTGAGAAGATTTTCAAATTGATAAGCACCTATAGTCAACTTATTACAATCTTTCAAGTGCACAAGCATTTAAACAACTATCTAGAACCACTTTCTGCAAAGTAGAAATCTCTTTGTTGATCAAACAGTACAAAATCTATTCAAGTGTTAGTTAAGAAAGATTGTCATACAATAGAGCAACTTCATTAGAACATCACCCTAAGCTTTTTATTTCATTAAACCAGAAGTGAAACGATAATGAAGTGTATAAGATGATGTATAAATATATATACCGTATTTGCAGGACTGTGAAAAATGTAAAGGAATTCAGTAGAAAATGACAGATCTACCTCTACCATGTCTAAGGAGAGTTGACTGATCTATTACAAACTCTCAGAGAAAATTCTGCTGTCAATCATCAGTCCACCACTATCCCTTCGCCGATTATAAAATTGACTTCTGCACATTTCTCATGAGGAAAATGGGCAACAGGAAACACAAGCATTATATAAATTGAATTTTCAGATTTCAGTGTGAAAACCTTTTAGGAGTTCAAGATAAGATTGAATTACCAGCATGATGCTTGTTGATTATGATCCTTTCACAACATTCCCTGAACATCTCGGAAGCTTTGAACCATAATCAATTTCTTGGACTCTCATAAGTCTCATTTCCTGACCAATATAAGATTATAAATCATATGAGAAGACTTGCAGGGGAGGGGGGGGGGGGGGGGGGTTGGGAAAAGCCTAATAAACTTTTTTTTTTTTTTTTTTTTCAAACCTTCCCTTTTAATTTACAAGTTATGGAAAGTCCCATAATTAAAAAGGGAAGATTATGAGGAATAATAGATGATGATCTACGAAGCTGAATACATTATGCAAGAAATCTATCATATGACTTTCAAAAACAGCAAGGTTTACAATGCTGGATTTTAATGTAGTTAAGAAGCAAAGCAGTACTTCTAGAAAATTATCTGGGCATATTAAGAGGTTTTCAGTTTTTCCCTGAAGGGTAATCTTTGGAAATTAAAAAAGAAAAGCTATGAATAAAGCTGGTGGATGGAACATTAAAAACTTGCACATGGAAATATGGAATGAAGCTGCTCTTATTTAAGCTTTTCGGGCCTTGCTGTGAAAAGGAATATGCTCTGGGTGATATGGATTCATACCTAGTATACAAAAAAAAAAGCAGATGTTTTTTCCATGATAATTCCTTGATCGGCAACTTGGATATTGAAAAAAATATGGGCTTGTAGAGAGTATATGTGTCTGAAGCTGCCTGCTGGGAGTCTTTTATAGAGAGTGATTGCTTCTCAATTAAAAAGATGTACTTACATATGAGAGGAAGCTTTGAGAAGGTAGTTTGGAGAAGGGTGATCTATCCCTACCTTATAAAAAGTGGGAGAATACTCTTATGAATAGTGTTAGGACATTTTTAACCCTGAAAATGTTTATTTACTTTTATACCCCCAATAATGTTGTGAAATTCAAAAGATCATAAGAGTAGTTCTAACATAAAAATAAATAAAAATTAAATAAATAAATAAATAAATAAATAAATAAAAAAAAAAAAAACTAGAAGCTAAGACAAAAGTTGGTCAAATACAATAACCCGAAAGTTATTCAAGAGATTGCGGTATTAATGCCATTGAGATTTTTGTTTTTTTTTTTTTTTTTTTTTTTAAACCATAATGACATTGAGATAGTTTAGTTAATTTGGTGACTTTTAAGGTCCAAACAATAATTAGCCAAGTTTTTACTCATTTGAACTGAAGACTAGCTTGGTAGAAATTTGGGAATGAACTTAATTGACAATTTCACACAGGTCAATCACTCAACATCTATTGTTTTTAATCCTTGGACCTTATTCTCCACTTAACTTAGTTTTTGAGGTTACTTGGTCCATTTTGTCCACTGCGTTTTTTACCGATTCAAGAAAATAACTTTATTATTTTTGTAACTTTAACAAAATAAATTAATGACTTATAATATCAATTTACTCTGTAAAATAAATTATTTACAAGGCAATCATAGTTAAATGACATTTACTATAATTATTACGATCATAACTTTAACCGATTAAAACTTAAAGTGATGTGTATTGGTACCTTATACGAATACAAGAAAAATATAGACATGTGATGTCCTGCTAATTGAACCATTTCAATCTTTACTTTAAATATAGCAAACATTTGCATGTCTAGAACTCGATACTTTTTACAACTCTTCATTAATTCTAAAGTAATTTGTTAAAGTTTTGAGCATTGCTAAGATACATGAAATTCAACATATTAATCGCATATGTACAAATAGTTATAATAAAATATATGCAAACATGCATAAGGTATTAAGACTAAGGGCCTGTTCACATTTACTGAACTGAACTAAACTGAACCTGAAATGATTGGAGCTGAACTGAACTGAAATGAATATTTTATGAGAGAAGGAAATTAGAAGCTAAACTGAACCGAACTGGACTGAAGTGATTGGAGCTCAACTGAACTGCAATAATTGGAGCTGAAGTGAAGTAAAGTGAACTAAACTGATTGGAGCTGAAGTGAACTAAACTCAACTGAAATTAAGTAAATGTAAACAGACCCTAACTGCAATAACTCAACTTAAAGCTTCACATAAGACTATAAGAGTATCTTTATTCTCTGGCTTGCACTGCAAAATAGGTTGAATAAAGATAGAATGGCTACCTGGGGATTACAAGTGGATCTAAATTGTGTTATTTGCCAGCAGCAACCTGAGTCTGTCCAACATCTCTTTTTTAGATGCACTTTCGCTTCTGGAATCTGGTCTAACATTCTGTATCTCTTACATCTCAAAAATTTCAACTCCTGCAAGACAATGAGACACAACTCAAATTGGGCCAAATGTTAATTATCAATGGGAAAACGAGAAGCTACGAAACAGCTCCCCAACAACTTCCCCTGAAGTTATCTCAGAGTTCTCCCATATTTCCGGGCTTTCGAGACAAACGAGTAAAAAATATAGCTATGCCATGTTGTCTATTGAATAAACCCAAATTTTCAGGAGAGATGACCCCTATGAAGGGGAATAACAGGGATTGTCAATGTCATTACAGGAAGTAGATGCCTAAGAGAGAGGAACCTCTCCTAATTCTCAATTTCTCATCCCTTCCAGTGATTCTATTTGTAGTCTTCCATTGAAAATGTTAGAATTTTCGGTCTCAGACATTGGGATACACCATAACACATATCAGCTCCACGGAACTGCATATGCCAAATTGCCAGTAACGTCACATTAAAAAAAATGTGGTAGTAAATACAATTGTGCCTTGTGCTGCTGCTATGATCGCAGAGCTGATGAGGATGAAATTTTGCCACCCCTATTTCCCCTCTTCCCCATCTGTTCAACTTACATAGCCTCTCCAAAACAAGTTTTTCAAGAGATTCGAATGATAGTCCATATGTGCTTCCAAATCAAGGTGTAGGAGTGCAACTAAATTATAAATTTATTCCCTCCGTTTTTCTTTCAATGCAATACTTTGACTGGCACGAAATTTTAGGTTGTTGAGTTAAATTTGTTAAAATTTTATGTAAGTGACCTTTGCTGGGGAATAAGAAATTATATAAAAAGAATAGTGGGTTAAAAATTAATTTAAAAGTAACGGATGTGAGACTTTCTGTTTTTATTGAAGTGCCTAGTTTGACTTTGGCATTATTCACATACATCGCTTAGACTAATGCTTGTGCTTTATACGTAAGATAAAATATAATCAATGAGTTACTTCCTAAAATCGTCTTAAAGCATAATTTCCAAATATCATTTTTTATTTTTTATTTTTTAAAATCTATACTAATTGATAAGTAAAGATATCATTAGTCAAAGTTGTGCATTGACAAGTGTGCTAGTCAAATTGGGGCAATTAAATATAAAAGGGATAATAAAATTTTAAGAATGGGGTGGGAGTGGAGACCATTTAAGGATAGAGATACTATAAAATAGTGTAGTATATTTTCATTAAGGAGGTGTTGCATTAAAAAAAAGGGCCCCATTTTAGTGAAGTGTTGCATAAAATTTTATTTATTTAGTTATTTTTTATACTCTACTACAACAACAACAAAGCTTCAATCTTAAAATGATGGGGCCGGCTAACATGAATCGTCATAAGGAACCATACGATATAAAGAAAGGGGTCAAAACAAGAGAATCAGTCGAAAGAGTTTGAAAAAAGGTGAGTAAAGTGAGAAAAAGAAGGAGAAATATTTAATACAAGATTTTCAGGCATGGCAGCCACAAGCAACAATATTCAATATTAGTAATTTTTGGAAGGGATACCCAACCAGCTGACACTCTCACACCATGGTATCTCCTCACAATTAAATTCTTGATTAGAATGCGATTACAGCTCATCCATCTATCTTCTAGCTTCCTTTATTACCCAGTACCAACTCTTCCATCACCCTCCTCATGTACATATGAACCTCAATGTGATTGAGATGTTCCTCACTCAGGTACAATTCTTCCCTCCTATTTTCTATCTATTTGTAGCATTTTTGGGCCAAATGATCAATTTCAACCAATATCTAAAGGCACAATCCCAAGTTGTTTTTGATATATATAATGTGGAATCTCTCTGGTCATTGATTGATATTATTTATCTGTGCACTCAGAAACTGGTACCATCTTTGCTTGCAATTGAAAGTTCAACATTAATCAGCATCACACGGTGTCAAGTAGTCTGTCTTATGGGATTAAGGCTTTGATTGATTGATTGATATGGTGTTAAGTAGTCTGTCTTATTTAATCCCTTCAAATAATCAACAGGACTGCAACACTAAGGCTTGAGGTTAACTATAAGTGCATAAACGTTTTGTTTATGACAGGGCTTTGCAGCAAAAATAATAATTTTCTTTTTAAACGAAAGCAAAAATAATAATTTTCCAAGTTACAAAATGTGCAAAATGTGAACTTGTCATCTAAAAAGCTCTGTAAGAGCAAGGCTTCTTATTTTACCTTAGAGAAAGACACCAGCCATGGAATTTGTATTTGGGACTTGTGGAAGACCATGCCTTTAATCTGTACACTTTCTCCTTTTCAGTTTGTCTCCTCTCAGCAAGGAAACTAGATCAGCAAATAACTTTTGATATGAAATGTGACCAATCCACGTAATCTTATATGCATCATAAAGGAAGAAAACAGAAAACTTCAGCTCATGTTGAATATTTATTAAAATAAAAAAAAATTTGTATGTAATAAATTTGAAAGGTGTAATTCAGCTATACCTCCTGATATACAGTAAAGCATCTTGACTACTCAAGTTCATCTTCCTAGCATAAACCTATAATGATCAACCCGGATGATACCCACACGCCAAATATATCTGGGATGTGTTCCCCTCAGTACATCATAATCATGACACATGCACGGTTCATCTCCAACACAAACTAATTACTATTTTCTGTCACCAAAACCCAACTACAGCCTGGAGTTTTACCCTTTAATTTTTGCATCTGTCTAACCTCCTCAGTCTCCTTTTCTCCTAATATGGAAAATATTTTCGACAAGACCACATGTGGGGTTGCGTTGTTTGGTTCCAGTCTCAAAATTTCTTTAGCTGCAAGCTTTGCAACATCAATACGCAAATGGGACTGTGCTGCACCCAGAAGCGCTCCCCAAACTCCAGCATGAGGTTCAAATGGCATTGAATGGATAATATTAACTGCTCGGTCAAGTAATCCTGCTCGGCCAAGGAGATCAATCATGCATGAATAGTGATCAGGCCCTGGTTCTATATGGTAGGCTGATTTCATCAATTTGAAATACTCTTGTCCTTGTTGAACTAAACCCAAGTGTGTGCAGGCAGAAAGAACACCAAGGAAGGTAATTTCATTCGGTTCCAGCCCCCTTTTTTCCATTTGTTCAAATAACCGAAGTGATTCTTGTCCAAGACCATGGTAAGCATAGCCTGTGATCATCGAATTAAATGAAATGACATTTGGTGAAGCAATCTTCATGAAGATATGATATGCATCAGAAACATTTCCACATTTCGAGTACATCGTCACCAAGGAATTTTGAGTTGACAAATCAAGCTCCATTTCCATCTTCACAACACAAGCATGAAGTTGCAAGCCAATGATTAAATTAGCTAAACCAGCAGCAGCACTGATCACACTGCTCATAGTAAGAACATTTGGTCTGAAGGTTCCTCGAGTCATCCTAATGTACCAATGAATAGCTTCAGTAGGTCTTTCACTGTTAACCAATCCGGAAATAACAGCAGTCCAAGCAACATCATCCTTTCGTGGCATCATGTCAAACAATTGAATTGATTTTGCCATACCACCTTTCCCACAAAACCCTCCAATCATTGTTGTCCAAGAAAAAATGTCCCTTCTTGGCATACTTTGGAAAAGACTATAAGCTTCTTCAACCTGATTAGCATGGACATAGGATGAAATCATGGAATTCCAAGAAACCATATCCTTCTTGCTCATATGATTGAACAGCTTAATGGCAGTTTCTAGACAGCCAAATTTACCATACATATTGATGAGAGCATTGCATAATATTAGATCACACTCAAATCCCATTCGGAAACCTAAACCGTGGGATTGACAAGCTTCTTCATATCGGTTATTGTTAGCACAAGCTTCAATAACTGTGGTTATAGTCATAGGATTAACCCTCACAATTTCATCCCTTCTCATAGACAAAAACAGAAGAAACCCATCTTTGAAATTTCCACCCCTCATATATCCTCTAATCATTGCTGTCCAAGAAACCACATTCTTCACTGGCATCATATTGAACAATTCTCTAGCATCCTCAATATATCCTTTTTTACAATACCCATCAACCATTGACGTCCAAGAAATAACATCTTTTTCCACCATCCCCGAAAAAATCCGAAAAGCTTCATTCAATTCACCTGCTTTTAAATACCCACAAATCAAAGCATTAGAACAAACAGGGTCACGCCAAGTTCTTGGCATATCATTGTACAATCTCTCCGCCTCCTCGAACATAAAAGCACGAGCGAAACCAGTGATCATGGCAGCATAAGACACTGCATTTCTGTCCGGCATCCTATTAAACAACTCAAAAGCTTCACTAACTCCCACACCATTCCTCACATAAGCAGTAATCATCGCATTCCAAGATGCAATATTTCGTTGCGGCATTTCATCGAACACCTTCCGTGCACTCACAAGCTTCCCATTTTCAGCATATACCGTAAGCAAAGCTGTCCAAGTAATGATATTTTTAACAGGCATACCATTGAACACCATTTCTGCTTCTTGGGTAGAACCACATCTTCCGAATTTGGTGATTTGGGAATTCTTTTGTGCAATTGATTGATCAATGTTCTGCCTTTTGGAAGAGTCATTTTGCCTAAAATGATGATAGTTTGGAAGAATGTGGGGAGTTAGAGTTGTATAACAGAGGATTGACTTGCTGAAAACTGAAGAAATGCAGCCTCTTTGGGCAAAGAGTGTACTGTGTTTTATTAGCATGAGAATGAGATTGACTCAATAACAAAAGATGATTTTGACTTTACTCTATATTGAATTAATGAACTCAATGCTTTAATCAACACTAAATATTCAGTATTTATAATTTTAAATAGACTCGACAAATTTGATCCAAGTCTGATGCAATTCTAGACAATATTATAAATTGATCCGAGTTTTGATATCAAGAGCAACAAATTCGAGTTTTGCAAGGTTTATATAAAAAAATATTATAAATTAGAAACTAAGATGGTATAGTATATATATATATTGTTCATGAGACCACAATTAAGTCCACTTGTTTGACATTGTTATTGGTTTTCAGTTTTCAATTTTTTTTTTTTTTTTTTTTTTAAAAAAAAAAACCAAAAACAGGAAAGAAGAAAAAGGCGTTTTCACTTTTTTGTTGTCAGTTTTCAAAATTATCATAATTTTAATAAGTTTGACTAATTTTTTATTCATGATATGATATATATCATATGATTTTAAAAAAGAAAAAAAAAAAAAACTAAGGGCTTGTTTGGCTTCATTTTTGGTTTTCATTTTCCTGTTTATATATATATATATATATATAGTTCAATTAGTGGCGGAGCCACCCTTGTGCATGGTGGGTCACGTGACCCAGCAAAAAGAAAAAGAGATTTTAAATATAAAACATTACATCAAATAACTGTAAATGCTCATCAGTCTAGTGATTAAGGCCTCACAAGTAACCTCTTTATATAGAGGTCATGAGATTGATACCTAGAGCAACAATTCCATTATTTGTTTTTGTTTTTTTTTTCTTTCTTCAATTCATTCTTTCTTTGTTTTTGGTAGAGGCGTAATATAATTTTGTCAAAGATCATATTCTACCTTTTTTTGTTAAGCATACGTATTTTAAATTTATTTTTAAATTAAATTAATCCCTCAAAGGCTCAAATACGAACATGTAGATATATATACATAGTATATATTTTTGAACACGTATTCTTAGTTCTCACTAGCTAACTTGTTAAAATTTATTTTTTATTTATTAACTTCATCCCTCAAATCATACCCTCTTAGTTCTCATTAGGTAACTTGTTAAAGCTCATTGTTCTAAATTTGTTTGGCAATTTTATTAGTGGTTAGTCATAAAATTATCCGTCACAAATCCTCCTCCTTCCCCACAAGATATTTACGGAGTAGAACTTTTTAAGTGAATTTTTTTTTAATAGCTTTTAGAATATATATGTATTAATTATTGATTTGTATGCGGTAGATTGGTGACGGTGCAACTAGTAGAAAAAAACAATTGGGCATCTCCAAATGGGAAGCGTTTTTTGTATTCCACTTCCAAAAATCCATCAAATAATAAAAATAAAAAAAAATGAAACATACGAATGGAGAGACACTACAAAGTTAAGTCAATATAGCATCAACTAAAATTTGTTGCTATTCATCAAAAATTTGTTGCCAACTCTATTTAGCAACAGGTTGGAAACGAAAATTTGTTGTTGCTAAAAGACTTGTTGCCATGGGATTTTGGCTACCAGTTGCAAAGCAATTTTGTTGCAATATTGCATCCATTTAAATACAGTTTCCATGATTGTTGCTGTTTTTGGTACATTCATTGCCAACTTTGGCAACAGATTACCATTGGTCGTTGCTAAAATTAGCAACAAATTGTTAATATTAGTTCCTAAAATAGCAACAAATTATTAATATTGGTTCCTAAAAATAGCAAGAAATTATTAATGTTGGTTCCTAAAAATAGCAACAAATCATAAATATTAGTTGCTATCAACACTACGAGACAAAAACCTAATCCCTATTAGCAATTCGGTTCAACCCGATCCCCGGCCTTTACCAATCTGAAATCTCACTCAGGTCAGGTCAACTTGGCTCAACTTTGCATGTAAGGCTTCTTTGAATCCCCTGTCTCAAGAATCGCAATTGGTATGAGTCGAACTTGTGACCTCAAAGTCACATGGTGAATTTCTTACCAACTATTCAAAGTACTATTTGTTTAGTTCTATACATATAATTTATAATAAATGAACGAAATATTAGAGACGAAATTGAAAATTTTGTCTCTAAATTAGGGACAAAATAAAAAATCCGTCTCTATTTGAAGTCATTATAGCAACAAATAATAAGAAGAGGGTCTTCACAATAATTTTATAAATAATAGCAAAAACTGACCTACATATAAATTAACAACAAAATGTAACACAACTTTTTTCAAATGGCAACAAATAAAAAAATACGTTATCATCTAGCAACAATAGTTTAGACGACTTGTTTCTAATGGCAACAATTAAAAAATTCATTGGCTTTTTTTTTTTGACTGGAAACGGGGAACATATTATTACTAGCTCAAAATGTCATAGGTTACAGCATCCGATGCACACATCGGCACCTCTTCCATCCAAACACGCATTTCATCAAGCATTACACTACTTTGAGCAAGCCTATGAGCTACCCCATTCCCTTTCCTCCCAACATGAGAAGTAGAGAAGCTACTACAAGAATTAGCTAGAGTGAGAATATCACTAATGATCAAACCAAATCTGGAAATTTGCCTTTTTTTGTGCTTCAAGACCTGATGGAGCTTGAGACAATCAGTTTCAAGGATTATGTTGCGGAAGCCAGCCTCTAAGGTATTTGTCAGAGCATGTCTGGCAGCAAGGGCTTCTCCCAAATCCACCTCGTGCTCTTCCTTCACTCTCCAGCATGTAGATAGAAGGACATCTCCCAAGTGGTCACGAGCCACACCACCAAAGCCAATTGTTTTATCATGGAAACAGGCCACATCAGAGTTAATTTTGCACATACCAGCAGGGGGGGCACTCCAATTATGAGCAGTCACCAGACTTGGAATGAGAGTTGAAGACAAAGCTTCATTTGCCTTCTTAAACTCGCCCACAAGGTTAACAGCTCGTTGCAGGACAGTCTCAATGTTTATAATCTTGTTTTCGAAACACCAAGCATTTCTCTTCAACCATATCCCCCATAAGACACACCAAAAGATATCCCACCACTCACCATTCTTAATCTCCTTGAGCTTTTGGGAGCAAAAGGATCTGAAAGAGAGCACATCATCATAACCAACATCAAGCCGAAGAGGAGAGAAATGCCAAATATTCTTGGCAGAAGAGCACCAAAAGAGAGTGTGCATCACAGACTCAGCATTTTCACCACAAACAGGTTACACCTCGTCCAAGCAGATACTTCTTTTCATCAAATTACTCCGAAGTGGCAGTCCACCATGGAGGGCACACCATCCAAAATTTTTAATTTTTGGAGGCACACTAGCGTTCCACAACATACGCCATATATCATTGCAGGGAGGGGAAGAATTAGACTGACCAGCAGTTTTTGAAGCTTTCAAAAAATTGTAATAGGCACTCTTAACAGTGAACTCGCCACTCTTAGAAAGCTGCCACATCCAGCAGTCCTTCTGAGGGAAAGCAGCTAACGAGATCTTCTTTATTTCCTTCGTTTCCCACTCCACAAATAGGCTATCCAACAGTTGTACATTCCATGAACCATCTACCATGAGCTCATTAACATACTTCGGGCCATCATTAACACTCTGAGCTCCTGGAAGAATTCTGAAATTTGGCAAATTGGGAACCCATGGATCCCTCCATATATCAATCGAATTTCCAGAACCAACAAGCTTACAAGCGCCAAGCTTAACAACCTCTCCGGCAGACAGATCGAATTGACCTCCACTTGTAGCTAGCATTTGGCATTACCTTCGCAGACATAAGATCAGAATGAGGAAATATTTCTGCTTTAAGGTACGTACCATCAGTGAGTTTGTGTTGGTGAGCAACCTCCACACTTGCTTTGCTAGCATTGCCTTGTTAAAACACAATAAATCACGCATACCAAGACCCCCTTCCTGTTTTGAGACAATCAGTTTATCCCATGCCACCCATGCCGTCTTGTGCTCTTCTTTTTTCTGTCCCCAAAAGAAACTACGACAAATTCGTTCAATTTCCTTCAAAATACTCACCGGCAAATTAAAGCATTGCATTGCATATGTGGGAATGGCTTGAGCAATGGACTTGATAAGAACTTCCCGGCCCGCTTGCGAGAGGTATCCTCTTTTCCACCCCTTTAATTTTTTCCAAACCCGATCCTGAATAATAGAAAAAATTCTTTTCTTTGAACTCCCTAGATACGTAGGAAGCCCAAGATATTTGTCATGACCTTCAACGGCTTTAAATGATAACTTCATCTGAAGCATATTTCTCTTTTCTGGCTCAACATTTCGGTTAAAGGAAACTTATGATTTTTCCATATTCAGTTTCTGGCCCGAAGCCATCTCATAGGTAGAAAGAATATCAAGCACATTATCCACTTCTTCATTATTGGCTCTAATGAATAACAGGCTATCATCTGCGAAAAATAAATGGGAGATCGGGTCAACTCTTTTGCCAATCTTAACTCCATGAATCAACTTCCTTCTCTCAGCATCTCTAAGGAGTCTCAGCATCTCTAAGGAGGGTGGATAAGCCTTCGGCACAAATGATGAATAAAAATGGAGATAAGGGGTCGCCTTGTCACAAACCTCTAGAAGGTAAGAACCTCCTCGAAGGCTGCCCGTTCACAAGAATTTGGAAGGATGCAGAGCTCACACATTTCATAATGTTGTCAACATAGCCAGCAGGGAAACCCAACTTTATCATCATCCGCTCTAAAAAGGGCCATTCAACCCTATCATAGGCTTTACTCATATCGAGTTTGAGCCCCAAGAAACCTGTCTTCCCCGTCTTCTTTTTACGCAAATAATGGAAACACTCATAAGCAACAAGGATATTATCAGAAATCTAACGCCCAGGGACAAAGGCACTCTGCGACTCATGAATAATATCAGGCAACACTATCTTAAGTCTGTTCGCAAGCACCTTTGTCACAATCTTATAGACCACATTACACAAGCTAATAGGTCTATAGTCTGGGACTCACATTCTTTCTTTTTAGGAATTAGAACAATGTAAGTCTGATTAATCGATCTAATGTCACCCCCATTATTCAAAATGTCTAAAACAAGATCAATTATATCCGGACCAACAATATTCCAGAATTTTTTTATAAAAGAGAGCACACATACCATCCGGTCCCGGAGCCTTCGTTGGGTGCATTTGCTTAAGGGCTTGAGTGACTTCTTCTGCTCTGAAAGGATCACCAAGAGTATTGAACATTGACTCCGTGATGCGAGGTTCCACCAAATCAATAATCGGATCAGTTTCAATTTGGCAAGACGAGCCAAACAAATTCTCGAAATGAGCAGCTAGCACTTCTGAAATTTTTTCCTCATCATTAAAATTGTTGCTAGCTTCATCGGAGATGGAAGAAATGCTATTACGTTGGACCCTCTGTTTGGCTTTAGCGTGAAAAAATTTTGAATTTTTATCACCATTATATTTTTAAGCCAATCCTGCCTGCTTCTCTGCTTCCAATATATCTCTTCCCGTTCCTCAAGCTCGTCTAACCTCTCGTCAATAGCTTTCATTTGAGAAATTATCTCAGATGTTTGTTCTTCCTCCATAAGTTTCGACATCTGAGTTTTTAGTGTTCTCATTTCTTTAGCAAAACTGCCAAACTTCTCCTTGCTCCACGAGCCAAGCCTCCCTGCTGTAATATAAATATTCCTCTTCACGTCCCTCCCTCCATCCCAAGCTTCACAAATGATGTCCACACATGAGTCTTCTCTGAGCCACATTTCTTCAAATCTGAAAATTCTCTTGATTTTTTTCTTCTTCTCCACATGCACTCTATCTTTAACACAAAGCAGTAAAGGTAAGTGATCCGATTTGCGTTTATCAAGGTGAGAGACAAACACCCCTGCAAACATATCCTTCCATTCTTCGGTAGCAGCAAAACGATCCAACCTTTCTTGTAAATTACCCTCGTCACCATGATTATTGAACCATGTGAAGGGATAGCCAATGAACCCCAAGTCTTCCAGTTTACATGTGCTAAGAGCCTCTCAAAAAATGGCAGCATCAGAGTATCTAAAATTGGCACCACCTTGTTTCTCCGTAGACCACAACATCAAGTTAAAATCCCCACCGCAAAGCCATGGTATTTGAGTATCATCTGCCAAGCTTTCAAGAAGAGTGCCCGTTTTGTGTTTATTTTCATCCTCGGGAAAGCCGTACACTCCAGTAAATCTCCACACATCCCACTCCTCACACTTCACTAAAGCATCAATGTGATTCAAAGAAAAAGATTTGATAGTGATGTCCCAGTCCTCCCTCCAGAGTAAAGCCACCCCTCCACTTCTCCTTCTCCCCTCTCCAACACATCCAACCGCAAGCATCCCTTTGAATTTCAGCTTGTTTTTCACTCTCTCCATCTCACCCTGCCTCATCTTAGTCTCTTGTAAAAACACCAATCCGGGATTTCCCGTGATCACAATACGCCGTAGCGCATTCACTGCCCGAGGACTCCCCAAACCTCGGCAGTTCCACGATAATATGTATCTCATTTGTCACCGAGGGCCCAAGGAGTGGAGCCCGCCACTGGATCAACCATGACAGTATCATAGTACACATTCACCATATTAGTGTCCACAACTCTCTTTTTTACAGAATTCCCTTCAATCTCATCTTCCTTGCTGCCAGACTCACCTTCCTGCTCATCCCTCTTCCTTGTTTTACCAAAAATCAGTGCATTCGAGGTTGGAGCTACACCCTTCCTTTGTTTACGAATAACAACTTTTGGTTTCTTTGCTTGTAGTATTCTTTCCTCACCCTCCACATTAGCACTCAGTTTCTTCTGCAAGGACAAATCATGTTGCAGCAGTTCCTCTCCAAAATTCAGCTGACTACCCTTTTCAAGGAAGAGTTCTGTGCTTTGAGAAGGAGAGGATTCAGCCTCCACTTCTCTCTCCCTAGTGTCCTTCTCAATAGCATGATTTTTTTCTAAGGATAAAGAGACATCAGTAAGTTTTTCAAGGACCACTCCCAGCTGTTCACTGCATTTCTTTTTGACAGCATCTTTTGGTTTAGTTATAAACAAACTTTTTGCACATGAAGGAGTTGAGTGTCTAAGGTCATTAGCACTGTCATCTCTATTATTTTTCCAAGGGGATGCCTTCAATGTTGGGGTTTGGTGAGTCCGACTCACCGCGGAAATAACCCCGACCCGAGGAACCACTCGCAATTAATAAAATCATAAAGCATAAATAAAAAATCACAAGGAAAGGAGAACAAATCTTACCCTCGAAGCGAGCTTCGCCCTTACAAAAACCAGGCTCTTACTTGAAAGCCACGAGCACGTCAAGCGCCGTGCCTTCGACGGTATCCACCCACAAAGGACGAACACGACTTTAAGGTCCGCTACCTTGGAGTTCCCAAGTGTTATATGAGTTTAAGAGTTTTCCCAAAAATATGGAATGCTCTTTCTAACTCCCACTCAAGCAAAGAATTCTCAAGCCATCCCATGACTATTTATAAGGGAGTATGCTTTGTGAATTCCACTCATCTTTCAATGTGGGACATTTCAAAAAAAGATCTCACATGGAAAGATTGGTGAATTCAACCTTTAGTTAAATAAACCAAGGAACAAGTAACAAGTGTCACATGGTTAGGAGTGGACCACTTTCTCACTTGGTCCCCAAGGCATTTCACATGCAATGTGAACTAACCATGTGTCACCCAATCTTGAGCCCCAAGTTGGGTTCGGTTGGCCCATTTTATTTTGGCACGTGTCCATGACCCATCAACCCGGGTCCACGGCCCTTGCCACATATGTCGCCACCGTGGCGCGCCGCCACCATGGCGCTGCCACGTGGCACGCTGCCACTTGGTGGCTGCCAATGTGGCGGCTGCCAACGTGGCGGCCACGTGTGCAGCCACATGGCGTTTTTGCCATGTGTGCTGCCACGTGGCATGCTTCTATTGGGCATGCATTCCTAGCCTTTTGCGTGGCTAGGATTTTACTTGTTACTTGATGCATTTTCTCGTCTCGCCAAATCCTAAATTTTGGCTCGACATTTGAGATTCTCCGACACTCGGTTTCGACGCTCCAAGCTCGAATTTCCGACGTCTAAATGTTAACACTCGGGCGACGAATTAATTTCTTCCGAATTAATTCGTCGAGTCAGTTCGTATATTTTGCTTGGGTGTGACCCGAAGGGTTCAGTCAAGATTGAGCTGTAATATTAATTATATTAATATTACTGATCGGAAGCGGCCTCCACCCAGGCATTCCGATCACTTGACCTTGCTGAATATATTAGCTTTCTAATAATTCTGAACGCGCTATCAGAATAATACACTTGTTCGAAGGACACCATTCCTTTCAATCTCCCACTTGTCCTTCCGGACAAGTGTGCATTTAGTGTATAGCCCCTTTCCCATGTCTCTTCATGAACTACGGAGTAAGATTACTCGTCATCACTGTTACGTCCAGAAGTGTTTCTCGAAATCCGAGTTTGACTGTCAATAAGCAGATGATTTCTAAAATCCATCTGAGCACGGCCATGCATTTTCATAGTCTCGCTCTTCGAGAGGCCTTGTAAACAACAAGACATGTTCCCTATTGTTTGTAGGGGGACATTTCCAGTCTTGTAATGTAGCTTCTCTTACTAAGAGGACTCACCCGCCCGATATCTATCTTTATAATCCCCAGTTACGGCAGACTTTTGGCGGATACCAAAGCGGATAGTACTCAAACAAGAGATCTCCCACTACTCATGGTCAAAGGAAAAGAGTTCCGATAGTAATAATGAGAAAAATACTTATGACGATTTTTAAATCTCTTAAAGTATTCTCATAGGTCGATCCAGTATGGTTCTAAACCAATACCTGTGCAAATGATTTATATCCTCATAGCACAAGAAACAGTGCTATAAATCATACTACACACTAATCTCTAATGGTCATTAATCGTCCACAAATAAACGACCTTGATTAGAGATAATTTTCGATTAAGATATTCAACGTTCACTTAATAGGTGTTTCTTTATCCAAGCCATTGACTTGATACCCTATTTTGAATATTTATTAAAATCGAATGGACTCATTATTTAATTCTAAACCACAATTAAATAGTTTTGTGGAATATTTAGAAATATTTTATTCCACTATGAAACTTCACAATGTTTCATCTTATGATAAATGGTTTTTCCCAAATGTTTTAAGAGTAGTACTCTTCATAAAACATTCATAGAAATCACACTCATATTTGATATGCTTGATTTCTTTCATGCAATTATGAATGTTGTAGTTCACTTATTGCGTAGGTTTAGTTATAATTACTTTGCAAACCTTAGCATCTTCATTATCCACCATTTCCATAATAAGATGATAAAATTTTGAGAGTGTTAATGGATTACATGTGATTCAGGATTTATTGTCCAAGCAATGGCTCCCACTCATTTTTATGATTCGAGACCTTCTACTTGACAACCTACAATCATTAACGTTCAACAATGAACTTTTCCATTTAACATCTTTCCTTATTATTGCCTTTAAGGCAACAATATTCTCAACATATATTTTAGTAGACTCCCTGATGATGCCTTGCATGGGTTTCACTCCAAGCGACTCACAACGATTTGGGATACCCTAATCACTTGTGCGCATGGAAATTTTCCTTAAATTCCCGCACATTATACATGGATGCACATCCATGTTACCATTCTCAAGCCACGACACTTTTTGCCTCGTGCTTATAAATGGCTTCCTTGCTAAGGATCTAATCCTTGTTAAGGTTTGTGCTTGCAACATCAAAACTCAAATTATATTTGTTTCCATGCGTCAAGAACTTCATCCAACTACTTATTTAAGTTCTATGGATGTTCTTGACTTTAATCTAATGATCTAATACTTAGATTAACGTCGATTGGTATTATATACGTACTTCACATGCTCTAAGCAAGTAAGTCGTCTGACGATTCCATATCATAGCTTTACATGATGGATTTAATTCTAGAATGATTCTCAATTTTATTCCATCCATGTGACATTCAGCTCATACAGTTACACTGAGTCTTGCCAAATTGTTCGCTATATGATATGGTTGAAAGTCTCTTACTAGAGTCTTTCTTGTTTGACTTAGTACTTAGCCTAGCTTATACTTAGTTCAAACAATTTACTTAGCTTTATACATATGGGTCGAAAGACTTTCAAAGTCTTTCATGTTTAACATGGTAATTTCCTTTACTCATTTAAACATTTAATTAAGTCTATACCATAGATCTTAATTCCCAACATGTACTAAGTATCGTCTTTAGCTCGGTCCATTGTCGAAATTACTTTCAAATCTAAGCATTTGGCATTTTATAGTTGTTTCACAATAGAGTTCGTAAACATCTTGTTGGACCATTACTTTTGCTCCCACTAAACTTCTTGTTCATCAGAATTTCTATGTTTCTCCATAAGTCAATCCTCTTATTAACTTTATGAGAAAACACGTTCCAATTCCTTCATACAATGCTTCCTTTAATCCCATGACGGATTCCATGTGCTTGATTTCAAATCTAGCATTATTTAGATTTTCAAAACCCTTAGACTATTCCATAGTCACTTCCAAAATTCTATTTTGGGAAGGCGGTTTTGGTATCTATTTTGCCATATTTCATATGCGCAATTTTGCTAGATCAATCACGAAAAGACTTGAGCATTCCGATTGATGAATGGGATTTTATTAAAATCAACTCCTTGAAATTAATTATATCCTTTACAACCAATATAGCTATGTATGCATATACATTTTCACATTTGTTAGTTTTCTCCTTGAAAACTTATTTGCAATCGATGGGTCTTTCACCTTTCATGCAAATTAATCAAGTTTCAAACATGATTTTCAAATATGGAGTCTATTTCGGATTTTCATGGCTTTTAACCATCATTCGGAATTTGGATTTGTCGTAGCTATCTTACAAGACATTATTCCTTTGCTTGTAAGTCTTAGGTTTGTTTCTAACTTAATAGAAAATTTATATGATTCAATCCAAGCCTTTGTTGAATTCTATACCTATACGGGGTAATTGCATCAAACACTGAGTTTTAAGGCGCTTTCAAAGCCCTTTTATTATGTTGATCTTACTCCATCATTTTTAATATTTTGTGAGTAATGAATTCTCTTTTAAGGCACTTGTAAAGTCCTTTTGAGTATTCTTGAACAAGCATTCTCATGAAGTCCTTTAAGGTCTTCCGAAATTCTCAGTTCTAGTTTGTTTCTAAGCTCGATGGTCATCGAGTTCAGTTTCCTCCCACTTGTCGTTTTGGAAACGTGTTACTTTCCAGAAAGATACCACTTAGAGCAACAAACATTATGTTCTCAATTAGGATGTGGAGGTAATGCCCGTAGTCTCACTTGAATGCTTACAAAGAGACATGTATATTGTCTTTGGGTAAAAGTTCGTTGTGAAACAAACAGTTAGCTCCTACTTGAGCTATCTTAGTCTTTATTGAGCCATTCAGCTCCCACTGAGCCACCTAGCTCCCCTTGATCCACTTAGCTCCCACTTAGCTAGTGAACTCCCACTGAGACTAAGAGCCTTAGACATATACTTGAAAAGACTTTTAGAAGTTATTTCTATCCATAACTGAATATGGCGTCCTTTCTTAGCTTCGACATATTGTTTAGTGTAACATTAGTCATTTGTGCAAATCTTTAAGAACTTTATAGGAAGGGTTGTGAACCATCATTGTTCGAGTAATTTTCAAATGACACCGAGGTCTCCGCGAAGACACACTATGTTCTTTGTGGAGTTATTGATGAAAATTTCCATTCATAACTTTGAGATGGTTATGCTTGGCTCAAGCAAACATCGCTCGATCTAGAAGTTTTGATATCTTGCCAAGTCGATTCTGTACTTCACTGGACTCTTGAGCTACTCAAGTCAAGTTTGTTCACATTTGATGAATATAGCCATATCCTTTCAAATTCTTTGTGAAACGTTGAAGTAATTGAATCCTCTTTAGCCTTCGGAGTCAATTTTCTATACCAAGAACAATAGCTCTCTGATTTGTCGGTTTCAACAAGTAAGACTTGCTTGTCTTAGAACGATTCCAATTCGAGCAACTATCAAGAGCCTATCTAATAGAGCCTTGAGTACGTTCTTGTCGACGTGACATTGCTAAAGATGTTTGGAACACAAATCAAGCCCATAACTTGAACTTAGTGAGTTTATCATGTTAGGGAAATGTTTGTTTATAATCAGGCATTCTTGACTTAATGCTTGGATAACCATGCCATTCAAATAAATCTCGCAACTATTGCTCATTACTTTGAATGTGAGTCTTTCCGTGTGTAAACGGATCAATTGCTGATTATGGGACATAATAACAATTACTTGTTCCAGCCTCTGACTTAAAAGGTCTTTAAACAAAACATACGACCTTACAACTGATGTAGCTCTTCTTGCTTCATTTTAAGCTTGTAAGTCGATAACTTAGCTTAACTTCAATAGTTTGAGGTCACTATCATAGTGGAACACTCAAGCAGTATCCGATACTTGTGAAGATAACGAATTGCTAAGTTAACTACAATAACATGAACTCATGAGTTGAAATGGAATCTAATTCCTTTTCTTCGTTCCTTCTTTCCTATATTTCTTATCATACAATATCTCATAATCTTACTTTAAGAATCATTTCTTTAAGTACCTTGACTCTTATACTTTTTTAGGCATAATCAAGCACCTAGTGCGCCGTTAAACAAAGTTCCATCTTTTCCATTAATTCTTACTCGAATTACTACATCAATGAGTCCTACTCAATTATGTATGATTCGAAAAGATACGTTGGTTGTCAAACATTGACAATCTTGAGTTTGCAACTCAATACCTCATGTTTTATCAAAACTACCTAGTATTTTGAATACATGATGTCCAACCGTCTTTTCGGACTTAGTTATAAAAGTCATTTATGAGAATTGTATTTTAGAAATGCTTTTCCTGTCTTTGAGATCTATTCTCAAGGATTTCCTTTACCAATCATGGAAACAATATTATTTGATTTAGAATACTATAAATATAAGTGCAAAGTATAACCATTTATCAAGAACATAATAAGTTTGAAATTTAATAGCATTCATGCAAACTTCAATCTTATTAAATGTCTTATTTACGCATAAAAATTGTCCTTATTTGGCGAAAATAAGGCGATTCCAAGATCCGAAGAAACAAAGAGTGGTTAAGCATGCTTTGGCTTGTCTTAAACACTCAATCTTCTAGGGTAAGCATTGCCTTGCTAATGGCTCTAAGCCACTCTTGGTTAGACAATCGTCGCATCTAATGCATCTTTGACGATGTATCTCTTTTGCCACGGTATGTGAGGACTCCTCACTCATACCGATGAGTTAAACCAAAACCAACGTGCACACCCGGTGTGCCTTACGCGCCTTGGAGATGTGATGGCACCTCGCTTTGGCGTAGCCTACCATCATCCTCGTCCGGTCAATAAGTGTCGTTTTGGAAAGGCAAGTTTGACTCAATATTATTAGGGACCTAGGATTTCTATGTTGGTTGATTTAAGTGAACTTAACTAATCATCGCAACATCAAGAAAACCTAAACATGCATCTAACGAATAATTCACATATATATAAGCATAAAATATAAAGCGAAATTATAGATGCATATTGGCAACTAGCATGACCCCTTGAATTCTTCATATCTTCAAAAGGTCTTCATTTGCAATTTCAAGGCTTTGTCTTCCAAGATACGCCGTCTTTAAGACTTAACCAAACTATGCAAATACTAGTGTCTACAACTAGGAATAATCTAAATATTAAAGTACAAAAATAGTTAACGGTGCGTAGACCGTATTTAGATTTACAAAAAATACATAACGGCACGTAGTCCGTATTTTCTATCCTAGTCGGGTCCCACTAGTTGCCATTTCATAAAACCTGTGAGAAAGAATATACATTCCATTCATCCATTCACTATTCGTGAATGGCCCATGCAATTTACAAAATTGAAACAAGTAAAATGCATTTAAACAACGTGCGCACTAGTAACTAATCTAGGTGGTTAATCCGATTAACACGCCTAATTAAAACTAGTCAAAGTTGTTTAACCGATTATGTAATTCACGTCATTAAAAATTGAAGCTCCCACTAAATTCCGCATTTCCCTTAATTAATCTAATTAATTAAGTCGGTAGCACCTAAACTTGTCAAAATGAAATTTTGCCAATGCCGCTCAAAACCGAGGCCTAGCCTCCCAAAGTTTTAATTAAAATAAACAAAATTAATTAAAATAAATAAAACGGCAAAATAAATAACATTAAGCCAACTACGGCTAGTCACCTCACCGCACCAAGCATACGCACACGCCAAAAAACGCACACACGGCCCACGGCACGCGGCCGCAAGCTGCTGCCACGGCACGCCCGCGCGTGGCTGCTGCAGCCCGCGTGCTGCTGCCGCGCGTGTGCTGCTGCCGTGCGTGTGCTGCTGCCGCGCGTGTGGCCGCACGCAAGGCGGGGCAGCCACCTTGGCAGCCACATGCGGGCTGCTGTGCAGCCCGGCTCGCCAAGGTGGTTCTTTGCCTCGTTTTGCGTGCCACGGCCTCGGGATTTGATCCCTTTTCGCGAGACAAAAATAATTAATTCTAAACTAATTTTAGAACTAATTTAGTGAGCAAAATAAAATTTTAAACAAGTCTAACTTAATAAAATTTCAAAGTGCAAATAACCAAAATAATTCCAAGAACCATTCTTAATTAAATTGGTTTAGCTTGGTGCAAAATAAAATTGAGGCAATTTCTCACTTTCAATTTAATCAATTTAAATTAAACTTGAGAATTTGACAAAGTAAGGGGATGTTGGAAAAATATGAACTTTAATGTTCAAATGAAAATTCCAACATCTAAATTTTGTGAATCCTTGAAAATTATATCTTCCAACATGAAGATAACCAAATTTCTATCAGAAAAATTGAAACTTTATGTTTCCAATCAACTCAAAATGATTAAAACAACAAAGTTTAACATAAAATAACATGGAATTTAGTGGTTTTTAAAGTTTCAATCACTTATCACAAATAAAGATTGAATCTTTAACACTTAGGAAGCCTCAAAATTAAAATTATCACACTAAAAAGCAATTAGTTTGCAATTATGTGAAAATAAATTAACCTTTAAGCATCAAATACTACCAAGTAAGTGTGCTTTAAGGGGACATAAAAATGCAGAAAATAATGCAAATAATCAACCATATAATCAATAAGTTATGCCATTGATTTCAAGGTTAGAAAAGACTTAAAATTTTTCGTCAAAAACAAAAAACCCCTCGAAAAAGGCATTTCTGGTCAGAATTTGGCTAAAATCACAGCTCCCTAGGGATAAAAACCTTTCCAGAACACGTTTTCCACCCAAAATTCACTAGTCTTGGGCGAAAATCTGGGTTCTGGGCCAAACTCGACATTAAAAACGGGATTAAAATAAATAAAACCGAGCTACTAATCTAATTAGTAACTTAAACCAGAAAAATAAGCCAAAAAAAACCTTGAAAAACATGATTATAAAAATAAACGAGCGGGGCTCCGATACCGCTGTTGGGGTTTGGTGAGTCCGACTCACCGCGGAAATAACCCCGAACCGAGGAACCACTCGCAATTAATAAAATCATAAAGCATAAATAAATAATCACAAGGAAAGGAGAACGAATCTTACCCTCGAAGCGAGCTTCGCCCTTACAAAAACCACGCTCTTACTTGAAAGCCACGAGCACGTCAAGCGCCGTGCCTCCGACGGTATCCACCCACAAAGGACGAACACGACTTTAAGGTCCGCTACCTTGGAGTTAGCAAGGTCCGACCAAAACCCGAGTGTTATATGAGTTTAAGAGTTTTCCCAAAAATATGGAATGTTCTTTCTAACTCCCACACAAGCAAAGAATTCTCAAGCCATCCCATGACTATTTATAAGGGAGTATGCTTTGTGAATTCCACTCATCTTTCAATGTGGGACAATTCACAAAAAGATCCCACATGGAAAGATTGGTGAATTCAACCTTTAGTTAAATAAACCAAGGAACAAGTAACAAGTGTCACATGGTTAGGAGTGGACCACTTTCTCACTTGGTCCCCAAGGCATTTCACATGCAATGTGAACTAACCATGTGTCACCCAACCTTGAACCCCAAGTTGGGTTCGATTGGCCCATTTTATTTTGGCCTGTGTCCATGACCCATCAACCCGGGTCCACGGCCCTTGCCACATATGTCGCCACTGTGGCGCGCCGCCACCATGGTGCTGCCACGTGGCACGCTGCCAACGTGGCACGCTGCCACTTGGAGGCTGCCAACGTGGCGGCCACGTGTGCTGCCACGTGTGCTGCCACATGGCGTTTTTTTGCCATGTGTGCTGCCACGTGGCATGCTTCTATTGGGCATGCATTCCTAGCTTTTTGCGTGGCTAGGATTTTACTTGTTACTTGATGCATTTTCCCGTCTCGCCAAATCCTAAATTTTGGCTCGACATTTGAGATTCTTCGACGCTCGGTTTCGACGCTCCAAGCTCGAATTTCCGACGTCTAAATGTTTAACACTCGGGCGACGAGTCAGTTCCTATATTTTGCTTGGATGTGACCCGAAGGGTTCAGTCAAGATTAAGTTGTAATATTAATTATATTAATAAGAATGATCGGAAGCGGCCTCCACCCAGGCATTCCGATCACTTGACCTTGCTGAATATGTTAGCTTTCTAATAATTCTGAACCCGCTATCAGAATAATACACTTGTTCGAAGGACACCATTCCTTTCATTCAATCACCCACCATACTTCATATGCGGTTCATCCACATCTCTACAACCATCACAGTCCTTTACTCCATGCCCGATCATCCCACAAAAGAAGCAAAAAAGAGGGGGTTTCTCATACTTAACCTCAAAAAAATCTTCATAACCGCCCCTCATCTTCACCTTAACATTCTGTAACAGAGGCTTTGTAACATCTATCATCACTCTAATCCTTACAGATTTATCAATGCCCATACACCCCGAACTGTCCAATCTTAAGAATCGCCCAATTTTGTTCCCTAAAGCTTCCACATTAGCCGAGTTTAGACGACCTTTGAAAGGGAGGTTATACACTCTAACCCACATTGGGAGTTCACATAGATGAATATCAAGCGGCTTCACATTATCTTTAATTTCTCCAAGCAACAAAGCATGTCTATCGAAGTGCCATGGATGCTCATCAAGAACCCGCTTCTTATCCCTCCAATGATGAAATTGGAACACAAAAGTATTCTTCCCAATATTGCTAATTTCCAGGCCATGTTTGGGTTGCCAAACATTCATTATTGTTGTCATGAAAGCGTTTGAATTGATGCTACGCTCCGTCCAAATCTTCCCTACTAGCCCTAATTCAGCCCTCGCCTCCTCCTCATCCTCATTGCCTTCTATCCATTCTACAGCCTCCTCAAGGTCAGCCTTATTCATATTATTATCAAGGGTTTTCAAAACAATTTCTCGAGGTTTATCGAGAGATTTATTGTAATCTTCTTTCTGATTATTATTGTTCTCCAAAGGGGTCAATGCTTCAGTATTTGCATTGTCTATGGTAGAATTCGATTCCATGGCTAAACTCTCACATGAAAATCAAAGAAAACCTTCACAAAAAAGAAAACCTAGGAAAACCTAGAGCAAACCCTCCCAAGGAAAACCTAGAGGGAACTTCATTATGATCATTGCCTTTGTTTGTTTCAAAATCAATACAAATAAAATATTTGTTGTCATTGTTTATTACTACATGGCAACAAGAGAAAAATATGATGTCATCTAGTAACAAATAGTAAGACAATTTGTTTTAAAAAACAACAAATAAAAGACATGTAGCCATTAGTTATTAAAAAACTAAAGCATAAAATGTCGCTTTTAATTAGGCAATGAAAAAATTCTATTCGTTGCTATTTAGCATCAGGTAAAAAAAATCTGTTGCCAAACTTAGTTGCTAAAAAGCTTTTATTTTTGTAGTGAGAGGTGACCCAGCACCCATAAAATCCTAGCTCCGCCACTGAGTTCAATATATGTTGAGTAACCAGGTAACCCACCGGTTCCGGTTCCAAAAAGTTGGAATTGGAACTGGTTGCAACTGGGTCCTTAAATTATTACCCGGAACTGGTTTGCAACCGGGTCCTTAAAAAGTCGGTTCCTAACCCTTCGGGTACCTGAAATTTTACTCACCCCTAGTCAAAAGTAACCTGGATTTCTAGTCAGGAGCGCCCGCTTCTCTAGCTAGGAGCGCCCACTCCATAATCTTGTACGCCCGCTGCCCTGTACTTCAACATATGGAAGATTCAAGCTAACGGGGAGGAGCGCCCAATGCTTTAAGCTAAGGCAGATTCAATCAGAGCAGCTTGGAGCGCCCGCTCCTCTTAGGCTGCACGCCCGCTCCTAGTAAGGTAGAGGGAGGCAGGAACTTTGATGGCTATTGAAGCGCCCACTCCTGAGGAGGTGCGCACCCACTCCACTAGGAGCGGGCTCTCCCTTCTTCTTTCTTGCTCCATCTTAAGCCCTTAAAGAGGTATTTGTGCGTCAAAATTTCACCTACACCTGCAAACCATGTACACAAACACACAAAGAGAGGGCAAAGCCAAAATGCAACATTTATATACAAAAGGGGTTAGAAAGAGGGGAAAATATTACAAAACTGGTAAAAACACCACAATAAGTGGCCAAATAAACCACTTATCAACAATGCGTGTATCCAGTTCACCTCCACATAACACCAAAACTTTCGGAATTCCAGTATAAATAGGAGTGCAACATCTCACACTACAACTAGGAGACTAAGCATTAAAGTATTACACTCTTCTTGTACTAAATACTTGTATGGATCCTTCTAATTTAAATTAATCTTATATATATATATATATATATATATATATATATATATATATATATATATATATATATATATATATCATAAACAAATGTCAAAGTAGTATATGTGTATAGTGTAAACAATGACATTTATTTTGAAACAAAAAGCTAATTATGATACTTCTTTCGCAATTTTCTAAGTAAAACGTTTTGACTTTTTGCACTATATAACTAATCTATTTTGACTAACATTTTACTTACTTATATATAAGAAATATAGTCTTGTGAGTACTTATTATAACCGTCTCAAAAAATATATTATTAATATTGAACTGTTATAATTTTTTACTTATTAATAATTAAAGATATTATTGATCAAAGCATTGTTATATGTACACATGAGAAACGTTTCACTTAAATAAATACAAAGGGACTACCACTTTAATCAATACAGTTTATTGATATAATGGGCATTTGGTCTAGTGGTATGATTCTCGCTTTGGGTGCGAGAGGTCCCGAGTTTGATTCTCGGAATGCCCCAACTATTTTCAAATTTCTTCTTTTTGTTTAGAAATTGCAAAACTCTTTTAAAACTACAAACCCAAAACCTTCAATTTATTTTTTTTTTTTTTTTTTTTTTTACACTCATCAACAATTCAATAATTTTATTTTTTTTGTCCAAATAAAATCCAATCCAATCCCTCATCTCAAAATATAAATACCCTCCCACAACCCCTCAAGGCCTCAACACCTCTTCAATCCTCCTATCTTCCATTCAGTCATTCATTCCTCACTCTCTCCTTATCCTCATATCTAATCCTCTCATCTCCTCTCTTCCTTCAACAATGGCGGCAACATCCACAACAATGGCTACCCTCAACCTCCCTTCTCTCACAACCCCTTCTTCCACCTTCCTCAAACACCCTTTACCCCTCCAATTCCCCTCTCGCAACCCCATCAACCCTCTCACCCTCTCTTCTTCCCGCACCACCCGTCTTCGCCCCATTGCCGCAGTCGAAGCCCCCGAGAAAATCGAGCAATTGGGTACTCAGCTCTCCGGCCTTACCCTCGAGGAAGCTAGAGTGCTCGTCGATTGGCTTCAAGATAAGTTAGGAGTTTCTGCTGCGTCTTTCGCCCCGGCTGCTGCTGTTGCTGCCCCTGGTGCGCCTGCTGATGCTGCGCCTGTTGTCGAAGAGAAAACTGAGTTTGATGTGTCAATTGATGAAGTTCCTAGCAATGCTAGAATTGCTGTTATTAAGGCTGTTAGGGCTTTGACTAGTCTTGGACTTAAAGAAGCTAAGGATTTGATTGAAGGTTTGCCTAAGAAATTGAAGGAAGGTGTTTCTAAAGATGATGCTGAAGATGCTAAGAAGCAGCTTGAAGAGGCTGGTGCTAAGGTTTCCATTGTCTAAGAAAATATAAAATTGAGTTTTTTTGGGTTTTGTTTTTTATGTAATTTGGTAAATGTTGGGGTAAATCTTTTGTTGTGATTTTAGTTACTCTTTTTTAGATATTTAATTGTTTTAGATGTAGTATATTTGCGGAATTCTAATGTTGCTTTTGTAATTTGGTTTATGTAATTTGGTAAATGTTGAGGAAAATTGCAGCACAATAGTTTACCAAGTTCAACTAATGTCTTTTTACATTTAAATTCAAGCTTATTTATCTGTTTATATTTGTGACAATTCATGTTGATATTGGCATTGTTTTGTTTTTGGACGGAACAAAATCTTCAAAGGGTGTTGTAAGTTTTACAACTGAAAATTCATTGCTTTTATATATTTTATGATATTACAAGTATTATAATAGACTTGAGTTTTATTTATTCCTAGGTTGCTCTTTATGAAAGAGCTGCATTAAGCAAAGGCTTCTATCTTATCTATTCTGTCAAACTTTGCTATGCCTCTGACTGAGCAAAAACTCATATGCATGGGGGTAAGCTGCTTTTGCTTCGTTGAGGCATTAGTTAGAATATTCCGTCCCAGGAAAACAAAATCCGATACTAGTAAACCTGCATGTTTCCGGTAAAGGTATTTCATTTCTAAAGTTAGTATACAAATAGTAGTGGCTAAATTAGTTCGTGGTTATGGATAGCGTACATATAGCACTATATTTTTGACTTAACTCAATTTGATTGTGTATAAGTCATAAGTGAGGATTTGTCTTGAATTGCTTGGTTAATTTTCTTGGAGTATTGGTATGATATTATCTTGTGGTTGAAATTTTGTGTAGGCAGTTGTCTGCTTCTCAGGTTGAAGGGTAATGTGAGACCCTGCAATTGTGTTGTGCTGCCTATTGGAGGCATGATTGATGTTGCTTACAGGTAACAGTTTGGATGCTGCATCCAGGTGTTGAACTTGTTCCTGGAACTCATGATATTTCTGTTTATGTACGGTGAAAAACGCTGTTGACAGCAACCGGAGATACCAGTTACAGTATTGTCATTGTCGCTACTGGTGCTTGGGTATTGAAGCTGATTCTTCTTGGTTTAGTGCATTGCATTTTTGTGTTGCTTACTTAGATTCTCATTGCAGTTTGAATTTATTTTGCATTTCCCTAGTATGCATGATGCCTATTTCTCTTGTTTTGTTTTCTTTCAATCATATTTCTACCACATCTGTAATTCCTTCACATTGGAAACTGACAAAAAATTATTCTCCAGAATATTTGGAGGCTTGACTTTTTGAAGTGCTTGAAATTAAATTACCAGAAAGCTGTAAGGTTCACTGACCAGTAATAACTCACTGAATGTAGAAATTCTTATAATGACAATTTTAGATGTTGAGGCTTGAAGATTACATTATATGCTAAAATGGGTTTTGTAAAGCAACTTTTAGGTGTTGAAGCTTGAAGGTTAGGGAGTGGATGTACTGAACATGTCTGTTATTTGTGTGATCTTGCTGATTCGAGTGAGCTTGTTATCGTGATGTGATGCGATCTTCTGTAGGTGGAATGTGCTGCATTTTTTGTCATAGGCATGATCATCCATGGTCTTTCCTGTAGACCACTGCAGTAATTATAGTTTACAATTCTCATAAATAATCATAGTCACTATAGCATATTCATTTGGATTATAATGAGCTAGCTTATTTTGGTTTCAAATAGTGAGTTATTCAATTGAAAATTTGGTGTCTACTTACCTTTTTCAGAAATAATCTTACACTTAATTATAAGTAAAAGAAAATGTGAATTTTCTGTATTAGCTTAATGGATCTGTATCAGAAATGGTGTCAAAATCTGTTGACAAAAGCAAACCTTATTGATTTATTTGCTTAATATGCTGAATCAATGTTGGAAACATAATACTTAAAAACATCTACAAATGTGGCATATTTTGACGCATATTTCTGATGATACTTATGAATAGGTGGACCTAACTGGTTCGGTGCTGGATCTAGCCTTCAGGCAAGGCTTGTTAAGAATATGCGAGCTCAATGATATGATTTTGAGAATCCATGAAGTTCTGGCTTTATTATTGCAACTTTGTATTAGTTGTGCCTAGCATGTTCTTTGACTTCTCAATAAAAGTAGCAGATTACATTCTGTGTTCTTAAATCATGTCTATGCTGTATTGCTGTGTATTTTCAAAAGCACTGTTTGAGTATCAAAATCATCATATCATGTGGTGGAAAAAAAAAAAAAGATTTTGGCATTGACACAGTTTATTGTTGTTTTAAAGTGCTGCAGTTTGCAATCACCTCTATGATCAGCCTGATTAGGAGCATATCTGAAAAAATACTGGCTATCTGGTTCCTTGCATAACTTCTTTTTTTAACCTGAAGGTTATCATTTTCTTGTTCCCGTATCATTGTCTTACCAAAGCTTAATTATCTACGTATTTCATGTGATTTTTTCAACATTTTTACATTGCTACGCTTGTTCCACAGCCAAGATTGCAGAGCATTATGAGGACTATAGACTATTACAAGGGTAAAGGAGTCAAGTGTTTGAAAGGGACAGTTTTGATATCTTTTGAATCTGATCCCAGTGGAAAGGTAAGTATTGGAGGTTCACATTCATATCCTGTGCACCATTTGTGTGTATCAGAATTTTGATTTTGATACAGAGTCATTCGAAAGCTTCTAAACTTTGTTGTCACATAATATACTCAGATTTTTACTTGCTGATCTGGTTGTCGTGGGAATTGAAATCCACTGGAATACAACATGTTTGAAAGCCAACTCTCTACAGAGAAGGATGGTATCAGGGTCAATGGAATGATGCAAACTAGCAACAGCCCAATCTTAGCAGTTGGAGATGTGGCAGCATTCCCAGTCAAATTGCTAGGTGAAATTCGTTGTCTTGAACATTTTGATTCTGCGGCATGCTATCACCGCAACAATGGAGCCTGAGAATATCAATGGCTTTGGTTATCTTGGCAATTCTTCGAGTACAATGCAGGGGAGGTAGTTCATTTTTGGTTGTTTTTTAGAAAAAAATCTTTCTACTTTAATGGATGAAGCTTGTTGGGTCTTTCTTTGAAGGCCATATTAGGCCTTAGCCAAGGCCACCAAGCTTAAACCTTCAATTTAAAACTTAACTGAGCTTAAAAACAACAGGCTCAAGCTTTCTTCCTGGTAAGGTATTATGCTGGATACGAGTACAGATTATACCTCGTAGAAATCTTGATTAATATACTCAAGACCATGAATTAGAATCACAATTGTGCTTGCTTTTGGTGCTTCAATTCACCGGCTGAGATGCCAATCACATGAACCGGCCCCAAGAGTTCCACAACTCAAAAACCCCTCCGCCCCTTTTTCTTTTGCTCCATAACAATAAGGTTACGTTTTGAATTTTTGGTAGGAAAAAAATGACGAGAGAGAAGAATAGTGTTAACTTAGAGGGAAAGGGACGGTCTTAAAACGGAGATTGGGGCAAACGTTTAAGGACGGAGGGAGCACAAAATAAGGATAGCATGAATCCAACTTATCCATCTGGTTATATTAGTAGATAACACAGTTGTGCTCCATGAGAAAAGCACTTGATCAAATATACCAGTTATCCAACAAATCTTGCAATTGAATTTGCAAGTCATTCATCACTAGTTATGTAAGATGCCTTTGGAATAGGACTTTTGGGTTACATACTAACATCCTCTGAAATTCATCAGAAAAATCATCTTCAAACTCCCAAATAAGTTCAGTATCTTAAATTCTCAATTTTCTTTTGTGTTCTAATCACTTCCTATACGACACAACACATACAAGTTTACCAAAAGGGTTACTTGAGGTATCATGTTGCAAATCACACTCGATTTTAGCGACTAATACATCCCAAGTATCGAATCCTTCTCACTTTCGTCGAATTCAATCAACCTTGCAAGAAGCCTAGTTTCAAGTACGGACTATCCCAAAATTTACATATATACTTCATATAATATAGCAAAGAAAGGCCTCAAAAAATAAAAAATAATAAATAAATAAATAAATAAATAAAAAATAAAAAAATAAAATTAATAATATAGCAAAGAAAAGTGTAATTATGTGAGGATCAATCTAAATAAATTGTGTTTTGCAAGAATTTTCTTGTATTTCCAATACATTATTATATTGATTCTCATTTTCTTTTCGTTAATGATGGTTCTTTGTTTAGCATTATAATAACCATAATAAAGAATATTAAAAAAAAATAGTCTCATTTTCATTTTAGCATGCGCATGATCTCCAAGATTATTTTGTATTTAACCTTGACAAGATACTAAAAAATCTATCTTACTTCGTTTTATATAAAGGCATATTAACTACATTGTATTAAATCAAGAATATAAACACATATGAACAATTTTGAATAAATGAGCCAAATAAAATAGTAATCAAGTCAATGGCCTCAAGGCATCTTGCTTCAATTCGTATTGAGATATGATAGTATATTTAGTTTGATATGATAATATTTCCATATTCTATTTTAGTTATTTTTCGGAAGATCCTAAGTTATCTTGTGATACTAGGACTACGACTTGTATTGGCTATATATTTCCCAAGGTTTTAATGAGAAGGCAAGCAATATCTTTCTATTTCTTCATGGTATCAAGAGCAAGGGTTTTCTTTTGATTTTTTCTAAATCACCATGTCTGGTGATGACGTTGTACCACCACCGCCACCACCTCCACCGATCAAAATCGAACCCAATTCACCATATTTTCTAGGACCTCAAGATAGGCCTGGCGATTATATTACTCCAACTCGTCTCAAAGGGGACAATTATGATAAATGGGCAGCCGATATTCAGACTGCCTTGGAAGCCAGACGCAAATTTGAGTTTCTTGACGGTACGATTACAGTGCCGGAATCTCCCTGTACCAAGTCCGATTGGACTGCCATAAATGCAATGTTAATTTCTTGGCTTTCAAACACCATTGATCCTGAAATTAAATCATCTCTTTCAAAATTCAGAGAAGTCAAACCTTTTTGGGATCACCTCCGCAAACGCTTCGCTCAGACTAATGGGCCTCGAATTCAGCAACTCCGTTCATCTCTCGCAAGGTGTGAACAAACTAAAACCATGGCTGTCTCTGTCTACTATGGGAAATTACATGCTCTGTGGCATGAATTGGATCATCACGAACCCCTTATTTCGTGCACCTGTTGTTCCTCGTGTACGGCGGGTCGACTCCATGAACAGAGGCCTGATCAGTCTCGTTTACACGATTTCTTGATGGGATTGTACTCGGGTTTCTATTCTTCTCTTCGCTCGAACATTCTATCACAAGATCCCTTACCAAGTCTGGATAGGGCGTATCAATTGGCGGTTCAAGAAGAGCGCGTTCGCAACGCTAGGCAGGACACCGAAGTCAAACCACCTGATGCTCTCGGCTTTGCTGTTCGTGCTAACAGTGGGCGTGGCTCTGTTTGCTCTCATTGTAAGAAACCGGGGCATGAGGTCTCTAATTGTTGGTTTCGTGCTCCATGCCCTCACTGCAAGAAGAAGGGGCAAGACCCCAATAATTGCTTCGAAATTGTAGGCTATCCTGCTGGTTGGAATGCAGGGCCGAAAGATTCTACAGGGCAGCAAAGTAAGGGGGGCACGTGCTCATGCTACGGCTGCAGGGGACTCCCATAATACTTCTAATACTGCCGCACAATCCTCCTCCACTCAAGCTTTCACTGTGGAACAATGGAAGGCGCTTTCGGGATTCTTGGGTAATGTTAATATTCCTGACAACCGTCTGAATGGTAAGTTTGATGCCTCTTGCTGGATCATTGATACCGGAGCGACTCATCACGTTACCGGTAACTCGTCTTGGTTATTTGACACTCGTAACATTGAGTGTCCTGTTGGTTTGCCTAATGGTGAAAGTGTGCTCGCCACTTTGGAAGGCTCGGTCCAATTGTCCGATAAAATTACTATCACTGGAGTTCTTTTTGTGCCTAATCTCAATTGTAATTTAATTTCTGTTACGCAACTCAGTGATCAATTAAATGTTGTTGTCCAATTTAACTCATATATGTGTGATATACAGGACCGTATGAAGGAGCTGATTGGAACGGGTCTTAGGCGAGATGCACTATATTATTTCTTTAGCAAACCGGAGGTGGTGCAACGTGTGTCTGTGGTTGAAGCATCTTCAGATTTGGAGCTTTGGCATAGAAAAATGGGGCATCCGTCGGAAAAAGTAGTTAAGTTGCTTCCGCATATTAGCAATAATAAGAGTAGTTTAAATAAAAGTTGTGAAATATGTTTTCGTGCTAAGCATTCTAGAGACAAATTTCCTTTGAGTGACAATAAATCTTCTAGAAATTTTGAGAAAATACATTGTGATTTATGGGGTCCATATAGACATGTTTCGTCGTGTGGAGCTCGTTATTTTTTTACTATTGTTGATGATTATTCAAGAGCAGTTTGGATTTATTTGTTAATTGATAAAACTGAGGTGTTTCAAATGTTTATGGCCTTTGTTGCTATGGTTGAAAGGCAATTTAATCAAACAATTAAAATTGTTCAAAGTGATAATGGAACCGAATTTAATTGCTTGATTGATTTTTTCATTGCTACTGGTATTATTTTTCAAACCTCTTGTGTCGGAACCCCTCAACAAAATGGGAGAGTAGAACGAAAACATAAACATATTCTTAATGTAGGGAGAGCCTTGAGATTTCAAGCCAAATTACCTATATATTTTTGGGGTGAATGTGTTTTGGCCGCCGCTCATTTAATTAACCGTACCCCGACACCTCTCTTACAAAACAAAACTCCTTTTGAACTCCTATTCAATAAACCTCCTTCATTTGATGCTATTCGTACCTTTAGATGTTTGTGTTTTGCTCATAATAAAAAAACCAAGGGGGATAAGTTTGCTAGTCGGAGTCGAAAATGTGTATTTTTGGGGTATCCTTTTGGGAAGAAGGGGTGGAGATTATATGATCTTGAGAGTAAAGAATTTTTTGTTTCGCGTGATGTGAAATTTGTGGAAGATATTTTTCCGTTTGGGTGTCCGGAGGACATTAATATTGATGTGGGTATGCATGATGTGTCGGAAGATGTGCATGTTGATTTTGCGGAGTTATATGAGGATGTTGAAAGTGTGGCTGTTTTTGAGCCTCTTGGGGAGGAGTCCACGGCAATGGGGGGCACCCAGCCAGCTGCCGCAGGTACACCGAGCAGCCCCCAGCATTCCAGCTCTACCCAGCCCGCTGGAAATGCTGCGGACGCTGCCTCGACCCTGCAGGATAGCAGCAGTTGTGCTACACAGCACGCTGCCAGCCCCAACACCCCGCAGCAGCTTCCAAATGCCACGGACCAGCAGCCTGATATGGGCCGTGGGTTTAGGGAGAAATATTGTTCGGTCTTGCTTCGTGATTTTGTCACTTCGGTTTTTGCTAATAGTCCATCTCCGTCTTCCAACCGGTCTCCAGGTACTCCTTATCCTTTAGCACATTATATACATTGTGACAAATTTTCTGTGAATTATCGGAAGTTTATTTCAGCTGTTGTTCAGACTAAGGATCCGACCACTTTCAAAGAAGCTATGCAATTTGAAGGATGGCGTCAGTCCATGAATGAAGAAATTCGAGCCTTAGAGAACAATGGTACTTGGACTTTGGAGCCTTTTTCCCCTGGAAAAAAGGCACTAAGGTGTCAATGGGTCTATAAGACCAAGTTTCTTTCTAATGGTGAAGTTGAGCGCCTCAAATCTCGTTTGGTGGTATACGGGAATCATCAGAAAGAAGGTGTATATTATGATGAGACATTTGCTCCGGTTGTTAAGATGACAACGGTTCGTACTATTCTTGCTATTGCGGCCGCCAAGAATTGGGAAATTCACCAAATGGACGTCCACAATGCATTTCTTCATGGTGACTTGGATGAAGAAGTGTACATGAGATTGCCACCCGGTTTTCAAAGCTCGGATCCCACATTGGTTTGTAGATTGAGGAAGTCACTATATGGTTTGAAGCAAGCACCTCGATGTTGGTTTGCTAAACTCACCACGGCCTTGAAACAGTATGGTTTCAAACAATCTTACTCTGATTATTCTTTATTCACTCATACTACTCGTGATACTCAGATTACAGTTTTAGTCTATGTTGATGATTTGATTATTTCTGGGAATGATTCCGCTGCATTGAAAGTTTTTAAGGCCTATTTGTGTGACTGTTTTAAGATGAAGGATCTAGGTCCTTTAAAATATTTTTTGGGGATTGAAGTGGCTCGTAGCTCTGCAGGTTTATTCTTATGTTAGAGAAAATATACTCTGGATATTATTTTTGAGACAGGTTTATTAGGTGCGAAGCCTAGTGGTTTTCCCATGGAGCAAAATCACAAACTCGGATTGGCAACAGGCGATTTTCTTTCTGATCCAGAGTCTTATAGAAGGCTTGTTGGTCGTCTGATCTATCTTACTGTCACACGCCCTGATTTGGCGTATTCAGTTCATATTTTGTCTCAATTTATGCAGCAACCTCGTAGTGAACATTGGGATGCTGCAATGAGGGTGGTTCGATACTTGAAAGGGTCTCCCGGACAAGGTATTTTATTGAGCTCTGATTGTGATTTAAATCTGCAGGGTTGGTGTGATTCAGATTGGGCAGCTTGCCCTCTGACTCGTCGTTCTTTATCTGGTTGGCTTGTTTTCCTTGGAAAATCTCCAATTTCATGGAAAACTAAGAAGCAACCTACAGTTTCTTTTTCTTCTTCAGAGGCCGAGTATAGGTCTATGTCTTCGTGTTCTAAAGAGCTAAAATGGGTGAAAGCTTTGTTGTTGAGTCTTGGAGTACAACATCCGAAGGCAATTAAGTTATTTTGTGATAATGAAGCAGCTCTGCACATTGCAAAGAATCCAGTTTTTCATGAACGGACAAAGCACATCGAGATTGATTATCACTTTGTTCGTGATGCAATTACAGAGGGGTGGATTTCTACATCTCATGTTCCGAAATCTTCACAGCTTGCGGATATTTTTACAAAAGCTCTTGGGAAAGCACAGTTTGATTACCTTCTTTCCAAGTTGGGCACTTACGATCCGAGCGCTCCAACTTGAGGGGGGGTATTGAGATATGATAGTATATTTAGTTTGATATGATAATATTTCCATATTCTATTTTAGTTATTTTTCGGAAGATCCTAAGTTATCTTGTGATACTAGGACTACGACTTGTATTGGCTATATATTTCCCAAGGTTTTAATGAGAAGGCAAGCAATATCTTTCTATTTCTTCAATTCGACTCCTTAAAATTATCCATGATATGGAGTTGTGGAATAAAGTTGCCGTGTGTAAGCTCTTATGGGCTATTTCATATGCAAAAAAGATAAGCTCTGGGTTAGATGGGTTGATGCTCATTATGTTAGAGGCAGGAATTTGGATGAGGTGCATTGTCAAGCTATGTCTTGGGCTTTGAGGAAAATCTTTGATTGTATGAATCTAATTAAGAGTGCTGGTGGCTAGGACAACTTTGTCAAAGGGGGTTGCTTTTCTATTAAGAGTATGTATAAGTTTCTTCATGGCATTCATGATAAAATCAGCTGGAGCAGGGTGATTTGCAATAATCAGGCTTCCCCTTGAAGCTTATTTATTACTTGGCTAGCTATCTACAATAGACTACCTACCCTGGACAAGCTTTCTGCCTGGGGTATCGCTTCTGATACTGTGTGCAAACTGTGTGGTACTTGTGCTGAGTCTTGTTTTTCCGATGTACATTCTCTGCTCAAATTTGTGTTGCTGTGCTTCAGACTTTGCATTGTCAGAGAAGTCCTGGCTCCTTTTTTTCAGAGCTGCATTGGGCTATCAAATGTGGGAAAAGAGGGGCTGCTAAACACAAGTTTTTTTTTTTTAATGTTTATGCTGAGAGCTTTTATGCTATTTGGATCCAGAGGAATGAAGTTATTTTTAATCAATACCATAGGTCTGCCGATGCTTTGATGAGAGATATTTCCTTTAAAGTGGCTTGCAGGTGTAATGATAGGTAGTGTGAGATCCTTATTATTGTAAAGTGATCTTTGTTCGTTTTTTGTAGGTGTTTTGGCTGCTAGTTTTTAGTGTAATATTTTGTTCTCTTGGTGATTAATAAAATCTTTTTTAATTGCCAAAAAAATGGTCAAAAAATCCATTTGATAAAATACAAAATATATATATAACAAAAGAATAAGAGTTACTAGAATGAACAAATGAAGTTATTTAATTACTTAGTAATTTCTTAATATTACTTGTATTTAAGGAATTTGAGTTACTTTTATGGACAAATTAAGGTTGTTCTTATGAATTAAATAGGGTTACTCCAAAAAAAAAAAAATGGTTACTCTTATAATCATACAAATAAATAAATATTACACTTATAACTAATGTGGCCACACCGCACGTGTGACTTGCCATACTAATCTACAATGATTAAAATTTATTTAATTTTAACTAAACTGAACATATTCCAGGTAAATTTAATAAATAAATAAAAAATGGAGCAAGAAATAAAATACGGATCGGAAGAAATACATACTAGTAATAGTTTTTTAAAAATCCTAACAAACAGTATAAATGTAGAAACCAACTTAATTAAAAATAAACAAAACTAAAATTTGTAAACGTACTTAGTAGATTCATCAAAATAGCTAAGGAGTAGTGAAGCCAAGCAAATTTCATGTTGAGTATCTTCCTCACCGGAAGCAAAATATTCTCAAAAAAAGCAAAATAATATCAAGTCATTGAGACCATAATTGCGTTTTTGGACGGAGACAGTGACTACTCACCAATTCACCATTAAGCAACCATCCGAAAAGATCTTGTTTGAATCGTCTCAATATAAATCTTATTAATATCTAATTTTTTTTTAATTATTTTTTTTCAATAAATGATTGCATGTTGATAATTAGAGATATTAAATGTTAAAATTGTACATTGTAATATGAATACGTGATATAAGAAACTAGTCAACTACGGAATAAAAAGGAACGGATGAGTACATGTATAAACTTGAAATATATAAAATGCTCCATAATGGAAAAAGTAAGCCACAAAAGTTGGTTATGCGAATCAACTGAACTGAACTGAATTGAAGTGAACTGAATTGAGCTGAACTGAACTGAACTGAAATGAACTGAAATGAATATTTTATAAGAGAAGGAAATTAGGAGCTGAACGGAACTGAACTGAACTGAATTGAACTGAACTGAATTGAGCTGAACTGAGCTGAACTGAACTGAACTGAACTTAATTGAACTGAACTGAACTGAGCTGAGTTGAACTGAACTGAATTGAATTTCAACGTAAGAGAACAGACCCTTACTTACTTCGTTTTATATAAAGGCCTATTAACTACATTGTATTAAATTAAGAATATAAACACATATGAACAATTTTGAATAAATGAGCCAAATAAAATACTCCCTCTGTTTTTTTTTTATATGCATAGTTTGACCGGCACATTTGCCAAGACGTTACCTTGACCATATATATCTTTAATTATGTATTAGTGAAAATAGTAACAAAATTATATTATGAAACTAGACATTATGACAAATCTAATGATATATAATATAACAACATTTATTCATTTTTTAGAGGTGAAAAAATTAAGTCAACCATGATATGTGAATAGTGCAATTGTCAAAGTGATGCATATAAAAAAAACGGAGGGATTCGTAATCAAGTCAATGGCCTCAAGGCATCTTGCTTTAATTCGACTCCTTAAAATTATCTCACTTGTACTTTTTACTTGTTCATCACAATATTTGTCGGTTTGTCCATCATCTGTCAATCCACAACACAATGAATAACATATTAAGTATAGATGTGAAGTTTAATTTACGTTAATAAATAAGAATGAATGAACATTAACATCCTAACAAAATCACACAATCACTATGTATGACTCTTAATTAAATTTTGAGATTAGACAAACACTAGATAATTCTCAAGCCATGCTTAATTTATAAAATTGATGGTAATTGATATTTAAATATAGAAGCCACTAGAAAAATGAAATCAAAAGTCAATCAAAATTAACGATAAATTTTCTAGGCATCTTCAAAAATCTTAAAAAACAAAAACACATCTAATATAAATTGTAGAATCAATGAATGAGGAGCCTCCAAAACTCCACTCTTAATTCTCATGCATTCCCTGCTCCTGTATTTTTGTCAGTCCTGTTGAAACTACCATCACGAAAACCATTAAAGCTCTCTTAATCCGCCAGGTATCATCAGTTCATCACTATATATTGAAGTGTTGAAATTCATGGTTTTCTTAATCTTAATTTAAATTTGGTGTTTATTTTATTTAAACAGGCGAAAGATTCGTGTTACAGTGGGATTGTGGGAAATCGTTGACAATGGATGATATGTTTGATAGAGTTCAGGTAATTTGTTTCGAAATTAAAATGCTATCCATTCTCTTTTCATGAACCAATTTTGTTGTTTTAAGTTGAAATTGCAAATAATTAATAGGAAAATTTGGGAGAAAGGTCCTTTTAAGTGGTCGACCTTGTGAGAAAGGTCCTTTTATAAAAAAGGTGGCACAAAAGGTCCTTATATCATGTTTGGGTTGTGAGGAAGGTCCTTTCACCATTTTCCGGCGTTGACTTTTCTATTTTCCGGCCAAAAAAAAGCCACGTGTAAAGCATGTGACTTATTAAGTTCCCTTTTTTCCCTATTTTCTCTCATTGTGGGGGAGAATTAGCCTTGAATTACTTTGAATAGCCTTCAATTTTAATTTACGGGATTGCAATTGAAGTTTTTGTGTTAATTGTTTTCAGATTTTAGGGTTTAATAGGGAAAAAAAGGGGAAAACAAGGGAAAAGAGGAGGGAGAAGAAAGAGAACCTAGATGTGACTTTTTTTGGCCGGAAAATAAAAAAGTCAACGCCGGAAAATGGTCAAAGGACCCTCCTTACAATCCAAACATGATATAAGGACCTTTTGTGCCACCTTTTTTTATAAAAGGGCCTTTCTCACAAGGTCGACCACATAAAAGGACCTTCCTCGCAAATTTTCCTAATTAAGAACAAATTTGTGTTATTGGATGTTCTACCGATTCTATCTGTCATGAGAATATAATCAATTTGTGGCTAATTTGACACTTTGCTTTTCAACATCCAATATCAAATTATTTTTTAATGTTATACATATTCCTCTATATTTGGGATTTTTTTTTTTTTTGTAAGTCCTCTTTTTCGGATGCAGGGAGATGGTACTGGAGGGTGTTATTAGGGATGAAAGAGTGATACTCCTGGCTGTTGCGGTGAGAAGAGTGACATAGGGTCCTTAGGTGCAGGCGCTTGCTGCGCAGCCCGAGATTGATCTTGCTAGAGAGCTGGGATACCATAGTGTGGAATTAGAAAGTGACTCTATGGAATTTGTAAGTGATACTTGCTCTAAGTGTCTAATGATTAGGGAGAGAACTCCTATGTCCCTGATTGTGGATGAGATTAAAGAGGCAAAGGGGTATTTGCTCATATTGCTTGTAATCATATTAAAATGACTATAGTTGTTCCGGGTGAGCTCCGATACCGTGATGTCTTGGGATTGATAAAGGTTTACCGTCCAATTTGATGCCTGCACAGTCAGCATAGATAATCTAGCCCGGGGGGTTATCCGGGAATAACCGCTCCGATGCTAAAGTTAGTAATCTAAGGAAGAAAGTATGAAGAGAGAGAAAGGGTGTAGAGAGAGAGAGAGAGAGAGAGAGAGAGAGATATTGTACCTTAATTATGAAAATGTGCCTGGATATATATAGGGGAATAACCAAGCAGGTGCCACCTATCCTTATAGGTGGCACACCGACCTTGTAGGTAGCAGGTGCCTACGTGGTTTTAAGCAGCTCTCCACGTGGCCGAGAAACCGGCCATTGTAGATGTTAAGCTGGTTTGCTAATTGCTGGCTAATTAGTAACATTTAAGCCACTTAACGGCCAAAGAGCTAGGTTGTCGGTATTATCCCGTACAACTTGCCCCCCAAGTGGGGACGTTGATAGAATTCGACGTTCGCACTTTATGATATCGGCTGGGTTTTGTGGCTAAAGTACAACTAAAATGTGAGATGTAAAAAATCTCCGATTTGCCCCCAAAGTGAGCGAAGTACCGATAGTGCTTTGCTCAGTACAAATAAAATGTGAGATTTAAAAAATCTCCGATTTGCCCCCAAAGTGAGCAAAGTATGGTAGTGCTTTGCTCAGTACAAATAAAATGTGAGATTTAAAAAATCTCCTTTTTGCCCCCAAAGTGAGCAAAGTATGGTAGTGCTTTGCTCAATACAAATAAAATGTGAGATTTAAAAAATCTCCGATTTGCCCTTGGGGTTCGACATTTTGCTTAAGTATTAAGGTTTAACCTTATTGGACATAGTAATGGGCGGGAAAAATTGAAAAAAAGTAGAATGGAGTGGGGCACGTGTCAAACCGAGCGTGTTTTGATGAAGAGGTGCTTTTATCTCCACCGTTGGATTTCATGCACCAAATGTCAAATCGAAATACTGTTCATCGGGGGTATAAATAAGGAATACGAACATTTTCCTCATTTGATCTTAGGTTTGTGAAAATTTGGCAACAAATTCTCCAAAAATTCCCAAAAATATACTTCTTTTGTTGTTCCGCGTAATCTCTAGTACGAAGATACTCTGGGCTCATACTCTGGTCGACGGATTCCAGTTGCTTCAAGCTTTGGTTGCTTCAGTTTGTTCTTTGCGATTCGTCGAAGTTGTTCGCTTGGTGTAGAGGTAAAAAACTTCGAATTTCTCTTTTTAATTTGTTTGTTCGATATTTGTAACTTGTATGTAGTGGGTTTTGTGATGTTTCTGCATTTGTTGAGTTGGTTATGCGTAAATCTATAAAGAATTCTGTTACAGGTGAGGCCTGTGAGGCTGACCCGTTTGTGCACTTGTCCTCAGCGTCAGAAAAGGAAGTTAAAAAGCCTTCTTGGTCTGTTAACCTTGGTATATTAGAAGACATTGATCTTGTTGAACTTGAGTCTGTCAGTGTTATTGAGGATGTTGATTCATATATCTTCCTCGACGAATACGGCTCTAATCTTGGTAAAATTGGCGTCAAGAATATAACAATGCTGAGAACTAAGCGTCCTAGCCTTGACCCTAATCAAGCTGAGAGCGCTGATAGGCGTCCTGGCAAAGAACCTATTGTTGACCCTGAAGCCGAAGTGTCCGACATCAACGAAGAGGATGTAGAATCTATTGAACGCAGCCTAGCGTCTGACAGGGACGAAGACTCAGATGAAGAGGGCGGAGGGAGTGAAGATCAAGGGGAGGATGAAGAGGCCGGTGATAGTCAACAACAGTTTGGATCCGGTAATGAAGAGACAGATTCAGATATAAACGAAGACATCAATGTCGGCGAGCAAATCATTGCCGAGGAAGCATTAGATGAGGGCTACAACTCAGAAGATGACGATGAGAAGCATCGACGTCCCCTAGAACTAGCTGACAACATAAAGTTAAAGACCGTTAAGGTTGATGATAAATGGCTAGTTACCGCTACCGAAAAAGATTATTGTGGTGTCCGGAAGAGATTCTTCAAGCTTCCTGACGGCTATGCTCTTACTATACCGTCTTCTGGTAACACTGTGTTTGATTGCCCAGAAGGGCATATTGCCGTGTACGCTGAACATCTGGAGTTTGGACTCCGTTTTCTGCTTCACCCCTTTATCGAGACGATATTTAAAGCCTGGAATATTTGTATTGCTCAGCTAACACCGACAGATGTCCGCAATATTGTGTCCTTGGTGTGGACCATGATATATATGGATTTTCCGTTAACTTTGAATCTGGTACGCAAGCTTCAGCGACTTAAGAAAGACAGCCAATCTGGTGGTCTCTTTATACCGCTACCGGTAAGATTACAGTGTGGCCAAAGCTGACCAGCTGTAAGAAATGGCAGAAACAATTTTACTTTTTGAAGGTTCCTGATAACTTTGGGTTACGAAGGACCTTCCATCTTCCTCATACCTGGCTTGATACACTTAGGGATAGGAAGTTAGGCAAGCTTGAACGAAAAGCCTTTCGGTTTTTTGAATGTATGTATGTTAATGAAGGCAGTAAAGTAAAGGCCGTTCCAAGGGAGTGGCTGTCCAACTGTAATTATATCCTGGGCAACGCTCCCCTGTCTCATGTCGGTCTCTGCCATATTGATGCAATGGGTATGATTTAAAGTCATTCTTTTCTTTTCTTTTTTTTTTCTTTTTTTTTATTTCATTTTTTAACTTTGTGTCTTCTATTTATGTTATGATTCTTCTCGTTACTGACCTTCCGGGCCGTGGCTAACCTTTGAATGTTTTAGAAAACTTACCCTTGTGCATCATGTCAATGTCGTCAGTTCATGGTTTTAAATAGTACCGGTATTAAGTTTATTGCCTTTTTATTTTGTATTAATTTGTTCATATTTTAACCAGGTGTCGACAAGCTAGATAACGCACGGCTCGGACTTCACCCTGACGACAGTGTCAAGCATCAGTGTCTGCCCAATCTTAAGCACAAACTCGACAACCTTCCCAAGTTTGCTATCAGGGCTCAAAAAGGTAGGCAAAGAAATAGAAGAGACATGACTGCTCTTTCGCAATCGAAGCCAGCTAGGTCCTCTATCCTCCCCCTTAGAAGGGATGGTGGTGCTGGTAAATCCAAAAGGGCTTCTTCAACAAGCAGCCGTGTTCAATCTAAGAAGCAAAAGACGACTCCTGCCTCTGACCAGCAAACAACTCAGCCAAAGGATTCTGCTGCCGAGCTGAGTGTTATGAACTTAGACGAGGACGATGTCGGACTTGTCGTCCTTGCAGCCACCTCACACAAACGCTGAGAGGATCATTTCTGTTACGAAGGAGATTCCCCAAGTGAATATCGGCTATCTGGTCTTAGCACCCATAATGTGTTTGTTCCTGCCTCTGTATCGAAATTCATCAAGGTACCACATGTGAAAATTCCTTAGGAAGTAGCTGATGAGTTTTTAGACTTTCCTACTGGGAACTCCAGTGAACCTTGGCGTCCAAACTTGACGGTGAACAGAGGTGAGTCTGTTTATTCTGATGATCCTTCATCTGGGGACAGCCTTGGTTGGAGAATGTTGAGAGATCTGCCCACTCCAACTGATAGGCCTACAAGTCGGTTCGTGGCTCCCTGTGGTCAAATGATGAACAACTTGCTCAAGGTAGTTACTTGGGACTTTTTTTATCCCATATATATATATATATATATATATATATATATATATTTTGCTTATTTACTTAACCTCTTCTGTTTTTTACTTATATATACAGACCGTCAACTCCGCCGTTGAGGTTGTTCATATGTAAAAGCATTATCAGAGGCAGGCAGACAAGGCTGAAATTGTTTTGAAGAAGACTGATGAGGAGCGTAAGGCCCATAATGCCGAGATTGAAGGTTATAAGGGCAAACTGAAGGTGCTGGAAGGCAAGGTAGCTGACCGTGATGAATTGTTCAAGAAGCTGGAGGACCAAACTCAGCTAAAAGCTCAAATTGCTGATCTTGAGCAGAAATTAGAGGCTGAGAAGGAGAGCAGAAAAAGGGCCGAGCACAACCTTGAGCTTATGCGCTCGGAGAAACCTGCCATAAAGTTTAGGGCTGTCAACCAATTTCTGAAATCAGATCTGTACCGTGTAAGCTGGTTGACCGCTATACCGGTAGTAGGGTTGCAACGCATCGGTGCATATGCAAGGCCGAGGAGTGGGGTGAGGACAGATGGCAGGTAGTGGAGGATGCTTACAGCTCTGACCGACATCTATCTCCTACCAGCTACGAGAAAGATTATTTTGATGATCCTCCCAGCCTTGATACTATGAAGAACCTTGACCCTTGCAGCCTTCCCGACGAAGAATTTGATGACGCCATTCTTGCTACCCCTTCGCACGATGACGGTTTGGAGAAGGAGTCTGAGGCTAAGCAGGTTAAAAGCGTTTGGCAGTCATCACCAAGTTCGTCATGTGGCTCTAGTTCTGTTTGTTGTTTGACTGTACAATTTTAGTTTATATTTTATGTATTTAAGGTTGACATATGTATCCGTTTTTGTCCGATAAGGGACTTAAGCCCATCTGGGTGATGGCTGTCGATTACAGACAATTTATTATCTTTACTTTTGTTTTTTGCTTGTCATATCCCGAACTTTGTCTGTACTTTGGATGTATTAATGCTTTATCTGCATATTTTTGCTAAAATATTTATGTTTATGTTTTCTGAACTCTGGTATAATCGCTTATCACCTTTATTGCCCCTTAGTATGACGAGTAAATGTGTTAGAATTTTGTCGTTAAACTAGTATGGTAGATGAACTGTTTCGTGCCGATAGTAAATTTATGCTCAACTGATCTCAAGCGTATCTCCCCTTACTGTATGGCCCTTAAGCTTATGTGGATTGACTTTACAGATTGTGCCGTTATTTCTCTTAAGTAGAGCTTTCCGATTATACTGCGACCTTTAGCAGGCTGAGCAACGACAGAGACCGTCTATTCAACTCACCTTCAGGTGCATTTGGTATCCAACCATCTCGACACTTGAATGGCTGCTTCGGCTAGCTAGGCCGTTTACACGTCCATATCGAAAGTGGGCAGATGGTTCTAAATTGCCGCTTTGCGTATTCTTATTGACGGCCTTTAGCCAAAATAGATTTTGCTTACAAATTAGCCCTCCTTAAGAAACACAAATCACAAAAAATACGACTACTAGTTATGCCTATATCCTACTTGATACACACATTACGAATTAAACATAACTATTACAAATCACACATAGCTAAACATAGTATTTTTTCAGCACAACTGCGTTCCAAACATTCTTTAACTGTACCCCATCCAACGTCATGAGACGGTAGGATCCTTGACGTATTGTCTCATATATTTGGTAGGGTCCTTCCCAGTTGGCCGTGAACTTTCCTTCGACATTTCCCTTTCCTGTTGCCGCCGTTCTACGCAGAACTAGATCTCCGTCTTCTAACGGCCTATGATTGACGCGCTTGTTATAGGCTTGACTCATTCTGTTTTTGTAAGCTGCAGATTTAATAGAGGTCGTTAATCTAACTTCCGGTAGAAAGTCTAACTGTTGCCGTAATAATACGTCATTTTGATCTGCGCAGAAGTGTTAAATTCGAAATGTTGGTAACCCTACTTCTGCATGAATTACTGCCTCTGATCCAAAAGCAAGATTGAAGGGCGACTCGCCTGTTGTTTCTTTGGTTGTCGTCCTGTTAGCCCATAATATTTCCGGTACTAAATCTACCCATAGGCCTTTAGAATCTTCAATTTTCTTTTTTAGGGCGCTTAAAATCTGCTTATAGCGGCTTCAGCTTGGCCATTAGACCGAGGATGGCAGACTGCAGCATAAGAAAACTTTACTTTGTATATGCCTAGAAAGTTTTTTACCGGATTGCATTCAAATTGAGAACCGTGATCGAACACCATTGCCATTGGTAATCCAAATTGGGTGAAGATATTTTTCCAGATAAACTTCTTTACCTCGTTCGCTGTTATCTTGACCACTGGTTCTGCTTCTATCCATTTTGTGAAGTAGTCTATCCCAACTATCAAAAACTTACGCCCTCCTGTTGCTGAGGTAAATGGGCCGACAATATCCATACCCCATTGCGCAAACGGAATCGGATTGAGGATAGGAGTTAGGTCATTAGGTGGTTGATTTATTGCCGGTTTCTGGTATTTATCACATTTTTTGGCGTAGGCTAGAGTGTTCGCATTCATTCTTGGCCAGTACTACCCCCTTTTCATTGCTTCTAACGACATTGATCGGCCCCTAGAGTGATTTCCGCAATCACCTTCGTGAATTTCCTCTATTAATCTTGCTGATTCGTATGCCGTAAAACATCTTCTTAGCGGCAATGAGAAACCCCTCTTGTATAACATACCTCGGAACATAACAAACCAAACGCTATCTTTCTTGATTTTTTGCGCCTCGTTTTTATCTGTGGATAGTACACCTTGCACTTTGTAGGCCAATATATCTTCATACCATTCACGGCTTTCTGATACGCAATTTACTTGTTTGTGTGTCTCTTCGTCTATACTTTTTTGTTTTAGAACTTCAACCATTACCGTGCGTTCTAAGTCGTTGAAGCTAGAACTTGCAAGCTTTGCCAATGCATCTGCTTGAGTATTTTTTCCACGAGGTATCAGGTTGATCACGAAGTGGTCAACTGTTGTTGTTATGCTTCTGAGTTTAGCTAACTATGCTATCATTGTTGGTTCACGGGCTTCGTATCCACCACTGAAATGGCTGGCTACCAACTGCGAATCTGTAGATAACTCAACCCTCTTTGCTTCTGCCGCTATGCATAATTGAACTCCTGCTATCGCCGCTTCATATTCGGCTTCGTTATTGGAGGCCTTGAATTTGAAACGAATTGCGTATTCGAATATATCTCCTTGTGGGGAAGTGATGATGATACCGGCCCCAGACCCAGTTGAGGCCGATGAGCCGTCAACTGATACCTTCCACGTGCCGATTTCATCTTCCTCTTTAGTGTAAGAAGTTTCTACTATGAAGTCTGACAAAGCCTGGGCTTTAATCGACACTCTTGGCTTGTAAATTATTGCATACTCCGATAACTCTATTGCCCATTTCAGCAGACGGCTGAAGGTGTCCATTTTCTGAAGGGATTTTTCTAGCGGTTGATTTGTCAGAATTTCAACGGTATGCGCATCAAAGTATGGTCGCAATTTTCTTGCCGCTATGACTACTGCATACGCGGTTTTTTCTACTAGAGGGTACCTCCGCTCCGCGGCATTTAGCACATGGCTCACAAAATATATGGGTGTCTGTAATTTCTTGCGCTCCACTAATAAGACTGCCGCTAGCGTTTTCGGAGATGCTGAAATGTAAAGTTGCAGCGTTTCTTCCATTTCTGGTCTGGCAATTGTAGGCAGTGATCGTAAATGGTTTTTGACTGCTTCTAGTGCTTTGACCTGCTCCGGTCCCCAAACAAAAGTTTTGTTCTGGTAACGCTTTGTCGGCTGATTTGCTGATGAATCTCGTTAAAGCTGCCATCCGCCCGTTAACTTTTGTATGTCTTTAATGGATTTCGGCTGCGGAAGGTTGAGTATGGCCTCAATTTTATCGAGGTTTGCATCTATTCCTCTCTCACTTACCATAAATCCTAAGAACTTTCCAGACCTAACGCCAAAAACACACTTCTCAGGGTTTAACTTCATTCGGTATTGTCGCAGAATATCGAATGTTTCCCTTAAGTCTTCGACATGATCTTTGGCTAAGCGGCTTTTTACGATGGAGTCATTCACATACACCTCTACATTTCTTCCCTTTTGGTGCGCAAAAACTTTGTCAACTAGCTTCTGATATGTTGCTCCGGCATTTCGCAACCCAAAGGGCATTGCTCTGTAACAATAAACTCTGGCATCAGTTATAAATGCCGCCTTGCTCCGATCCGGCTGATAGAGGCTGACTTGGTGGTATCTGGAAAAAGCGTCCATGAAGCTCAAAAGGGCGTGGCAGGACGTGGAATCGACTAGGCGATCTATTCTCGGTAGGGGATAACAGTCTTTTGGACAAGCTTTATTTAAGTTCGTAAAATCCACGCACATTCTCCACTTTCCTGACGGTTTTTTGACCATAACAACATTAGCTAACCATTCTGGATATGTGCACGGCTCTATAAAACCCGCCGCTAACAACTTGTTAACTTTTTCTTGTATGGCTTCAATTTTTTCTGTGGAGAAGTTCCTTTTCTTTTGTCGTACCGGCCTAGCCTGTCCACATTTAACTTATGTACCATTACATCGGGGTGGATTCCTGGCATCTCGTCGGCCGAGAAGGCGAAAACATCAGCATTCTCCCTCAGGAGCCCGACTAGATGGCATTGCATCTTGGCGTCCATGTCGGATCCGATTTTCACCGTCCGATTTGGGACTCCTGGTTGCAGCTCAACTTCAATAGTTTCTCCTCCCGGCAATGGTCTAGGGACGGTTACGGGCCTTGTGTCGAAGTTCGTCATTGCCAGGTCATGTGCGGGTGGGGATCGATCTCTTTTCTGATTGTTCGGGCTCATCGAAATTTGCCTGCATGGCTGTTTCAATGCCGACACGTAGCATTCTCTTGCCATGGTTTGGCTTCCTCTAACACGCACTATCCTGCCGGCATTAGAGACATACACCATCGTGAGGTGGTATGTCGAGACTACCGCTTGTGCATCATGAATCAACGGTCTACCAACAATAACATTATATGCTGACGACACGTCAACAATTAGGAATTTGGTCATCACATCCCGTGCCATGGATCCTTCTCCAATTCGGACCTGTAAGATGATGTTACCTTCGGGTCTAACAGTTGAACCATTAAAACCGATAACCGGGTACGACACCGGCGTTAAATATTTTCGACCTATCATCATAGCATCGAACACTCTTGCAAACAAAATATTCGCCGAGCTGCCCCCATCTATTAATGCGCGCTTGATGTCACACCCATTTATTGATAATATCAACACAAGCGGGTCATCATGGGGAAAAACTATACCCTTTGCATCTGCCTCAGAGAAGGATACAGATGGGATAAGTGCTGGCCGAGGTCGTTCATCCACCCCCAGTGCATTCACTATATGCTTGTATTCCGATAGGCTTTTCTTTGCGCCGCTAACAGATCCCCCGTGTACGGGCCCTTCGGTAATTACCTCTATGGTAATTTTACGTCCTAGGGGCGCAGTACCTTGCCGGTAAACATCAGCGTGACCCTGACGGTAGGTATCGTCTTGCATTGACAGGTCTCCTTGTTTCCGATATTCTGTTTGTCTTGTTGACGGTGCTAGCTGTCGGCTTGTTCCTGCGTGAGACCGGTATTGGGAAAGATGCCCCTTTTTAATAAGGTCCTCAATATTTTCTTTCAACTGGATACACTCCTCAGTGTAGTGGCTGACATCTTTGTGGAGCATGCAGTACTTCTTTAAATCTCGGCCCTTTGTTATCATTGGCGCCGGCCGATTCCACTCTTCCTTGTGCTGGTTTATTGAGTAGATAGCGGCCCTTGGTGTGTTCAGCTGAGTATAATTATTATACCGTCCCAAACCTCTAGCGGGTCTACTTGCCTTTTGCTGATTTTGTCTGCTAATCCCACCCACGTGGGTCTCGGGTGATGAGTAAGTGTTTTGCCGTCGAGACAGCTCTGCCGATGCTACCTGGTTGCCCGCCTTCAGAAGCTCTTCGCTCTTGATGTATTCACGAGCTTTGTTAAATGCTAACCCAAGATTGGGAAAGGATTTTCGTGCCATGTACCTCTTGAAATCACTGTCGGCTAAACCACTCATTAAAGCCATGACGGCTATCTCCTGCTGTAATTTCGGTATAGTATTGGCTTCATTATTAAAACGTCGGACGAAATCTCTCAATGATTCGTCCTTCCTTTGTCTGATAGACATAAGTTCCCCTGAGGTTCTTTGTCTTACGCTGTTGCTTATATATTGGCTTGTGAACAATTCGACAAGAGTATCGAAGCAGACGATGGATCCGGGTGGGAGATTGGTGAACCAGTCTGAAGCTGCCCCGACCAGTGTCGTTGGAAAGACTTTACACCACACGGCGTTGGTGTCGGTGTACAACAGCATATGGCTTTCAAAGGCCGCGATATACCTCTTTGGATCACCCTTGCCGTCATATGTGCATGTCTTTTTATTTTTTCCATTTGCTGATCGAGGACCTCTTGCATAAAGGGAGATGTCCTTGGTCGGACGATAGCTCTGGCTAGGTGCCTTGGCGGCCCACTGTTGGCCTCCTGTCGGTATGATTCTGATTCCCCCCTCTGCATGGTTCGCGTGACCTGTCGCTCAGAGGGTATCACCATCTCCTGTGGTGGTGGTCGTGGCTGAGGTTGCTGTCCAGCCTGATTGAATTGATCTTCGAGGTTCGTTGATGATTACGGGTGTTGTCGACCTTCTTTGAGGTTCCTTCGTGGCCGCAATCTCAGCCTCCCTCCTTTTCCGGGACATTACTTGCATGACTTTAGCCGTTATCTCCAACTCTTCTGGAGTGAATTCTCCCAAAGGATCCGAGGTTGTTGCCCGAGTTCTTTCCGGCGTTAGCGGTACATTTATAATGTCTTTATGAAGAAAGTGGGTCTCGTCCTCCACCGTTATCTCTGGTATGCTGTTTACGACCTTGTTGGTGTTAGTATTTAGGATGCCGCTATCATAATTCCGGTTTTCTGATTCTGGGATGGGTGTAGTTTCATTATTTCCTTCCATGACTGTTGGAGGTCTTTTTTGGACGATAGAAGTTATTACTATCCCCTCCTTCTAGCGCCAATTGTTCCGGGTGAGCTCCGATACCGTGATGTCTTGGGGTTGGTAAAGGTTTACCGTCCAATTTGATGCCTGCACAGTCAGCACAGATAATCTAGCCCGGGGGTTTATCCGGGAATAACCGCTCCGATGCTAAAGTTAGTAATCTGAGGAAGAAAGTATGAAGAGAGAGAAAGGGTGTAGAGAGAGAGAGAGATTGTACCTTAATTATGAAAATGTGCCTTGATATATATAGGGGAATAACCAAGCAGGTGCCACCTATCCTTATAGGCGGCACACCGACCTTGTAGGTAGCAGGTGCCTACGTGGTTTTAAGCAGCTCTCCACGTGGCCGAGAAACTGGTCATTGTAGATGTTAAGCTGGTTTGCTAATTGCTGGCTAATTAGTAACATTTAAGCCACTTAACGGCCAAAGAGCTAGGTTGTCGGTAATATCCCATACAATAGTTTCTCCTGTAGATGATATTGAACAGAGCTTTTTTAGGTCCTATTCGCAAGGTTTGATGAGCTTGGTAGAAATTGACGATTTGTAATTGATCATTAATAATTAATAAAATTCCCATCTTTCTCTAGGGAAAAAAAAAAAAAAGAATGAAATAGATGAATTCTGCTTTGATTTGAACTTGAATTCAGGTTGTAGTTTATAGTGTTGTATTTTATGGAGTACTCCTAAGTAAATAAAGTATACTCCGTTTTTGATTTAGAAGCATGTTACCTATACAATGTTTAGTTAATTATGTGTTAATGTGTGTTACCCAAAATTAAATTTTTTTACTTTTCTTGATCTTTGACCTATTGACTAAGGGGGAGTGGACTTTACAATGTTGTTAAGGGCTTTGGTTAAACGATGGAAGTAAAGTGGAATGACTAAGCCCAGTCAAAGACCAAGGAAATGGAAATAAAACCGACTTTAGGCAAACAAGGTGTTTTAATTTGAAAGGGAGAGTTGACGCCAAAAAAGATAATTGCTCAAAAGTTATGGGATTCAGCAGAAAACCACGTTAATTTTGCCTATAAATAAAAGTGAAGAAACCACAGAATGGGATCAACAAAACAATCAACAACAAGTTCATTTTCTTTAAAATTTCTAGCATCCTTAGTTTTCCCAAATTTGATTATATGTTGAATGGAAATTGTAACCATGAGATGATCGAACTAAAAATTATATGTTTTTTAAGTGCCACTAATTGTTTATTTATTTGCCGGATGGAAATTGCAACCATGAGATGGTCGAATTAATAATGTTATATTTTTTGGTGCACCTAATTTAATTTGTAGTCTTTTTATAGTTCAATATATATCCATGTATAGTTTAGTTTGGTACAATATTGTTGTTGGTAACTAATGTTGAAGGAGGAATTCTATTACTTGAAGCCGAAAATCCATGAACAATCAAATTGAAGATTTAAATTTACTAAAAAATGTATAATGACTTAATAGTTTTATTTGTAATCAATTATTTTTCTATTGGTTTAGGGGTTTAAGTTGTTAACCATTTTTTGTTCAACTAATATACATATATTTGTTACAAAATAAAAGCGCCAATTTGATTGTATACCAATGTACGTAGAGCTTTATTTGACCAGTAACACCTTTATTTAACAATAAGCGAAAATTTAATATTAAAATCATTGAGATGAATCTAATAAGTATCCTCATTATTAATTTTCATACGTAGTTTAAAACAAATGAAGTAATCCTAATAGTAATAGTTATAACTGTGCAGTCACACAATAATCTATAATATAATTATAGAGTTAGTTAATGAGGTTTCTCCAAAACCTCAATCCTCAACTCTCATGAATTTTATTTTATTTTATTTTTTATTTTTATTTTTATTTTTTTTTTTTTTTTTTGCTATAACCTCCTATTAAAAAACTTCCATGATATGGAGTTGTGGAATAAAGTTGCCGCGTGTAAGCTCTTATGGGCTATTTCATATGAAAAAAAGATAAGCTCTGGGTTAGATGGGTTGATGCTTATTATGTTAGAGGCAGGAATTTGGATGAGGTGCATTGTCAAGCTATGTCTTGAGCTTTGAGGAAAATCTTTGATTGTATGAATCTAATTAAGAGTAAGAGTGCTGGTGGCTGGGACAACTTTGTCAAAGGGGGTTGCTTTTCTATTAAGAGTTTGTATAAGTTTCTTCATGGCATTCATGATAAAGTCAGCTGGAGCAGGGTGATTTGCAATAATCAGGCTTCCCCTTGAAGCTTATTTATTACTTGGCTGGCTATTTACAACAGACTACCTACCCTGGACAAGCTTTCTGGCTGGGGTATCACTTCTGATACTGTGTGCAAACTGTGTATGTGGTACTTGTGCTGAGTCTATTGATCATTTGTTTTTCAGATGTACATTCTCTGCTCGGATTTGTGTTGCTATGCTTCAGACTTTGCATTGTCAGAGAAGTCCTGGCTCCTTTGTTTCAGAGCTGCATTGGGCTATCAAATGTGGGAAAAGAGGGGCTGCTAAACACAAGTTTTTTTAATGTTTTATGCTGAGAGCTTGTATGCTATTTGGATCCAGAGGAATGAAGTTGTTTTTAATCAACACCATAGGTCTGCCGATGCTTTGATGAGAGATATTTCCTTTAAAGTTGTTTGCAGGTGTAATGATAGGTAGTGTGAGATCCTTATTGTAAAGTGATCTTTGTTCGTTTTTTGTAGGTGTTTTAATTTTGCTGCTAGTTTTTGCTAGTTTTTGGTGTAATATTTTGTTCTCTTGGTGATTAATTTTTTAATTGCCAGTCAAATTAAAAAATCCATTTGAAAACATACAACATATATATATAACAAAAGAATAAGAGTTACTAGAATGAACAAATGAAGTTATTTAATTACTTAGTAATTTCTTAATATTACTTGTATTTAAGGAATTTGAGTTACTCTTAAGGACAAATTAAGGTTGTTCTTATGAATTAAATAGGGTTACTCCAAAAAAAAAAAAAAGGGTTACTCTTATAATCATACAAATAAATAAATATTACACTTATAACCAATGTGGCCACACCGTGCGTGTGACTTGCCATACTAATTTACAATGATTAAAATTTATTTAATTTTAACTAAACTGAACATATTCCAGGTAAATTTAGTAAAAAAAAAAAAAAAAAAAAAAAAAAAGGAGCAAGAAATAAAATACCGATTGGAAGTACATACTAGTTATAGTTTTTTTTAAAAATCCAAACAAACAGTATAAATGTAGAAACCAACTTAATTAAAAATAAACAAAACTAAATTTTGTAAACGTACTTAGTAGATTCATCAAAATAGCTAAGGAGTAGTGAAGCCAAGCAAATTTCATGTTGAATATCTTCCTCACCGGAAGGAAAATATTCTCTAAAAAAGCAAAATAATATCAAGTCATTGAGACCATAATTGCCTTTTTGGACGGAGATAGTGACTACTCACCAATTCACCATTAAGCTACCATCTGAAAAAAAATCTTGTTTGAATCGTTTCAATATAAATCTTATTAATATCTATTTTTTTTAATTATTTTTTTCAATAAATGATTGCATGTTGATAATTAGAAATATTAAATGTTAAAATTGTACATTGTAATATGAATACGTGATATAAGAAACTTGTCAACTAAAAAGGAACGGATGAGTACATGTATAAACTTGAAATATATAAAATGCTCCATAATGGAAAAAGTAAGCCACAAAAGTTGGTTATGCGAATCATATTCCGTGCATTGTAGTACTATAAATAAATGATGCTACCACCAATATTTAAGAATACAAACTAAAGTCACACACAACAAAACACTAAGCAAAACAACCATATATATATATATGGCAGAAGAAAACACTCCTGCTCTCTCTCTGAATGTAGAACCTTCTATAACAAACCAAAACACAATAAATAACATTGCAACAAACACAATAACAGAGCTTACAGTAGAAGAAGTGATTGAAAATTATGTGGGTTCATTCGGATACTCGCAAATAATACAAGCATTTTTGGTATCATTGGCATGGATATTTGATGCTCAGAGTACTCTGGTCACCATCTTCAGCGACGCCGAGCCCGAAAGATGGAGATGCAAGCCAAAACATATGTGTAATGGGTTGCAAAGTGGTAAGGGGATTTCAGTATGTGGGCTTGAACCAGATAGTTGGGTGTGGGAAGGTGGAAGACATAGTACAATATTAGCTGAATGGGGACTTGTTTGTAATCACAAGTTTGTTGCTGCTCTTCCTGCTTCTTGCTTCTTCCTTGGCTCTCTTATAGGTAATTATTTTTTAACCTTTATATCTCTATAATTGTAGGAGGAATTCTTGTTTAAAAAGTGTGTAAATTTTTTACAATGTTCGTTTGAAAAATGACTACCATGTTAATTTAATGATATATATAATACGATCTGTTTGTTTTTTCACGTTATAAATGACTACAATTAGTCTTAAAATATCTAAAATTTAAATATAAATTTTGAAAATTTTAATCCAACATAACATAAATATTTTTTGAGAAACTATAAAATAAGAATAAATATTCCATAAATGAAACAAAAAAATTGATAAATTGATAAATTAAAAAAAATGTTGATGATAATATTTATTACCAGTAATAAAGTATTATAATTAATTACTTGAAAAAAATGTTGGTTATGAATTATATAATCATTAAAACATTATTATAGTCATATTTTAAACGACTGCTGTATCATTTTCAATATATATATATATATATATATATATATATATATATATATATATATATATATATATATATATATTAGAGGATGTGTAAAAGTGTTCCCGTTTTCATTATTAGTAAAATATTGATGTGATATTCATGTATACTTTAGAGTGTGAGGGGACTTTAAATTAGTTCATTTTTAGGTACAAGGTAAGTTTAGAATGGGTGAAATTTATACCTCGTGTTGACAAATGAATTTAAAAATCTGAGGGGCGAGGTGGCCGGGTAATCGGGTATGACTCATATGAGTCGTATCATACCTTTAGATTTCAAATAAAAGATAAAAATTCATATATACATTCTAGTATAAGGTGCACTAAAGATTATTTTTGTATCATCTAATGAATGGATGATTATTTGAGTGATAATCCTGCATTAATATGAGCAAAAAAAATACTTTTGAATGCTCTTTGTTCCTGGGTGTATTTATAAATATCTCATGAAAGAAAATGTTCATTATCATATAATACTAAATAGATGTACAACTTTTAGCCCTATACTCCGTATTAGTTACTCGACCTGATCTCATCATTTCTGATTTCAAACTCATACCACTTTCCAAATTAAACGACTGCTCAATATTATTTTGCTTTATTCTTTACGTACATCAAAAAGAAGTTGGGGAAGTAAATAATTGCATTGTTTTTTTTTTTTTTGGGTGAATAATTGCATTGTAAAATAACTTAGTCGTAGGATAAAGATTTACGTTCAATAATGCATGATATATATGTCTACACTTTGTTATTTCATGGGATAAAGTCACCTTAGTTTATTCTTTTTATATTATTAACCACAAGTGTCTTTGTGATGGAGGGTTCTATTCTCCAAACAAATCACGAATATGTTACGTCTTAGATTAGATATGGTGTCATTTAAAAAAGATAAAGTAACATTCCTAACCACCGCACCCCATCCATCCGAACACCTTTGCATATATAATGCCCTTCGAATTAGAGGGTGTTGGAATATTAGTGCTTCATACAAGTTAGAGTACGTACTATTCTATTGTAGTAATATGAGTTAGTGCAAGTCAATTAGGACTCTTTATTTTTTAGCTAATAATGTTAGTTCCTATTTGTTGGTACGTAAGAGGCACTAGAATCATATTCCACTTCTAGTTGTTCCTCTTTCATATTAGTTTAAGTAATTATTCTTATTAAGACACTTGTATGAAGCATATCTCACTTTTAGTTGTTCCTCTTTCTCATTAGTTTAGTATTTTTTTTTTAAAAAAAAATATATATTTATGGCTTTTATGCTTTAATAATTAATACAAGCTATATATGAAAACAAAAAACTTTTCAAGAAGTGAAATACTAAAAGTGGAGATAAGTTCAATTAATTGATACATGTTTAGTGACTTGATTTTTTTTTGAAAAAACTTAATTTAGATAAAATCTAATACAAAATGCTTTGTCCTAATTTAATTTTAATTATACATAAGAATTGAAGGAAGAGGAGGTAAAAAAGAGGTAAATTTGGCCAAAAATCTATTATTATGTGGTACGTAGAAAATATGAAACTTTTGTATATTAAAAGAAGATAAATAAAAACTAAAAGGTGGCAAATAAATAAGTAAAAAAATAAAAAATAAAAAATAAAGATGGCAAAACTCAACAGACTATACTCCGTATTATACAACCCGGCCGTCGTAATTTAAACGTTTTTCTTAGATAACTTTCATGTAATCACCCCTTCTTCCCGTCAAAAAAAAAAAAAAAAAAAAAAAAAAAAAATCACCCCTTCTTGACTTAAATCCTAACTTCTTAAACCTATCTAAAAGTTTTACATTAATATTAAAATTTCGTTCTTAGGCAATGAAATATAATACCGGGTTATATTTATATAATAATCTATAGTTGAATGATTCAAATCTATTACTTGTATTACTCTGTGGTACGTAAATTTTGGTAGCCAATGAAATTAATTAATAACGGATCAATATGCACGTATGTAATCAGAATAAAAGTTTGAGCTTGCCTAATGATTGCAATCTAGCTAATACTTGCAATTTGAAAAATTAGGTTGTTTTAAGTCCTTTAATTTTAAACTACCTTATAAAACACTTTTTTTGTGAGAAACTCCCTATAAAAAAATTATTGTAAGAAACCATCTTGTAAAAGGGTAAATGTTGTAGGAGACTACCCTTGGTCTAAAAGTCATCGTTGATTTTTATTTTTCGGTATTAACCACGTCGATCACGTGCCAATTAAGAAATAAAGGAGTTGAGGGAAATGGTGAATTAAAAGTCACGTGATTGGCACATGATGTGGTCAACGCCGGAAAATGAAAGTCAATAGTGACTTTCCCATCAATGATAGTCTTTTACAACATTTACCCTTTTATAAGGTAGTTTATTACATTCTTACAAAAAAAAAAAAAAAAAAAAAAAAAAAAAAAAAAATTAAGTAGTTTGTTGCAACATTTTTTTGATTAGGTAGTTGTTCGCAAAAAAAGTGCTTTATAAGGTAGTTTTATACAAAATATCCTTTATTAAATGTAGTAAGAAATTAAAATCTAATAGGAAAAACATACATAACTAGCTTAATCCTTCACTGAAATATCATGGATTCATGGGAGGTGTGACAGTAAGATATATTGTTTAATTTTTTTTTTTTGTTGAATTTTAACAAATTTTAATGGTCAATGCATGCGTTTAATTTATAGTCCATAATAAAGAACGTACATGAAGCGTTCCCATATTGCATGGTAATGAAAAAAAAAAAAAAAAAGGAATAATATGATAGCTCATTTTCACATAGAAAGCATGAAAACTAAATTCCCTTATCTAGAGGTTGCTGATTCTTGATGTAACTATTGCAAATAGTGCCAAGATTTTGACACATCAAGTGTATAATCTTAAATAAATCTATCTGATCTTCCTTTTAAATTGTTGTTTGTTTAAATCATGTCCTTTTCTTCAAGAGTTCAAAAGATGGAACCTCACAACAACTATTTTTATTGAACTTAAATTATTTTTACTTAAAAATTTTAGTGAACTGAAATTATTTTTACTTAACTAAAATTTTTTTTTGCTAAACTGAAATTATTTAAAATGATTTTTTTTTAATTTTTCTTTTTTAAAGTTATTGATGTTACCGAATTGAAATTATTTTCACTGAAGTTAAATTATTTATATTGAACTAAAGTTATTCTTAATGACTTAAATTTTTTTTTTATTTAAAGAATTAATACCATTTTTTCTAATACTAATGTATTTGTAACCTGCACTATCTATGTCAGTTACTAATAACATTTTTTCTACTAATAACTTTTTTTTTTTACTAAATATTATTATTTTAAGGTAAAGTGAATACCCTTCAAGAAAAAAAAAAAAATTAAGGGTTTGTTTGGCATCGTTGTGGTTTTCTGTTTTTTGGTTTTTTGTTTTTTAAAAGTATATTATATATGTCACATAATGAATCAAAAAATATATAGACTTATTAAAATCATGATAATTTTGAAAACTGACAACAAAAAAGTGGAAACACCTTTTTCTTGTTTCCTGTTTTTGGTTTTTGGTTTTCAAAAAAACAGAAAACTGAAAACCAATAATGATGCCAAACAAGGCCTAAGTGAATAGGGTCTTATTCTAAACTTCTTAAGCGTATCAAAGTCTCGAATATTATATTAAAAAAAGCATTAGAGTTGAATTCTAATCAAGGTCCTATATAACTATATCCTCCTAACCCAAAAAAAAAAAAAAAAAAATGTCATTGTCATTCTTTAACGCGTATATTTAGTATGTTTTGGCGTTGCCAATAATAAATTCTCATGTCACACTTTACATATATGGAGACACTTTTGTAGTTCTACATTTGTCTTGGTGGTTATAGATTTAACAATATTCTACCACTAATCCACTGTAGATCCTTTTTGTTAGTTGTACTACTTGTACATTTTTCTTGTTCATAGTTTTTTATAGATTATATATATATATTTTTTTCCACACTTAATTCTTGTGTGTGTGTGTTTTTTTTATTAAATTAAATTTTCTTCCAAAGACCGTACCCACTTATCAAATTCGCGATCATGGTCATCATAACTCATACTCTCTCCATCTTAACTTAACCACACCGCCGCACTGTGTTAAATCACACAAAATTTCTTGCAAAATGATTGATTCCTAGTAACATTTCTTGCAAAATGATTAACATCTTACAATTTGGTGCTAGTAGTAGTTTAATATAATACAACAAAGACAAATATGATTCTTTTTAAGTGACAAAGGGCCGGGTCTAGAAAAAACAAAACAACTCTTAAACAAATCAAAGATAATAACAATAATTTTTGTATTAATAGACCCATGTATTATTTCAGATAAGCTCATACCCCTTCCGTTCCATATTAATTATCTTATTTGGATTAATTAAACATTTCAATGCAAATGAAATCAAATACGTAGTACTTACTTAGCTTTTAGGTAAATATATACTTAAAATAATCATAGAAATGTAAAATCTAGTTAAATTCATCTTGAATCGTAATTTGTATATATCAATGTATTTTTATTTATTTTTTTAATATTTGGTATAATCAACTTTGGCTTGTTTCAAACATAAAAAAATAAATCTATTTTGGCTTCTTATATGTAGAGCAAAGGCATTTGATATCATATTTCAGTACACAAGATTTCCATGTGTTTTTATGTAAATATTCTTGATTTTTTATGTAAATATTCTTGATTTTGTTGTCTACTCTCTTAAAAGGTCCTTTTTCAAAAAGTCGACCATTTAATGCTATATTTTATTAAATTCTAACGCAGGTTCAGCAATATACGGACGTTTAGCTGATTCATTCCTCGGAAGAAAGAAGACCTTAATACTAGCATGCTTGCTAACCGCCATTACCGCACTCCTTACGTCTTTCTCACCAAACATATGGACTTACGCCGTCCTCCGTTTCTTCAACGGTTTAACTCGGTCCGGAATCGGAATCTGTTGTTTAGTCCTTGCAACCGAAGTTGTAGGTCGTAAATGGCGAGGTCAAGTTGGTCAATACGGTTTCCTCTTCTTCACTTTAGGGTTCCTCTCCCTTCCTTTTATAGCATTCTACACAAAATCTTGTTGGAGATCTCTTTACCGGGTTCTTTCGATCGTTGTCTTGGTATACACCATTGGTGTACTCCCTTTTGTCTTAGAATCGCCTCGTTGGCTTCTAATACGAGGAAGGAAAACGGAAGCTCACTCAATATTAACAAAGTTAGCTACTCGAAATGGGAGAACTCTTCCTGCAAACATTCAGCTAACAGACTCGTGTTTTCCTGAAAATGATCCTAGCAAAAATATGAGTTTTTGGCAGTGTAAATGGGCGAGGATAAGGATGATGAAGGCGATGATAGCAGGTTTCGGGGTTGGATTTGTGTATTATGCAGTTCAATTGAACGTCGAAAACTTGAATTTTTCTAAGTATTTGAGTGTTGCAATCAATGCGTTATTGGAGATTCCTGCTGTGTTTATAGGGAGCTTCCTTCTTGCGTTCATGAAACGCCGCCTTTTGCTTTCGTTTTCGTGTTTTCTTGCTGGGGGCTCATGCTTACTTTGCATCATCTTCACCAACGGTATGATTTTATTATATCATTTGCTACATACAAGTATATACTTTGTATATTTTTCTTATAGATTATTGATTAGTACATTACTTCCCTCAATTAATTAATTAAGGTCTTGTTTAAAGTAGAGATTCTGAAATTAATATGTGAACAACAAAAAATATATATTCCATTTCAAAATGAAACTATACAGATATATGTATGCATGATAAGTTGCTAATAATTTACTTGAATATACGTAGTCATGCCATGCATGAATTAAAAAATACTGCATATAACATGTAATAATACCTCTGTTATTGTTTGAGCAATAAAGGGTATTATTTATGAGACATAATATATTACTTTGTTGAACAAAATAATAAACGAATGAATTTGATATACACTTTTTTCTTAGGACATGCAATAATAGTTATTATTGGCACACATGCAAATTTGATAACAAATCTCTAAGAGGTAGTCTTTTAATTTTCCTCAAAAAAAAAAAAAAAAAAAAAAAAAAAAAAAAAAAAAAAAAAAAAAAAGAGGTAGTCTTTTAATATAGGATTGATGTATGATCAAAATCACCAAATGTTTTTTTTTGTAATTTTGGAAGGCAATGGAGGGACTATAGGGAACTGGATACAACTAGGGATTGAAGGAATTGGATTCATGGCTGCATCGGTTGCTTTCGATATTACATTTGTGTACTGCATTGAGCTATTTCCAACAAATGTGAGGAACTTTGCGGTTTCATTGATGCGTCAAGCGTTGGTTCTAGGGGGTGCGGTGGCGCCTTTGTTGGTGGTTCTTGGGCGATTAAGCGCTATGTTTTCATTTATGGTGATTGGGGGATTATCTATTCTAAGTGGATTAGTGAGCTTGTGGCTTCCAGAAACTAAAAATACTCCACTTTTTGACACTTTGGAGCAACAAGAAAAGGAGGAGAAGTTAGGTAGTCATGAAATAAGTTCATAAGATAGACCTAATATAATGTGGTGTTGTACTAATTAATGGCTTTGATAGTGCAAGAGAGATATGAATCAAAGTATATATTATGATCTTGTTTAAAGAAGAAATTGAATGATCTGGTTTAAGGAAGGATTATTTTGTCAGTTGTGCACATACCCTTGAGTCAAACTATCTAACTAATCACTAACCTAAACATATTGGTAAGTTAGCTAAGGGTCATTCTTCCACAAGGACTAAGGGGAATCACCGACAAGTATTTGTAATAAGTTAGGCCGAATTGAGGATTAAAACGAATAAGTTATGAATTAATTAGTTTAAACTAAAGAGATTATGAAAGGAAAGATGGGAGATGGGATTCAATATCTACCAAGCTAATTAATGAATCAACAAACCAACCAATTAAATTAGGTAAAACACAAAAACACTACAACAAATTGACCTTTGTGCCACGTGCAAAATCGTGGCACAATTTAGCCACGGGAATTTTGAAATTTACTCCCGTGGCAAAGAGGCCGTGGCTAGGAATTTGTCACAAGGAAATAGATGTCATGGCAAATTATAATTTTTATGCCACGAGTACTCAAGTGACGAACAAATCCATTTGCCACAAATTTTGATGTGGCTAACAAATTATTTGCCACAAATTTTGATGTGGCTAATAAGCATTGTTGACATAGATATTACCGTGGCTAATAATTGTGTTGCTATAAATATTACCGTGGCTAATAACACTAGTCGAAAAAAAATATATAGGCACTGGTTCAAAACGGCTTAAAGGCACCTGTTATGCAATTTTTTTCACCCAAAATTATCAACAGACATAAAACTAAAACATATTTCATTAATAGCTTGAAAATTTACACTTATCATCCAAAAAAAAAAAAAAAAAAAAAAAAAAAAAAAAAAAAAAAAAAAAACTGTTAAGAGTAACTACAAGTCTACAATAAAAGCGGCAACAATCAGCAAAGCAGAAGCAGTAGCAGTGTGTGGAAAACCGTGGAGCATCTAACACCTTGCTTTCTCCGACCACCCTTGGAGCCACTTCTATTATGAATGCATTCCTCTTCAAATATTTTAGCATATAGTGATATAGCAACGGCTGCATTGCCAGTCCCAAGAAAATATTTTTTTCTACCTCTGCAACAAGTGCCCTGCATGAACAACCAAAAGGTACAATCAGAAGTTCATGTCAAAGACACAACAGATCAAATGTCCTGGCTTTCTTCACTTGATTAGTCGTAGAAAACTACACACCCATCTAAAATCTCACCCTAAACAAACAGAAGAATTTTATTTTTCTTTGATTCATTACTAACTTGAAAGCATATACTATGGATTTCCCTTTTGAACACTGGACAATAGTTATGTGGTAGCAAGCCTCATTGGACCAGAAAGTTCCTATTCAAAAGAATCAAAACAAGGTGTTATGGAGTCACATTGGCTGCTATAGTCCCTTTTTTTAACACAGAACAAAAACATATATTAGAGGCCTAATTGGCCATAAACCAGTTTACAAAAGTTGCAGTCAGATACTTTCTAATGCTACAGTAAGAAAATTTAACACCAGAAGCAATGTGCACATAACCATCACATAAATATTGGACTAAGGTACGAACAGAGTTCTTAACAAACATTAGCTTAAAACTATCAAACATATTATACATATTTGTCACTCGTATTACCGGAAATACACCCATAGGACATCCACATCAACGAACCATGATTCTTTATGAACAGATTATGAAGAAGAACAGCAATATAACAAGAACTTGAAGCGCACACATCAGTTTTATTTTCATAGGCAACCTTAGCTTGTAGGTACAAAGAAAATGATCCTTGTGACCAACCAACATAGACATCCATGAGCAAGATTAATAAATAGGTCAATTTCAGCACTAAAAGAAAGTTACGTTGTTAGAATATTAATTAGATTAACTAAAAAGGATTAACTCATTAACTTACAAAGAGAGGCAGTATATGCTTCAACTTGCATTGCCCCCTTGTGCTCCCATTAATATGATGAAAAGTTTTCTGTTATTTAATCAATTCTTTGCTAATTCAACTCCAATGAGTGCTGCTCCTGCAGCTAATTCGAATGTTGAGCCTGCAATGAGCTTTAGTTACCCGAACATAGGTGGGATTAAGGCTCAGTTTATGGCGATTCTAGGGAATAAGCCGTATCCTTTCCCAATTCCTACCCATGCTGGAGCAGGGCCTCCTTGTAGGGATCCTATCCACAACCAATTTTGTTCTACAACAGCTCTTTCTACTCTTCACAAATGCTTCATCCTTCACAAATGCAGCAACAGCAAGCTGTACGTACATACAAATCCAACAACAAAATCAGCAAAATCAGACATCTCATTACCCAACTAATGACTTTGATAAGGCTAATATACTAATGACACAAATAATATCCCGGTTAATGCAAGTTAAACAACATTTTAAAAGGACATGAGGGGCACTCACCCTTAACCCAAATCTTAACTTTAAAGGGTTCTAAAACATATTAGCAACCAAATTTGATTCAATCATCAAATTAAGCTCATAATTTTTGGTAAAAAGCTCCAATTACATAGTTGCATCCACCAAATTTCATTCAAACATTAAATTAAGCTCAGAATTTTACAGCAACAAAATCAAGTTCCTTATCTTATTAGTACTCATAAGTTCACATCTCCTCTAAATTAACTTATTCCTCATAAAAAAAATTCATTTAAATGAGTTGGTTTCAATATATATTCACTTTTCACCCACAATTCATTTTCTTTCAGAACACATTATAATCAAACTAAGGTCAGAACACATTAAATTGAAGAAATCAAAGCATTCAACATGAAAAATTAGACCAAAAGCCAAACAATAAAGCAAAGCTAAATAACCGGAAACACTAACCTCGAAGTTCTAATTTTTGGTTTGAAATTGTTTGAATTTGCTGTTGCTTGAATTATTGCATGAAAAACCGAAAAATTGGCTCAAAATACTGAGAATAAAAAAAAAATAAAAAATAAAAACTAAATAATTAATTAAATTGAAATTGGATGATGAGAAAAGGAAAGTAAAATCTTACGTTAAAATCTGCTTCAATCGAGGACGTTAGTCTCGGCACGGGCAAGGTTGGAGCAGTGGCAGTTGAGTGCGCTTCAATGGAAACTGAGAGGGAAGGAGGGAGGGAGGGAGATGAGCCGGTTTTGTAGAGAGAACTGTTGAGACTTGAGTGCTCTTCAATTTTTTATTTTTATTTTTTACTTTTAACAAATTACTCCATCCGTTTTTAAATACTTGCTCCATTTCTTTATGCGCGGAATTTTAGGAGAAATTGAGGAAAGTAATAAAATATAGCGATAGTGAGGTTGGTGGAAGAATAAAAAAATGTAAAAAACAAATGTAGTGGAGAAGTTGAAGGAGAGAGTATGAAATTAATAAAATATGATTTATATTAGGTCCACTAAGTGAGAGAAATGAATTAAATATTGTCAAAGCTTTCCAAAGAAGGTAATGGAGCAAGTATTTAAAAACGGCCGAAAAAGAAAAGTAGAGCAAGTATTTAAAAACGGAGGGAGTATTCCGTAAATAATTTGAGAATACTTGTATGCAATAAATTAAAATAAATATAAAAAACAAAAAACTATACGTTTTCTTTTTGACATTTACTCGTTCACTAGTAGTAGTCTTTTTTTTTGACAAAAGATCCTTATAACGAAAAACATTCTTACAACCAAAAACTAACTAAAACAACAAACTAAGTGACAGGAAAACCAAATAAACAGAAAGCTACATCAAAAAAACATCTTCTTTCGCAGGACACTGTAAGAGTCGTCTGTAGCTGACGAAGCTTGCTTACGTTTGCAACCAACCTTAACCCTGCAAAATAAGAAACAGTTAGAAACACGCATTCTGCTACTTGATTTCCGTAAGCCTATAGATGGATAGCGACATAAAGAGGCTGGATGATTCGATGATAGGGACCGCACTGAAAAACGACCATCCCAAGCGAGGTTAAATTAAAATTCAAATGAGGCAAGCCAACTGGATGACTAATCTGGACCGACGGATAAGAAAACTCTGAAGCTATGGGATCAACTAGGAGGGGATCGGAGAATCTTGTTGGATAGGATTTGGATAATCTGTTATCAAGGTATGTGGGGAAACATCTTGATGACTCAAGGAAGGAGATTCCTTGCATTGAAAGGGGCCTCTGCTTCCCAAGATTCATGACCTTGAGGGCCTCCGCCAAGATAGGTTTTGATACCTGAACAACTCAGATAGTAATAAAAGAAAAATAAGCAAAATTATAAAACTGAAGCTCTCTGCCAGAAGCAATATTCCCCAAAGTTTCCGTCGGAATCATCATACAAGACTTACGATTCCGAGAATTAACAAACTTGTGATGACGCTTCTCATCCATAACCGAGCCATCTAAATCATTATTATAAGACGCCAATAGAAAGGATCCAGTAGACGGACAAGCTGGGGATTCACCTAAACACCCCACATTTTGAGTCGGTTGCGCCATGCCCTGTAAAGGGTCCATCTCCATGAGAATCGAAAGAGAGCCGTCCAAAAAAGCACAAGAAGAATTTTCCTTATTCTTCTTAGAGGAAGCAACATCACCAACATCCAAACTCCTTTTCACCTTAGCCCCCGAGTGTAGCAGATTGGGTTTGCACATAGAAGAAAAAGCCTTAACTTCGCACTTAGGCTCTAGGCTCGGGAGTGAACTCACACCACAATTTTCAGTATCTCTACCACAATCCCCTGAAATTTTCGACGGAACCAAAATTCTAACACGATCCAGTTCTCGCGAAATTTTCCGATTAGAAAGATCTAACCGAGAAGCAAGTGACAAGTCATCATAGGCCTGAGATATAACTTCGATGCAGCAATAGCTCGCCGAAATAAATCTTTAATATTATTGCCATCAAACTCAAGCACTAGAGAACAAAGTTGTGAAGCTTGAGAGAAATGATTACTTCGAAGAGCACAGGCAGCCATATTCAAATTTAAGGAAAAGGCAAGGTCCAAGTACAAGGAATTCCCGTCACTAGAAAGGGGCACGACAAAACAGAGGACTTTAACAGCCATATGATATTGCAAATAAGCATTTCCAAAGTCTTGTTGACGGAAATAATTATTACCCGTCTCTTTTAGAGATTGACATAACGGAAGAACTCCATCAGGACTTCTGATATGTTCATTTTATATAGAGATTTACCCCCATCCCTTGGTCGTAATTAGTAGTGTTTTTGGCTCCTTCGAGCCACTTTTATTATTAATTGGTGTTCTCCAGTGTTTTTGTAGTTTTGCTTGAGTTTTGTAGGAATTTGCATACTTGGAGCATTTTCCCGGATTTTCGAGGAGCATCTACGAGCGTTGGAAGGCCACGACCACTCTTGATAGCCCAAAACCGATTAGAAGTATCAAATCGGTGACTAAGGGCTCGATTTTGGAAATACGAGGCAATTGGACCAAGTTAGGAGGCCCAAGGAAGAAGCCACGAGGCCCAAGAAGATCCGCCCGGACCATCAGGGGGCCGCCCGAAGGCGCGCCCGGCCGGGCGGGGCGAGCAGCGAAGAGAAAGCTCTCACGCCCGGTGCACGCGCCCGGCCGGGCGCGAGAAGAGCTTGGAGCAGCAAAGGCGGGCCCGGTCGGGTAGCCTCTTGCCCGACTGGGCGCGTGTGGTTGAGAGGGAGTGATTAAGCTCCGACTAATTATGCTCAGTTTAGGACTCTTGCTTAGTATTAATGTATTTTATTAGGCAAGATTAGGCACTTCTTTTTACTTCTCTACGCTCTAGTATTATTTTCTTCTCTCTCTACTTAGACTTTCTCTCTCTAGACTTTTATTTTCTCTTGTTCCTAAAACTCCATTGTAATTCCGCCGTCTTGGTACGATTTCTCTTTTATTAATCTCAGTATTTTTATTCATTCAATTCCTTATGTCTTGTTTATTTACTTTGTTTTATTTAGCTTTAATCATGTCTGAGTAGTTCTCTTCCTAGGGTTTAGGGGGATCTAATAAATAATATGAAGGGGTAATTTTATGATTGTAAATTGTTAATGCTTAATTGATTTCCTATTGATTGTTTTAATGCTATGCAATTAGATTTGGCCAGGTTTAATTGTATGAGTTTAGCAATATTGATTCGAGATTCGAGAGATGAGAATTAATGTTTAGGCTTAGTTTCAATAGGCAGATTAATTTATAAATGGTTAGGTTGAGGTTCGAGAGATGAGATTTAATACCGGTAAATTAACTCTGTGATTGTAATACGTAGCGAAAGCCCTTTATGATTTGATTAATTAATGCATTGATGATTGATTATTATGTTTTACCCTGGAATATTGTTTATTAGTGAACCTATGCCCTAGGCTTTATTATTATTGATTTCTTCCCTATTTAATCTCCTTACTCGTATCCTTCGTAGTATAGTTTATAATCACAAACATATTGGTTACCTTGATAATTTAGATTATAATAATTAATTAGGAGTAGAAAGACTTGTTTCCCTGTGGATTCGACCCTACTTCCCTATCTGCATAAGCTAGTGGACTTAGGTAATTATTTTTATTAGGTGATACGACTTTAGCCTGTCAAAATTTGGCGGCGTTGCCGAGGAAACGATTTTATTTTTATTTCTAATTGTTTTTGTAGTCTAGATTATTTTTCTTTTGCCTCAAGGGACATTAGTTCTTTGAGTTAGTTCTCATATTTGTCTTTTTAGTTCTTTGTTTATGCCCAGGTGTTCCAGATCAGGTTACATTCCATTCGATCCTGAGATCGAGCGCTCTTTCCATAGACAGAAGAATTTTTATAGGCAGATCCTGGCAGGTTCTGGGAGTAACAATATTCCTAGAAATCCACCATCTAATTCTAGTGATTCGGAGGACCCTTCTGATTCAGAATTAGAGATGACTACACCACCTCCACCTCGCAAGCTTAGCGATTATTCGCAGCCGTCCTTGACGGATTTTCCACATCTTTCTCCTACACCCGATCTCGAGGGAGTCCAGTTCGAGATCAAGCCCCAGTTTATAACGATGATAGAAAGAAAGCAATTCAGTGGAGCTAAGGGTGAAGATCCTAATCTTCACATTGCAGATTTCTGTCAATATTGCAACACTATTAGACAGAATGGGGTAACGCAGAACCAAATCAGGGAGATTCTTTTTCCCTTTTCTTTATGTGGAAAAGCTAAATTGTGGTTCAATGGTTTGAATAGAACTTGTAGACACCTAAAAATGTCTCCCCAAAACCAAACCCGATGATGAGCAACCTTTCACCGCCACTATTGGTCGGGTTCAGTATTTAATCCCGAGAGTGCTTAAAAATCATATTTAATTAAATTCATTTTTTGAACAGTCCATGGATTAGTCTTGATGTTTGGTAAAAGCATAGTTTTAATTTCAGCCCAAAATCTCTTTTATTGTTTTATTATTTTTGGCCCAAACCTTTTATTTATTTCTTTTTACTTATTTTCTAATTTTAGCCCAAATAATAATAAATCAGAAAATGGCCCGAAATTATCAATCGGCACTTAAAATGCTGAACGAAATTAGGGTTAAAAAAATGAATTTAGACAGAAAAACGGACACAAAAACCTCCCGCGTCACGGCAACAGTTAACTGTGACACGGGAAAATCTCCCGTCTGACGGTGGGATTTCCCGTGTCACGGGACACCTGTTGTGACACGGGGGCATTACGTGTCCTTTCTGCGTAAACCCTAACGCGTTTTCTTCCCCGTTTGCTAAAAACATCCCACGTCACTCAAAAATTGCACCGTGTCACGGGAATGGTTCCTGTCTGATGGTGGAACTTCCCGTGTCACGGTACAGTTTACCGTGTCGCGGGATACTTTTTTAGGGTGTTTATCTTTTTAGGATTCCGTGTGTTCCCTCAGCACATTTTTTCTATAAATACCCCCTCATTTCTGATGTACGGGGCATCAATTAACTCTCTCATTTCTCTTCTATGCTCTAGCCTAAACACTAGCCTACCCTTCTCTCTCAAATACCTCCCTTAAGCACTCCAAGGAGTCCGTACTTTACCCGAGGTTCTATCCTCAAACCACGGCGTGAAAGGTAGAACTGTTTGAGGGTTTGGCCCCAAATCAATTCTATTTAATTTAATTTAATTCCATTTTAATTATTGTTTTATTAATTTTCCTTGAAGTTACTAACGCGTTTATTGTTTTTATAGTAGCAAGCAAACAAAATCAAAGTAAGGAATCATGTTCCTTTTATTTCTATTATTTTTCTAACAATTTTATATTGTTGGATTTATTGTTAAATTGCTTCCAATATTAATGTTTATTCTATTATTTATTATGATCACCACATTACATGTTTAAAGGGAATATGTAATTGAATGTCTAATAAGATAATTTGGACAACCGGTTTAGGTTCCTTTAATCTTATTATTAAATCAAAGTGGTCACAAATATTTTAGAATTAAATGTTGCATTAATATTTAACCAATTTAGCTTAATAATAGTTTGGAGCGAATTGAATATTTTGTTTGTATGCCTTTAAGATCGCATGAATACTTTTCACTATAAGAATCGAGTAGAGGCCAATACGGGCGAATGTGACTCCATGACTCACTTCGTACCATCATCCCCGATCCTCCTTTCGTGGTTCCAAACCATATGGAGTTAGTAATCTCATGGATTATGAATGGGGTGTAACCTTCACGGGTCAATCGTTGTTGCCTATCGTTGTCCCTTTTCGTGGTTGCCTTTTATGATTCGTGAACGATTTACAAGTTCCTTAAAAACTTGTTGGCGGCTCCCTACTTTGCTTTGTCCCTAATCGTATATGTCAATTCCCACTTCCTATGAGTGCCAAACATATTCACAACATGCTTTTAACGTAGGCGCACTTCTAACGACGCCTACAGAACTGCATTTGGTATTACTAACTGGGAGACTCTTGCTTTGAATTTCTATAATAAATATTACCCTGCAGAGAAAACAACTTTACTGAGAAGCGCCATTCAGAACTTTGCCCAGAAGCCAGATGAAGCATTATATGAGGCTTGGGAGAGGTTCAAGGATCTGCAGAGGGAGTGTTCCCACCATAACTTGGCAAAGTGGCAGTTAATTCAAGCTTTTTACAACGGATTAGGGAATGCATCTAAGACAATTTTAGAATCCGCATCTAGCGCGCGGTAGATTTATGAATCTTAATGTTGATGATGCAGGTCAGGTTATTGAAGATATGGCGATACATAATTCCCAATATGGGAATACTAGAGGCTATGCAAATAAGGGCAAGCACCATGTTGATTCAGTAACCCTTATGCAAGCTCAGCTCACTTCTATTTGCCAGAAATTAGATAACCTTAGTACCACTATTCCTAATTCTGTTACTAATGTTTCTGCCGTTACTAACAATGCTAATGATGCTTTTTGTGAAAATTGTGGAAGTGTAGGACATTTTGAGCAAGATTGCAGGAGTTCAATGGAGCAAGTTAATGCTTTCCAAACCTACAAGCAAAATAACCCATACTCCAACACCTACAATCCTGGCTACCGAAACCACCCATATTTATCCTATCGTAGCACCAATGTTCAAAATCCTCCACCTCCACAACAACCACAACAAGCACCCCCTCCCCAGCAGAAATATTATCACCCTCATGCTAACCAGAAAGCCCTAGCACAAACCCCTACTACATCTTCTGACCCTGCTTTGTCAGAAATTAGAGCAATGCTGACCAGTATGCAAAAACATATGGAGAGTAGAGACCAACAAATTGACTCTATTATAGCCCATAATAAAGTCATGGACACCCAAATTTCCCAATTGTCCTCTACCTTTCCAACTCGCCAGCAGGGAGCCCTACCAGCGCAGGGAATTCAACCTACGGAATATGCAAATGCAATTACCCTAAGGAGTGGTTCACACTACGATGGGCCCCCAATGCCCAAAGAGGATGAACCTGATGATTTGATTAATATTGCTAATCCTGATTCCGTTGTACCAAATGCCCCTGCAGGGCTCCAGGGTAATACTAATATTTCTGATGATTCATTGCAAGGTACAACCTCAGGGAAGGATGCACCCCAGGGGAAGAGTAGGGAAGCACCACCAGTTATCAAATTACCATTCCCAAATCGCTAACTAAAGACTAAGTTGGATAAGCAGTTTAGTAAGTTTCTGGAGGTTGTCAAGAATTTGCAGGTAACGGTTCCTTTCACAGAACTTATTACACAGGTTCCTGCATATGCTAAATTTATAAAAGATATATTGACTAGGAAGAGGGCCTTTAATGAAGTAGAAACTGTAGCTTTTACTGAGGAATGTAGTGCATTGTTACAAAATAAATCTCCTCCTAAATTAAAGGATCCTGGTAGTTTCTCTATCCCTTGTCATATTGGTAATGTCTTCATAGATAAAGCATTGTGTGATTTGGGTGCTTCTGTAAGTGTTATGCCATCGTCTATTTGTTCTAAGTTGAATATGGGTGAATTAAAAATTACTAACATCACTTTGCAAATGGCAGATTAATCTGTTAAATATCCCCTAGGTATTTTAGAGGACGTCCTTGTTAGAGTTGGTAAATTTTTCATCCCTGTTGATTTTTTTGTTTTAGACATGGTTGAGGATACACAAATTCCCATTATATTAGATAGACCTTTTCTCCATACTGCAGGAGCCATTATTGATGTCAAAAATGGTAAACTAACCCTATCTGTTAGTGATGATAATATAACATTCAATTTAGGGAAAGTTTTGAAAGGTCCTATGTTAGAGGAAAATTGTTGTTTAATTGATGTCATTGATATAATGGATGATATTTGTGAAGATAGCTTGACACAGATTCTTGCAAGGGCTCCCTTGGAAGAAATACTTTGTGGAAATTTGTCTACAGGTGATGTGAGTATCTGGAGTAAAGAGGTAGATGTCATCGAAAAAACTCTTGCCATAGGAGAACTCGATGCTAACAAGAATAAGAAGGTAGTAAAATTAGTTCAGGAATCAAAACCTGCAGAGGTAAAGAAACCTGAACTGAAACCTCTCCCTTCTCATTTAAAATATGTATTTCTTGATGGGCAGGAAATGCACCCTGTGATCATTAGTACTGCACTTGATGACCCACAAACTTCCCAACTTCTAGAGGTTCTCAGAACCCACAAAAGGGCAATAGGGTACAGTATTGATGATCTCAAGGGTATAAGCCCAGATTTTTGTATGCACAGGATACACTTAGAGGACAACTACAAGCCCTGTATTCAACGCTAGAGGAGGTTGAATCCTAATATGCAAGAAGTAGTGAAGAATGAGGTTATGAAATTACTTGATGCAGGTATTATCTATCCTATTTCTGACTCTAAATGGGTAAGTCCTGTACAGGTGGTTCCTAAGAAGGGTGGGATGACTGTTATAAAAAATGATAAAAATGAATTAATTCCCACTAGAACTGTTACAGGGTGGCGTATGTGCATTGATTATCGTAGATTAAATGTCGCCACCAAAAAGGACCACTTCCCTCTCCCTTTTATTGATCAAATGCTTGAGAGGTTAGCTAACCATAAGTTCTTTTGCTACTTGGATGGGTATTCGGGATTTTTCCAAATTCCGATCCACCCTGAAGATCAGGAAAAGACTACTTTTACATGTCCTTATGGCACTTTTGCATATCGTAGAATGCCTTTTGGTTTATGTAATGCACCTGCTACTTTTCAACGTTGCATGATGAGCATATTTTCTGATTTCATAGAGTCTATTATGGAAGTCTTTATGGATGATTTTAGTGTCTATGGTTCTTCATTTGATGCATGCTTAATTAATCTAGCTAAAATCTTGAAAAGATGTGAAGAATGCAACTTGGTCTTAAATTGGGAGAAATGTCACTTTATGGTGACAGAGAGAGTAGTTCTTGGTCACATTGTATCTGATAAGGGTATACAGGTAGACAAAGCTAAGATTTCAGTGATTGAGCAATTACCTCCCCCAGTTAATGTTAAGGGAGTTAGGAGTTTCTTGGGTCATGCGGGGTTTTATCGCCGTTTTATCAAAGATTTTTCTAAAATTGCTAAACCACTGACTCAGCTTTTGCTTAAGGATGCCCCTTTTGTTTTTACTGACGAGTGTCTTGAGGCTTTCAACAGGATTAAGCGGCTTTGATATCGGCACCCATCATATGTGCACCCGATTGGAACCTTCCATTCGAAATCATGTGTGATGCAAGCGAATTTGCTCTAGGAGCCGTGCTTGGACAAAGGAAGAACAAAGTTTTACATGCTATTTACTATGCAAGTAAAACTTTGGATGAGGCTCAAGTCAATTATGCCACCACGGAGAAGGAGTTTCTTGCTGTTATTTATGCTTTAGAAAAATTTAGATCATATCTAGTTGGTTCTAAAGTTATTGTTTTTACTGACCATGAAGCCTTAAAGTACTTGATAGCCAAAGCAGAATCAAAGCTTAGGCTACTCCGGTGGGTTCTCTTGCTCCAAGATTTCAACATTGAGATAAGGGACAAAAAAGGTGTAGAAAACGTAGTGGCAGATCACTTGTCACGAATCAGGTATGATGAGGGTAAGGATTTTCTTCCTATAGATGATTCATTCCCTGATGACAACCTGTATGCAGTTGTAGAGCAACACCCCTGGTATGTTGACTTTGCTAACTATTTAGTGGGTGGTACTCTACGTCCTGACTTGTCCTACCAACAAAAAAAGAAATTCCTTTCTGATGTTAAACATTCTTTTTGGGATGATCCTTTTTTGTTTCGTGAGTGTGCAGATGGATTATTTCGCAGGTGTGTTCCCGAATGGGAGGTACATGGTGTTCTTACTAGCTGTCACACTTCACCTTATGGAGGACATCATTGTCCCTCTAAAACGGTGGCCAAGATAAATGAGTCAAGATTCTACTGGCCCACCATGTTCAAGGATGCTAACATTTTTGTGCAGGCTTGTGACTCTTGCCAGAGGACTGGCAACATCTCGCGGCGGCACGAGATGCCTCAAACTGGGATTTTAGAAGTTGAAATTTTTGATGTTTGGGGTGTTGATTACATGGGACCATTCCCTTCTTCTAGGGGGAACCGCTATATTCTAGTCGCCGTAGATTATGTATCCAAGTAGGTTGAGGCCATTGCCACTCCTACCAATGATGCCAAGGTGGTCCATAGGCTTTTTAAGAAAATCATTTTACCTAGATTTGGAGTACCTAGAGCCATAATTAGTGATGGAGGATCCCACTTTCATGAGCGGAAGTTAGATACCCTCCTAAAGAAGTATGGTGTTTACCATAGGACAGGGTTAGCCTACCATCCCCAAACTAGTGGCCAAGTCGAAGTGTCTAATCGTGAGATTAAGGTCATCTTAGAGAAGGTGGTATCAAAATCTAGGAAAGATTGGAGTGATAAGTTGGATGACACCCTTTGGGAATATAGAACCGCATTCAAGACCCCAATAGGTACCACTCCCTATAGACTTGTGTACGGTAAAGCATGTCATCTTCCGGTGGAGTTAGAGTACAAGGCATATTGGGCTATTAAGGAGCTCAATTTGGATGCTAAGCTAGCGGGAGAAAAGAGGCTTCTACAACTTAACCAACTTGATGAGTTTAGGTTGATGGCCTATGACAGTGCGCGCGTCTACAAGGAGAAGACTAAGAGATGACACGACAAGTTGATCCTTCCGAGAGAATTCAAAGAGGGTGATAAGGTGTTGTTGTTCAATTCTAGACTTAAACTTTTCCCAGGAAAGTTGAAGTCAAGGTGGTCGGGTCCTTTTAGTGTAAAAAGGGCCAACAAGTTCGGTTCCGTAGAGTTATTTGATGAGCATGGTAACGAGTTCAAGGTCAATGGTCAGAGACTCAAGCTATATCATGAAGGGGCTACAATTGGTGCAGTTGAATTACTACACCTAACTAGCTCCAATTCACCTTGAAAGCACTATGGTAAGAAGGTCGTGCGGGACCTAGATAAACCAGCGCTTTGCGGGAGGCAACCCGTATTTTCCTTGCTTTTATTTTTATTTTTATTTTTTTTCTACTTTTTCTTATGAGAGGAGAGATGAGGGAATTTAACGAGTTTTATGAGTTTTTGGTACAGATTAGAGAAAAAGAGTTAGCCAAAATTTTGAAGAGAAATAGGTCGTCTAACTTTGCTCTCGGGCCCGACCGGGCGGTGTATCGCCCGACCGGGCGCGAGAGTTGGGGTTGGAAAAGCTTGAAATTTTCCCGACCGGGCGCGAGAGTTGACGTGTACGGACTTTAAATTGGCCCGACCGGGCGGAGAAACGCCCGATCGGGCGCGAGAGTTAGCATGGAATTTGAAGAAAAATCGCCCGACCGGGCGGTCAGTCCCCCGATCGGGCGCAAGGAAGAACTTGGTGGGCAACAGATCGCCCGATCGGGCGGTTGAAACGCCCGACCGGGCGCGAGGATAAATGGAAGCGACCAAACCCGATCGCCCGACCGGGCGCGACGCCCTACCCCCTTCTTTCCGTCTTTCCTTTTCCTCTTTCTTCCTCCTTTCTTCTTCTTTCTTTCTTCATTTTCTCATCTCCTCCATTCTTTCTCTCTCTAAAAACCTCAAAACTCTCTACCTTCTCTCTAAGTTTTCTCCTCCAATTCTCACCCAAATTCAGAAATTCTTACATATTTCTAATCCTGTCTTCATCCTCTACATTTCTACACCAAATTTTTTCACTTTCCACAAATTTTAATTTTGACCCACTACCTAAATGGCGGCGAAACGTGCAAGAAATTTGCCCGGAGGAAGTTCAAGTGGCTCCTCTCAACAGTATGATCCGGCGCTACAACTTCCACGGTGGCCGACGATCAAGATCGCGACGCCTGAACAAAAGGAAAAACTGGAGGTTCTATACGGGCGCGAGGTAATTTCCTCACGGTGGTTACACCATCCCACTTTAGAAGCTTTAGGAATTTATGGTTTTGTTAGAAGATTTTTGAATGATATTGGTATGCGAAAATTTGTTGATATGCATTATTCTACATACTGTGAATTAACATGTGAATTCTTGTCTTCTTTAGTTGTACAAAATCATAAAAGTGGTCTGAAATTAATTTTTAGGCTTAATAATAGAAATATCACTCTTTCTTTTGTGGAATTTTGTAAATTATTTGAGTTAGAACATGATTTAGATCGTCAATGGAATGCTGAATTTAAAATGGAAGATGTGTATTTTGCTTTGACTGGAATTGCCAATGTGAATGCACAACATGCTAGTGCTAGACCGATCCACCACCTTGTCCCCAAAATGTGGCAAAGATTTGCCGGTGTCTGTTTTCTAGGTAGGAACAAACCCCACAACTGTCAGACCAATGAACTTGCTGTAATTGGTCATTATATGTTTGGGTTCGGGAAATTGAACATAGCTAGATATATTATCCACCACCTAGGCAGACACGCCACGGCTAGCAACACTGTCACTACCCCCATCCGTCTTGGTGGCCTTATCACTAGGATAGCCATCAAGAAAGCCGATTTTGTAGAGAACGGACCCCACCGCATGACTAACATAGGAGCTGAAACCTACATTACCTCTAGGTACCTTGAGGAGCTGGGGTGGTTGAGGGTAGACGGGAACCAGGTCACCCATTGGTGCATTAGGTTAGGGACCGAGCACCCCTTACCTATTTTTCCTTTGCCCAACCCAGACCTGACCGCTTTTCCCCCAGGGCAGGAGTCCTACACTTATGCCCTATTAGTCGCCCATGCTAGGGGGGAGGTACCACCACAGCCCCAGCCACAGCCTCCACCAGTAGTTGAGCCTATCCCGCAGCCACCTTCACCACCCCGACAGTCCTACTCCGTCCCCCATGGTGACTCTGACCCAGTTTGGGATTTTCAGAGTATTGGTCAGGCCTTAGGTCGTATAGAGCACAACCAGACTGACATGAGACGGATGCTTGGGTCCGTCGACCATAGGCTAGGCTACCTAGAGAGGAACCAGGGTAGGGGGCTCTACCCCATTTATGATGACTATGCTCGTCGGGGCAACATTCCCGACGATGCTATTTACCCAGACTGGTTCCAGCCACCACCCCAGGGATACGATAGGGATCCCACTGCCCATGGTATTTACACAGACTATTCTTCATTCCATGGGTACGACCAGGACATTCCTTTTGGGGGAGGACCGGGGGGGAGTTACCATGCTAACTATTTTAGTGATAGCTCTTTTGGTGCAGATGGTGCAGGTAGTAGCGGAGGAGCAAGTGGGTCCACACGGATGGACCAGGATGAGGATGACTAGCCAGCTGGGCTAGCCTCGGGCCAATGAGGACATTGTCTGATCTTGGCTTGGGGGAGATTTTTGGATTTGGTATATATTTCTTCGTCCTTTTTCTTTATTTTTATTTATTTTTGGTGTGTTTTGTTAGTTTAGATTTATTGCTTTCTAGATTAGTTTTATTGCTATCCTTATATGAAAAACACAAAAAAAATCAAAAATCAAAAAAAAAAAATACGTTCCAATGAATTGTAAATCATGCTTCCCTGTGCCCCATACTTGAGAAAAATTGTTTTGATTCTTTGTTTTTGATAATGAGCATTGTGGATTTGTTGGTCATGATTTGAAGTTTAATTGCTTGGATTTCTAAACATGTGTTAATTTTGTCCAACTACTTGTGAATATAGTGCTTGACTAGTTGATTTGGTTAGGAATGTGTGTTAGTTCCTGGTAAGTCAATGAATTTGAGTATTGGTTTGCAACTATGAGTAGTGTTTCATAACTCAATATTATGCACATGTGGAGGACGAAGGCATTTGTTCTTTTAGGTAGCCTTCAGATTTATTTAGATACATTTGTTCCCTTCTTACTACCCATGTTGTTGCTTTGACCTTTTGTTATTTATTAGCCAAATTACATGTCATGTTTGCCCCATTGGTTACTAGTCCCAAGCTTGGCTTGGGGGAGCTATTAGTGAGTGAGGTGAGGGAGTTTGTAGTGTGCACATTATTTGCACAATTTGGGTGGGTTTTGAGAAGTAATTTGTTCTTGATCATATTTTTGTTTTGATGAGTTTAAGAGTGTATATATTCTTGGAAAATAAAGTATGATGTTTTGATATGAAAAAAAAGAAGAAGTTCAAAAAAAAAAGTGAGAAAATAAAAAAAAAATTAAAAAAAAAGAAAGTGAACTTCTAGAAAAAAAAGAAAAAAATTGAAAAAAAAAAAAGAGCAAAAAAGAAAAAAAAAAAAAAAAAAAAAAAAAAAAAAGGTTTGAAGTTCAAATCATCTAAGTGAAGGTTGATCAAAAGAAAAGAAAGAAAGAAAAAAAGTTGAGTTTCAATGTAAATATTTGAGTTTTGAGTTCAAAGTTTGTTTATTCACTCTAGTTCCATATTATCATATTTTTGGGAGTGAATTTTGTAAGTGTTGGGTTTGATTTTTATGATTGGAGTATGTTTGGTGGATTGTTGTTGGAGTTGGTTATGTTGGAGATGTGTATGATCATTATTTTTTATCATGGGTTTATTAGGATTTGGCTCCCTTTTAGCATAGCTTTTCTCTCATATATTCCCAAATTTATCCTACCCTTTTACCCTAGCCTTACATTACAAGCTTTAAAGACCTTCCGACCTTGTGCATAGAGTTGTGTAAATGTGAAAGTGTTGCTTATCAATGCAAGTTATGACTTGACATATTCCGAGTCGACAATTAGGTTGAGTGTATGTCTTTTTAAACACACGAGTGTTGTGAGTTTGGAAGGGCATTGTTCACAATAAAGGGTTGGGATGGAGAGCGATCGAGTACATCTTTTACTCGCCACATAAATGAGAGTTAAGTGTGTGAGCAATAGTCTTGAATTCTATATGCTCTTGTGGTTTGCTCTATTTGACAATTGTTGGGGAGGAAGGGTAATTGGATGAATAAGATTGGTTGATGTTGAAGCATGTTCATTTGATTTGCCTTGAATCGTTTGTGCTTGATTTTTATATTGGGGTGAGGCATGTTTTATATGTTCATTGAGGAGCTCTTTGCTTAGGGACAAGCAAAGGTTTGGCTTGGGGGAGTTTGATATGTTCATTTTATATAGAGATTTACCCCCGTCCTTTGGTCGTAATTAGTAGTGTTTTTGGCTCCTTCGAGCCACTTTTATTACTAATTGGTATTCTCTAGTATTTTTGTAGTTTTGCTTGAGTTTTGTAGGAATTTGCATACTTGGAGCATTTTCCCGAATTTTCGAGGAGCATCTACGAGCGTTGGAAGGCCACGACCACTCTTGATAGCCCAAGACCGATTAGAAGTAGCAAATCGGTGACTAAGGGCTCGATTTTGGAAATACGAGGCAATTGGACCAAGTTAGGAGGCCCAAGGAAGAAGCCACGAGGCCCAAGAAGATCCGCCCGGACCATTAGGGGGCCGCCCGAAGGCGCGCCCGGCCGGGCGGGGCGAGCAGCGAAGAGAAAGCTCTCACGCCCGGTGCACGCGCCTGGCCGGGCGCGAGAAGAGCTTGGAGCAGCAAAGGCGGGCCCGGTCGGGTAGCCTCTTGCTCGACTGGGCGCGTGTGGTTGAGAGGGAGTGATTAAGCTCCGACTAATTATGCTCAGTTTAGGACTCTTGCTTAGTATTAATGTATTTTATTAGGCAAGATTAGGCACTTCTTTTTACTTCTCTACGCTCTAGTATTATTTTCTTCTCTCTCTACTTAGACTTTCTCTCTCTAGACTTTTATTTTCTCTTGTTCCTAAAACTCCATTGTAATTCCGCCGTCTTGGTACGATTTCTCTTTTATTAATCTCAGTATTTTTATTCATTCAATTCCTTATGTCTTGTTTATTTACTTTGTTTTATTTAGCTTTAATCATGTCTGAGTAGTTCTCTTCCTAGGGTTTAGGGGGATCTAATAAATAATATGAAGGGGTAATTTTATGATTGTAAATTGTTAATGCTTAATTGATTTCCTATTGATTGTTTTAATGCTATGCAATTAGATTTGGCCAGGTTTAATTGTATGAGTTTAGCAATATTGATTCGAGATTCGAGAGATGAGAATTAATGTTTAGGCTTAGTTTCAATAGGCAGATTAATTTATAAATGGTTAGGTCGAGATTCGAGAGATGAGATTTAATACCGGTAAATTAACTCTGTGATTGTAATACGTAGCGAAAGCCCTTTATGATTTGATTAATTAATGCATTGATGATTGATTATTATGTTTTACCCTGGAATATTGTTTATTAGTGAACCTATGCCCTAGGCTTTATTATTATTGATTTCTTCCCTATTTAATATCCTTACTCGTATCCTTCGTAGTATAGTTTATAATCACAAACATATTGGTTACCTTGATAATTTAGATTATAATAATTAATTAGGAGTAGAAAGACTTGTTTCCTTGTGGATTCGACCCTACTTCCCTATCTGCATAAGCTAGTGGACTTTGGTAATTATTTTTTATTAGGTGATACGACTTTAGCCTGTCAACTTCCAATTCCCATAAGAACATTAGCAATCGAATCATGGCTATCCTTATCATTTAAGTGAAAGGACAATAACTTTGATTTAACCAATCCAAAATCCATCTAGATACTAGGCGTTTACACTGCAAACACACTCCACACCTAATGAAACCAACACACGCCAAATTTACAAGGCCCAACCACAACAAGGCTCCTCAAGGTCAAAGAAACCTAACTTAAACAACCAAATTAAACAACACAAAGTATGTATACCTTATTAACTTGTACACTGAGAAAGAAGAAAAACACACTAAGGAATTGAAGCAAAACCAGCCACTGTCCAACTCACCAAAAAGAAGACCACCACTGAAGGACTCCCCCGAGAACAACAAACCTATACTAGCACCTGGCTACCTAGTGTAGGTACTTGCTCCTGCCCAAATTGAACCCAAACAGAGCACGGCAAAACCAAGGTGTGGGGGATGGTAGCTCACCGGCGACGGCAGAGGAAATGGGCAGGGAAGCCAGTCGCCGGCGAGCTATGAACGCACTACAACAAATCATCACTTGTGCCACGAATTATGCCACGGGAATACCAATTTCGTGGCTTAATTTCATCTAGCCACGGGAAAAATGAACTATGATACATAACCTAAATAAGAATAATAATTTATGCCACGGGTATTTATTTTCCCGTGGAAAACGTCACACTTGTGCCACGTGTAGCACTTTTCCCGTGGCAAACATCACATTTGTGCCACGAATAGTTCCTTTCCCGTGGCAAGCTTCAGATTTGTGCCACGAGTAGTTTTTTCCTGTACTAAAATTTTCACTAATGTCACAAGTTATAATTTTCTTGTGACAAACATACACTTATGCCACAATTTTTGTTAAAATTTACTTGTCAATAAAATTAGGTACCATTAATTGGTCATATTACTTTGTTTTTCTTTAGTTCTAAACTTGAAGATTTCCATAAGCATTAATTGATACAAAGTAGAACATTAAACATAATACAAATTATAGGTCGAATATATTTATATTTCAAGTACATACTTAAATTTTCTTTATAAATATGCTTGGGTTTTTTTTTTCCCACGCAATATCACCAACAAGTGTACATTACTAATCACTAGTAGAAAATTATCAAAAGACACCAAAGGAACAAATTGATTTTATGAAAACTTCGATCCCTAAATTAAAATAAAATAAATTAAAATCACACGATATATATTTTTTATTTATTATTTTGCCTTTGTATATGATCTATTTCTAATACACACTTCAATTTTTCTTGATAGATATGTTTTTTTTTTCTTAGGTTTTCATCACTAGTTAGAACAGTTACTAGTAGAGATTTTTTTAAGACACCTAAGGAAGACACTTATTTTATAAAATCTCAATCCCATCATCTATATGTTATTATTAGTGCCATATTAATAACTGAAAAAATGAAAAATTATTTTCATTCAAAGATATTATTTGAAAAAATTTCAACTGAGAAAATAAATGAAATTTTAATATTATTTCTGTTTTCTAATTGATACTTGTGTATTAAGTATTAACACCGTTGCATTCACAAATGACTACTACTAACAAAGGCTTCTCTCCCTAAAAATTTTCTCTCTAAAAGTGCAACTTTATCCTCCACCGCCAAACTTATTCTTATCCCACCGACCCACCGCCAGCCCACCAAACCCACCGTACTATCCTTCGAATTTGACGAAGGAAGATGTGAAGAAGATTGCCACTGCTGCGCGTTTCCCTGATGATGTTGTGATTAAGATTCTATCCTCTAAAAAGAGAGTGGACTGGACTGCCCCTGGTTGGGTTTGCTTTTTTGATATCCCTTTTCAATTAGGCATACTTTCCCCTGCTCTCCTCTTGTTCGTCAATTTCTCTTTAAGGTTAGGGTTTCGCCTTGCCAATTGTTGCCCCAAACTTGAAGAATCTTGTGAATTCTTGATTTGTTGGGTGAAAAGTTGGGTATTTCGCTGGATGTGAAGGATCTTTACTATCCTTATACTATTAAGACTAGTGGTAAAGGTCAGGTTACTCTTCGTTTGAAGGATGGGGTTGATCCTTTGGTGACGGAATTGGAGAAAGCTTTTGATAAGAAGTGGTGTATCATAAGTTTTTCTTTGTTAGGGTTGATTCGTTGGGCAAGGAGACTTCTTTTCTGATTGATACTGTTGAGGTTGAAGGTATTTTATCTTCAGAATTTTGTGTTGGTTATCTTTTTTGTGGATTTGGGCTTATTTGTGTTGTATGGTATGACTATGTCTCGCCGACTGAGAGATATGTCGCCGGGTTCTTCTTCCCGAAAGTCGCAAAAGGGCTTCCTCTTCCCAAGCACCATCCTCATCCACTCCAACACCCAACCTTCCCCAACCATTTTTTTTTTGACAAGAACCCTCCCCAACCATACAAGGTTCAATTTGGGTCTCAGTTTCAAGGCAAGTGTAACACCCCAATAATTCTCCCTTTTTCAAACCACTTACTTTAAATAAAATAGTGAAGAAACATAGACATGTTACCGCCACATTTAAAACGTTAAGGCTTTATCAAAGTATCGCAGCGGAAAATCAAACATAAGTCTTTAAAATAACATAGTTTAGGAAATTAATAAGTCAAAGCTTACAAATTGGAACCATGTAAGGCCTTTATTTAAAACCAAACCAATAATCAAAGTCCAAAACATAAACGAAATAGAAAAGCATAAATAAGTTCAACACAAAGAACGAATACTCTCAATCACACCAATCCCTTGACAATGCGTATGTCAAATCCCCGAACTTCACATCATCAAGCTAACCTGTGCAATACTGCTCCCCAATAATACGAGTGTAATAATTGGATCATCACAGGGTCATTGAAAGGCGAAGGCCATGACCAAAAGAAAGACACACACAAAAGCACGCAATCAGCAAAGCTGAGTACATACAAGCTACAACGCACAAAATCTAGCATGCTCAACTAATTAAAGTAAATAAACAAATAACACAAATTTATTTAATCAAGACTCCACACTTAAACAATTCAACTATCTCAACATACTTACTAACTAATTCCAAAGACTTGACTCTTTATAGTTAATTTAATTAATTTAGTTTGGAGTAAGCAATAGACGAGGTTGTCCAATCCACCAAATCATTTTGGTCCAAAATGACCATTTAAAATAAAAGTTTAGCACGATGCAAGAATGGGCGCGACTCCATTCTCACAAAGTTAGTCTAGGATTCCATCTAACTTTCATTATAAAATACGGCTATTTCACCAAATGCCCCCGAGTAATTTTTTTATTCACCAAACACCCATAAACATTTTCAAATTCACCATATACACTTAAGTTTCACACAAATGTCACGAAATGCCCTTAATGACTAATGGCGGTTAACTCTGTTAGTCATTAAGGCTAAATTTGCCACGTGGAGACATTTGATAGGTTATTTGTTTAATTATTTAATTAGTTAAAAAAAACCACCTTTAACACCAGCCCAGCCACCTTCCGTCAACCACCAAACACCAGCCCATCCACCTCCCCTAAACCGCCAGCCTACCAGGCTCCCCACCGCGCCGGTGCCACACATCCCCGACAAGCCACCTGACTCGAAACCCCTTCTCCAGCAACAAACCACCCCGAAACCCCCTGTTCCAAACTCCCAGATTCTCCCGCAACCAGGTCCATCCCCTACGTCGTCGCCGCCTACCTTAGCCAAAAACCACCACCCCGAACTCCACCCTTAATTTCAACCACCACGACAGAATCCTAAATTAAAATCCCCTAAAATCGAAATCTAGGGTTTCTATTTTAGGTATTTCAATTTTGGGGATTTCGATTTTCGGTGTCGAGGATGGTGGCTTAAAGGGGGGAAGTGGGTGGAGATGGTAGGGCAAGGGGTGAAGTAGCTTCGCCGGCGCAAGGGATGGGCTTTAGGGGCTGGTTGGGCGCTCGCTGGGCACTGTTGGGGCGTCGAGAGGAGAGAGAGGTTCGTTCGATTTGTGGGTGGGGTTTTAGGGTGGGGGAAGATGGTTTCAGGAAGAAGAAGGGCGGCGATGGGGAGGGGAGTGGTTGCTGCCTGCTGGTGTCGGTGCCGTCAGTGGGGGTGGGGGGCTGGGTTGTTGGCGTGGGGGTGGTGGTGTGGTGGGGAAAGTGGCTAGTTTGGGTTTTTAAAATTTTTTTTATCTTTTTTTTGTTAATTAAAATAATTATAACAAATGAACCAATTAGAACATGCCACGTGGCATAATTAGCCTTAATGACTAACGGAGTTAACCGCCGTTAGTCATTAAGGGCATTTCGTGACATTTGTGTGAAACTTAAGTGTATATGGTGAATTTGAAAATGTTTATGGGTATTTGGTAAATAAAAAAATTACTCAGGGGCATTTGGTGAAATAGCCGTATAAAATAAAATGTAAATACCAAAAGAGAAGAGGACATGTTGATCAAACAAGCCTCAGAAAGTCACGGGCTACCACCGTGTACCCCAACCCATAATTGTCAATACTCTAGAAGTGCACGCTTTCCAGAGTTTTATTGCTCATCCATGTTTCACTTTACGTGATTACAATTTTAATTAATAGCCGACTCATTCAAGAAAACCATACATAACATTCATACATCAATTCACTTTTTAATCTTATTTAGGACAATGGTGATCACAACACAAATTGACCCTTGAATTCCATTAAACTTCCAAATTATCCAAAATTGTTGAACACAGTCAACCCACCTAACCATTTCGGCTTAATCCACCTTTACTCAACATACTAATAAGTCATGATTGAGTAATAAATAAAATAAATAACAACCTTGTGGAATAATTAATAAATTCATTCCACTTAAACCATTAAATTCCAATCCTTTAATAACCCAAATGTGGTTAACAAACCAATCCAATAAAATATGTTTGTATCAACATTCCATACAAACAATAAATCCAATATAATTCAACATACTTGCATCCATAATTCCATACAAGCATAATTAATTCACCAAAACATGCCTCATAAACATAAATACATAAATTAATTAAATATATAATCAAACAATTTCCATCCAAGTGTTCTCTAATCATGAAACTAAGTTCTTTTCTTTTGGTACCTAAACATGATACTACTTACAACGAACTAGACATGTACGTACCTCGTATAAACAATCCTTTGCGCCACTTTTAATCACTTAAAAGTCTCCTAAGGAATAATCAATTCCTAGAAAACAACCAACAACAATAAATTAATACTTAACCAAATTTCGAGCAATATAATTTACATTAAAAGTCCTTAAAACTTCATTAAAAACATGTTTTTATGGTTAATTAATCAATATAAATATAATAGGAACAAAAGCCCCAAATTAATTGCTCATTAGAACCCTAAAATCCCAATTTGATTAAATTAAAACCCTAGGTTTATAAATTATAAAATCTGAAAATATATAACACAATTAAAATCTGAAATTATAGTTTAAGCTATCAAAAACATGATTTTCATACTAAAAATATAATCTTTATAGCATAAAATCAAAACCCAAAACTAATTATATAAACATTAAGAAAAAAATAATGAAACAAAGGAGGAATAAGGGGAAGGATGGCCACGGCAGGTGGCCGGCGGTGGCTGGGCAAACCACCGGTGGTCGGCGCCGGTTTCCGGCAGGTAGGGGCGGCGGACTCAGCAGCAACAGTGAGTAGTAACTCACGTAGGAAAGGAGAAAGAACAAAGAAAAGAAAAGAAAATAAAATAAAAGGAAAAAGAAAAATAAAAGGAAAAAAAGAAAAATAAAAGGAAAAAGAAAAATAAAAGGAAAATAAGAAAATAAAATAAAGAGGAGAGAAAATAAGACTAATCTTTAGTGTGGGAAAATTTTTGGGGATGAATGGGGTATTTATAGGAGAAAGAGTGGTGTAGGGTTAGTTTTAAGATTGGGCCTCATAAAATTAATGGGCCAATTAGATAAATGAAATGGACTAGCTTTGTTTGTATGGCATAAATTGTAGAATGGACAATTAAAAATCCTTTTTGAACAAAATCAATCATCAACCCAAAAATAATTTGGAACTTTAAAACTTAAATCCCGGAAAAACACATATAAATATTATAAATAAAACAAAAATTCATTTATAATATATTTATAAATATGGGGGATTACAGCAAGTGTTACGACGATCTTTCGAAGCGCCATGTCCGTTCTACAAGATTCTACGACAAAGCATGTTGTCAAGCCTTGGGTTTTGACTCGGGTATCAATGACATGGTCGAATCTTTAAGTTGGGATACATTCCTTTCTATCAAGGTTCCTTCCGCATGCACCAACACTCCTACGGAAGCCCCTAAGCCTCCTTACACCTACCGCGAACTTACATTGGAATTCCTTTCTTCCTTCCAACTTCAAACAACCGAGAGGCGGGGTGTAAAGGAGCTCGAGCTTCATTTTTGAATGTTCAACAATCAAAGGAAGGTGACCTTGAAGGAGCTAAATGAGATGTTTGGGTAGGACCCAGAGAGCCCCGGCCCGTCCATAGGGTGAATGGTAATGATCGGATGTGGCAAGGGTACGAGGAGCAAGAATGGCGGCGCACCATCACCCAAGGGACCACAAAATTCCACTCCCGCTCCACGAAGGCGTCGGAAATAATCCATCCGGCCCTTCGCTACTTCCATAGGATGATGGTGTATGCTCTTTTCTCCCGACAAGAGCTAGGGTAGGTAAACCAAGAGGAGCTCAATTTGCTTTGGTTAGCCACCGAAGGTTACATCAACTATGATCACAATGTTAATTTCGGGGCCATCCTCGCAGATCGCTTTCAAGAGACAAAGTTGGGAACCTCCCTTACCGGCGACAACCAATGCGGCGACATGATCACATGGATCGCCTACAAGCTTGGGTTTGGAGCGAAATTGGCAAAGCTAACCCCAGTCGATGAGGTCCCTTACTTGAACATTGGCGCCCTCAAGCAGGCCGAGATGTTACGTGTAGTGCCTTGTCAGTTGGGCAAAGATGAAAGGTTTCTTGGTGCCAACTTCCCGATCCTTTCATCTCAAACCCTCCTGAGGATGGGAATTAATGGCAAGTTCATTCCCTGTTCCGCCATTGATGAAAACCGCTTTTATGATAGGGAGAGAGCTCCCCGAGCTCTTAGGCAACAACAACATCAACACCAACAACAACAATAAGAGCATCATCAACAACAATACGAGCATCAACACTTTCAATATGGGGAAGGATCCCAATCTTTGCACATCCCCTCCTTTAGTGAGGGAGGTATGAATTCTTCTACTTCCCCCTTTAATATTGAAAGTGTTTTTCAAAACCTTAGCTTGCAAGTAGACCGGTTGGTGGAGGTCGTCGATGGTCACGGGGTTTACAATGCCAATATTTATGATTGGCATGTAAACCAAGGGCATTTTGTCCCTCCCGTGAACTATCCCTATTTTCCTCCCCAACAAGGGCCGGTTCCTTCTTATGAGGAACCACATGTCGACGGGACTCCCTGTCAACCGGTTTGGCCTTATTAGCAAGGGCCATCTTCTCAAATATGAGGTGCCTTGATAGAGTTCTTTCTCTTGCAAGGAATTCCCTATTCCCAAGGTATATCTTGGGTATTAATAAGGAGTGCCTCCTTGTGAAATCCTCTCATCTTAATTTCAATGTGGGAATTTTTCCAAAAAGATCCCACATGGAAAGAATGTTGTATTCAATTCCTAGTTATATTAATCAAGGAATCACTAAGTAACAAGTGTCAGATGTTGATCAAGTGGTTAGGTGAGGACCACTTCCCCACTTGTTCCCCAAGGCAACTCACATCCAATGTGAGCTAACCATGTGGGACCCAACCTTGAGCCCCAAGATGGGTTCGGTTGGGCCGTCACCCATCAGCTCGCGTCCGTGACCCGTCAGCCAGCATGACGCGCTGCCACATGGTGCGTTGCCAGCTTAGGCTAGCTTCCGTAGACTTCGCGTGGCTAGGCCATTGCGAGGCTAGGGTTTTTACTTGTTACTTGAAGGATTTTCCCGTCTCACCAATTCCCAAATTTTGGCTCAACTTTTGAGATTCGGTGCCGACGCTCTAAGCTCGGAATCCGACATTGGAATGCATTTCCTCTTGTTTGACGTATTAAGGCCTCCGGCTTAATTCGTCACCTTAGTTCAGTTGCACGCTTGGTGTGACCTAAAGGATTTAGTTAGGTAAAGCTGTGAGATTAATATTAATCTCACTGATCGGAGATGGCCTCTAGCCCGACTTTCCATTGACTTGAAGTAAATATGATTAACTCATTTTAACAAAGCATTTAAGACATTTTAACAAAGCATTTAATATTAATTTTCAAGTTTATAAATATGATTAACTCATTTTAACAAAGCATTTAAGAAATTTTAACAAAGCATTTAATATTAATTTTCAAGTTTATAAATATGATTAACTCATTTTAACAAAGCATTTAAGACATAAGATATGTTATTGGAGTAGTGGTTGAAGTTAAAATATGATGATCATAAGGTCCTGGGTTCAAACATTAATGCTAACATTTTTATTTATGAATAATAAGTAATTTTATGACATGGCGACACATCATCTGTCTAGTCATTATGACACATGGCAAGCTCTGAGCTCATATCTTCCCATTGAGTATTAATACATATATATACTAGATTAGTCTCGTGCGATGCACGATATTACAAATTTCTTTGAAACATAGAGTATATATTATATGTATTCATATTACTTAATTACCTCATATAAGAAACCTAGAGTGTGCATTGGATACATATAGTTGATACAAATAGTTGATGAAAAAGAAAATTAAATAAATTAAAGAGTATAGATGAATTGAAAGGAGGGGAAATTAAATTTGAAATTAAAAACCAAAGAAAAATATAATGACAACATATTTTATTTAGGCGGGAAATTTTTTATTGTAAAGCTGCCATGTGGATAATATGATGTCAGCGGTTGCTACTTTATTTATATTTATAGACATATAGATGTTTGATTTACTACTATTTTTTTTTCTTTTTTGAAGACTACTATACTTAGGGGTGTGCATAATTGGACCTGGACCGTAAAACCGACCGGGACCGACCCGCCTTAGAAATTGGTGATTCCGGGTTTCCGGTCCGGTCCGGGTAAAACCCGGAATATTCCAGTCTGGACCGGAAACCCGTGAAAAAGGTAAATTTTTTTATTTTTATTTTATTTCCTAAAAACCCTAAGTCTATAACAGCCTAATTTAAATTTCTCACGCCTCTTTCCTCTTCTCACTCCTCTCTCTGTCGTTGTTCCGCCTCCGATCTCAACCGCGGCACCGCCTTTATCTTCACCAGTTGACGCGACTTCCAACCTCCAGGTATCTCCTCTTCTCCACGTGACTCCTTAAAATGGGTATGGTGGTGTGGTGTTGAACAGCGGACAGTGCGGTGGTTGTGTAGGTGTGGGGTTGTGAGTCTTGTGATGGTAGGTGTTGATGAGAATTGTAAGAGGATTAATGAGAGGAAGATGAAGAAGAAAGGAGGCATGGAATAATGTGGGCATGAAAATGGGATTGAAGAAAAGAGGATCTAATATTGATTTACAGAAGAAGGGAGAGGAGTGTGGTTTTGATTTTGAGGAGAGAGAAAAAGTGAAAGGAGTCACGTGAAGGTAAGGGAAGGTGATGACAAAAGGAGAGGAAAGAGAAAGAGAATAGGGAACACAAATGTTGAAAACGGAGGGATTTTACCTGGATACTTGAACACAGAAAAATGGATCAAGTCGGTCCAACCGGTCTAAAATCGGACCGGACCGTAATAAACAGGTCCAGACCGGAACCGGACCGGCAGATTACGGTCCGGACCCCGGTCCTCATAAAATGATGATTTCGGGTTCCGGTCCGGTTTTGGACCCGTGCACAACCCTAACTGTACTACTACCAATATGCAAAAGTTTTGACAAGGAAAAATATGAGCTTCTTAAATCTATAAATGAGGGCGAAAATGTACACAAATATTACTAGGTTAAAAAAAACGAGTTTCTTAAGCTAATAAATAAGGGCAAATATGTAAATAAACATTTTTAAGGATATAAATGTCCACATACTATTCATAAGAGCTCTATCATACTTTGTAAAAGACTAGGGATTCTTACTCGCGTGATGCGGGCAGTATAGCTAGTCTTTTAAGGAAAATTATTATTGGTGGTCTTTATGCCTTATGCATATTTGCATGATATATAATTATTTATCTATTTGTCCAGCAATTTATAAGTACTTACGAATTGAATAAATTAAACAAGTCATCATACAATTATATACTTCGTATTTTTGTACTCCACATATATTAAGATTAATTTATAATTCTTTTTAGTGTTTAAATTCCAAACAGAAAAAATAAAAAAAAATAAATAAAGACACTAAAAGATGTTTTGAATATTGAATGAAACACAAATAATTAATCGATTTTGATGGTTCAAGAGACAATTTAGACTTTTGAATTCAATAAGGGAAAATATTTAGGCCCCGCCTGGATCGAGGGTAATGGGATGCAAAAGTTAAAGGGGAAATAATTATGGGCTTATATTCTTGGCCTGGATTGAGATTAATTTTTTGGTCCCGTAAAAACTACCCCTCAAATAAGGGTAATTTATTACCCAGGCCCCAGGGTAAAAATTTACCGTTTAAAAAATTCTAATTTTCCTACTCCACTAGCCTAGTTTCTCTCTCCTCACAACCACATACTTTCTCTTCTTCCCAAATTTTCTTTCTTCTTTCTGACTTCCTTCCATGGCCATCATAATGCAATATAAAGTCAAATTTGTTTTAAGATCTGGTATGCTTTATGATATTTTTTTCTTGACTATTTTTTTCAGGAAATTTTTTAATAATTTGTAATTTCGATTTTCATTTTAATAATTTGTAATTTTGATGTTCATTTATTAAATATTTACTTTAATTTTTATGTTGATTATGGTTATACAAAAATTATTCACTTGATTTTCAATCAGCAGATTACTTTAATTTTTTATTGCAATTTTTACCCTGATTTACATTTTCTTCTTTTTTTTTTTATTTTCCAAAGGACCTGATTCGTGCTTTTTTTTTTTTCTTTTGACGAGAATTTTACTGTGATTTTTCAGATTATTATGTAACTTTACCTTAAATCAATCATCTAAGTTTTTAAAAAGTATTTTCATGTGATTTTGTTAATAAAATGGGTTAAAATAAAAATGTGATTAATTAGATCTGTGGTATGCTTTCATGATTTTATAGGGATTAATTAGATGTCCCTAGTATTAAAATACCTTGTGCCAAACCTGTTGTAAACAAATCCCCTTAATAGTTTCCCCTCGAAAATTACTACCCCCTAACAAATCCCCTCATTAATAATTAACCCCTAACTATTCCCTTAAATCCAGGCAAGCCCTTAAAAGAACATCTTTAGGGATATAAATGTCCATGAACTTTTTACAAAAGCATTCTCATACTTTTGATGAGGTAGGATAAGAAGAAGATAGGGAAGGAAAAGGAGTCTTAAATAAAGTCAAACCCTATTTCCACTAAAAGTAGTACTAGAGAAACTACTCCGTGAATTGGGTATAATCCATCAAAACCGACAAATACCGACTTAAAAAAACAAATCGGCAAACAGCCCATAGTATATGCAGCATGCCTAAGGAGAAATTAAAGGTCTCCCACCAGAACTTGTGGTCTCTTTTGGCCCGGAAAAAATCATGCCCGACAACTTAGATATAATTTGGGCTTCTTTCTTGGGCTTGAAATACATATTTCACCTTCATTTGCTTAATTGATCAGTTATTGATCAATACACAGGCTTTTAAAAACTTGGACTCTTTTACCAATAAGTAATAGCTAGTCTCGAGACTAGCTATATGATTATAGTCCCTCACTAGAAATGCCACCATTTGCTTCAACAACAATAGGTAGCACGCGTGATGTCAAACCGTCACATGTTGTCAAATGAGATATAATTACCTTTTAAAACAAAATTTAAAAACCCATTTTTCATTTTAAAGTAGTCATATCCATTTTCTCTCTCTAATCATCACTTTCTCTCTATGACCATTATTATTTTATTTCAATATATCCTCTCAAAACCACCATAATTAAACTTCTAAAGCTTAGAAATCAAAATTGCATGCATAAACATGGATACTGAGATGAAATTAGAGGAGCATCTAAAGAATATGAGACATCCAATTTTACAATTTCCTTCGTAGTAGTAACATATTTGTTCAATTACAAGCTATATTTTTTGTGGAAATTTTATTTGATTATATACGGAAGAATTTGGCCAAATTTCATTGCAATTTTGATTGTTTTATTTGCAATTTTTGTTACATTTATCTACATTTTCAATTTTGGTTAAATAATTACAATTTTGCACATTTTGTTCAAAGCAAGAATTTCTTTAACAATGCTTGAAATAAATCAGCAGATGGTGAAAATATTCAGAGTTAAAGGGAGTTTACTAGAGATTAGATTCTTAGATCTAGTTTCTTAGAAATTATAAAATTTTCCGTATTTCCTTAATGGTCTCTTTGGGAATTGTCATTTCATTTCAAATCTTGGAATTGTCCCAATTAAGCTGTTTGGAAACTCAAAGCATTTAGAATTGAAATTGAATCAATTCCACATACTTATCAAAAATAGCCAACACCAAATCCATCTTAAATGTATGTCATTTCAATTCCAAGTGATGTCTATCTATTCACCTTCAACTTCTCTCTCCTCCATTTTTACCAGGTAAGCTACTCACATTTTCTCTCTCCTCTCTTCTGCCATATGAACAATCTCCTTCATAGCTCCATCGCTTGATCGCTTCAACCTTTGATGTCGGAAGAAACTAGGATTTCCACTTTCCGAAGAAGTAATGATGGGATGAACCTTAACCTTAATTTTACTGAAGAAGACGACGGTGACACATTAAGGAACAAGGAAAGATTGCTGCTTCTCTTATTGGAGTTCAAATGAAATTGCATTTTCAATATTTTTTTTTTCAATGGAGTTCAACTGAAATGGATTTTCAATTTTTTATTTTTACAATTAAAAATAAATAAAATAATACAACACTTTGTCGCCATTATTGAAGTGCCATTGGAGCTCTCAGTGTTGCATTCGAGTTCGCATTGTCGATCGCCATTGTTGAACTGTCATTGGAGTTCTCGAAATTCTCGAAAGGGATGGCAGTGTTGTTATCATTTTGTTTTTGTTTTTTGTCTATTTAATTTATTTATTATTATTGTATGAAAAATCAATTGAGAATCCAATTGTGAAATTAACACTCAAGTCTATCCAAACAATATAATGAATTTGAAATTCTAGAACTAAAATTCCAGCAATTTCCCAAACAACATATTTGGAATTAAAATACTAGAATTTCAAATCCAAGAATGAGATGAATAATTTGAAATCAAATATTGATTTCCAAACACTATCTAAAGTAAATCATAATGAAGGTATTCTTTAGAGCAACATACTCGCACTAAGAGATAGATTTATTGGCTTTCCATTTCTTTTTAAACAAAATTCACTTTAGAATGCTCCACGTTTATTTAAGTTTTCAATTCGAGTGTTGTAATATATGAGTGTTAGAATCAATATTTTGCATTTAAAATAAAAAAGTTAATTTCAAGAGAGAATTTTGTCCTTTGATTTCAAACCTCTCAAATGAACCATTTCTTTGTCTAAAATCACATCATAAACACAATAAAACCTCGTTAAAGTAGCGATCACAATCTAATGTAGGAAACAACATAGATAAGGAGTATGTGCAATGCTTGATTCAAGGAAGATATATTTGACATTAGCTACCTTGGTAAAGGCGAAAGCTGAGAATGCAAAAGTAACCATTTCTGTCTAAGTTTAGCTATTTGTTAAAATTCTCTAATCAAACAACTATTATTACAAAGCACGGTGGACTATTAAATTTATTACTTAATTGTTTAATTAAGTAGTAAACTAATAGCGTTGTGATAACTAGTACCGCTATAATATAATAAGATATTGTTCATAAGTTGCCAAATACCCTAAACCCCTTATTTTTTGCCTCAATTTATTTTTTAGTCTGTCCTTTTTATTTTGCCTCGTTCTATATTTGGACGTATAGGACCACACCCTTACTCTCACAACCACCTCACTACTTGTAGGCGTTGTTTGAAGCGTGCCTACATTAAGCACGTGGGGAATATGCTTAACACTCATAAAAAGTGGGAATTAACATATCATTAGGGACAACGATTAAGGACAAGGAAAGTAGGGAGCCGCTAACAAGTTTATAAGGAACCTGTAAACCGTTCACGGATCATTTATGGCAACCACGATTAAGGGATCAGACAACGATAGGCAACAACGATTGACCCGTGAAGGTTACACCCTATTCATAATCTATGGGATTACTAACTCCATATGGGTCGGAACCACGAAAGGATGATTGGAGATGATGGTAAGAAGTGAGTCATGGAGTCACATTCGCCCGTATTGGCCTCTACTCGATTCTTATTGTGAAAAGTGATTCGCTGCCATCTCAAAGGCATCCAAACAAAGATTCAATTTGCTCCAAACTAATAATTATGCTAAATTGGTTGAATATTAATGCAATACATGATTCTAAATATTGTGATCACTTGATTAAACAACAAGATTAAAAAGGAACATAAGCCAGTCGTCCAAATTTGTAACACCCCAATAATTCTCCCTTTTCCAAACCACTTACTTTAAATAAAATAGTAGAGAGCCATCGACATGTTACCGCCACGTGTTAAAACGTTAAGGCTTTATCAAAGTATTGCACCGGAAAACCAAACACAAGTCTTTAAAATAACACAGTTTAGAAAACGAATAAGCCAAAGCGTACAAATTGGAACCATAAAGGCCCTTATTTAAAACCAAACCAATAATCAAGGTCCAAAACATAAATGAAATAGCAAAATATAAATAAGTTCAACACAAGAATCGAATACTTTCAACCACACCAAACCCTTGACAATGCATATGTCAAATCCCGAACTTCACATCATCAAGATAACCTGTGTGATACTGCTCCCCAATAATACAAGTGTAATAATTGGATCATCACAGGGTCATTGAAAGGTGAAGGCCATGACCAAAATAAAACACACACAAAAACACGCAATCAGCAAAGCTGAGTACATACAAGCTACAACGTACAAAACCTAGCATGCTCAATTAATTATAATAAATAAACATACAACACGAATTCATTAATCAAGACTCCACACTTAGACAATTCAATTGACTCAACATACTTACTAATTAATTCCAAACACTTGACTCTATATTTAATTTAATTAATTTAGTTTGGAGTAAGCAATAGACGAGGTTGTCCAATCCACCAAATCATTTTGGTCCCAAATGACCATTTGAAATAAAAGTTTAGCGCGATGCAAGAATGGGCGCGACTCCATCCTTACAAAGTTAGTCTAGGATCCCATCTAACTTTTATTATAAAATAAAATGTAAATACCAAAAGAGAAGAGGACATGTTGATCAAACAAGCCTCGGAAAGCCACGGGCTACCACCTTGTACCCCAACCCATAGTTGTCAATACTCTAGAAGTGCATGCTTTCCAGAGTTTTATTGCTCATCCATGTTTCACTTTACGTGATAACAATTTTAATTAATAGCCGACTCATTCAAGTAGACCATACATAACAATCATACATCAATGCACTTTTAATCTTATTTAGGACAATGGTGATCACATAACAAATTGACCTTTAATTCCATTAAACTTCAAAATTATTCAAAATTGTTGAACATAGTCAACTCACCTAGCCATTTCGGCTTAATCCACCTTTACTCAACATACTAACAAGTTATGATTGAGTAATAAATAAATAATAATAACCTTGTGGAATAATTAATAAATTCATTCCACTTAAACCATTCAATTCCAATCCTTTAATAATCCAAATGTGGTTAACAAACCAATCCAATAAAATATGTTTGTATCAACATTCCATACAAACAATTAATCCAATATAATTCAACATACTTGCATCCATAATTCCATACAAGCATAATTAATTCACCAAAACATGCCTCATAAACATAAATACATACATGAATTAATTAAATATATAACCAAACAATGTACATCCAAGTGTTCTCTAATCAAAAAACTAAGTTCAATCCTTTTGGTACCTAAACATGATACTACTTGCAACGAAGTAGACATGTACGTACCTCGTACAATCTTTTGTGCCACTTATAATCACTTAAAGTTCTCCTAGGGTAATCACTTCCTAGAAAACAACCAACAATTAATATTACTAACCCAAGTAATTTCCAACAATATAATATGATGAATAACCTCTTAAAACTTCAATAAAAACATATATTTATGCTTAATTAACTTTAAATATAATTAATTTTATTAATCAAACTCAAGGATAAAATTTTAAGCATAAAAAAAAACTTCGTTAAAAATCAAAAACTGCCCGAAAATCATATTTGAAGGCTGAATTTGGCCACGAGAGGGTGGTGCTTACTACCAACAGTAGTAAGTCTTTCTTAAAACATTGTTTCCACATGGAAAACACTACTTTTTTGTCAAAATTGGATGACTTCAGAACCTGATCGGGATTAAAACGGGATTAATATTAACGAACCGAAATCTAAACATTAAAACACGAATTTATGTGTTCAAAATAATCTGAAATTAAGTTAAACTAATTAGTAGTATAATCACCAAAATTTCAAAACATCATTACTATAAAAGCCCTAAATCAATTATTCATAAAAACCCTAAAATCATGATTTTCAATAATTAAAAATCCTAGGTTATAAAATTTACAAAAATCTGAAAATTATAACATTTATAAAATCTAAAAATATAAATTTTAATCATCAAAATACAATTTGATACTAATTAAATTAATTTCAAACAATAAAATCAAAACCCATAATCAATAATTATAATTACACAAATTAATAAAACAAAGGAGAAAGAAAATAAGACTGACCTTTTGTGTGGGGAAATTTTTGGGGATGTATGGGGTATTTATAGGAGAGAGGGTAGTAGGGTAAGTAGAGATATTGGGCCTCATAAAATTAATGGGTCAATTAAGAAAGTAAAGTGGGTTTGGTTTGTTTATTGGACATAAATTACAAAAGGAAGATTAATAAAAAGTTCTTTGTAATAAAATCGTTTATGATCCCAAAAATAATTTGAAACTTTTGAAATTAAATCCTAGAAAAATACAAATAAATATCATAAATAAAATATAATTTCATTTATAATATATTTAAAAATATGGGGGATTACAAAATTATCTTATTAGGCATGATTTTGTATTTACTTAAATTTGGTTCGAATCGGATTTCGGTTTCAAATTATTGGTTTTTAATCGGTTCGGTTCTCATTTAGGTCAATCAATTTTTGGCAGTTAAACGATTTTCGTCTTCTTTTAATGCATGTAATATATGTTTTCTGCCGTAAAAAAAGTAATGTATGACTATCCTAAAATTTACTTCCAAAATGACAATTTAATTTCATTACTTTCTCTTTGTATATTTCTCATCTAGTAACTTACTCAATTTCAACATTATCAATTGTAACACTTTCAACACTTTCTTTTCTTCTATAGTTCTTCTGATGATTCCTAAAAAAAAAAAGTGTTCTAATGAAATTAGATGCAGGAACCTTCCAAAAAAAAAAATAAAATAAAAAAAAACAGTTAAAAAGAAGTAATGATGATGCATGAACATAGTCAAAATTTAGTCATGCGTAAAATAAATTGACGATGAACTAATTACTAACTTAATCGATACTCTATTACGTAAAAATGTACTCCGTAGTAAATATGTGTGCATAATTGGATTACATTTATAATTCATTTTAACGTGACTTTATTCTTTATTTTATATTTCCTTAGTTTTTAAATTTTGCAACCCACACCAGTCACAATATTTAAGAAAAGTGGGTCTCACATGATTTAATATACTCCCTCCGTGTTTTAATAAGTACAAAACGTTTTGTGTGAGACCGGACTCACGTGACACCGGGCTCAACAATAAAAGGCCAACAAAAAGGCGTGGGCTGACTAAACCCGATCGCGAGGCCCGCGACACTAACTCCGTATCAGTACCGCTTATCATTTCAACGAGCAGCGCGAAACATCCATATCCTCGCACCAGATGCACCTCGCCTCACCAGATTCTCTCTCCGTCCTCCTTATTCCGTAAGCACTTCCTTTTTTAACTTTAATTTCTCCTGTTTTATTTTTATTAAACTTCAACTTTCTCTCTCATACAACCAAAAATGAAGTTATAGGAGAGAGAAAATCGAATCAAAAATCTAGTATGACTAACAGTTACCTTCTTACCAACTTTATTGTTTAAATTTTATTTATTTATTAATTTAAGCATTTATGATTAATCTTATCTTGTTTATTACTAAAACAGAGCTTCCAACAGTAGAAGTAAGAATTGAGCATTTAACAGTTGAAGCAGATTATTATGTCGGTACAAGAGCTCTTCCAGCGCTACCAAATGCTGCTCGTAATTTAGCTAAAGGAGTCCTTAGTTTGATTGGTATTATGCTGGCTGAAAGGAAAAAGCTCGCTACCCTTGAAGATATTTGTTATACCTGACCAATTATAGCTATTACCAAACATTATAAGTCTAATACTTGACCAATTATACCTATTATCAAACAAAATAAATCTATTACCTGACCAATTATACCTATTACCAAACAAAATAAATCTAATACCTGACCAATATAAGCTATTACCAAACAAAATAAGTCTAATACCTGACCAATATAAGCTATTACCAAACAAAATAAATCTAATACATGACCAATGTAACCTATTACCAAACAAAATAAAAGTAATACCTGACCAATATATCCTATTACCAAACAAAATAAATTCAAAACCTTTCCAATATATCCTATTACCAAACAAAATAAATTCAAAACCTGACCAATATATCCTATTACCAAACAAAATAAATCTAATGCCTGACCAATATATCCTATTACCAAACAAAATGAATCTTATACCTGATCAATATATCCTATTACCAAACAAAATAAATTTAAAACCTGATGAATATAATTTATTATTATCAAAAAGATTAAAAAACGGAGGGGGAGTATCAAATATTCAACAAATATGTTACTACGATATACTCTAAAAAGCTTGATAGATAATGAAGTTTTACTGCACAAAATGCAATTCAAGTTGTATGAATGCTTTTTAATGGATTATTCTTGTAAAATGCAGCTATATGTATGGGATGACTCAAAGTATATTCGGCTTTATAAGTTCATATTACCAATAAAGCAGCCGAGAGCTTCTATTTGGGAACATCAGTGCAAAAAATTAGTACAAGTCATATAAGTTATTGACGAAGAATAGAAATTTGAGAAGGTCGCTAGCTCGCTGCCATTGTTGAGATTCCTTTCATGGTTGAAGGTTTGCAGAAGAAAGCAATAGAGATGATGAAGAAGAATAAGAATTAAAAAAGAATAAAAATCGGGCCGCGCGCGGGCCTATTAATGGAATGGACTCATGTGAGTCCGTTCTACACAATATTTTTCCTAATCCGTATTACACTTTGACCGACACATAGTTGCAGACAAAATAATTGACTTAAATAAAATAAGAGGTAAGTGGAATATTAGGAGTATTAAAAAATTGTAAAAGAAAGATAGTGACGTTAGTAGTTTATTGAAAAGTAATGAATGTGAGAGGAAAGAAATAATAAAAAATATTAGTGGGGTTGGATGAGGATCATGAAAGGAGAGAGATATTATATTCAAATGTAGTTTTTTTGCCAAAAAAGGAAATATAACACTTATTACAATACGGCCGCATGAAGTGTAACACTTATTAAAACACGGAGGGTGTAATTAAAAAGGAGGTGAAAGATTGTTAGGAGTATAATTTAGTGGGCCATGAGATTAAAAAAAAAGGTAACTACAACTTTCAATAAAAAAACTTTCCAATTATAGTGTAACATTATTCGATTTTGGATTAACTAAAATACGGCCTGGATCGGTTTTCAGATGTAAATAATAAATTTTAATCGGTTTGATTTACATTTGACCGGCCGGCTTAGCCGTTAAATGATTTTAGTTTGAAATTTAACAATGCTACCTAGAGATGTATTGTTGTTTTGGTCGAAATTTGGTAGTGGACAAAAGTACCCATTACCTAATACTCCCTCCGTGTTTTTCTAAGTGTTACACTTTCCATTTCCGACCGTGTTTTTTAAATGTTACACTTCCTTTTTTTGGCAAAAAGCTACATTAAAATATTATATATCTCTCCTCTCATGGTCGCCACCCAAACCTACTACTACTTTTTTTTTAGTATATCTTTCCTCTCACATTCATTAATTTTCAATAAACTATTAATCCCACTATCTTTCTGTTACAATTTTTTAATACTATAACTACCCCACTTATCTTTAATTTTTATTTAAGTAAATTAAATTGCCTAAAACTATGTGCCGGTCAAATTGTACACTTAAAAAAACACGGAAGGGAGTAGGGGTTTATCAAGCCCAAGTCTACTTTCCCAAGCATTGTCCACTCTCCCTCCTTCCTCTCTACAAGATAGCCCCAAACTTAAAACCAGAATCATTCTATTCATCACTTTTTGGATCTCCCTTTCTTTTCCATTTCAGCTAATAAACAAACCCGCTCATTTTGACACATTCAAAAAAGTAACATCCATCCTTGCTTCCCTCCTTTTCTTTTTCTTCACCAAACCAATTCAAAAGCAAAAGCACATCCTAGAAAGAGATCACACTCACATTCATAAAGCACAAAAAGCTAAAGATAACCACGTTAAGAAATCCCAAACTTACACATACATACACAAATTACACTATGCCTTCGTTATCAACTTCAATTATATATATAATAAATTCACTACTCGTGTTCGAGCTCTTTACACTTTTAATGGTAGCTATCAACTATGTCGTCGACGTCGTCGGAGATTGTTTTAGCTGAACCAATTCAAGAGACGTATCATGAAATTGATGAGAGGGATATTCCAAGTACAAGTAGTGGAATTACAAGTAGTAGTAGTAGTAGGAGTTTTACAAGATCAATTACTTATGGAGATGATGATTATGATAATTATGTGCCTAAACCCTTTGAAAGTGAGAAGTTGCCTCTTTCTTTGGCTCCTGATATTCGACGATTTCTTCGTGTTGCTAATCAGATTGAAACCCAAGAACCCCGTGTTGCTTATCTCTGTATGTTAATTTTTATTTTCTTTTATTTTTGGATTCAAATTTGTTTATATTTTTTGTATGATTTTTCGGGTTTTTGTGTAGCATGGATTAGTTGTATTTATCCGTCTCTAAAACTTCTTTCCTGTTTAAACGTTGAGGGGTTAACAATTTAATTACATAATGTAATTGGTATGTATGTTTTGCTTGGTTTTATGTTGAATTTAGTTATTTTAATTGGAGCTAAGCTTTCCATTATTGGAACCTCAAAAATATTAAAATATTGGGTACTACCATAATATAAATTCCGTACATGTTAAAGTAAAATGCTATGTTGCAAAAGATGATATGAATATACTAGTATGATTTAGAAATTTTATAATTCTCATAATTTTTTCTTTTTGGGGCTCTTGAGAAATTTATACGGAGTTTGTTGATTTGTTTGGAAAAAAAAAAGCTTTATATATGTAGCTAAAATTATGTTTTGTAAAATTGGCTAGAAATTGCATTCGAAATGCATTATTTTGATCATCATTATGTTCAGTTGTGTACTACTTTTTTCTTCCTTTATTTTTCGAAAAGTTAGTACTCCGTATATAAATAGTGTAAAAGTCAAAAGTGTTGTGACTACAAAAAACAATAGACGAAACACATATGTCATCATTCTAGAAATGTTATACATGCCCCAATAATCTAGCTTGGACTGTTGGAACGATGTTGTGGATGATACTGCATTCCTTAGTTGTTGCAGCAGTTGGAAAATGGACTAAATCATTCATATTATGATAATTTTGAATGTAATTGTAAGTTGTAACTGTATGCTATAAAAGAGACTGTGTAATCGTTTTGGTGTTTGATATGATGCTGGTTGCTGAGTTTTCAAAGGCGATCCTATTGTTTGTGTTACACTGTTACAGAACTCGTACACTGTATTCTTGTTTTGTGCAGGTCGTTTCCATGCTTTTGAGAGAGCACATAATAAGGACAAAAAATCTAAAGGGCGTGGTGTTCGGCAGTTCAAAACTGCATTACTTCAGCGCCTTGAGCAGGTAAGATAAGTTCTTGTTCTCCAACTTAAATAGAATTCCGCTATATCATCATATCTTATATCATTGTCTTTAAGGATAATTGGTTTATAATTTGGTACAACTGTTGTACTATCACTCATTTAGTCCTAAACCACAATTTTCTATCTAAAATTCCTGTATGTTGGCTTATAATTGTTCCATGATATAACCCTTTGTCAGTTTGTTGCCCGTTCTGTGCCACTTCCCTTAACTAGGCCTTAGTATATACATGTTTATATGCTTGATGCCTATATTTTGTCGTGCTTGCATTGATGGTAATTGGTAAATAATACGTGTAATAGTAAAATGCATAATCATTTGGATGAGACATCCAGCTGTTTTAAATGTCCCTGACTTACTTGTTATGCTCTTCAAAAAATAGGATATGGAAGGTAGTATTGCTAGGCGGAAAGAAAAGAGTGATATACGTGAGCTTAGACGTGTTTTTAATGGATATAAAGATTATATCAACAGACACACTGGAACTGAGGAATTCATCAACAAGTAAGATTTACACTTACCGTGTTCAGAATTAATGTTTTCTTTTCTTTGTCAAACTGAGTAATAGGTGATTACTATTAGGTTGACTTGATGGATTTGTAGGTTTTGAATCTAATATTTTGCAGAGATAAGTTTACAAATGCACGGGACATTGCTTCTGTTCTGTATGAAGTATTAGTTGCAGTTACAAGAGCAACTGGTCATCAGGTTTTATTTTTTCTGTCTTTCTGATTCAATTCATCACCAGCAATTTAAGAAATAATGCTAACAGCATTCTTATTGCTCTTTTACCCACCTTTCCCAACAGGTTCATGGCGATAGAGGCTCAATTGATCATGTCACGTACAACATCTTGCCACTGGGTAATGATGGTGTTCATCTACCTATCATGGTACTCCCTGAGGTGTGTTATTTCTGAACAATTCTCTACATAATGCTACATCTACATATTCTTGTTTCTTCTTTTTGATGGTATTATATGAACTGTGCTGTGCTAGCTGTTCTTTAGGATGCTTGAGATATATTAGTTGAACTTTTTTGGTAACAGAACAGAAAGTTTACTGCAGATCAAGGTTGCTGTAGCAGCTGTACGCAATATTCGTGGTTTACCATTCATGGATGAGTTCAAAAAGAACAAATCTCCCAGGGCTACTTATGACATATTTGACTGGCTTGGATTTATCTTCGGGTTTCAGGTCCTTTATATACTCTTTACTGACTAGTGTAATAACCTACTGGAGGGCTTTCGTTGACTCGATATCTGAATACTTTCAAATTTTACTGAAACCAGAAAGGAAATGTTGCCAACCAGAGGGAGCATCTAATTCTACTGCTTGCCAACACCCACATCCGGCAGAGCCACAAGCTAGCATCAGTGCTGCAGGTAATTGTTTGGCTTGACTTCTTCTCTGAGATAACAACTTTCAACTGTTCATCATTATGATCAATATCTTGTCTTTTTATGAAGTTTTCTGATGGAGCATTGGATGGACTAATGAGAAAATTCTTCAAAAATTATACAAAGTGGTGCAAGTTTTTAGGCAAAAAAAGCAACATTCGGTGAGTGAATACCAATGAGCATTTATCTAGGACTCTAGGTGACACAATGTCAATAACGTTTCACCTTGTCATTGAATGTTATTACTTTCTAGTTAATATTTTGTTCTGCATTATACTTTTGGGCATGGATTCTAAAGGGAATGACTTATTTGTGCAGGTTACCCTATGTGAAACAGGAAGCTCAACAATATAAACTGTTGTATATAGCACTTTATCTTCTAATTTGGGGAGAAGCAGCAAACTTGCGATTGATGCCAGAATGTCTTTGTTATATATATCACCACGTAAGATGAAAAAGATCCCAAAACCTTTTTGAATGAGTAATCATGTATGTTTGTTGTAGTTAGACTGCAGTTTTCCTATGTCCCTAGTATCACTTCTCTCTCTCTCTCGCTGTCTTAACCCTTTCTCCGGTGTAAGCAAAAGTATCATCTCAGATTTGTTATGAAACAAACAAACTCTTGGTTGTATCATTATTAATAAATCTAGTAGGGAATTTACTATGTCTAAATTGCATACAAGAATCAGCACCAATTTGGAGAATCAACACCAGCATGCAGAGTTTATTCTCTTTACTTGCAACTATGACTTATACTTAAATTTGCAATAAGAGGAAAGTCTCACGAAATAGGGTCTATTAGCTGTATCATTTTATTTATACTCTTCCCTTGCTGAAAGATTGAAAGAAACTTGTGATAGTTGTGTTTGATGTTCTGCATGGGTATCGAGTGTATAAGGCATATATGCTCTGAAATTTCCAGTGCTGTTTTTTATGAATAATGTTAGTCAGCTCTTGAAATTTTTATTTCTTGTTCAGATGGCGTATGAGTTGCATAGCATGTTGACTGATGCTGTTAGCTTGATGACATGGGAGAAGGTCATGCCAGTATACGGAGGAGAGGACGAGGCTTTTCTAAAAAAGGTTGTTGGACCAATTTACAATGTTATATCTAAGGTGAGGTCCTCAGACTTATATTCTTTCTTTGCTGGTTTCATTCTTTGAGTCTTAAACTCATCCTAATTGCATACATATGTATCAAGGAAGCTGAGAAAAGCAATAGTGGAACTGCTGATCATTCCAAATGGAGAAACTATGATGACCTGAACGAGTACTTCTGGTTAGATTGAGAGTTTCCTATACCTGCTTGCTAATTTCTTTTTTTTAATTAAAATTCATAGGCCTTAAATGTTTGTGATTGTATGCATGCAGGTCACCGGATTGTTTTTCAATAGGTTGGCCAATGCGTACAGATGTTAATGATTTTCATGATTTTTTCTTTGTGAAGAAGTCTGCTAATGATCGAAAAAAGAAGAAGAAATTTCATGATGATCAAAGTAAGGGAAACATCTTTGTTCGCTTTAAGAAGTTTTTAGGAAAGAGCGAGGTGAAGGATGAGGAAGAAGGAGTAAGCCATCTCCTATTTACTTGCTAGCTCTTTCCATTGCTTAGATGCATTTTTTTTTTAGTTGATGACTATTTTTTATGTGAAATGTCTTTTTCCTTTTCTGAGTACTCTTATAATGTTGAGTTTGATCGAAATATTAATTGAATATTGAGTATGATCTCTGTTGGTTTTGGCCACAAATTATTTTACTCTTTTTCCTTTTTGATCAATTGCGTAATTTTGAGTTTTTGGCAGAAGAAAGGCAACTGATTGATTAGAAGAAAAATTAATAATCAAGAAATTTTGTATAGCTCATTAGAGAAGATTGCCTTACATCTCAAAAAAAAAAAAAGAAAAAAAAAAAAAAAAAAAAGAAAAAGAAAGAAAGAAAAAATGCTTGCTTCTCTCTCATCAGCTATATGATGACAATGTTCAAATTGAGTTCCTAAGTTGACAAGCCAAGATTTCACTGCCGTTATCACCTAAATTTTGGAACGAAGATCATAAAGTAGATATTGGGAAAATGGATTGATATTGGAGTGAGCTCCCAACTAGTTGCTTTTTGACGTGGGTAATTGCAAAGGTTAATTCCTTACATGGAGCACTACAATGATTTGCAAGGAAATAACAGGTGCTTCTCTAATGAGCAAGATGCAACTTCTGATAATTCTGTGACATTGTGAGCACTAGCCGCAGCCTAAGCTTGCTAGATGCTTTTGGACAATATCGGCTGATGGATCAAGGGATCTTGGTCCGTTAATATTCGTAACATTTATCCGTGTATTGGTTTGTGATCTTTCCACTGAATCATACATCTTGGAGGATAAGGGTTTAGAAAAAGGGAAAGTTTTTTTGCTGATAACCACCCCTCAAGTCCAAGTGATTCTGGTTTTGCTGAAGTGAAACTTGGAAATATTAAGCTGTTGATATTTCACAAACTAGAATATTCTTAGAAAATGAATATGGAGGATAGTTGAGAAATAATACTTTATTATAATTCACTCTCTTTTATAATTTCTTTAGAAGACAACAATCATTTACTTCATTTGTAACCTCTTCCCAATTATGTACACCAGTCTGAAGAATCAAGAAATTTGGTGGTATGCTGATATGTATTTCTTTTCTAATAGAGATTGAGTTTTTCTATGTTAATGGTTTTTTTTTTTTTTTTTTTTCCTAATTGTTTGCAATGTAATTTACATCAAATTTGAAGCTTGGTATTGGTATCGGGCTACTTAAGCCTTCTAAATTCTATGTCCTTTTCTTGGGTTGGGCAGTCTGGATTCGGTAATGCACAACCTGAGCAATATCTAATCTGAGCTTATTTGTGTGGATTCTTTATGTATCTTTGCACACATATTTTATACCAACATTATCTGTTTGATTAAGGCTTAGCTTTTGGCGGTTTGGCTTATTTGTCAGGATTTCCTGCAAATAATTAGTCCAAAGGAGGACAGTCAAAATCTGTTATAATTTTTACAATCTGTTTTCCATGGCAGATTCTAGAGACTGAAGACAAGACTGAAGACAAGGACAGTCAAAACAAATGGCTGGGGAAAACAAATTTTGTTGAGATTCGTTCTTTTTTGCAGATATTTAGAAGTTTTGATCGAATGTGGAGCTTCTTAATTTTAGCCCTTCAGGTAGGATTACAAGCTAACTCAACTAAAAATTGATGTTATATGATGTTTATATCAATAACCGAATTCCTTGTTTTTTTTTTTCAGGCACTAATTATTATTGCATGTCATGATGTTACCTCTCCTCTTCAGTTGATTGAGACAACAATACTTGAGGATTTAAGTAGCATCTTCATCACATCTGCAGGACTCAAAGTTGTACAAGGTACGGCGTTTCCTAGCAATTTTAACTTAAATTATGCACTTAAAATACTGTATGTTATTCTACGTGATGGCAAGGAAGTATCTTGATAACTGTTTGTGATAGATAAAAAACACAAGTAAAAGAACTGAGGATGAACTTATTAATTGGTGTCCACATTTCATTGAAGATCAAAGACCTTGCATTCATCAAAAGATACAAGATCCACTTCGTGGTATCCCACTTTATGAATCCTGTTATAATCAACTGAAGTTCCTCTCAATTCAAAAAATCTATTATATTTTCTTTTGAAAGAGTTATTCACGTCATGATTTGTGTATTAAGCAAGAAAATGACATTCTAGTTTCTATAAATGGCAGTCATTTTCCTCTATAACTTTCCCATTACGATCATAAATTACATCACTTGCTGTATGTCAACATCAATTTAATGATACTTTAATCCTCAGCAAAATAATTTTAAAAATTTCGTAGTGTTTAGGCCATAAAGTGCAGAATAATAGAACAAGGATGTGGTTTCTTGAATTAATAAGAAGATTGGGGCAACACTCAACTGGATTGTGATTTGTGGAGTGGGGTGGTTTTGAGAGTTTCTAACTTTCTATGGATCCTTAGTACTTTTTAACTGAGATAAAAACTTTGAATCAATACAAACCTCATTTTTCAAGAAATCAATTTCTTTGGTTCAGACTTTGGTTCAGTCACATTAGATTGCTAACCTAGGAAATAATTTACCTGGCATACTACACTATTATTTTAACACACCTTAAAGTATAACTTAGCTACAATATTACAAAGAGGAAACTTTCTCTCTTTACAGTTTACACCATTGTAGAAGTACTTTAAAATCTGGCATTGCAAGACATTCAGTTGATGCTGCAGCCAGAATGCTGGTCATCAATCTGGGATTCCTTACAAACCTGCAAAATACTTTCTCTGTTATTTATTTATTTTTTTTTTTATAAATTTTGTAACATGTCCCATGACATGCATTTTGAGGAAGTGATTAGAGAATGTAAACGGAAAACCTTATCAGTATAATTTATACACCTAATACCCTTACTCTTCCCTCCTGCCATTGTTTAAATCATTTTGATAATTTGTTCCATTTACCTACTTTCATCGTTTCAGTAAAGTGCGTGACATAAGGCTATGTTGGAAGTTAATGAAAACAGAGGATGTATGTAATTAAACTTACATGAGAGTATAGAGAAGGAAAAAACAATTAAGAAAGAAATTTGTTTCTTCATTTATTTCCTGTTTATGTTTACTCTGCTTACTGTTCTCAGCAATAGCCCTTAAATTTTGCATCGGATTTCTCTTTTTCATTTTTCCTGGGGGATTGAGGGGATGGTGGCCACTGACAGGTTTAATTTTTACTTGTAATTCGAAAAAACATGATTGAACCATCAATTCTGAGAAATGAGTTAAAAAATGACTGATTTTTAAAGATCGATATACTTTTTATACTGTTAAGTGTTAACTAAAGTACTAGTATATTTTACAACAAATTTTCACTGATATATGAGCTGCTGAACAGTTATATATCAATATAATATTATTAATTATTTATTTTGCAGCTATTCTTGAGATTGCTTTTACATGGAAAGCTAGGACAACAATGGATGCCAAACGGATCTGGAAATATGTTTTGAAGCTAATTATTGCTTCAATATGGGCAATAATTCTTCCAGTATACTACGTGCACACGAGAAGGAACTATACTTGTTACTCCATTCGACCTGGGACCTTGCTAGGAAAGTGGTGCTATTCATCATACATGATGGCAGTTGCTGTTTACCTTATTGGTAATGCAGTTGACGTGATCCTTTTCTTTGTTCCCGCAATTGGTAGATATATTGAGACCTCAAATAACAAGATCTGTACCTATCTATCTTGGTGGACACAGGTACATGGTTGGATAGTAGCTTCGAATATATAGCATATTTGCATGATAAAAATATGTAACATTCTATATTATGAAAGACACTTTTGAACTAGTAAGAATCAATAGTTTCCAAAGATTATTATTCGAAAGTCTTACTTTTGTATATATATGTCAAAACAAGTCCCTAATGTTACTAGTAGTAGGTTGCATGTAGTTTAATCTTTCTATATTAGAATGATTTTCAATTCTTGTATGATAGGTAGTCTGTGATAATTCAAGCAAATGTATAGTTCTACTATCTATATATTGTTTCATATGTACTAAAGAGTCTACACTCTACACTCTACAGCGTGCCCTTATTTGTCTGCATTGGTGTACATGAGACGATACTAGTTTAGAGTTTAAAACATGTTCATGTTTTGGGTTGCATCAAAAGATGCTGTTCTGGATAAATCATCTGAAAACTATTTCATTTATTGATTTCATGTTGACTTCTTCCTTCACTTAAGATACTTGGATACACTATTTTGTGATCAGCCCTCTTAGAAAAAAGACCAATGTTTCTGATAATTTGTTGTTTGAATTTGATACTTGATTCGATATATTCATGTAAGTATAATAATGCATGCTTAAGGTATTTCCTCATTTCAGATATTATATCAGTTTGTGTTCTGACAATTTCTTTATGTGACGTAGCCTAGATTATATGTTGGCCGTGGAATGCAAGAAGATCAAGTTTCCTCATTCAAGTACTTACTGCTATTGCTTTACCTCAGTTTTTGTTGGGTTTATTTTCTTGTGCCAGAATGTTACGTATTGAGAGATGCCTCACTTATTTTTTCCTAGGTATATGTTATTCTGGGTGCTGCTACTACTGAGCAAACTGTCTTTCAGTTATTTTTTTGAGGTGAGTACATGTCCAAATGTTTGTTCTTCCTGTTTCGTGACCATACAAGTTTAATCACTTTTTCAGTCTATTAAGGTAACCTTATTGCCTATGTTTCTCAGACCAAAAAAAAATAAAAAACCTTATTGCCAATGGTTTTGCAGATAAAGCCACTTATAGAACCAACCAGACAAATGATGCGAGTCGGCTTGCATAGATATCAAAGGCGTGAGCTATTTCCTCATGGTAAACTTTATTCCCCTCTTAATAGTAGACTATAGTATTTTTTTGTTTGGTTGCCTAGGAACTAATTACATGACTTCATACTGGTTCAGTCAAGAGTAATGCAGGTGTACTTGTTGCTGTTTGGGCTCCTATTCTTTTGGTAAGTTTATTTGAATCAAGGATGTAATTACATTCATCATTGCCTACCTAACAAATGTTTAATTGTATTAGCTAATACTCTTTCTATGGAAAATAATGTTTCAGCTATGTTGACATGTAATGCTACTAATAAGAGCATAGATGCTATACTTTAGTCTAAAACTATTATCAGTGTTACTTACCGGTCATTATCATTCAGTCAATATATTTCTACCTAATGCATATTGTTTCAGTGGGACAGTGATTTTTAGCTGAACAATGGAGGAAAGGAATTAAAGTAGACATAAACATTCCCTTCTATCTTCCCTCTCCCCCTCCCTCATATAACAAAGTCGCAATAGTAACATTTTGAATTTGATGTATTCATGTTTAATTTGATGGAAGAAAGATGAGAAACTCTTCTCTGAGATGGTTTGTGTGCAGAATTTGTCGAGAAAGTCCTGCAAGGATTTTCTATGAAATATGGCTTTCTATCTTTCATGCCAACCCTTGCTTCCTTTATTGCTTGGGGGAAAGGAAAGAACATGAAATATTTGTTTATCAACTCTTTTTGTTTGGGCAAAAAGTTGACAAGTTTGCTAATTCTGAATAATTTCCTGCTTTCCAACCAAAACTTGTCGGTTGAAGGTGATTGTGTGGTTATGTAACAATTGCTCCTGCATCATTGTGGCTGTCAATCTTTTGGAAAAATTTGTTCAGCAAAAGTGATCAATGCCTCTCGATGTCCAAAAGATTCTTGTTATTTATGCATTAGTAACATGAGTTTGCATGCTGTTTTAGGTAGTTAAAGAACAGTGATATTGTTGATTTATAAAAACAATTTGACATATTCATCTTTTGTCTTTCAGGTATATTTTATGGACACACAGATCTGGTATTCTGTTTTCTGTGCACTTTTTGGTGGCATTTATGGAATTCTGCATCACCTTGGTGAAGTATGTCTTTATTTTTTTTATCTTCCCCCTCGCTTCCTCTTCTAAGCTATGTTATTTATCTTAGTCTGGCTTGTGCTATACATACAGATACGGACTCTAGGAATGCTACGAAGTAGATTTCAGCTGCTGCCTTCAGCATTTAATGCTCGCCTGATTCCACCAAATTTAAAAAATGATAGAGGCAGAATAAGCAAAGGAATCTTTAGTCAACTAAAAAAGGTATTATTTTGCAAGTTAGTCACCTGTAATAAGTCAATTGGACAAATTTTGGATGCCTCTTACATTTGTAACTAATCCTTTCATAGGCATCTGGAGACAAAAAGGGTGATTTAGCAAAGTTTGTTACAATGTGGAACCAAATAATTCTCAGTTTCCGACAAGAGGACTTGATAAACAACAGGTAAGTAGTATTTGATAAGAGATTTAAATCATAAGCATTCCTTAGAAAGATTCTTAAGTGGTTTTTCTGTTTACAGAGAGAGGGACTTGATGATTATGCCCTTGTCAGAAGAAATATTATCCGGCCATGTTCGTTGGCCTGTCTTCCTTTTGACAAATGAAGTAAGATGTGTCTAATAACCTTTCTAAGAACTTTTGCTATGATCCTTTAATAAGGCTTACATTGTCAATTCGCATCTATCTGATCAGTTCTCAACGGCATTGAGCATTGCTAAGGAATTTGTTGGGAAAGATGAAGATCTAATTAAAAGAATAGGAAGAGGTAGCCTAATGTACTTTGCGGTGAAAGAGTGCTACAAGTCATTGAAGTATATTTTTGGAATCATTGCTGCTGGGGAATTGGAGAAGAGGTACGGGACAGGAATTATTAGACTCATCTTTCCTCTTAACTATTTTCCATATCTATGTGCTGTATTTCCTTCATTTCTCTTCGGGGTTATGGTTCCTCCTTATGGAAATCCCTGGCTTTTCAGAATTGTTTCAGGTATTATATCTGAAATCGATGAAAGCATCCAAAGCTCTACCCTGCTTGAAAAGATTCAACTGAGTGAACTACCAGCTCTACATGCCAAATGTGTAGAATTGGTTGAGCTACTGGTAACTTTTTACAAATTAATAATATTGTGTTCCTTTTCTTTTCATCTAAATTTTAGTCAGCTGGTTAATTGGTCGTGTTGCTCAGGTCAAAGGAAATGAGCTTTATCATGTTGTGGTAGTAGATGTGGCTCGTCATGTTGAATTAGTTGGTGCTCTTTATGTTCAAGTAGTGAAAGTACTCCAAGACATATTTGAACTTGTGACAAATGAAATGATGATAAATGGTTCCAGGTTTGTTTTCGTTGTTCAATTAATTTTATTTAGTTGTTATAAACTTATTGTTAACACTCAACTTGAAATGTGCGCAGAACTTTAGATACGCTCCATTCTTCTAATCAAAATGTTGAAGATTCAGCATTCTTCTCTAGGGAGATTCAACCAGAAATATTTGCATCGAAGGACTCTATTAATTTCCCATTGGCTAATGATGGGGCGCTCCATGACAAAGTAATTTAGATATAACTTCGCTGTCTATATTTATGTCGAATAGTTTCATAAAATCTTCTCATCCATTAATAATCTAAAGTCATATTGTGGATCCAAACTTCTTTTCTTGTCACTTAAACACCAATTTGCTTACAAGCTGTGCTGATACATAGTGGGATAAAGGTTTAGGAAATTGTTGCTCTAGTTGTCTTCATTGATATTTTGTGATCATAAAATTGCACAAGGAAGCAGTGTATATTATTCATCCCTGAACTAATTTTGACTGTAAACAGATAAAACGCTTTCTCCTGCTGCTTACAGTCAAAGACAAAGCTATGGATGTTCCTGCAAACTTGGATGCTCGGAGGCGCATCTCTTTCTTTGCCACTTCTCTCTCTATGAATATGCCTGCTGCTCCTAAAGTGCGAAATATGCTATCATTCAGGTCAGCATTTTAGCTTACATGTGCTTTAGTCATCTGTTACAGTAGACGCCTATGTTCTTATGTATGAGATCTCCTGGTCAAGCAAATCTCTTTCTGTTGCAGTGTGTTGACCCCGCATTACATGGAAGAAGTCAAGTTTTCTATGAAGGAACTTCTATCGAGCCAAGAACAAGTATCAATCATATTTTACATGAGAAAGATATATCCAGGTTTTTCTTTTTTAATATCATAGTTCTTTTCTTCACAGCTTGTATCTGTTTGTAAAGACTTGCCTCATGACAATGCTACTTTACACTTCCAGATCAGTGGAAAAATTTCTTAGAACGTGTGGATTGTGAAGATTTAAATGATTTGCTGGAGAAAGACAAAGAGGCTGAGCTTAGGGATTGGGCTTCATTCCGAGGTCAGACTTTGAGCAGGACAGGTAGAGAAAGCACAATGCTAATATGCAATGATGATTTATTCTAATACCAGTTTCAAATATATGCTTAGTTCCTATTTAACCTCTATTTTCATTTTCTTTGATGCTAACAGTCAGGGGAATGATGTATTACAAAAAAGCCCTAAAATTACAAGCATTTCTTGACATGGCAGAGGATAAAGGTATATTCGACTGAAAATTAGGATTTAACTTAATGATCTGCTAGCTTCTGACATGATATATGAAGTGCTTTTTCGCCCCTTGTGAAAAATTTATCACTTAACTAATGAATGCATTGATTGTTCAGATATTCTTCAAGGTTATGATGCCATTGAGAGGGGGAATGAGAGTCTCTCTGCTCATCTGGATGCATTAGCAGACATGAAATTTACATATGTTGTTACATGGCAAATGTACGGTACATGCAAAAGAGATGGTGATCCACGTGCGCAGGACATGCTTGATCTGATGACTAGGTAATTATTAAGAGTGAGTACTATAATTGATTCCTAGAAAAATTGAAACCGTAGTTGAATGTAATTAATATGGCGACTACTGGATCAAATGATCAATGACGACAGGTACCCAGCTTTACGTGTTGCTTATGTTGAAGAGACAGAAGAAACAATTGCAGATGAGTCTGAAAAGGCTAAGGTTTATTCGTCTGTGCTAGTTAAAGGTGGAATCAATGGTCATGACCAGGTAAAGGACAGTGCAAATTGTTGAAATCTTAAGGGTTGCAATATGAGAAAATGGCCTTAAGAGAATTCTTACAGAAGAAAGGAAAATCATAGAAAACTTCCCACTGGACCAACCAACGTTAATCACATGTTCTGTACTTTTGTTAACCATTAATATTAGGTTTTCATATGTAAAACAAAATAATATGCATAATAGCTATGATTATAGTCAGACATATAAACTCATTGTATAGATTAACATGAAATTCTGATCTTTACAACCTATATTGCAGAGCATTTCTCATTATAAATTATAAAACTATAAGCAGTATAGTTCTCATATTGATACAATTTGGCAGGAGGTGTATCGTATAAAGCTTCCTGGTCCGCCTAATATAGGTGAAGGAAAACCAGAAAACCAAAACCATGCAATAATTTTTACACGTGGTGAAGCCCTCCAGACAATAGACATGAATCAAGTATGTTTGCTACTAGGTAATGGTGTAAAAGATTTCATTACAAAAGTTCTTGTCATTCTCACATTGTATGTACTCTCAGGATAACTATTTGGAAGAAGCTTACAAAATGAGAAACATACTGCAAGAATTTTTTGAAGACCGAGGACGCCGGGCTCCCACTATAGTCGGTTTGAGAGAACATGTATTTACTGGAAGGTCAGTCTATATGAACTCATTGATGTGAGTGCTCTTGGCTATGCTCAGACTGTAATGAATGTCAGACTCGAGTATGAGTTCAAGTCTTACATGGACATTATAAATTTGAAGATGTGGACATATCAGACTCGAGTTTGAGTTCGAGTATGAGTATGAGTATGAGTTCAGTCTTACATGGACATATCAAGAGTCTACAACTGTTTTTTTTCTTTATCTTATCTCATATTGTGTCTTGTACACTTTGTTTTCATAATGAACTCCCTGGATGTGAGAAAAAGTTTATATCTTGCAACAAAGTAAAAAAAAAAAAAAAAAAAAAAAAAAAAAATCTCTTTGATTCATCTAGCTTAAAGTTGTCAGCGTATCACTGTGTTGCTCTTGATATGCAATTAATTTATCATTATTATGTAAGCTAATCTAATGATTGTTATTACCTGTGACTCAGTGTTTCTACCCTAGCATGGTTCATGTCGTACCAAGAGACAAGCTTTGTGACCATTGGCCAGAGAATATTAGCTAATCCTCTCAGGTAAGTTTGATACAATGCACCATGGATAAACTCATTTTCTGCCTATTTGCACAAGTGCATGTCAACAATTCTCATTTGCTACTTGTTAGTTTGAGATATGCTGTGTTTTCCATAATTATATTTTTAGACTAGTATATAAATTCAGCATGATAATATTTTTTAAATCACTTTTGCTATTCCTCCACATTTTCCTACACAGGGTACGGTTTCATTATGGTCATCCAGATATATTTGATAGAATATTTCACATAACACGAGGAGGTATCAGCAAAGCATCAAAAACAATAAACCTAAGCGAGGATGTTTTTGCAGGTAGAAATATGTAGCCATCTTTGTTTTTGTAATCATGTTCTGTAATTTGTATGGTGAAGCACCTTATTTATGTGCAGGATTCAACTCTGTACTGCGGCGTGGATATGTGACTTATCAGGAATATATCCAAGTAGGAAAGGGTCGTGATGTAGGACTAATACAGATATCAAAATTTGAAGCAAAAGTAGCTAATGGAAACAGTGAACAGACTCTAACCCGTGACATTTATCGTCTTGGGCAGCAATTTGACTTCTTCCGGATGTTATCATGTTATTACACTACCATTGGTTTCTATTTCAGTAATCTGGTATGTTTTTCTATTCCCTCTCTATGACTCTATTTGTATATTGTTACTTTTATAAGATTTTCATTCTGTAGAACTTTGTCATTCTACAATTAACATCTCTATTATCTTATATTTCCTTTCAACACTTCCTGCTTTTCTTGCGTGCTGTTATTTACTTATTATGCTACTGTTAAAACAATATGTTACATTGTTTTTCTTGTTAACGTGCATCTTAATTACTAAACATGGTTTTAAATCACATGCTGAATCAATTTTTAATTGTTTTAATTCTTTCAGCAAATATCTTAACTTCATACTAACTATAATTATACTGCTGAAACCTTGCAGGTATCAGTTATTTCCATTTATGTGTTCCTCTACGGGCAGTTGTACCTTGTTCTTAGTGGACTGCAAAAAGTACTCATAATTGAAGCTCGAGTCCATAACGTACAGTCCTTAGAAACTGCTCTGGCTTCACAGTCCTTTATACAACTAGGACTCTTGACAGGTCTACCTATGGTTATGGAGATCGCATTGGAGAGAGGATTTTATACAGCTCTTAAGGATTTTGTACTAATGCAGCTGCAGCTTGCTTCTGTATTTTTCACCTTTTCCTGTGGAGCAAAATCTCACTATTATGGCCGAACAATTCTCCATGGTGGTGCCAAATATATTCCTACAGGTCGCAAGGTTGTGATATTTCATGCCACCTTCTCAGAAAATTACAGATTGTATTCAAGAAGCCACTTTGTAAAAGGGTTTGAGTTGCTGCTACTGTTGACTGTTTATGATCTGTATCGGAAATCCTATCAAAGCAGCATGGCATACGTTCTGATCACCTATGCAATCTGGTTCTTGTCGCTGACATGGTTGTTTGCTCCATTTCTGTTTAATCCTTCTGGCTTTGACTGGCCAATAATTGTAGATGATTGGAGAGATTGGAATAAGTGGATACGGCAGCAAGGTGGTATTGGAATACCACCTGATAAGAGCTGGCAGTCCTGGTGGGATGACGAGCAGGAGCATATTCGCCGTTCCAGATGGAGTTCTAGGATCATTGAAATAATTCTCTCACTAAGGTTTTTCGTGTATCAATATGGTCTGGTCTACCAATTAGACATTTCCAAAAACAGCAGCAATTTTATTGTGTACGTGCTCTCATGGGTTGTCATTGGTGTGATTTTTCTATTGGTCAAGGTAAATTTTATAATTTTCTTTTTCACACATTGATTTTGCATAACTTGCTAACAATTAGTATACAATCATTGACAATGCTATGGAGAAAAACCATACTGAATTGCTATTATAAGGTAAAGATGGATCTAATTCTCGTAGTATTATGACGGGATCAGAAGTCTTTAGGGAACCCTCCATATCACAATGTGATCATCAGATCCTGTTAGTAATGAACAGCTATCATCAAGTGATCACGTAATAAATTGATGCAGCTCCCTTAGCAGTACCTATAGAAATTAGAATTTTAATATTGTCAACTTGCAATTTAATCTAATGAGTAATAATACTAAGGAACTCTAATGGCTCATCCAATGTTATGCTGCTGTTATAATTCCTGGAAATTTTTCCCAGTTTGGAAATGCTTATAATCGTATTGTCACCAAGTTTGAACCAAATAATCTGAGCTTCTGTATCGTTTGGTCATTGAATTATGCTTTATCTACAATCACTTCAGTTTTTTTTACTACTGATAGCTAATCAGGTTTGGATTAATTCTCATAGGGATGACGTTTATTTGTTGTACAGATAGTGAATGTGGGAAGACAGTCGCTCAGTGCTAATCATCAGTTTTTGTTCAGACTATTCAAAGCATGTCTTTTCTTGGCTGTTATATCTACTATCATCACGCTTTCGCTCTTATGTAATCTTTCTATCATGGACTTGATTGTATGCTCCCTGGCCTTTCTTCCCACTGGATGGGGTTTGATATTGGTAAGCTAGTTGAAAACATTTTCTTTCTATTTTCCTTTAATTCTCTAATTAGGAGTTTATAACAAACCTTTACTTCATATTACTGATAATCTTTATCTTCAGATTGCACAAGCTCTAAGATCACTGATAGAGAACACTGGAATCTGGGACTTTGCTCAGGTTTTTGCTCGATGGTATGATTTTGGTATGGGTGTGGTCCTTTTTGCTCCCATCGCCTCATTTTCTTGGCTTCCGATTGTTTCGGCCTTTCAAACTCGGTTTCTTTTCAATGAAGCCTACAACAGGAGGTTGCATATTCTACCTATTCTTCAAGGTCAAGGGAAAAAGAAGTGCACTTAAGTTGCTCAGGGTAGCTCATTCTTCTCTATGTATAGTCAAATCATATTAACAGAACCTTAGGTAAGTAAAATAACATAGGCAATTTTTTCAGAACAATATAGGAATTATATTGTGTAGCTAGAGAACAAATAAAAGTTGAAATGATATACAGATTAGCAGTAATACCAGTATTTTAGGAAAACTATTGCAACAAGTTGTCCCTCAAAATTTGAACAGCTAATAACATTTATTTGAGATAATTCAACAAAACTAATAAGAGTCTGCAATTTTCTTAAGCTCACTTGCAACTTCAATCATACTTGGTCTGTCATCTTCATTTTGATATGTGCATCTCCAAGCAAGCTCGAATACTTCATGCAATTGCTGTTGCTTTCCACTTTCTTCTATTTCACATGAAATTTCAGGATCTACGAACATACTGATCTTAAGATTTTGGTCATGTTCCCGTATTCTTCTAGAAATATGAAAGTGGTACCAATATGTAATCTTGTTGCGGCCAACCAAAAGCTCAAAAAGTAGTACACCAAAACAATATACATCAGTTTTTTCTGTCAACCTTCCAGACGATATATACTCAGGTGCAGATCCACCTGTAGTTCCAACTACTGCATCATTTACATGATCTTCACCTTCAGGGATCAACACTGAGAAGTAGTACCCTGTAAGCTTCGCTACATAGTCTTTGTCAAAATATACATCTTTAATGCTCAAGTTTCTGAAAATCACTGGCCTACAAAAACCATTTTGGAGGTATGCAAGGGCATATGATATTTCGGAGCCAATTTTTAACCTGAGTTTCCATGGAAAAAATCCTGTATCACTGATAATATCTAGAAGACATCCTTGATCAGGGAACTCATACACAATAACTGGAAGTTCTGTTTCGAGGCAACAGCCTATCAGCTTTAAAGAATTTTGATGCATGCACATTTGTGTTGCTGTTACAATTTCTCGAACAATGCCTTCCACACCAACATATGAGTGTGTGCTGTGAAATTTCTTGATGAAAACAGCTCGGTTGCCCTCATCTATTGTACCGCGGAATGTTTGGTAATGAGCATCTTCTATCATATAATCTGAAGAAGTGAAGGTGCTCATCTTTGTAACTTCGGCAGCCGAGAAAACATGGATGGGAAGATTCTTCCCCTTACAGAAGGCAATGATTTCTTCTTGTAGCAAGCTTCCATTCCTTGTGAAGTTGTTTTCACATTCCTTCAGTTTCTGTTTTGTCCAACATCTGAATGTCATCATATGAATAAAGAGACTATGATACTCTGTGGAAATGTGTGATCGGAAGGTGGAAAAATGAACTATACTTGTATGGAATGTGCATAGGCGCATAACCTTTGAAATATTGCTATCCAAGTCAACTTTGGATGCTCATCATTTCAAAGTCATTCATTAGCGCGTAAGTTTGTGGGCCACAGTAAAATATTGTTCTAAGAATTTTGTTCATGAAAAAATATAATTCCTATATTTTCTTTAGTCATTCATTTCTATAGGAATTATAGTAGATGTAAAATTCTTAGGTAGATCCCGTCAAAAAAAAAAAAAAAAAAAAAAAAAAAAAAAAAAAAAAAAAAAATTCTTAGGTAGATGTAAAATAACATACACATATTGTGGGTTTTCTTTATCTTCATCCTATAGTTAAAAAGAAATATTAGAGGGTTAAAAAAAATATGAAGGGCTACAGTAAAATATTGGAGGATTGCAATACAATTAGTGCTGTCAAATTTCAAACCGAAACCGTTTAACTGCCCGAAACCGACCGACTCAAATGAGAACCGAACCGATTAAAAACCGATTTTTTTGAAACCGAAAACCGACCCGAACCGTATTTTAGTAAACCAGAAACCGAATCGACCCGAATAATGTTAAACCGTATAAAAACCGAACCCGTTGACAAACCGAACCAAATATAAACCGAACTGAAATAAAACCGAACCGAAAAAGAACCGAACCATATCTAACCCGAAACCGGTTCCAACCCGAAACCGTTTAAACTGGCAAAAAAACCGCTTACACCGAACTGTTAGCAAACTGCTACCCGTTTACACCGAACCATTTAAAAACCGAACTGATTGTAAACCGAACTGGTCATAAACTGAACCGTTTATGAACCAAACCACTTCTAAATCGAACCGTTTACAAACTTTTTTATATAATTAAATGGATTTTTTTTTTTGACGGGAATATAATTAAATCGAACCGTTTACAAACTTTTTTTTTTGACGGGAATATAACTAGTAAGATCAGTATGACTAAACTTGAAACAGAACATAATATGTATTTATAAAATCAATGAGAATTTGTTTATAATATGATGCCTAAATATGAAATTATTCGCGACTTTATATAAAACTTGTGAACGCAAAAGGTTAGCAAGTACTATCAAATTTCAACCCAAAACCATTTAACTGCCCGAATCCAAACAACTCGATAAACAATTTATTTTTTGAAACCGAAAACCGACCCGAACCGTAATTTAGTAAACTTGAAATGGAACCGATATGAATAACGTTAAAGTGGTTAAACCATCGAAGAACCGAACCAGTTATAAACTGAACCAAAAAAGAACCGAACCAGTAAAAAACTGAACCGAAAAAGAACCGAACCAGTTATAAACTGAACCAAAAAAGAACCGAACTGTTTCTAACCCGAAACCGTTTCCAACCCGAAACTGTTTGAACCGGGATAAAAACCGTTTCACCGCACCGTTAACAAACCGCAACCCGTCTGCACCGAACCGTTTACTACCCGGACTGTTTACAACCCGAACCGAATTAAAACCGCTTAAGAATAAACCGAAACCGAATCGAACCGATAACTATTTAAACCGAACCAAAACCGACCCGTGAGACAATTAAACCGATTCCAAACCGACCCGATTAAATACCGAACCGATTTCAAACCGAACCGAAACCGAACTGTCAAACCGTTTTGACAGTGCTAAATACAATAATTAAAGTCATCATCTTTTCTAAAAAATTGTTGATATGGTTTTAAAATTTTAGTTACTGAAGTCTATTTCAATGTTGTCAAAATAAAGGATTTAAAACACATGACAAGTAAAATAATAAGGTATATTACTTGAAAATTGTTGGTTATTTTGGAAAAAAAGAAAATTTATATTAAGGAAAGAGAAAAAATATTGGAAAAGTATGCCAACATCACTAGAGGAAACATATTTGAACTTGAGACCAAATACAACATGAATTTCTTAAGTACATAATTTGTAACAAGACTATGGGATTTTTCACCATGTCATCCTTTTGCCAAAATATATAAATCATAATTTACGTCACTAAGGTTTTAAATCAAAGAGCATTGAGGTACACACAGCTATTGATATCACTTATTACACATAATCAAACATTAAAAAAATTAAAATCATCAGTATAATCTTGTGTGTTTAGAATTTATTTCCTTTTTCGATGATTGGTTTACTACGAAATTTGAAATTTTTTGAATGAAATTAAATTCGACACAAATATGAGATATGGTTTAAGATATCATTCTTTAGTCTTTCCTTATCATTTAACCTAGATAGCATCATCATTATGTTGTAAATTAATTAATAGATTCAGATATACATAAAACATTATGTTAGACCTACAAATGGGTCGTTCGGTTCGGGTTTGAGTTGGGTCAATTTTGGGTCAGGTGAGTCGGGTCAATTCGGGTTTCGAGTATGACCCGGGTCAAGTATCATGTCGAATTCGGGTATCGGGCAAATTTCGGCTCGGGTCGATTAGGTTTGTTTGGCTCATACTATTTTTGGGGTCAAGTATATTCGGGTCATATTCAGGTCGGGTCATGTTCGGTTTGTTCTATTTGTGGATCAAATTGTAATTTCATATTTTGTTGTTATTATTGTAATAAAACTATCAATTCAGTTTATGAGCTTGGGTACGATTGGAGTTCAACAATTTGAATAATTTTTTACACTAGATTTTTTTTATTTAAGTTATAAGGTAATTTTAGTTCAGGACATTTCATGTATCTGGTTTGTTTAGGTCAAACATTTTGAGTCGATTTTAGGTCAGGTCAATTTTAGCTTGGGTCAATTCCGGTATCCGGCCAACTTCGGATCACGTAAAATTTGGGTCTAGTCAGTTCGGGTGTCGGATTAACTCCATTTTCGAGTCAGGTATGAGTCATGTCAGGTCGATTTCGGGTCTCAGGTCCAATTCGGGTCGATGTTTTTGGGTCAATTTGGGGTCACAGGTCGGGTCATCGGGTCTGGGTCATCAAGACTGCCAGGTCTATATGTTACTTAAAACACGGTCAAACCCTCACCAAAAATAAAATACATATATTAATCGATAACCTAGAGTGCATTTTAATATTAATCAATGTCTAAGAGTGCATTTTGAATAATCGATGTCCTAGAGTGTATTTTGAATAAATAATCAAACAGTTAAAAAATATTAATTCTCGAAGTAGTAACACATCAAAAACCAAGAGATCGCAAAATATGTGGTCAAACAATCGTGATGAATAGTGTGAAATTCTAATTGTTGCAATATTACTACAACGGAGGAAGTATTAAAATAACTTTGGCATTCAATTGTAAGAGGTTTCATTTGTTGGACTGTCATATTAGAAATATTGAGAGTTACAATCAAGTGTTGTATGATTTTAAATCAAATGTTGGAGGGCTAGAATTAATTACTAGAGAGTTAAAATTAAATCACGAAGGGCAGTTAAACACAACTATTATAACTTATTGTCAAAAGTACTATAATTTGTTTACAATTTATATCCTTATTCAAAATCGTGTTACTATAAAGGAAAATTTATAAATTACCACCCAAAAAGGGACCTGTTTTGAAATTACCACCCCTTAAATTAAATAAGTTCTCAGTATTACCACCTTTTTTGGAATTCCAGTGGAATTTCTGTTTGGGGCCCCACCCAACGGTTAATAACGGCTACTTTGACTCTTTTGACTGTTTTCCTCCCCGATTTTCTTTGTTTATAAAGTCTCCAGCTTCAATTCACGATTTTTGCCCCAATTTCAACCAAATTTTCTCAAATTTCAGTTGTTATTGTTTGAAGAATTTATCCACTGAAGTGCAGACTCTCAATTCGCATATAAGGTATGAATCCACTACTTCTTAATTTCGGGATTTTCGCCAACAATAATTGGGGTAAATGGTTATATTTAGGAATTAGGGTTCTTGAGGCAATTAAATTGGGGGTTTTTTGCAATTAGGGTACCTGTCTGAAATTAATTGGGCTTTTTTGTTAGATTTATGATGATTCGAGTACAATAAAGCATTCAATTTGCAGGAAAAAAAAGTTAGGGTTTTAATTCAACCCTTTAGGGGTAGTTGCGATTTGATAGAGAATTAAAGGAAGAAAGAAGGAAAAGATTGATGCTTTTGGATGAATTAATTGAAGGAATTGATGAGGGAAGTTGTTTTTTGAGTTTAATACAATAGTTAGAAGGTTAGGTCGAGGGAAAGGAAGATAGAAAAAGGAGGGAAGTTAATAAGGTGGGGCCCTCAAACGGAAATTCCACCAGAATTCCAAAAAAAGTGGTAATATGAAAACTTTTTTAATTTAAGGGGTGGTTATTTAAAATAAAAGTTTTAATGGGTGATAATTTCAAAACAGAACTCCTTTTTGGGTGGTAATTTACAAATTTTTCTACTATAAAATATAATTTTGTAAATTATATGTGAATCATATATTCCTTATTCAAAATCATGTTACTATAAGAGTTATTCATGAAATTGTATTCGACTCATATGTAACAGATACATAGTTTCAAATACTCCGTACTATAGCTTATTCTTCATTACCAGTTTATATGGGTGGAAAAAGTGCATATAAGAGTATGGGTGGAGATTTGATCACGCAACAAAGTGTTAGCATTAATAATCAATAATACGGGATATTCACCATGTGAACTATTAAAGAAATTAACATATATATTATAATTGATTGTATCGTTGTTTTGTGGTCAAATCAAAAGGTTTAAGATATAATTTAACCATTATTGTTATTTGTTACTAAGAAACCTCAAATTTAAAAAAGTTATTTGATTGAAGTTATTTCTATGATCTCATACCTTTGATCATTTTGAAAAATTGCATCGCCTATAGTATCTAATCATTTATGTACTATTTGATTTAATTTTTCTTACTATCCAATTCCATGGTAAGTTTTAGGATATAATTACTTATGTGTCTCTACCCCAATGAACGAAGTGTTGGAACATTTATAGATAAATGTGCTTATGAGTTCATATATGAAGTTTATATTATGCTAGGTGTTGAGGAGGATTAGTATAATGATTATACTTAGAGGTATTACAAAGCAAGATGTATAAAAGTGACAAAACAAGGCAAAATTGACATATTTGTGCTTCGCCCTGGCTGCCAGGGCAATCTTGCCCTGTAGGGAGAGCACGAGTAAAAATTGTCAATTATCTCAATTTCATTGAGATGTTGCTCGCGCCCGGTAGGGCTCCTTTGCCCGGTTTGTCAGGGCGAAGGGGGTTTGTCAGTTTTTACATGTTTTACAAAAGTGTTGCTCGCGCCCGGTAGGGCTCAATTGCCCGGTCTGACCGGGCGGAGTTCAAAACTGACGGTTTTTGCCAGTTTTGAGCGTATTGCTTTGTGAACGGACATATCCGTTGGATGTTAACTACTCTTCATATAAACTCTATAAATACGGGTTTGTATGACATATATGATGGGGAGAAAGGATGAGAAAAGAGATTATCATTTAACTTGCTTCTTTTGAGAGAATTTATTTATAGTAATTTCTCTTAATTGGTTTTACAAACACTTGTTCACAAACTTCTTGTAGATTGATTTTGATAAACAACCAAAATCAATTGTCTCTTCTTTGTATCCCAATAGTTATATCGTGTTAACCCTGTTGTTTCGTAGAGGGTCGATAATAAACTATTAGGAAAGCGGCTATGATACGTGCCTAGAAGAAAAATCCGGTCCCTCTTGTTCGTTCCTCCAAATTTTGTTCTAACACGAAGTGCATGCTTAATGTATTTTTTTCCATTAAAAATTAAAGGCAAAAGTCCGAGAAAAACTTATTATATCTTTAGGTGGCACTTAAATCAATCAATAAAGTCGCTTCAATCACTCCGAAGAAATTAACCTAAACGCTTTTCATCTGAAGGAAAGTGCAAAAGTCATAGGTTGGAGGGTTAAAATACATCATTATATTGGAGGGTTATAAACAAATAGTGGACGGTTAAAAAGAAATTCTTATAGAATACTAACAATTATTTCCCCTTATCACAAAATAAGTCTATGTTTCTACAGCTTGAAATATTTGGAGCTTGAAATATATACACTAGAGGGTATAATTGGTATACATGCAATTGTATAACCTAAGTTTTGAGTGATTTCCTCAATGTTTATCTCTGCATTAAACTAATTTAAATAATATAATAAAATGAAATACTGATATTTAGAGTAAAAAACAAATAACGAAAGGTTACCCACAATTCATGTTTTTAAATACAAAATACTCCCATGTGTTGCCAAAATTTATATAAATTAACCATAGTTTCAGATACTATGGTTTAGTGTTTCGGCGGATACCATGATTTATTGTTTCGTTATCAATCTAAACAAAAATTGGCAAATCAATAATGTCGTGGAAAGCTAAAACATAGAAATTGTTTACTTTATGCACTTGAGGGTATAAGTTAAATAATTGAGAGATTAAAAACCTAACAATAAAAGGTTAACCACAATTATTATTTGCTTAATACAAAATACTCCTTTATGTTAACAACTAATTTAATTACATAATTTTTTGTGACTAGCTAGAAACATTTAATATCGTGATTAAAATAAATAATGATTACCACAATGATTATTTTAAGGATGAAGTGAAATTGATCAATTTTAAGGATGAAGTGAAATTGATCAAGTGATTCCCATTATCTATTATGAGGATATTTTGAAAGTTTATATGAATGTAAAATTTAAACAAGCAAAAATCACAATATTATAATTAAATAACATAAAAAGTTCGTGTGCCTCTCAATTGCCATTTAATTGAATGAACTACTCTATTCAAAAAAGTTCGACTACTTTAATTATATATTATCTCAGTTTCATATTATGTGCAACATTTGCAAAAACAGGTGGATACAAATACTGATTTATTTCTCTCTCCATTTTAAACTTACAAACAACTTTTGTCTACGCTTTCATGTTTTGGTTTTTGTTTTCCCAACATGATATGAAATGAAGTTAGTAAAATAAAATAAAACAAAATAAAGTCATATGTATCATATCACAGACAAAATGATTACATGTAGTTCTACCACATCGATAATCTTATATATACATTTTGAACATTTGCTGAAATAATCCTATCAAAATGAAGATCTTTTCAAACAAGTGCACGTATTCAAGATGGGTATAAGTACTAACGATCAAAATTACTTTCCAAATTTAATTCTATACATTGCAATTGAAATATTTTGAGTTAAAATCAAGTTTTATAATACAAGATTATTTGTTTATGTTACTATATTTTCATCAGTTAGTACTATTGTATGTGGAAAATAGTAAAATGTCATATTAAGGACTACGGGAAAAAAAAATACGAGTAGCAATTATGGTTTGGCTTCGTAATCAGTACAAAATTTTCAACTAACAATTTATCAATGGTCAAACCAATTTATTAATATTTATCGACAACAAATATTTATTGTTCACTACATCATTGGTTATTGATTTTCTCTTTACCAATTTTCTAGTTTTTGTTATTGATTTATTACGAATAGCGCCCGTTACAAATAAGTTGTTATTGATTTATCTATAACAAATATTTCAGGTGCCCGTTACGAATAAGTTGTTATTTGTAATGGGCACTGCCCGTTACAAATAACAAAGGCCATTCGTAACGGCCGCATATGTAACGGCCGCTGCTCGATATGGATAGGCAAATTTTTCCCGTTACGAATGACCTTTTTTCCACTAGTGAGCGTACCTTGTTCCCGTCTTGCTGCAAATCCACATTTCATCCATTTTTGACGTTTTCATGTTCTTTTAACTTTAATGTTTAATTACTAAGATAAATATAATGCTACCCATTATTGACGTTATTATGTCTTTTTAATCTACAATATTTAACGCCCTAAAAAAATCTACAATATATAATAATTTGGAGTTAATCTTTCACTATTCGGGAAAAAATTCTCTATTAAATTTGAATTTTAATGGATACAACAAATAATTGGCTAAGGACAGAATAAAAAGACAGACGAAAATGTAACAAATTAACAATAAAACTACTACAAATTACTCTTTGATTAAATGATCAAATTAGATAAAATCCATTGTTTGGAAGATGAAGAATTGGAAACAAGGGTATTGGCCCAAATTCGTGGAGATTAAGAAAAAATTTGAAATAAAGTATTATAACTTGTCCTTTGAAATCCCCAGCCTTATTCTCACAACTTTCTCTTTCTCTCTCCTCTCTCATCTCCCCTCTTTCCTTTCTCATATCAATTAATCATCAGTCAAAGTTTACTCTAGATGATACGAGTAACTTTCTCTTAAATTCAATCCCATATTCTCCCACGTCAATCTCTTTCTCCACCATCAACCTCAAATTCTTTCTGCTTCGGGGCAAATTAAAGGAAGGTTTGGGTCTAATGGTGGCGATGAATTTCGAGTCGATTCAGTGAAGAGGTTAGAGAAAATATTAGGCGAAGGTTGAAGAAAATTGCGTGATGCTGAACAACATCTAGAATGATGAAAAAAATAATTTTGCTTTTTTTTTTCTTTTTAGAAAATATCAGTCGTAAAACATCAAAAAAAAAAGAAAAAATTGTTTCTTTAAATGATAAAATAAAGGGTTTCTATACGTGGTACCCCTGAGTTATTGGGTTTTCCATATTGTACTCTTTCAAATCCAAAGTTCTACAAGGTGCCCTTAAGTTTTTCGGTTTTTCTACATAGTACCCTTGAGTTGTAAAATAAATGATTCTAACTTAATTTGACTTAAACCTACACCATTTGATGATCTATTTACCACTTCTATACTTATATTCGATGGAGGAATCACCAATCTTTCTTATTCGTTATTTAATGGAAGTATTGTATGATTGTTTGAGAAGGAAGATAAGAATTTTTTTTGCTCCTACTTAACTAAAAGAGCTTGTTTTAGACGGGACTCAAGTTGTTAGTCCTTTTTTCGCAATAAACATGCTAGTTGTGTCTTTGAAGGTGCTAAATAAGTTGTGTAGATGGTGTTGGCTTTGATTCAAATTAATTTAGAGTCATTTATTTTACAACTCAAGGCTACCATTTAAAAAAATCCAAAAACTCAAGGGTATAATGTAAGAAAAACTAATAACTCAAGGTCACCTTGTAGAAATTTAAATTTAGGAGGGTATAAGGTAGAAAACTCAAAAACTCAAGGATACCATGTAGAAAAACCCAAAAATAAAATTACATTGGAAATGACAAAACAATTTGAATTTCAAACTGAAATTTATTTTATAGGAAAAATTAACAACAATAAGTTGAACTTTGAGAAGTCTTCCAATATTAAGTTGAACTTCAATTAAATAAAAAATAAGCTCAACTTTATGACCACTCTTCCAATATTAAGTCATGACCGGTTGTATAGGTTAATAACAAGTTACTATGCCACATGTCAAAGCATTATTGGCGAGATTTGAGAAAAAATTCTAATTAAAACATAACCAAAACAATTAACTAATTTAACTACATTTAAAAAAAAATTATAAGTAATATTTTTATTTTTAGTAACTGGTAGTATTATTATTAAATTAACAAAAAAAAGAAGCCAAACTAACCCTCGATCACCACAATCCCCACCCCAACCAGCCCCCAACCCACCATGGCACCACCCACGCTACCAATCCCAACTAGACACAACAACCACCAACCACTGTCAGGACCCCGACCATGACTGGCGTCCAAACCCTTAGCCCTGGCCGTGAGATCCCACGCCCAACTTCCAACCCCTTGCCCCGCGAAAACCCAACTTATCCCCTACAGGCAACCGTACTATATCCGGCGACCCAGTCTCCCCCACCTAGCCTCATCTTTGGCAATACTCACTCCACCCCCGTTCCCTACCAAAGATTCTGCGAACCCCCAACCCCTACCACAAATTTCCACTCAGGTACTCAACCCCACCTACAAACCTCCATCGGCAAACCTTTGTGTTTAGAGTTAATAGTAGTTAATTTTGTTATTTATCAAGTTAATTTTTACTTAATTAAGAGTTTATAATGATATAAGTCAATTGATGATTTGTTAGACCGATCATAGGTAAAAATACTCATTTATATAAAATAGACATCAAAGTTAGACTTATTTTTAAATTAATTAAAGTTGAATTATTATTGGAAGACTTAACAAAGTTCAACTTATTGTTGTTAATTTTTCGTATTTTTTAATTAAAAAGTGGGTCTAAGTTTCTAACCAATACAATTATGCCAACGCATATTGTATGTGGGCTACCACATACAACCATTGTATGTGACTATGTGTAGCCTTTCTCATTTGAAATACTTGGTGTATGTGGGTCAAACATACATTATGAGTTTATGACATGACATTAATTGATTAGTTTTAAAATTGGACCCTAAAATCAATTTTATTTTTTTTTCGATTTTCATTTGAATTTAAATGAAAATTTTAATTCAATGAAAATTTCAAAAGCAATTTATAGTTTTAATACACATTACCCTTATTCTGTTTCCTCTCATTTCAACCACTCTTTTTTTTCACCTTTGCTATTTTGGTTCCTCATGTGTGTTATTGAATATATTTTTCTAACAAATTTCTTATCAAACCTTAATATTAATAAATTGTTTTATGAAGATATTTTCTCCGTTTCATAATAATCGCAACACTTTCCTTTTATATTTGTTTCATAATAATTGCAACACTTCTTTATTTGGTAAGGGTTCGCTACTATTTATAATTTCTCTCTCCTATCAACCCCACTTATACTACTCCCTTCGGGTTTTTTTTTTTTTTTATATAAGCTAGAATAATTGGAATTTTACACTATTCATATGTCATTATTGAGTTAATTTTTTTTACCAAAATATACTACATAATTATGACCATATAATATGATGTTGGATTTGTCGCATATTGTCAAGCTACTTTTACAAATTAATTTTTTCACAATTTTTACTAATCTCTAATCAAATATATTGACGGTTAAAGTTGATTGGTGTCTTGGCAAATATGCATATCCAACTCTAGCTAATAAAAAAACGGAGAGAGTATCTTTTTTATTATTATTTCTCTCTTCTATTAACAACTAAATATATTATGGCTACCTATACTTTATACTACATATTATAAAATTCACCTTTTGGTCCCCACCCTATAATTTTCCTTAAACATTATGCAACAACTAGTGTTGCGATTATAATGAAACGGAAGGAGTATTTTTTTTATGAACATTTATTTGGTTTATAAATTTTTACGTACAAATATCCTAATTCGGTTATTCATTTGTGTTCTTCATTTTATTTTAAATAAATTTATCTTTGCCGATTATTTTATGAATATACATTTTTCAAGATTTATTTTATGAATATTTATTTATGAATGTTTTTTTTTTACAGATCTGATCTTCATTTTGTTTTACAAATCTCTTTTATGAAGTTTTTTTCTCAGATTTTATGAACATTTTCAGATATTGATGATTTATTTTCGACCAAAAAAGATTAAAAAGATAAACAAAAATTACACATTATACGTGCTATTAATATTTGTTTAAGGAAATTTTGTTTTTTACCACCTCACAAAAACACGAAAATCTCTTTTACCACCTCCCAAAAAAAATATTTTACTTTACCACCTCATAAAAAACACGAAAATAGGTTTTACCACCACTTAACGGTTTCCATCCAAAAATTCCGTTAAGTGTGGCCCACAGTAACACGTGTCAGCATTTTATTTGTTAAAAAAAAGAGAAATTAAAAAAAAAACAAAAAATCTTAAAACTACTCCAGCCACCACCGCAGCAACACCCCCGCGCCACCGCCGCCTTCCCCCCAACTCACCGCACCCCTCCCCGAAACCACCACCTGCGTCGCACCATCAGCCCCAACCCACCTGAATCCTCCCCCTCCCTTCCCCGCAACCGTATCACCTCCAAAAACCACCAAACCCAAAACTCGTCCCCCCCAAAAGCGACCACGAATTTGGCCTTAAAAGGCCGAAATCGGCCGATCAAGGCCACTGAGCCCCAAAACCGGCCGATTTCGGCCATTTGTGGCCAGATTCGTGGCCGTGGTGAGGATCTAGGGTTTTGGGTTTGGTGGTTTTTGGGGGCGACGCGGTTGCGGGAAAGGGAGGGGGAGGGTTCAGGTGGGTTGGGGCTGGTGGTGCGACGCGGGTGGTGGTTTCGGGGAGGGCTGTGGTGAGTTGGGGGGAAGGGGGTGGTGGTGGCAGGGTAGTTTTAGGTTTTTCTTTTTTTTTTTTTTTTTCTTTTTTTTTCTTTTTTTGGCCAATAATAACACGACACGTGGCTTTATGGGCCCACTTAACGGATTCCTAAACGGAATTAGTTAAGTGGTGGTAAAACCTATTTTCTTGTTTTTTATGAGGTGGTAAAGTAAAATACTTCTTTTGGGAGGTGGTAAAAGAGATTTTCGTGTTTTTGTGAGGTGGTAAAAAACAAAATTTCCTTTGTTTAATTATGCTTTCCTTTTTCTTATTGTGCATTTTTAATTATAATTTCATCCCTACTAAATTCCTATTTGAAATATAGAATGAATATTTAAATTCTTTATTTTATTGTTATTTTCATTGCTTTTAATCTTTTTCAATATTTCCCAAAGTTTATTAATATTGTATGTCAAATTAGTAACAAATTATGCTATTGGATTAGTATCAAACATGACTTTATTTGTAATCCAGGGAACGTTTGTGTTCCAACTAATATACTTCATATGATAATATAGATAAAAAAAATAAGAAAAAAGAGAAAGAAAGTACAAAGTGTATTAGTATTGTATGAACGAGCTAAAAACTCAAGGACTTTGTCAAAAAAAAAAAAATCTCAAGGACATATGTGCGTAATAAGGAGTAAAAGTTATTTGCATCCTTTGGTAAGTAACATATTTGAATAGTAATATTACTAATTTAAATAGTATTGAAAACATATATGTTGGTTTGCAAAACACCGATGACATATAGAATAATTACTTAAAGTTTCCAACGTTTAGTTACAAAAGAAACATTGAAAGCAGATATCTGGCTATTTAGTTTCGAGTTCAAGCCCCATGTTCTTATTAGAGCGACATTTTTGCCCCCCATTAAAATGATTTTTAAAATAAAATTGTAATAACGCTATAGTTTTACAGAAACAAGTTATAAAGACATTTGCATAATTTTAGTTTAGAGATAATAGTTGTTTGTATTTCAAATGGATGTACGGTTAATTATCCACTATTTGTTTAAAACCTTTTGAAGTTATGATTCCAAATGAATATTTTTGTAAACACAATAACGGAAGACATATGTACAATAGCTCAAAATGATGAATAGAAGAGTACTTTGAAAATAATATAATATAAGAAATAGTTCCTAACTCTATATTACAATTAAATGATTAATTGAAGTGCCTAATAATAATCGATTACCTAATATTAATACTTCCTCTTTTCCTAAATAATTAACACGGTCAAACTAGACACATATGTCAATGTACTAGTTTATTTGACCATAAATATACATGATTAAATACTAGTAAAAAATAATTAAAATATTTATATTATGAAACTGCATATTAATATCTACGAATATTTAACAATATATTTCATGATAAAATTTAATTTTTTACTACATTATTTTAAAAAATGGTAGTCAAAGTTAGTATGTGAATAGTGAAAAGTGTCAAACGTATTTATTCAAACGTATCAATTATTTAGGTTCAAGGACTATTAGGGAATGAGATTACAGTAGTAATGATACCAAAATGAAAAAAGGTAGGTTTGTTAGAATTCTCCTTATTAGTAGATCACAAGATTTAAATAAAGTATCAAAACTTATACTTTGTATGCTTTATTATATGTATGTTATTTAAAAAAAAAAACTTTTAATTTTTAAGTATGTTTTTTGTACAAAATACTATATTTATCAACAAATAACGATTGATATTTATTTTTAGTATTGAATTTAAATTATTGTTATTATTCTTACCCTTCACTATTTGATTTTTAACCTACACTAATTGATTTTAACCCTCTAACTTATGAATTCCCCCTTTTTCCACAAAACCTGGCCAGTAACGAATTATTAAACCATGGTATGCATTGTTGTAATTATGAGCAACTTTTTTTATTTAATGTTCATCTACCTCCGTTGTCTTTCCATTTTCTTCAACGCCTTCTTCAACCTCCCTTCTTTCATACTCATCATCAATGGAAGACAAACACCAAAAACCATAGCATACACTATGCCTAACACCACCAACACCACAACAAACCTCAACCCCAATACTACCATTTTGAGTGCCTTCAACATCGAATTTAACGAAAATTCCAAAGAAAATTATATAATTTTAGGGCATGCTTAAACCTAAATGGTAGGTGTTTGTCTTCCTGCATTGATTTCGTCTACCTCCATTGAAGCATTCAAGCTCCATTGTTGAATAATTCAAGCTCCATTATATTGGTGAAGAGAGAGATAATGTTCGGTGGCTTCCTACTACTATTTTTCGACCATAAATCCCCAAATTCTCAAAAAACTTTTGCTCCAAAGTTAATAATAGTTAAAATGATCCCGCTTTTACCCCAACTTAAACTAGTAACAGTCGATAGTGCCCCATGAGAAACTTCTGTTCTTATCATATTGAGTACGTCCTATTCTTTTGAGTTGTTCTGCTCTAATAAGCCCTGCTGAAATATGCTATGCTCTGCGGTGTTGGAAGCTCTGCTCGGCTGAAATATGCTATGCTCTGCGGTGTTGGAAGCTCTGCTCGGCTGAAATATGCTCTGTTTGGCTAAAATCTACTCTACTTTACTAACCCCTGCTCTTCATAGCAGCTTAAAGGAACCAATCCTAACTTGGATTTTCTTGGTTTAGAGTACTCTAAGAATGTTGCAATAAAAAAAAAGAAAATGTTAAATATAGAGAGATATATATGAGGGAATTTGTTGTGTATATTATTCCATCTAGGTTGGGATATATAGACATGTATATTATCTAGGGTTTCCCCATATAGGGATCAAATACCCAACTATAGAATAGATATTACATGGATAATAGTCATCCACTCATTATTTCATAACACTCCATCTTGGATGACTATTATATAAAACAATATAATACCCAAAAATTTACTAGAAAACTCATACAGACTAGAATACATTTTTACATAATGTGCATAAGATCTTGCCTCGTTAAAAACCTTACCAGGAAAGCCCAGTAGAAAAATTATGGCTAAGGAAAAATGGGTGTAGTGCACATTAACTCCCCCTTATCATGACTACATCACTTGAGATCTTTAAGATGACGCAAATTAAACCAATGATGTTAGTTAACTTTTTGAATATGGCTGTTGGGAGCGCCTTAGTAAACAAATTTGCCAAGTTTTCACTTGAGCGAATGTGTAGGACTTTTGTATCACCATTCTTTTAGTGATCATGAGTGTAGAAGAATTTTGGTAAAATGTGCATAGTTCTATCACCTTTTCTATACCCTTCCTTAAGCAATTGGGCAAGCATGCTGCATTATCCTCATATAAAATTGTCATAACTTCATTCTCGGAGTATATACCACAATCAGTTTGTATATGCTGAATTACAGACCTTAACCATACACATTGACTAGCTTCATAGATTGCCAAAACTTCTGGTTAGAAGAAGTAGCTACAACTATTTGTTTCATAGCGCCAAAAAATGGAAGTACCTCCACAAATGAACAAAATATCAAGTTTGTGATCTAGCATAATGAGGGTTAGACATGTACCCTGCATTTGCAAAACCGATCAAACCTTCTTTGTACAGGTTAGAGAAAAACAAACCCATATCTTTCATACTTTGAAGGTAACGAAGTACATGCTTAACCCCATTCCAATGCCTTCGGGTAGGGCATGAGCTAAATCATGCTAACAAATGTACTGAAAATGATATGTCAGGTCGTTCACGACTAGCAAGATACATTAATGCCCCTATTGTACTTAGATATGGTACTTTTTTTTATAATCGCAACTAAACAAAAACACTAGTTTGAAAAGCTATCTAAATTAACCCTACACATATTAGCAATATCATGGGCTTGTGTGGCCTGGTCCCTTCCTACTTTCCAAATGATACAGTTCTTCAATAGCTTCCCTATCTGTATCATATCTTGAATATATAGTCCAAAGAAGCCTGACTTCTCTTCGTTTCGGATGTTGAATCAGATGAATAATAGCTAGCGAGTCTGTAAACAAAATAAGCCGTTGATACCCTTTCTGTCTTGCTCGCTGAATAGCTTTTAAGCAAGCCAAAAGTTCCGCATGAAGAGTTGAAGTTCTTTTCTAAAGGTGCCTCCACCTTCCAAATAGGTTGTCTGGTCAAAAGAGTAAGCCTAACTCATGCCTACATTTCTCGAACTTTCACTACTAGAAAACTGCTGTTTTCCGACGGAAAAAATCCCTCGAAAACACCTTGTTTTCCGTCAGAAAACCCGTTTCCGATGGAATTTCGTCGGAAACCGTCGTCGGAACACCCTTCGTAGGAAAATCGACCTTTTCCGACGAAATTTCCGTCGGAAACACTTTTCCGACGGAATCTTTTTGTAGCAAGTGATTTTCAGGCACTAGAAAAGTCCGTCGGAAATTTCCGATGGACACAAATCCGCCGGAAAATTCCGACGGAAAACTGATTTATAGAATTTTAAAAAAAAACGCCGCGCCACCACCGGTGCGGCGCATCACCACCTCAAAACACCACAAGCCCTTAACTAACCCTAATCCCAGACCGTCACTCCCCAAACTAACCAAGATCCAGCCACCACCAGTCCACCACCACCGAACCCTAACCCAGAACCACCCAAATCAGCCACCGTCACCGAACCCTAGCCCAGAACCACCCAAATTAGCCACTACCACCGAACCCTAACCTAGAACCACCCAAATCAGCCACCATCACCGAACCCTAGCCCAGAACCACCCAAATTAGCCACTATCACCGAACCCTAACCCAGAACCACCCAAATCACCCACCACCTTAACCGACCCCTCAACCCAAAAAAAAAACTGAAAAATTAAGATACTATACAGAAAAAAAAAAAACTAAAAACAAAAGATTAAAACTTTGTAGATCTACTACACTTACCACAACAATTCGACCACAATCAACCAAATTTAGTCTTGAATTTGGGTATATAAGGTCAAGTTCGACCATTAAAACGCTAGATCTAGCATTTTCATGGTCGAACTTGACCTTAAAACCATGAATTTCCTCCTTAAACCATGAATTTGCTCCTTAAAACCACGAATTTGCTCCTTAAAACCACGAATTTGTTCCTTAAAACCATTAATTTGCTCAGAGAAGAGGAGGACGAAGCGAGAAGAGAGGACTGAGAAAAGAGGATCAGAGTAGAAAGAGAAGACGAGGAGAAGAGGAGATAGAGAACACCGAGAAAAGAGGAGAGAGAAAGAGAAGAAGATGAGGAGAGGAGAGAGAATGAAAAGGAGTAGGAGAAAGATAAAGGGGGCGGAACGAGCTTAAATGAAGTGGGGTGTTTTAGGGTTTTTTTTTTTTTAATTAGACTCCGACGGAATTTCCGTCGTTAATCACCGACAGAAATTAATTCCGTGGGAAACTTAAAGTTCGGACGGAATATTCTGTCGGAAAATATGTACTTTCCGACGAAATTAGGTGTCCGTCGGAACAATTCCGTTGGAAATGGCCCTATTTCTAGTAGTGTTTTTTGCCAAGAGCCATCCACCATTACGGTCACCTCTAATCTCTCATCTTGAGAATTAGTGATAAGATCTTCTTCACTCTAGCAAACCCTAGCGGTGCACTATTATCCCCTAAGTCCTTAGCTATAACTCCTGTAAGAGAGCTTTTTTTCATCCTTTCTTTGCCAAATAGATAAATTCCTCATTGCAGAGTTGTTGTGTTAGAATAAGTCCACCAGATACCCTCCTCATTGTTAAAACCCCTTCCATTCCTTGTTAGCCAAAGGCTCCAAAGCACACCAACTAACGTATTAATCCGTTCGCTTTTCAATTCTTTCCATCCTCGCTATTGAAAAGCATGATATATTTCTAAATCTAGTGTCGCACAAGAGTAGATTTATCAATTTCATACGAAATATGAAGTGGACAATTATGCCAAGCATACCTCGCAAAAGAGTACATCCTAAATAATTTTTGTAGATCTTGCGTTGACATGCCACAAGAATCACACCTAACCTCTACATCCACCCCTCTACGGGCCAAGTTTGACTTAACTGCCAAACCATTCATAACAAGCTTCCACAGGATTAAGCTCCATTTGGGCGGTATGTTGAGCCTCCAAATGAGCCTGTAAAAATTAAAATCACATAAAACCCCCTGTTGCAAAGAAAAAGCACGCATTAGAAAAGCATACCCTAACTTCACAGTGTACATTCCTGAGAAATGCTCTCCCCAATAAAGAACATCCTTCTTCTCAAATGATAGTAACTCCATTTCCAGAATTTTCTGGGCCGTATCCTATTCAAATATGTCCTTAATGATTGCCACATTCCATGATCTAGAATTATGTGAGATCAGATCTTTAACCGACCCGTACCAACCCCACTTAGGAATTGGTTAGATTTAAATTTTGGAATGGAGCCCTACACCAACCTGATATTGGCAATCTTAATATCCCCATTCCCTATCTTCCAGTAAAAACCCTTTACCATCTTATTTTCCACATTGTACAAACCGCTCCTTCCCGAAGAAGGATTCCCACGAATACCATGAATTGTATCCCCTACACACAAAGTGCACGAATGATTTGGTAAATATGGTACTTGAGGACCAAGAATTTCTTCTTCATTCTCCCGAGGAGGAAAGCGATCTTTTTCTACATCAAGTGCTCTAACAACCATAGGGCTACTCAATGATTATAGTGTATCCACAGATTTTTGCACCCTTCTTTCAACAAATACTCACTAAGGCGATTATACCACATGCGCCTTCATTGTTTCAACACATTAAGCACTTCTATTCTTACTCATATTAAGTAACTTGGATTTCCTCGATTTAGAGTACTCTAAGTAAATGTTGCAATTAAAAAAACAACGAAAATGTTAATATAGAGAGAAATATGAGGGAATTTTGTTGTGTATATTATTTCATCTAGTACGTGATAAATATACATGTATATTATCTAGGGTTTCCTCGGATAAGATCAAATTCTAAAATATTCAAGATAGTACATTAATAATAGTCATCCTCATCCACTGATTATTTCATAATAGAATAGAATAATTCATTACAGTTTTGGTGATTTTTCATTAAGAAAAAATATTGTAAAATATCTCGATTTGCGTGTCATTATTTTATAATCGGGAAAATTGCTCGGGTAAGGTTTTGGGGGTCCTTTATCCTTTAAATTATCCAAATGCAGCTCAGAAATGGAAAAAAAAATGTAATTCCTCGTTTTACAATTTTCACGATAAAAAATAACAATCTGAACACACAAAATGAGGCATTTATGTCTTTTTTGTTTTTTGCCAATTTTGAGCTTTATTTGGACCATAAAGGCCCCAAATGTCCCCGAAAACCTTACTTAAACAAATTTCATAGTTAAAAACGACACATAGATTGAAATTTTCTTAACATGCAAAACAATTTTTTTTTTGTCATTTTCGAGCTTAATTTGGACCCATATATAAAGAGTGAAACTGATCCTCAAAACTTTAGCGTAATATTTTTCGGTATGCAAATTCAGAAAAAAATATTATTTTTTAATCATCAAAATTATTAATTAAAAGAAAAAAAATCATAACATAACAAGTGATTAATTAATTGAGGTGAAACGCCCAGTTTTTTCATACAACCATACGGTTGTACGCCGAACTAGGCGTTTCACCCATGGTTTTTTCATACAACCATACGGTTGTACGCCTGGGTTTTTTTATATATTTTTTAAATTTTTCGGTATTGCCTTTAATTGCTTGCAATCATCTGGTTTTAATTGCGTTTAATTGCTTGAAAATGTCTGGTTTTAATTGTTTTCCTTTCAATTTGTCATTGAATTATATTATTGCAACAAATCTGCCAGGTCTAGATCCAATTTTCGTTCAATTATTGCAACAAATTTGATCATTATTCATTCTCATACTACTATATGATTATTTTAAAAGTGGGATGAGAATATTAGGAAAAATTAGATTATCGGAAGCAATGCATCTAGATAGAAAAGAATATGAAGAATAATCTAATTAGTAATTCATAAGTTATATAGGAACTCGGCCACTGAGATTGTTTTCTCTCAAATCGCTGAAAAGATGGGATTACAAAATACTATCACAAAGGTATACAATTTTAAAAGTGGGATGAGAATTTGGCTGTCATATATTAATGCTAGATCACGTGGCATTAATGCGTCGATTAGGAGAGATAGGGGGCTGAGGATTAGTATACGGGAAGGTAGTTCTTTACCAGAGCGCGACAGAGAAGTGGGTAGTTTTGGGACTTATTTGGATGAGCAGGAGGGAGCCGGTCCTAATCCTTTGTTGAGGACTACTAGCTCGGTTTTGGGTTCGGGTTCGAGATACGATGATGATGGACCTGAGGACGATGATGCTGATGCTGAGGAGCAGCAGACTGTCGTGACGAGAGGTCCTGATGGGAGATTTACGAGTTCACGACCACCTCGATATGTAGCGTCTTGGCTTGTTCAGGGGCCGATGGACGGTGGACCCGATGTTGGGACCGTTATTCCTAGTTTTGGGGCCCATGTTGCTCGATATATTTGGGACGGGCATGATCGACGGTTTTTGCGGTGTCATACTAGAGCTAGTGTGTGTAGATCGTTGAGTGAATGGATAGAGGGATTTACGGCAGACAATGCTACGCGGATACGACAGATTGGATTGTCGCACCTGCCGAGCATTATGCACGACCACCTTGATTTTCCGCTGATTTCTGCTTTTGTGGAGAGATGGCAGCCAGACACAAACACATTCCACCTACCTTTTGGTGAGATGACCATCATGTTGCACGACGTCCACCACATACTTGGTATTCGAGTTGATGGTGATATGGTTGCCGAGGATCTATCTAGTGACCAGTATAGGACTATTGCAGCTGAGTTGTTACAGTTGACTACGGAGGAGCTACAGGTCAAGACTCAGACTTCCATCTACAAGAATTGTGGCGTCCATACTGACCAGATTATTGATGGGTGTCGTACGGTAGAGCAAATTGAGGAGGTTCAGGTCATTGGTTACATGTGGGTCCTTTTGGGTAACACGCTCTTTACTGACAAGAGCGGTTCTCGTACCCATCCTTCTTTTCTCACTGAGTTGTTTGTGGAGCATAACTTGGAGAGGTTGACGAGATACTCTTGGGGTTCAGCCACACTAGCGTACTTGTATTGTCAGCTCGAGCATGCCACCCGAAATGGATGTGATTCTATTGCGGGTTGTCTAACTCTTCTTCAGTCTTGGATATACGAGTATTTTCCATGTTTTCGGCCTCGCCAGGGGGTGTTGACGTGAGACGTTCCATATGCACGAGCAGGGTTATGGGATGTTGGTATGGCGCGGAAGCATCAATTGTGTCTGGTGTCCTTTTGTACTCGACTTGACCAGCTAGGTGACCATCAGGTATAAATAGATACGTAATACTATTTGTTTTACAATGCTTTTATTTACAGTTGATTTACACTTGTATTAATTTGTAGGTATGCTGGTTGCCGTACGGAGCTTTTCCTGCATTACAGGTGCCTAGAACTGCGTTTACTGGATGTATTGGATATCGAGGCATCATAGAGCCATATATGCCCGGTCGAGTTGTTCGACAATTGGGGTTTATACAGGAGGTTCCCGGTGACATGATTAGGCCTGATGATGCTCATAGACCAGTTAGTGTTAAGTCATATAGGGTCAGTTTTTCAGCTCAGATGACTACTCGCATGTGGAATGGATTTGTTCCCGGTGCTGCGTTCAGTCTTCTGCTTGGTGGATATACTAGAGTTCCACCTGGCGGACATACTTGTGCACCTAACTACCTATCATGGTTTAGGAGAGTTAGCCATCCTATCGTCACTCCTAATGTTGAGGATGATCACGGTCTTCCTGAGAGGACCAACGTTGATTACGTAAGTTTTTTATTAGTTGTTTTATTATTTATTTAATTTTTTTTCCTATTATTATTAATACAATTATAATTTTTTATGCAGTGGGTAGGATGATTCATGGTTACAGCACATCGATCACTTAGTGATTACCCTACACTATCAAGAGACACCAGAGCAATGTTGGCGCAAGTGATTGCTGATTGGAATGCAATAAATGGACTTGCTGATTAGTTGTAATATTTAATTGTAGCTTGGACTTTATTTTTTATTAAACTATGTTTTGGATGTTGTTAGTGGCCATTTAAGTTTTACACATTTGTTGGAAATAATCAAGTTGACATTTATGTTTGAGTTTTTTTTTTATTTTCTAATAGACTATGTACTTGCTTAGTATACTTTAAAAGAGAAATGCTTAAAATAAATTAAAAAAAAACCATGTTTATTAATAAAGTTAAAATAAAGTTTAATCAAAATCCACAACAATATTCAACGGTACTCAAGAGTTGATTAATGTCTGCCACAATTGAATCCTTCTATCGTACCTTCTCTCCCACCCGTCTACACTTGCCTGACGAGCGTTAAACCACATTGGTGAAATTGGAGGTAGTGGGTGGTCACGTTCCATATGCAACCGAATGAAATGCGTTCCTCCAACAGTTCCAATCACAAACTCACCAGAAGGCCTATCTAAACGTCCACGATTGTTCAACGCAAAACAGTAGTAGATGGATAGTAGCTCGACGGTCTATTTCCTACTCCATAACAAATCACCACCACATTCCATATTGTGGCAATAGCAAAAAAATCCTGTTGTGCTACCATCCAGTGCTCCTCTCCACACGCATCACCATCCCATCTAATCCGGTCTATCTCCCTTTGCAGTCCTGAACCAACCCCTTGGCCCCATATGTCGTAGTAAATCATGCTGTACAACCAAGGGTGAGAACCAACCTCATTTGCCATTTGATGCCGAACCAATCGCCACTCCTCCTGAGTTCCGTACAATAAATCTGCTACGCAACGAAATCTGCAGTTCCCATCACCAATTACATCCTTAACACCTACGACGTAAGGCCAAATGATGTTGGGAATAGCATAGCTGTATTTGCATTGGCGCATGTCGAACCCAGTACCTACAAAATTAAAAACATAATATGACATATAGTTAAATTAAAATTTACGATGAATAATCATATTATTTAAATTGATAATCACCTGTATCAGATGGGGGTGGTCTACTTCTAGATCGATTCTCTCGCCCACTACGTTCAACATGCTCGAAAAACGAAGGATCCCGCTTATTACGATTCTCGGGTGGTCGTCCCCTTACACGGGGGTTGACTCTAGGCTCCTGAAAGTCATCGTAGTTAGGATCCATCTCACCCTCAATAACTCGTGACACGTGCCTAAGCATCACAGGATCACTGACAATAACCTGATCAACAAGGGTGCGGAAATGACCTCGATCCTCATCATTTTCATCAACTATATTAGGAATGTCAACACCATCTCCGATGACAAGGGTCCTCCAAAATGGATTCTTAGAATACAACCCCTTCCCTACAGCAATCGAGTCGTATATTTGGCACGCACAAGGTAAGCCATGGGTAGTACGTAGAGCACACCCACAACGTCGATGGATATCCGTACTCAACCCTCGCATTCTGTTTGTCTCACCGAGAAGAATAGACAGACAATAGTGGGATACCTTTCCGTTCAGCTGATGTAAAGGCTTATGCTTGTACTTCTGACAATGACTTGTTCTACATGCCTCTAATCCATTACGAATGGCTATGATCTTATTCTCAATCGAGCAGTGCACTTGAGCCTAAATCGTGTCTAAAGAGCCTGTTAAACTGTCAATCCAACCCTTCAATGCTAAATGTTGGCTCTCAACCCTGCAGTTGTTAACATTGCTTAAGTGTAGTACCTGGTTTGTCCAAAACAATACAAACTTCTCCTTGTGTACGAGCCAAGTGTCCATAACATATTCAATTACTTTCGGCCATCAACTCCACTTGGTTTTCAACACTACAAGTTCTTTGTTATATGCCTCTTCAGATGTAGCATTAATCACAAGCCTCCACCTCCCATTTTTGAACTTGGCACCAATCTCCTTTTTTTTCAAACATGGAAGTAACCTTCGCCTCAACATCTTTGTTAATATGCCACACACACAACATGTGTCTTGTGTTTGGAAACACGCTCTTCAACGCTGCACAAAGGCCAAGCTCCCTATCTATCAGTAGTACCGATGGCTCTCTATGATGACCGATCAACAACCTCAAGCACTGAAGCACCCACCGATAACTTTCCTGGGACTCTGACCTCATGAATGCGTATGCAACAAGAAAGTTCTGATTAGTCGGTGTAACCTTAACAATCTCAAAGAATGGCATGCCTTATCGATTCGTTTTGTAAGTGGAATCCATACCTATCACGTACGGGTATGTGCGAAGCAAATTTGTCATGATCGGGTGTGCCATGAAAGCATGTTGCAACACATTGTTGGAATCAGTAAAAACCCAAGTGAGGTATTTGCTCTGTCTGGCCAAATGAAGCACCTGGTGAACTTCTTCTCTTCCTTCAAATTTCTCCATTCTTATTTTACTTCTGCAGTTGTAGACATGCATGATATTTGGACGGTCTCCGGGACACTTTTCTACAAGAGTTCTCATGATATGTCGAGGTGGCACCTGTGCCTGAGTCATGTCACGCACTACCTGCTTAGCAGCAATACTAAGACCGCTGTCGATGTCCCTCGGGATAAACAACCAAAGAATGATTGTGAGTTCCGTTCAAGCAACTAAGCTTCCAACCATTTACTACTCTGACATACTCAACCTTGAGTTTGGAGGGACAATTGTTTGCCTTGGTTTTGGTGTCTTTGCGTATCGCGTTCATCATGTGTCTTATCATGCCCTTTTTTCCACGATCACAACTCACATATCGATACGGTCAACCACTCTGATCGATCTTGTAAGAAGCCTTCACTAACATAAATCCGAGCGGTCGACAAACATTTTGTGCCCATAGAACAACATCCTCAAAACTCGGAAACACTTCGTTTGTCAAAAAATGTCCGCTATAGTCCACACCGTCACCATCCTCGGACTCAGAATCCTATATGAATATTAATAAAAGTTAAGAACCAAAGAACACGACTAATAATAATAACAACAACAATAATAGTAATAACAATTCTAACAATACAACTAATTATAAAAAAACTTATTATATTCATTGATATAAATAATAATTTAAACCTTATAATCATTCTAATAACAATATTATAATATAATTTTAATAACAATAATAATTTCGAAAGTGTAAAATCCAATGACAATTAACCTATACGTGAAATAAAAAATAAACAAAAAAAAATCGAAACCCAGGAAACGCCTAGGATTTTCGAATGACCTAGGCTGAAACGCCTAGGATGTTTTGAAAAAACTAGGTGTTTCAGCCTAGGTCATTCGAAAATCCTAGGCGTTTCCTGGATTTCGAATTTTTTTAAAAAAAATTAACGCAACGTACCGATTCTAATCGGTTCGACGACCCTCCAGCAAGCGTCAAAGGTTGTGTTTCTGGAATTTCGTCGTTGTCCATAAGATCTAACGAAATTGATTTTGCAAAATATATAAAATTTGTTTAATTTCACGGTGGTTGGGGGTGGTTGTCCGATGAACGTCGGTGACCGTTGACCACTAGAGAGAACGGTAAAAAGTTTTGTGTCCAGTAAAAGTATGAAATTAAGGTAAAATTAATTATTTTTATAATCGTTATAATAAGGTTAAATACATAATTTTATTTTATTTTGCGGGCGTTAGTTAGAAAATCGAGGGCGATATTAAACAACCCCCTAAGGTATATTATGCATTAATTTACAGAAATCATGACATTAAGAATGACATCAATGAAGAACTAATGTCATTAATTATAGTTTAAGCTAGTGACATTTGGTGAATTTTAGAATGGCATTCGGTAAATTTTTTACTACCTCCGTCCCCTTTTGATAGTCCCTTATGGGAAAATTTTAGTCCCAAAATGTTCACCCCATTTGCCTTTTTCAACAACCATAAATATTAATTTTTTTACTAAACTTCCCTCCAATTTGCAATAATACTTGTGCAAATTTATATTTCGCATGTAAATTTTGTTTTCCCATGTACTTTTATTACTTTCTCTCTCTACTTTTTTGCATACCCAATATCAAATTACTTTTTCAATGTACTTTAATTATTCTTATTTGTGTTTATTAATTCCCGTGAAAAAATGCCCATAAAGGACTATCACAAGGGGACGGAGAGAGTAATTACTTAGTGGCATTTAGTGAATTCGCCAAAAATAAATTGTTTATTAAAGTATTTGGTCATTTTCGAGTTCCCAACAAGTAGAAATGATAGTCTTTCGCAGAATCAGAACGTCCCAAAATCTAATTCCATTAACAATTTTTAGCTCACTATTCAACCAAAGATTAATCAGTAAAGATGCTTCATCAACCCCATTATCATCTTTGTGTTCATCTAATCAATCTTCCAGCATACAAAAACTGTTTCACAAAGATTGGTTATCTCCAAATGAAGTTGTTAAAATCTTCACTTCATTAGAACCCAATTCAGTTCTTCCTATGTTAGATCACATTTCAAAGCGCAAAGATTACAAACCTAATGAATCCTTTTTCAATGTGATCATCAACAAGCTTGGTGAAGCAAAAAATTTTGATGCAATTGATGATATTTTGAAGAAGATTAAAACCCAGAAAAATTTCCGCATTTCTGATGAGTTTTTCTACAATGTGATGAAGATTTATGGTGATTTGGGTGGTTTAGATAAAAGGGTAATCGAAGTTCTTTTTGATATGCCTGAGTATAATTGTTGGCCTTCGACGAAAACCTTCAATTTTGTGCTGAATTTTTTGGTGTCGTCGAAGAAATTTGATGTGATTTATAAGGTATTTCTGGGTGCTACTAAGCTTGGGGTTGAGATTGATGCTTGTACTCTTAACATTTTGATTAAGGGGTTGTGTAAATGTGGGAAGTTAGAGGATGCCTACCAAGTGCTCGACGAATTTCCCAAACAAGGGTGTAAACCAAATAAGATGACTTATTCTACTATAATGCATTGTATGTGTGAAAAGGGTATGGTGGATGAGGCATTTGGGTTGATTAATAGGATGAAGAAAGAAGGGGTTTCGCCGGATGCTGTAACGTTTAACGTAATGGTTTCGGGTTTGCAGAAACAAGGGAGGATTGAGGAAGCAATGGAGCTGTTAGATAGAATGAGGCTCATGGGTTGTGATCCTAATAAAGGGACTTATCAGGAGGTATTGTATGGACTGCTCAAATCTAAGAAATTTGTTGATGCTAAAACCTTTGTGTATAAGATGAGGTCTAAGAGCTTGATTCCTAGCTTTTTGTCTTACAAGTTGTTGGTGTTGGGACTTTGTGAAGAGAATTTGCTTGGAGATGTGGAAAGTGTGTTGAAGAGTATGGTTTCGGTCGGATTCGTGCCCAGGATGGGAATGTGGAGAACTGTTCTTGGAAAGATTTTCCCTAGGCATGATGCTCCTGTGGCTGTATCCTTCAGTGAAATTGTAAAGGATTAGCAATTTGAATTCGAAATTTGGAAACCGTATTTTTAAACTGTTTTCGCAGAGCCATAGAACTAGCCAGGCATAAGTGACAGTTTGAACCACTATCAGTTGTGAGAATTAGGAATGTAATAGTCTGGTTAATGATCAAGAATTAATGGTTATCAACCATATTGTGAATGTTGGAAATCTTGGACTTCTTTTTGTTATGCCATCATGCATTAGATCGTTATAAATTGTAACATATGCTAACATAAATTTATTTCTATCATGAACCTGAAGATTGTTTAACACAACAAATTACATTACTTAAAGATTAACATTCTCATTTGCTAAACAGTCCAAGATTAAAAAGCACAAAGTAGTACAAATGTACATGGTTTGTAATGAACACTGATTCTATAATTTTTTTACAACCTGTATCGGGGTATACATTGCCCCCCCCCCCCCCCCCCCCCCCCAAAAAAAAAAAAAAAAAAAAAAAAAACCTTTGATATTTTTTCATTCTCTGATGCTTAAATGAAATGCAACAGAGATTAATAATCAAGGTGCCAATGAAAGGTCTGGTTTGGTTTCAAGTGCTGGTATAACGTTATCTCCTTCAGAACCACTGATATTACTGTCAGTACTTTTCCGAACAGGCTCATCAAGGATAGGCTTAATTATAACATTTTTCTGAACATGCTCCAAATGATCAACATGTTCCAAATGATCTGCATCGTCAATACCACTTCTTGTAATAATGTTTGAAGTAATAGGAATTCCTTTGAGCGATTGATCGTAAATAGAGGACGATATTGAGTCTTCATCAGACGAATCAGAATCAAAAGGAATCTCCTGTTTTGAAATATCTTCCATTTTCTTGGAATCAGAGTCCAAAGGAGACTCCTGTTCTGAAGCATGTTCCTTTTTCTTGGAACCTTTCCTTGAAAAAGACTGCTTCAAATGGCGTGCTGAATTTTTTGCGCTATTTAAAATTTTCTTCGCCCTGTCTTTCACATCATGCTTGCCTGAATTCTCAGCTCCACTTCCCTCATTACTTGACCCTCCAAGTTTTCCGTCAGCAGAAAGAGGTCCAGAATGGTCTTTATCCACTACAAGATTGACCCCGACCTTTTTAAGGTGAGCAGCTTTAACATTAGAATGCAACGATGGATCAGCAACCTCAGAGCTCTTCATTTGATCATCTTCACTCTCATGATGCCTGTTGAATACCTTGTCAAAACCCCTTTGAATTATGTTACCTCGCTTGGTTTTGTGGTCTTCCTTACTTTCATCACCACTACTACTACTGTCAACTAGCAGAGATGATTTTGGTGAGTCTACTGAGTGGATCTCAGTATCACCCTGTCTGCTCTTTCCTTTCCTTGGTTCCCATGTCTGAGAAACTTCGCCTCCAGGATGATGGACCCACATTCCAGTTTCCTTCTGGCCTTCAATATCAATTGGTTCAAATGTATCAGCAAATGGTTGTGGGTTAGCAGTTGAGATAGGTCCTTGCTCAGCCTTTTCACTTTGAACTGATTCTGATTTCTCCGACACTGACCTCAATTCTCCAGATGTCTGCTCCTTGCCCTGTTAGCATTCTTAATAGGTGTGAACACTAAATAATTCCAGCACTTTCTATACATGCAAAATATGACTTCATACACTAAAAACCAATAAACCCAATAAACGCATTTTAAAATAACCTTTCCAATTGCCTCAACAACAGTAATAGCCAGATGCAATCTTCCAATTTTGACATTTTGAAGAGGCAGCCACATGTCATGCCTATGTCCATCTCTAAGCTCATTGATGTTTACTGAACAATTCCTGTTACAATAGAAGGTTCAATTAGCACACTCAAGACAAAGTCATACTGATTTTGGAATTATAACTCAAATGCATGGGCATATTCAAAACCTTGTTTCATAGGCATACATTACTTGATTACCAATGCTTTTAAAGGCATGAAATTGGGTCAAGAGAGAGTGGAGAGGGGTTGGATTTGAGAAAACTTGCCCCAGAATGTTAAGGTATAAATGTATAATTCACCCTTAATCCTATGTGTGAATGTGGTAACTCGATCTGTGCCATAATACAATTGACAAGAAGAAGCACACACTTATGTGAGCACTTTCACTTAGTCAATCATCATCAGAAAGCCAAAAGAATAATATGTCCCCTTTGGAAAAGCACAGAAGTAGCCGATTCATGCATGAGAAGAAAATGCAATTGCTTTTTCTTTGTTCACATCTTCAGTTCACCAACAGTACACAAGGAATCATTGCTAACCTGGGTGACTGGGTGTACAAAGAGTGAAGGCTTAAAAAGAAGAAATCACAAACTACAAATCTAGAACTGCTCCTCTAGCCATTAATGAAAACAATAAAATAAAAAACTATACTCAAAAGCCATAACCCACTAATTTCTACCTTGTACTTTCTAATCCACCACTTAACCATTGTCACACTAATTTCTGACCAATCCTCTTAAACTTTATGTTACCCTTAATCAGTGGGGCAGACAAAATAAATTAAGCAATAAAACATGAGACAGCAGAGATAATAGTGATATTCAAATCTGGCAGACCATAATATGAGCCAAAATGTCAAATAAGCATTTTAGCTCTCATATCTTTTATTTATTTTTAAATCTCATATTTTCTCAAGTAAATAATAGTAATAAACTGGATAAATGACATGACAAGGCTAGTCAAACTGGGTATACTGCAACGATACACATGGAATACCAACCAATATACATCTTTTTTTATTTTTTTTTCTAATTGCAATGCTGGGGGTTTTACGCTTGCCCATGCACATTTTATACCATCGATATCTTTAATTACACTTTAGCAGTTCCCACATGATCTGAAAGTACATATAACGACAAATCTAACAAGACCCCACATAACTATGTTTTTCCTAATGCATAAATCACAAAAGACGGTCAAAGGAGTTTGTCAAAATAGTGTGAATATTCTAATGTTGCGATTAAATTAGAATGGAGTAAGTATGAATCAATTATTATATTAGTTGGATCATCAATATAACCATAAAGTGAGAGCATAAGAGATTGAGGACCAACCCAAGAACATCATCCACAGAAAATCGGTCCTTGTCAAGAACTTCTATTGCTAGAACATTTTGTCCTTCCCATGAACAAATAGGGACCTTAAATTCCTCTTGCCATTTAGGAGTCAATGTCTTCTTCTGTACTTGAGTCCTAAATCTGTACTGACCAAGTTGCCCTTTCACATAAGGATCAGAAAAACCTGAAGAGTAACCAGCAATTACAAGTTATAACCAATTAACAAAAACTATGAGCAAGAAAGAAAAAATGGGCACTGACCATTGAGGTCTGAAGCCTTCAGCTCCACTGCTTCAACAACTTCCACGTTTGCATAAGCAAGAGGTTCCTTCACATCCACAGAGAACCATTCTTCTGTTCCATCATAGCCAATAAACTTCATAAGTATATAAAGATTACGCACCAGCACATATATAGTGTCTTACTTTAATCAACATAGCTTCAAAGTCAACAACCAACAATGACTACACTTTTTTTTTTTTTTTTTTTTTTTATCAAGTCTTTTCTCTTTTCCTGCACTGTTTAGCCACACCCCTTAATTCTTGATTAGTAACTCAGTAATCAACTACTCATGTGATCTTTCTATGTTATCCCCACACCCAAAAAAAAATAAATAAATAAATAAATTCATCAGCAAATTTATTTGAGTAGAAGGGCGATTATCCCCATATTGCTTACTTCATATTCCTCTTGCTTATGTCCTATGCCATTTCCAAATCCTTACCAACCCAAATGGTAAAATTGAAAAGCTCACAAAATTCAAGCAATGGATTTATTACAGTCAAACTTTAAGTTGTTAAATTTATACAATAATTTTGAAGTCCAAACAAAAATAAATAAATAAATAAAAAAAAATCAGCTTCTAAACACAAATCACTAAAATCACACCATCCTTCTTGTCAAGGTAAGACTTGGGACCCAGCAAAGTAAACAGGCCCAACAGTAAATATCCCGCACCACCCCAACCCCCCCCCCCCCCCCAAAAAAAAAAAAAAAAAAAAAAAAAAAAAAAAAAAAAAGAAGAAGAAGAAAAGAAAAAACGTATCCTCACCCAGCTACCCCTATCAAGTCTTGAAGCTTGAATTAAACCAATAACCTTGAAATTCGAAAAGGTGCTAGTCTAAGCATCAACAGGAACTTCTTTATGACCTTAGGTCTATATCCTTATGGCCTAGGTCTCCACATATATATCAACTGATCACACAATCCTTTTCTCCATGCCTGGTCCATATTCGCAGTAAATTTCTAACAAACTCACTGATTTGTACAGATGTACACTATTGCATTACCTCATTAGCCTGGTGAGTATATACACGCTAGGCTAATGAGGTACTGCACAGACAGTATGCTGAATAACTTACCAGGTTCAGGTGATACAAATTTCTCCATGTCAACAACTAGCATATTGGGCTGCCAAATTGTACACATCGATTTTAGAACAAATACATAATATATATACATACATATATATATATATACATACATATATATATATTTATACATACATATATATATACATACATACATACATATATATATATATATATATATATATATATATATATATATATATAAATATATATATATATATTTATATACATACATATATATATATATATATATATATTAACACATATTTATATACATACATATATATATATATATATTAACACAAATTTATAGCCAATATAAGCGCTGGCAAAGAAGAGCAGAAATTAACAAAATTACCTCAACAAGCGTCTCCTCAAAAGCAACAGCCAACAGATTATCCTAAGACACAATCATTAATTATAACAAAGAGTTAATATGAGACAGTGATGATAATAGAAAAAATAAAACTGATTGGAACATGACATTGAAATATTTTACCAGCCACCCAGCGATTCCAGGTAATTCTGTTACATCAAGACCATGGTTAAAGAGTGGTTTGACAGTCATCTGAAAGTATGGAGGTTCAGCAAAACACACACGCAATCGTCCTATGAATGGCCAAGAGCGTAGAAATTTCACGCCTATAAGCACCTAAAACAATCAACAGTGCACAAGGACATTTGTAACTGTCAACTGTGGATTCAAATTCCAAAATCCTCATGTTAGATTATCCAACAAAAGTCAAAATTAAATTTCATCCATGACAAACATGAACTAAGTTCAAGCCTAGAGGCCCTAGACACAGATTTACAAATTCAAAAGACCCTGAAAAATCCCTTAAAGTCCCAGACCCTGTTCAGAATCAAGTTTTTTATTGGATAAAAAATTTTAACCAGATCAAAATGTGGCAATTATAAAAGAATGGAAGAAAAAATGCTTATTCCATTGCTAGAAGTCATTCAAAGGAAATAATTTAGGCACCCTAATAACTTAAAACCACTAATGTTCTTAACTTGCAATCAATAGCCAAAATAAAATTACTTGTTAAGCTACCTACACTTCTAAGGAAAAAACATACTTCAATTTTGGTTCAAATCATGGTTCCAAGGGAAACACCTAGTCGCCTACCCTTAATTATTGTAGGGGTAAACCTACTTACATCTAAATTTGACATTAACCTCTGGTCAATCAAAGATGGCACTGCCAATTAACCAATGGTATTGGTATGATACGACAAGACGTATTACTGAGATGTGTGACAATGCATACTAAAATAAGTGAAATTCGGCATAAACACACAAGCACAACATAGTGGCACGTGGACTTGAATTGTGCCTGGGTCTCCCTAATGAAAATTTTTAGCACCATACGGCATGACACATAAATAGCATGACTAGTGGGCTTGCCCATGGACTTGACTAGGCATGACATGGCACATAACCTAGATTGTTTATACAACGTAAGTTTGCTTACCGTAGATCCCTTATTACATCTTAGATCAAAGAACTTGATCTAACTCCGATGACTCCAATGACACGTTGACCACCTTTTAAAAATCTGAAATTACCCGACCCACCAGGTAAAAAGGTCAAAGGGTCACAAGCTAGAAATTTTAGTTGATGTGGCCATGTGGGTAATTGAAAACCATTTACACTTTTTCATTATTTTACTTTGGGCAATTTTGTTATTTTAACTATGTTTGGCACATACAAGATAGATTGATTGTTCCCAATTTTGCACTTTCCTCTTTTAAAGCCCTTCGTCATAGAAAACAAGCACTCTCTTTCTCTCTCACTAATTAAACTCACACTCCACCCAGTGGCAGATCTAAGGGGGCCTACTAGTAGAATAGCCACCCCTTAATAATCCTTTAAATTTTAAGATTCTAAAATATTTTAACTAGCAAAGTTGGTTTTGCTCAATCATTCCTAACTTTATATACCCACGTCTTGGACTCTAGTCATTAATAATTTCTGCCTATTTGCGCTTTGGCCTTGGCTTGCTTTTATGTCTCCAACTTATTTTCCCTACTTCTCATCTTATACTTTTGCTTCAAAAATAATGCTGAAGTACAAAAATTACATAACCTAAAAGTACGTATAATTACAGCCTATTTCTATATCTTATATACTAAACACTTTATCACATAAGACTGGTGTATGCTATTGTATCTCTTAAAATGTACAAGTACAAATTAATAAAAAGCTAGTTGTGACCCACCAAATCGCAAATCCTAGATTAGTGTATAAAAATCACAAGGTTCACTAAAACTATGGGTCCCAATTGCACCAAGGGTGCGTGAGCGGCATTATACAAAAATATAAAAAAGAAAAAGACCACTTTACCAGTCTAACCCATTCGCATAGAGCTGCAGTTTTTCACACACAAATCCAGTCCTCCAATAAGCCACTAAGTGCACCATCTAAGTGTCAATCCCTTCGAATTCTTTTGCTAATGATGTATTTCAGACTTACATTAGCACTAACTCATCAAACAAATGAACAAGATCCTCCTTAGCCTGACACAACTGGCCAGGTGGCCACCAAGTTTCTTGGGTGTTAGTTTCTCGATTCTTGATCTATGTTTGATGCAATGTTTTTATAGTAATGGTTAGATGATTTTTAAATTTTAGTTGGTTGTGGTCAGTTAAAATCGGGCATATACAGAATAAGAAGACATTGAGATGAAAAATTGCCTTAATTATCATTGTAAATTTACTGAAATTTTGGCAAAAGGTTTTATTATAATATACACAAACTTGTTTTTAAAAGTTCTTGGCATAGAGCTCAGGAAAATCAATATTAAATTCAAAAATCCGTGACCCTGAAAACTTGGGTACCCGAATGGCCAATAACTCATGGACCAATATCGTACAATGTACATAATATGTACATTATTCAATAATGAGAACTTTTAGGACAAGTACTAAGGGGAAAACGTAGGTGAGCTCTAACAGAAGCCTAGCTTTGATGAACTATAAATATTGCCAATATATTAACATAACTATGCACAAGAATGTGAGAGCAAGTATAATATAGGCAGGAATATTTGAGAAGATTTCCCCATTACAATTGGGCAACATCGAAGGATCTCTATAAATTCCTTTTCCTATTGCATAAGCTATCAGCTACTTTGTAGTTGACAATGTCAACATAAGAAGATATAATAGGGTGTATGTTGATATGATACCTTGAAATATTGGTCCAAACCATGTGGATGATAAACAAGAAGCATAAGAGGATCTCAATAAGAGATCATGAAACTAGATGGGAGAAAAGTACCTAAGAGTGAATGCTTTATGTATTTTAGGTCTATCTTTCATTAGAAAAAACAAAATGGAAATGCTGTGCACAGGTTTTAGCCTCCATGCCCAAACGAAAGAATTATTTAAACAATGTTTGACAGCAGTGATCCAGGCAATTAATTGGGACCATCGTTCACACAACATTTTATACAGAAGAAAGACATACCAGCTGGAATGTCAGGCACTCAGGCTTACAACAAAATCATGTTCAAAAGATGAATATGGTAGGTATGTGTATTTTGAGGTACATAGTTCACATTTGCTGATGTGAAATCCTCAACAAAATAAATAAATAAATTCATTAAAAAAAAAAAAACTTTATATAATGTTGCCACCTTTCAAGATACGCTACTTTTTCATGGGATTTTGTGTTATAGGAATCATCAGAAACAAAAAATATAAGCAAAAAGTTAAAAGACTTTATTTAATATCACAGAGTTTATTGAAACAAGTTTCTGAGTCTAAATCTTACACAAATTTAGTTCAAGGTTATATAATTACAAAAATAAAAATAATCACAAAGATGCTAGTTTGAGAAAAAAAATCTCATAAATGAAATGATAGGCAAACAGTTCCTCTTAAAGTCTTAAAAGTGTTTTTCTCCCCCTTTTTATACTTTGCTACTACTCTATTTGACTTCTACAAATAGCCCTTGGATTACAATTGAACGGTTAAGATCAAATTCATTACGTAGATGAAAAGGTTGATATATTCGTAATCAGGCTGCCGACCAACCCCATCGAGTGAATTCATCCGACCAGGCGCGCCAAAGTTCCAAAATCTTCGAGGAAAACACGCCAAGAAAATAGCTTCGCCCCATCCCCCAAAGGCAATCACTTCCAATCAGGCAGATAAGGTAATAAATGCTCCTTCATATACTACTATGCGGATCAGGTTGGACAGGGTGGGAAATTCTCCTTTACAACTATTCTTTAGGCCTAAATAAAATTATTCCTTATGCTTCAACCACTTTTTATTAACCTTCCAAAGAACCCTCGGTTATTGTATGAAATCATAAGACCACTCCCTCCCTCATCATTACACCATTAGTATCTCATTTTGAGAGATGTGTCACAATTCGCGATCAAAGAACCCACCACACTAGAATAATTACCCCAAAATGAGGGTAATAGTTTCCCCTCTCCCTTATCATTACACTATCAGTATCTCTTTTTCCATGCAATCGCACCATCACTACCTCTTTTTTCCTCACAACTACCTAAATCCATATTCATTTTCCTTGGGTCGACGTTTTTACCCCATTAATATACTACCCTCAATCCAAGCATGCCCTAAATAAATCACCAAAAATTGAAAATGCAAAGTATCTAAATAAAAACTCAAATTGTAATATATTTGTATACGACTAGACAGAGGCCCTAAAATATACCAAGCATGTCTAAGTTATGTTAGACAGATCTCACAAAGGGCTGTCACGTAACGACAATTCTTTTTACAAAGGCAGGATACTTTTTGGGAGGGGAGAGTGATGTATATGAATGGCTCATTAAAGATAGAAGGTCACTAAATAAAAAGCTATCCGATGCATACCTTCCCTTCAACATGCAAGCCAGTCAAGTGCATCTTTGCCACAATTCCAAATCCAAGTCTCTTCCTCAGTTTTGCAGCAAGTATTGCACTCATATCATCACCTGTCAAAAAATTCAGGCCGAGCTCCAAAACCTAAATACACAGAACAGTCAAGTCTTCTTGGTACCAAAAAACAATGATACAAGTCTTCTCGCCGGTAAAAAAATGATAACCACAGATTTTCCATTGAAAAATTACTCTAATTCATAGGCAAGGCTAATAAAATTACCAAATGGTCATCCTCAGTAGAATCGCGAAGTACTCGAATGTCAGTGAACAAAGGTGGGGTCCTTCCCAAGTAAAGATGTTGAACGGCTGCTCGTTTCTAATATCAATAATATAAAAACTTCAGTATATTGAAAACTAGCTATAAACATTTAACCTTTACATTAGCAGAAACAATTTGATGTACTAGCATATGTTTACCAGACTTACTAAACCTCATTACAATGATTACATTCCCATCAAGACAAGAACAAAGAGATATTCCACCCTCTCCCATTTCTCTTATGCTGAAAAAAAAAATCAATAACACTAATTTTGTACTTTATATAATTTCTACATAAACAAACCAAGCATATTAAGAGATCCAAGATGCTCGGAAGTGACCTAAATTTAAATTATGCATACAAGCCATATCAAAAAATGAGAATTGATTTAACTAACTTATCAGAGCATAAGTGAAGCTTCAGTGCAAAATCACTACAGTAGTGCGTAAAAACAATTAATATGCAATCAAAGATCAAGCCTAATCCTAGAATTTACCACAGTAAGATCCTAGTCTCAAGATAATTACTACACATTGCACAAATATTTTCCTAAATACCCATCAAAAAAGGCCACAATTTATTAATGTGATTCTGTCTCCTAAATAAACCCCGAAAATCAGATTCCTCCTGTATCCAGAATGAATCAATAGTGATCCATGGCCCTGATCCCACCATTGGGCAGGATAATCAGGGTTAATATGTATGCAACATAACTATGAACAAGTCAAATATCATAAATTGGCGCTTGTACAGAATATTGTCAATAAGATTCAAACAAAAAATGGAATCATACTACAGTCCATGGTTTGTACTTCTGTAGGAACCAAGGTATAATGGGAAGGAAAATCCTCTGCGAAATAATTGGCTCCAGACATATCGGCCACATTTTTTCAACGGCATGATTCAACCACCTTACTGTCTCAGAATCTGTTAGTATCTGCAGGAAGAAAAAAAAAACAGATTCCCAATTAGAATCTGTTAGTATTCACATTTTTTCATCAAAAGCATGATTCTAAACAACTACAAATGACAGCCAAATTCAAAAAGTAACACCAAAGATGCTTTAATATAAATCAAAAATCTATCAAATATAACCTTAATAAACAAAAAATAAAGTAAACATTCACAGAAAACAAATTCATACCCTTCTTTGATTGGCTGCTTTTCTTTCATCAAATTGCAACTTTCTCCTTAATCTCATAGCATACCTTTCATGAATCTAATCCCACAACAAAAAGGCAATAATCAATAAAATTCCATCCATCATCTTCTTTACTTAAAAGCAAAAGTATATTCTCAACATGTAAAGAATTGTGAAATACATGATCATAGAAAAATCTAAATATAATAAAACAGAACCTCAATTAGAAAAATGTAAAGAACATAATCCCAAAAAAATTATAAATAAATTAATAAATAAATTACAATAAAATCACATTCAAAAACTTCTAAAATAAAATTCCCTAAATAAGGTCCCAAATTCCCCAAAACAAAAACTACTTACAACACAATTAGAAAGAACACGATCCCCAAATCATAATCATAAACAATTAAACACCCAACAACTCCAACAAGTAAACAATTGGGAAGAAAATGATAGAAATTAAATTAAAATAAAGTATACCCAATTAAAAAAAATTAATCATAGATTTAATAAACAAAAAAAAATATCAAAAGGGAAGAAAGTATTCAAACCTGGTACAAATAAATTAAAGAGATGAGATAAACAACTGGGTGACAAAAATTGTAGGAATTAAGCAGCCAAAGCAAAACCAGCACAATGCAAACATGATGCATCATTGAAATCTCTGTTATCACCATTTTATTTTTATTTTTTTGGGCAATTTTTTTTAAAAAAATCTAGTAAAATTCACTAGTAACTAAAATCAAAGTGCAAAATCATTTAAATTGAAAAAACAAAATCCAAATTGATTTGAGTAAAGGAATGTTTCAAAGCTGAGTGTTGTTGGGATTATATTGGGGTGGAGAAATTCAACGAAATGGAAGATTAAATCGAGAAGAAAAGTGATTAATTAAGAAAGGAAAAAAATTATGGAAAATGATTTTCGAAACTTCGTATATTGTACAAATACTCTGTTCAATTTATCAGTGGCAGTTTTTAATTGAGGAGACTACTTTTGTGTAGGATAGAGTTAAATTCTTACAGGTAGGTTTGCTTGAATTCTGGGCTCTAGACACGTGATCAGGTGAGTGACTACGACGTGGTATTACACACATTTAAAACTTATCCTTTATTCAACAACGGCGGTCTTCAGTGTACATATCGTGTGGCCGTGTGTGATCGTATTTGGTCGATAATCATTGTGTCAAAAACTGATTCGACTCAATAATGCTGACTTAACTACCCAATAATAACCTTAATAATTATTGGATGTTAGACTTGAGACCCTTGTCTTGCTAGACCTATATATTGTATGTGCCTAAAGATCATGGATTGGAGCGACGGTTTGTCCTTCCATCTCCTCCAAGAGTGACCTGAGTTCGATCCTCACCCCTCATGTGATAGGAGGGGTACCCCCTAAATCTTACCATGTAAAAAGAAAAAATTTAAAAATAAAAATATTGTATGTGTCTAGTGTTTTGGGTGTTTTTGTCCCTCGGGAGAGTTACAACTCAAAAACTGGTCCGGTGTGGCCTGTACCTGCAAAATAAACGGAGACACCGGTTGGGTGGTGTTCCGCCTCCAACGATCAAGTTAGTAACTTGAAGGGAGAGAAAAAGGTGCGGAAATTTAGGTGGGTATCTGCTCGGATTCCAAGCTCAGATGTCTCTATCAAAGGGATAGTGTGTAATAAAATGGTAAAACGTGCCTCCAAAAGAGGGGAATCTCCCTATTTATAGGGTTCTTGGGATTTGTACCCCTGATTAGGTCAGTGAACCCTAATCATTGGTGGGCTGCGCCGCATTACGGCTTTCTCGGGATTTGGGCCTGAAGGCCGCCTTTTCCCCCATGTTTCTGGAGTGCCACGTGTCAAGCAGGGATAGGTCCACTTCGGGCCATCCTGCTTAACACGTGTCATTCTCTGGTTGGACCACGTTGCGGGATAAAATTACCCTAAACACCTAGTATAAAGCCAATGTCTGAATTTGTCTCCCATTGATCCGATTTTGTAGGAACTAAACTTTTTAGGGTTTCACTTTTTGGAAACGAAAACCAACCAAATTTGATATTAATCAACTTTGAAATTGAACCGAATTGAAAAATATTGACTCGTATAATGATATAAAACCCCTGCTCGATATCAAACAGACTACTGATGATGCAACCCGAATTGTACTGGGTATCATTAAGCTAGTTAGTGTCTCGACCCATTTCAAACCAAAACTATTTTAATTCAAACAATAAATAACTTTTTGAAATTGATTGGTTTCAACTTGTTACCCATTTAACCTGAATCATTTACGACCCATATTGTAACACCCCAATAATTCTCCCTTTTTCAAACCACTTACTTTAAACAAAATAGTAGAGAACCATTGACGTGTTACCGCCACGTTTTTAAACGTTAAGGCTTTATTAAAGTATCGCAGCGGAAAAACAAACTTAAGTATTTAAAATAACATAGTTTAGAAAATCAATAAGTCAAAGCTTACAAATTGGAACCTTAAAGGCCCTTGTTTAAAACCAAACCAATATTCAAAATCCCAAAACATAAATTAATAGCAAGGCATAGATAAGTTCGACACAAAGAACGAATACTCTCAATCACACCAATCCCTTGACAATGCGTTTGTCAAATCCCCGAACTTCACATCATCAAGCTAACCTGTGCAATACTGCTCCCCAATAATACAAGTGTAATAATTGGATCATCACAGGGTCATTGAAAGGCGAAGGCCATGACCAAAAGAAAACACACGCACGCAATCAGCAAAGCTGAGTACATACAAGCTTCAACGCACAAAACTTAGCATGCTCAACTAACTAAAGTAAATAAACATACAACTCGAATTCATTAATCAAGACTCCACACTTAAACAATTTAACTGACTCAACATAATTTCTGACCAATTCTAAACACTTGACTCTTTATATTTAATTCATTAATTTAATTTGGAGTAAGCAATAGACGAGGTTGTCCAATCCACCAAATGATTTTGGTCCCAAATGACCATTTGAAATAAAAGTTTAGCGCGATGCAAGAATGGGCGCGACTCCATTCTCACAAAGTTAGTCTAGGATCCCATCTAACTTTCATTATAAAATAAAATGTAAATACCAAAAGAGAAGAGGACATGTTGATCAAACAAGCCTCGAAAAGCCACGGGCTACCACCGTGTACCCCAACCCATAATTGTCAATACTCTAGAAGTGCACGCTTTCCAGAGTTTTATTGCTCATCCATGTTTCACTTTACGTGATTACAATTTTAATTAATAGCCGACTCAATCAAGAAGACCATACATAACAATCATACATCAATTCATTTTTAATCTTATTTAGGACAATGGTGATCACATCACAAATTGACCTTTAATTCCATTAAACTTCCAAATTATCCAAAATTGTTGAACATAGTCAACCCACCTAGCCATTTCAGCTTAATCCACCTTTACTCAACATACTAATAAGTCATGATTGAGTAATAAATAAATAAATAATAACCTTGTGGAATAATTAATAAATTCATTCCACTTAAACCATTCAATTCCAATCCTTTAATAATCCAAATGTGGTTAACAAACCAATCCAATAAAAATATGCTTGTATCGACATTCCATACAAACAATTAATCCAATATAATTCAACATGTTTGCATCCATAATTCCATACAAACATAATCAATTCACCAAAACATGTCTCATTAACATAAGCACATGAATTAAATCAATGTGTAACCAAACAATTTCCATCCAAGTGTCCCCTAATCATGAAACTAAGTTCTTTCCTTTTGGTACCTAAACATGATACTACTTGCAACGAAGTAGACATGTACGTACCTCGTATAAACAATCCTTTGCGCCACTTTTAATTAATTAAAAGTCTCCTAGAGAAAAATCACTTCCTAAAAAAACAACCAATAATCACAAATTAATACCTACAAAAATTTCCAGCAATATAATCTAGATTAAAAGTCCTTAAAACTTCATTAAAAACATGTTTTTATGGTTAATTATGCATTAGAAATCCAATAGGAACAAAAGCCCCAAATTAATTACTCATTAGAACCCTAAAATCCCAATTTGATTAAATTAAAACCCTAGGTTTATAAAATTATAAAATCTGAAAATTATAACATAAACAAAATCTGAAATTTATAAGTTTAAGCTATCAAAAACATGATTTTAATACTAAAAATATAATCTTTACACTAAGAAATCAAAACCCAAAACTGATTATATGAAGATTAAACAAAATAAGAAAATAAAGGAGGAGGAAAGGGGGCAGCAAGGTGGGCCACGGTTGGGCCCACGGTGGGTCGCCGGCGGCGGCGAAGGGCGGCAGTCCGGCCAGCAGCAGGCGGCAGTTGGAGGTGGGTGTGAGTGAGGAATTCCTCACGTAGGAGAGGAGGAAAAAAGAAAGAAAGAAAAGAAAGAAAAAAAAAAGAGAAAAAGAAAAAGGAAAGGAAAAGAAAAATAAAAATAAAAGAAATAAAATAAAGGAGAAAGAAAATTAGACTAACCTTTTGTGTGGGGAAAAATTTGGGGATGTATGGGGTATTTATAGGAGAGAGAGTGGTGTAGGGTTAGTTTTAAGATTGGGCCTCATAAAAAAAATAATGGGTCAATTAGATAAATGAAATGGGCTAGCTTTGTTTAATATGTATGGCATAAATTGTAGAATGGACAATTAAAAATCATTTTAGAACAAAATCAATTATCAACCCAAAAATAATTTGAAACTTTAAAACTTAAATCTCGAAAAAACACACATAAATATTATAAATAAAATAAAAATTCATTTATAATATATTTATAAATATGGGGGATTACACATATCCCGTTAAAGAAAAATCATAGCTCATTTAATTAACATGAACCAATAATAACTTGTAACCCTCTTCAAACAACTCATTTTTCGATTTGTGAACCATTTGCATGATAAAAGGATATGGGCTATACAACCAAATATAAACTAAAGAATCAAGTATTTTAAAAATAAAAATATATTAGGTATTTGCACTGTAAACACAGATATTTTGTTTTGTAAAATGGATATGATGCAACAATTGTGAAACTTGTTTAGAAGACAAGTGGTGTATTAATTAAAAAACGGATGAGGTATTATGTTTAAGATGTTAAACTTACATGTATAAATATCTTATTATGTTTAGGATTTAAAAACCGTTAAAATTTACTCGGTTGAAACATAAGAAGTATCATAAATGTATCCTGCTTTAAAGTGTTTTTAAGAACGGATTTCATGATTTAAAAAGACAAATGTGTCAGTTACAAGTGGTAATAGTATCAATTTTGAGGGTTACAAGCATCAAAGTTATATTTTCAAATTACAAAAAAGTCACCAAACATTTTAAACTACATCCAAAATTCGATTTTTGAACATATTCACCAGAATATGACGTCATTGATCATTTATTGATACAAAAAATAACCTCGAACCAATACTAGTTTGGGATCATGTATTGATATAATGACGTCATATTCTGGTAAAAGTTGTTGATGAAAATCGAATTTTGGCTGTAGTTTAAATGTTCAATGACTTTATTGGTTATAATTTGTAAAAATAAACTTTGATGGTTATTAACCCGCAAAATGAGTACATTTAGCGATTGTAATTGGTAAATTTTTCATTCAAATATTATAATTTTTTTTTTTTTTTGAATAATTCAAAAATTACAATTTTATAAAAAATGTATTCAATCAATCAAGGCCTTAATCCCATAAGTGGGGTCGCCTTACATGAACCAAATTTGATTATTCCGTATAGTCATCGACATAAATTTTCCTCCTCCATCCCTTATGATCCAATGCTTCATCCTCATCCATATACTTCATATCCTTCCAACCAAGTCATTTTCAGTCTCCCTCTCCCTCGTTTCACCCCTCCATAGTCCCACTCTTCCACTCTTCAAACTGGTGCACCCTCAGGTCTCCGTCTTACATGCCCAAACCAACGCAAGCCATTTTCCTTAGTTTATCCGCATTGTCTGCCACACCTACTTTCTTGAGAATAACCTCATTTCTGATTCTATCTCTTAGAGTGTTCCCACACATCCACCTTAACATGCGCATTCCCGTAACTTCCATCTTTTTAATGTGCTCCTTCTTAGAAGCCCAACATTCTATACCATAAAGCAACACGGGTCTTATGACAATCCTGTAGAATTTTCCCTTCAACTGTAAAGGAATGCTTCGGTCACATAACACTCATGTGGCCGCTCTCCATTTAAGCTACCCCGATTTAATCCTATGTGCCACGTCATGATCAATGTCACCATACTTCTGGATGATCGACCCAAGATACTTAAAACATTCACTCATGGTCAAATCCTTTCCATCCAAACTCACCACTTCATTGCTTGCCCCCCCTCTAAGTACCAAAGTGACAAACCTAATATTCTGTCTTACGGTACCAAAGCGACAAACCAGATATTCCGTCTTACTCTGACTTAGCTTAAACCCTCTAGATTCCGACCTTTGTTTCCATTGCTCCAACTTGGCATTAACTTCATCCTTAGTGTCATCCACCAAAATGATATCATCCGCGAACAACATACACCATTGAACCTCATCTTGAATTGGTCTAGTTACTTCATCTAGAACGTTGCAAAAAGAAAAGATCTTAATGCAGACCCTTGATGCAATCAGATTGGAATGGGAAAATCTTTTGTCAACCCTCCACATGTCCTCAAATTGTTGACATATCCCGATACATATCCTTCACCAGGTCCACGTACCTTCATGGGATACCTTTCTTCAACATTGCCCACCAAAGTACCTCTCTTGGCACCTTGTCATATGCCTTCTCTTAATCAATAAACACCATGTGAAGATCCTTCTTCTTTACCCTATAAAACTCCATCATTTGTCTTATCAAATGGATTACTTCCATAGTAGATCTCCCACGCATAAAACCAAATTGGTTATTCGAAATGCTTGTGCATTCCCTCTACCTATGTTCAATCACTCTTTCCCACAACTTCATAGTGTGGCCCATAAACTTGATCCCTCGATAGTTAGAACAATCTTGAGCATCTCTCTGTTTTTATAAACCGGGACCAGGGTGCTCTTCTTCCAATCTTGCGGGATCCTAGTAGCCCTCCATATCTTGTTAAAAAGATCTGTTAACCAATCAATACCAATCTTACCCAAACACCTCCACATCTTTATAGGTACACCATTAGGGCCAATCGCCTTCTTAGGCTTCATCTTCTTAAGTGCAATCTCCACCTCTACTCTCCTAATCCTCCGCACATAAACCTTATTGATTTCTTCATCACTTATAGAGGTATCTCCTGTCATAAGTCCATTACTTCCATTAAACAATTCATCGAAGTAACTGTTTATGCTAATTTTTGTTAAGTGGGATTGAATATCAAAATCTAGGCTATGGATCAACTAAATAAAATCAAAGGCGAATTAAAATAAAAGCGATAAAGTGACACAAGAAATTGTTGACGCGGAAAACCCAATGAAGGTAAAAACCGCGGGTAGAATGAGGATCTACCAAACTTTCACTATGGCAAAAATGTAGTAAAATGTTTACAATAGGTATCTTTTGTTCGTGAGTAACTAGGATGCAATGTGTTAGTGTTCGTAGGTGCCTTCCCCTTTTATACAAATGCTGCTAAGTCGAATTATAGCCGTTGTTAGGAGATAGAGTTTTGGTTCCTTGATTCTCGGAATGCAGTTGGCGAAATATCCTTTCTGTTTTGATCTTTAACGGACTGAAGAAGACTGGGCTGGACTGAGTCTTCAAGCTTATCTCTTGCTGGAAAATAGGGAGCTTGTTAGCTGACTTTGTCTTCCATCAATGACGAAGAGTCATCGTCACTTTTCTCCTTCGTCAACACAGGTCTTCGTCGCTTGACTAATCTTGACTATCGTTGACTTACATCTATAGATTTTTACCCATAACAATTTGCCCCTAATTGCTAAATGTGGATTGCCACATACACGTTTAGCAATTAATAAATAAACAAACAACAATAAAAAATAAAAAGGACAAGAAAAATAAAAAAATTCAAACAAAAGTGGGTTTACTTGGGGGCGTTTCCGTCATTTCGTGTGGAAGCACGTTCTCCCAAGAGTAGTTACTCCACTCTCCCACTTTCTCACTCTAAACGTCATTTCTCTACCTTGATTACTGTAGCATGCTTCCTCCTTCCCCAAGTTTCTACACCATTTCTTCTTCTTTCTTTGCTTTTCTTTTTCCTCTGCACAGATTTCTCTCCGGTGGTAGCGTGCGGCAGCGATTTAGAGCTTTAAGTGTCTTCGTTTGACAGGTAATTTCTTCAATTCACTTTCTTTGTTTATTAATTTCTTGGGCGGAATGTCGAGCAAAATTCCCAAAACTAGAACTAGGTTTTCTCTTCGCATTGTTGAAAAAAAAGGGACAGTTCCTCTGCAGAAAAAATCAATGACTCAATCAAGGTCATCAATGGCGCCGGAGATGAGAAGTGACTTCATTAAGATGGCGGGTTTTCCTGATACTACTTTTGCGCACATTCCGGGTCCTGGTCAGACGGGGATTACATTTCCTTTTCCACCCTTAGTGAGGTCGTTCTTTGAAGTCTTGGGCATCAGCCCTGGACAGTTAATGCCTTCAGGTTTGAGAATTCTTTCTCTGATCTCGGAGAAAACCAAGGACTGGGAGGAACCTTTTACACTGTCGGACTTAGCTATAGGGTACGAGATGAAAATGGGGGACAATGGGTTTGTTAGCTTGATTAAGAAAGGGAGTAGGCTAGTTTTAAATACGGATGTGAATGATAGGGGTTGGAAGAAGTGGTTTCTTTTTGTAAATGAGTATCTCTGGGTGTCGACGGATCATGGTTGACGGAAGGTTGGCCAACGAAGGGTAAGCGTTTGTTTCTTTAACTGTTCGTCGATTAAACTAGAATTGGCTAAATGGGTTGATCTTGGTTTTACTTTTGCAGAGTTGGATCTTGAATTTCTGGAATCGTCGGAGACATCATCGGCGAACGTAAAGAAGTTCCTCTCCCTCAGTCCTTCAGCCAGGACTTTTGCGAGAAAGAAGAAGACGACAGCTACGCCGTCAGCACAGAAGCAGGAAACACCGACGAACACTTCTCAACAAGTCGAAGATTCAGAGGAAACGATGTCAACTCTTAAGCTTTGCGTTGTCTTTTTTCTTTTGCATATGTTACTCGTGTTTTGGCTCATGTATTCATTTGCTGTGTTCTATAATTTTGGCAGAATCAGCTGCCCCAGGTGCTCGTCGAGGACGAAGCTTGTCTCAACATGAGGCGGATCTGCGTATGAGGAGGAATCGAGGTCTTCCGCTACCAGACTAGCAGCCGTTGCCTGTGGCTGAGAAGGTGGAGGCGGCGTCGACCCCAATTCCCAAGAGGACTGTCGACGACCAGGGGACTATAACTTTGTCGCCGTCTCCTCCTCACAAACACCAGAAGACTGACGACGAGCCTTCAGTGCCCGATATCATGGCGCGTTTTCCTGCCAACTTTTTGGAGATTCGGAAGGGCGATCAGCACTCTCTCTTTCCTACCTTGAATCAGCTACTCTTTCCTAAGTGTAGGGAGCTTCTGGCTGGAACTTCTGCGTTGGACATAGCCTCTGAAGCTGCGTCGGCTCATCTCTACGTAAGTATCCTGTGTGGTTTCGTCTTTTTCAGTTTATGGAGTTTAATTTTTTGGTTTGTGACTTGGGATATGTTTGGACAGCGCTTGCAAAATTCGTTGGTGTTGAGGGACAGGGTGATTGGCTTGGCTAAGGAGATGAAGAGGCTAGACAGTGCTGCCAAGAATGCTGAGGATCAACGAAGGACTGCTGTCAATGCGTTTCAGATGACGAAAAGGGAGTTGGACGATGCTAACAAGAAGGTGGACGCTCTGGAGAGTCAAGTGTCGAACCTAAAAAAGAAGACAGAGGAGGAAGCTCGGCAATTGAGGGGGCAGTTGAAGGAGCAGGCCAAGCACTTGGAGGATAAGGTCGGGGTTATTGCGGCCAAGGAGGAGGCTTTGACGAAGGTACATGGAGATCTGACGAACACCCAGAAGGAGCTGGAGGACGCCTTGGATGACTATGCGGAGCTGGAGATCAAGCTGAAGGCGAAGCTCATGAAGCAATTTCTAGATGGGAAGGCTTCGGGGTGGCGTCCCCAGGAGGTGATCGATCGTTTTCTGGCTAATGGCGGGGACCTCAAGGAGTTGGAGGATGATGCAGCAGTGGCGTCGACTGCGGATTCAGGCCCAGGCCCTTCCACCGTCGTTCCTTCACCAGTCGTCATGGGCGAAGTTCAGCTCCCCATCGTCGAGGGTCAACCTGCTACTGACGGGGGTCAGCCTTTGGAGGATGCCGAGGAGTTGCAGGTCGAAGGTGTCGACGACAACGCTTCGATTGATGATGTTGTCAAGGAGGTCGTCAGTGATCTTCCCGTCGACGGAGTTGATGCTTGAAGGCCATCGCTTGTGGTGGTTTTATTTTCTGCTTTGTATGCTTTGAATGGATTTCTGTCTTTTTTGCTTGAAAACAATGTTTCTTTGTTGTCGTTGTGTTTTGTTCCACTTGAGGGCAAGTGGTCTTTTGGATATTTCTGTGTGCAAGACGTTTGATACATTTTGCTTTTGCATGCTAAGTATTTCCTTGTTTTCTGTGACTTTGCTCTTTGTCCATCTTGTGTTCTGTAAAACAAGACAATTTGACTGACATTGTAATCCCCTGTATTTTTAAATATTTTATAAATGAAAATTTATTTTATTTATAATATTTATTTGTTTTTTTATAATTTAATTTCAAAAGTTTCAAATTATTAATCTGGGTCGAAAATTATTTGAACAAATTATTTTATGCACCTTTATTCTACAATTTATGTCCAATCACACAAGCCTAACCCATTTGTTTACTTAATCGACCCATTATTTTTATGAGGCCCAATCTTTCTTTTTACCCTACAATAATTCTCTCCTATAAATACCCCATGAATCTCCAAAAATTTCCCACACAAAAAGGTTAGTCTTATTTTCATCCTCCTTTGTTTCATTATTTTGCTTAATGTTAATTTAATTGTTTTGGGTTTTGATTTTAGTATAAAGATTATATTTTTAGTATCAAATTATATTTTAATGGTATAAAGATTATAAATTTCAGATTATATTTATGTTATAAATTTCATATTTTATGAATTATAAACCTAGGGTTTCAATTTATTGAAAATCATGATTTTAGGGTTTTTATGAACAATTGATTTAGGGCTTTTATAGTAATGATGTTTTGAAATTTTGGTGATTATAACTACTGATTAGTTTAACTTAGTTCCAGATTATTTTGAACACATAGATTCGTGTTTTAATTTTTAGATTTTCGTTCGTTAATATTAATCCCGTTTTAATCCCGATCAGGTTCTAAACTCATCCGATTTTGACTAAAAAGTAGTGTTTTCCATGTGGAAACAACGTTTTAAGAAAATGCTGTAATTTTCGGGTAGTTTTTGGTTTTTAACGAAGTTTTTTTTAAATTTTATCCTTGAGTTTAAAGGGTAAGAGATAATTTAATTTTTCTATGGATAACTTAAGTATAAAGATGTATTTTGATGAAGTTTTGAAGTGGTTTTCGATTAGTTTAAAATGCTGGAATTTTATTTAAACTAGTATAATTGTGATTTTAATAAAAGGGTGTGATTACCTATTAAAAGGGAGATTTTTAGGGGTTTTTATATAATTTTTAGATTTTTATTAGACTTTGAACTTGCTGTAATTTCATGTATAAGAGTGTATTTTAAGGTTTTTATGAAGAAAAATTTAAAGAACTATATATAAGCCTTTAATTTTAACAAAAGGGAAGGTTTTAAAGTGTTGTTTGATTTGGATTTTGAAGGTTTTAAAGTAAGTTAGTATTGCTGTAAATTTGATTGATTGGGTATTGATTGAGATGTTATTATTTGGCTTAGGAGAGGAGTTTATTGAAGGTGATTCCTAGTTAGTAAAGTGGCATACCAATTCGTTTGCTCAAGGTACGTAAAAGTTACGAAACCTTTCTTTTAGGTGCATGTTTAAGGACGACGGATCGAGAACTTAGTATCATGTATAGGGATGACTGAGTTAAATTGTTTGGTTATACATTGTGAATTTTGTATGACGTGCACTATTTTATATTGCAAGTATTATTTGTGCTCTAATTATGCAAGGTGCGCTTAGAGGCAAAGGTATATGATTGGTGTAATGATTAATTTATTACTCATTCATGATTATGCAAGCAGGATGAGTAAAGGAAGAATTTAAGTCTTCTAAGACGAGGTTGAGGTTTTGGGGTGCCTTATGCACTCAAGGTGTTTATACACCGAGGTAGTAAAGGAATAAATAATAAATGTTGCTTGCCACTAATAAATCAAGAATTGAAATTGAAAAGTTGTTTTACTTGATTGAATTGATATTGGATTGATTGTATTGTTATGCATATGAGTCATCACCAAGTCAAAACCTGTAAATCACGTAAAGTGCAAGATGGATGAGCAATAAAACTCTGGATTGGTGCACTTCTGGAGTAATGACAATCAGGGGTTGGGGTACATGGGGTATTATCCGTGTACTTTTCTCGAGGTCGTCTGATCTACGAGTCTCTTATTTCAAATATTTTTCAAAACTAGGAGTTAGGTGAGATCTCATACTAACTACGGTCACGGAGTCGCGCCCGTGGTCGTTGGATGTTTATTGATGTTTCCGAAAGGAGGCATGGGGTTTTTCTTTTATTGATGTTCCAAATGGAGCATGGGTTGGACAACCTTGTCTATTGCGTAATCCAATGAATTAAAATAATGATTTACCTATTATTAATTAATGAAGTCTTAGTAATTTAATGATGCATGATGATTGATTATTAGTAGCATGTTATGGATTTCTTAATTTATTTTGCAGCTTGTATGTACTCAGCTTTGCTGATTGCGTGCTTTGTGTGTCTTTCTTTGGTCATGGCCTTCGCCTTTCAATGACCCTGTGACGATCCAATTTTTACACTTGTAATATTGGGGAGCAGAATTACCACAGGTTCTTACACATGCAGCATTCATCAGGGTTGTGGGATCTTGAGTAGAGAGTTGGTTGTTTGCATTTTATTTCTTTTGCAAGTTTGAATTTATTTTAAACTCGGTTTTATTTTGTTCTAATTCTACTAGTTTGGATTTTGAATAAGGGCCTGAACGGTTCCAAGTTGTATGACTTAATTTTGTTTCATTCGTTGGTTTTGAAATTTATTTATAACTGATTTAGTTTTTCCGCTGCTATTTTCTGATAAAGCCTTAACGTTTGAACACGTGGCGGTAGCACACCAGTAATTCTCTTGAATATTGTTCAGGGTCCTCACAGGTTTAAAGAGAGAATTATTGGGGTGTTACAGACAATTTTTCAAAACATAAGTGCGTGAAAGAGCGTTTAAAATATTGACATGTCAGGGATTTGCGAAAAACTTTTGGAAAAATTTAACTTTTATTAATATCATAGTAATATTCTGAACAAATCGAGATACTGAAAATCAAAAAATATTTTACAACTGTTAGATGTGCTTTGTCGAGGGCGTTGTATATTTCAGGCCTTTCGTTGCGTTGTTTGCCAATGCCCCTTGCGTCCCAGCGTCGACGCTGAACACTAAAGTCTAGTTCGTTTGTTCAGGTATCGGGTGTTTGGCGTCGGACGCTATGGTTAGATTTGTCCCGGGCTTTCGTCATGCTACGATTGTCGTTTGAACGACAGCTTTCTTCACCTTAGTTGGAGGATGTCGACGCAGCCGTCGTCTGTCGCTTTGTTTTTGCTTTGCTTTGTCGTTGTTCTGCAAAACCAACATGGTTAGAGTACCGTTGGCCGTTGGCGCGGCCAACGGCCCTCCGATGCTTAAGTCAGTACACTTAGTCATAGATAGAAAGTTTAAATGGACGAAATGAACTTGGAATTTTATTAGAGCGTTACCTTTTTGTCGATGAAAGATTTCGATGACTATTAAAAGTAGTACTTTCTGAGATGAGTTGCGTTCTTACTTCTTGGAACGGGGTTACCTTGCTGGTCCGTCAGTCGATAAGCACCATTGCCAATGATCTGTGTGATCTCATATGGTCCTTCCCACGGAGGAGTAAAATTACCATCTGCTGGGTTTTTTGTATTTTGGAATGCTTTTCTAAGTACCCAGTCACCTAACTGGAACGTCTTAGCCTTGACATTTTTGTTAAAGCTTCTTGCGACGATTTGCTGTTGCGCTGCCATTCTGATTAAGGCTGTCTCTCTTAATTCTTCGGTTGTGTCCAGGCTGTCTTCCATTTCTTCCTAGTTTCTCTCTTCCGTCATGAGGCCAAATCTTGATGTTGGGAACTCGGCTTCTACTGGGAGAACGGCTTCGCACCCATAAACGAGGGAGAAGGGCGTTTGCCCCGTCACCTCTCTTGGCGTCGTTCGATTGGCCCACAGGACTGCTGGAAGTTCGTCGTCCCATTTGCCTTTAGCTGCTTTTAGTCTTTTCTTAATGGCTTCCATGACGACCTTGTTGCTGGACTCGGCTTGTCCGTTGGCTTGTGGATACCTAGGCGTGGATGTTCTCAATTCTATGCGAAACTTCTGCAAAAAAGAACGAGTTTTGTCGCTAATAAATTGCGACCCGTTATCACAGACAATTACTGACGGGATTCCAAACCTGCAAATAATGTTAGTCCATATGAACGTGATAACCTCCTTATCTGTCACCTGTTTCAAAGCAACTGCTTCAATCCATTTAGAAAAATAATCAGTTAGTGCTAACATATAGGCCCTTTGCCCTGGTGTTGCAGGTAGCTTTCCGACGATGTCCATCCCCCATCTCATGAAAGGCCACGGAGTCAGTGTTTGGTGCAGAGTCTCCGACGGCTTATGAACGGTGTTGGCGAACCGCTGGCAGCTGTCGCACTTGGTTACGTATTGCATTGCGTCTTCGTGAAGCGTCGGCCAGAAGTATCCTTGTCTTTTTGCAATTTTGGCTAGTCTTCTTCCTCCGACGTGGCTACTGCATACTCCATCGTGCAAGTGGCTGAGGATGGGTTGTTGTTCACGTGTTTGGATACATCTTTGGGATAGCCCTGATGCGGATTTATGGAATAGTACTCCGTCGACAATGTGGTATCTGGAGGCTTTGTGTTTGAGCTTTCGGGATTCTGCTTTGTCAGTGGGGAGGATGTCTTTGGTTAGGTAGTCTATGATGTGTTTAGTCCAATCGTCGTCCTTACTGACGGCATCGACCGGTAAGATTTCTTGGGGGGTGACAGACGGCTTTTGCAGGTGGACTAGGGGAATGTTTGTGAAGGTCGTCTTTTTGAGGGCAGAGGCTAGGTTTGCCAGTGCGTCTGCTTGGGCGTTTTGGTCTCTTGGGATTTGTGAGATGGTGAATGGATCGAAGTTTTTGGCTTTTTCCTTGGCTATGTCGAGGTATGCTGTCATTTTGGAATCTTTTGCTGCGAAGTCTCCTATCATCTGGCTGACGATTAGAAGGGATTCGCTGTACACATCCAAGGCTGTTGCTCCTAGGTCCTTAGCGACAATCATTCCTGCAATCAAAGCTTCGTATTCTGCTTCATTGTTAGTTGCTTTAAAATCACAAGATACAGACCTTACTATCATGTCCCCTTGTGGCGACTTTAGCACCAATCCCAGGCCAGCTCCTCGTTAGTTGGACAACCCGTCGACAAATAGAATCCATTTGCTCTCTCTTTGGACATTGTTGATTTCTTCTACTTCCTTATCGGCGACAGCCTGTAAGTCGGGGCTGAAATCAGCCACAAAATCTGCTAGGGCCTGTGACTTTATTGCTTTCCTGGGTTGGTACTCGATGTCCATTGTACTCAGGTTGATGCTCCATTTGCCTAATCACCCTGTCAAATTTGGCTTTCTCAAAACAGACTTAAGTGGATAGTTAGTCATCACCATTACGTGGTGGGTTTCGAAATAGTGCCTGAGTTTTTTAACAGCGGTAATTAAAGCAAGAGCCAACTTTTCTAGGGATGTGTATCTTACCTCGGCTGGGAGCAGTGTTTTACTTACGTAATAAACTGGGAGCTGCCCAGCCTCGTCGTCTTCCCTTGTTAGGACTGCGCTGACGGCTACAGAGCTGACGACAATGTAAAGCTGCAAAGTTTCGTTAGTTTTGGGCTTCGACAGGAGGGGTGGCGTCATTAAGTATTTCTTTAATTCCTGCAATGCTTTTTCATGATCGTCAGTCCATTCAAAACCTTTATTTTTCCTCAAAACATTATAGAAAAGATGACATTCGTCTGACGATCGTGAAATAAAACGATTCAATGCTGACACTCGTCCTGTCAATTTTTGGGTTTCTTTAACATTTGGGGGGGATTGAATATTTATTAAGGCCCTGACTTGGTCGGGACTGGCTTCAATTCCCCTTTGTGTTACTACATAGCCCAAAAATTTACCAGCATATACTCCAAATGAACATTTAGTAGGGTTCAGTTTCATACCATACTTACGCAATACCTCAAAAGTTTGACGGAGGTGCCCAACATGATCCTCCGACTTCTTGGATTTTACCAGCATGTCGTCGATATATACTTCCATCGTGTCCCCTAGTTGGTCCTTGAACATCCTGTTAACCTGGTACGTCGAACCTACATGTTTTAGTCCAAAAGGCATAACTTTATAACAATATATACCTTTGTCGGTCATGAAGGCCGTCTTTTCTTGATCATCTAGATGCATCAAGATTTGATTGTATCCGGAGTAAGCGTCCATGAATGTTAGGAGTTCGTGACCAGCTGTGGCGTCTACCAGGGCGTCTATGTGCGGGAGTGGGAATGGATCTTTTGGGCAAGCCTTGTTGAGGTCGGTGAAGTCGATGCATACTCTCCACTTGCCGTTCTCTTTGCTGACGAAGACTACATTTGCGAGCCAGTCTGGATATTTGACCTCTCTTATTTTTCCAGTGTCGATCAGCTGCTGCACTTCATCATTGATAATTTTGTTTTGTTCTGGAGCAAACTTTCGACACTTCTGCTTGACAGGCTTGTTATTCGGATCGACGTTCAGCTTGTGTGAGATGATACCTGGGTCTATTCCGGTCATATCTTCATGGGACCAGGCAAAACAATCTTTATTCTCTCGGAGGAAAGCTAGGAGGGTTTCTTTTAGTTTAGGTGCTAGGTTGGCTCCGACACGGATAGTTTGGTCTGGTTTTTCAGGGTCTAATGGTATTTCGTCAATTTCGAGGTCGTTGGGATTGTCTGGTGTCGGCCCATGCTGTAATTGCTATGCGGTTCTCATGGTGGGTTTTAGGGTTGTTTTGTAACAGTGTTTGGCTTCGCGGGGTTCTCCTTTTATTTCTTGGATCCCCCACTGGGTTGGGAATTTGATTGATTGATGGTAGGTTGAGGAGATGGCTTTTAATCGATGGATCCATGGTCTGCCCACTATGGCATTGTAGGCTGAAGGGCAGTCGATGATGTTGAATTTTGTTTGGGGGTTTAGGCCTCCTGCATAGGTTGGCAAGGTTATGTCTCCGAGAGTTGACATGCTTTCACCGCTGAAACCGACCAAAGTTGTCGACCTTCTGGTGATGTCGCTATCTTTCAGCCCCATAACTTCCATAGTGCTCCGGAACAGGACACTTACGGAGCTGCCTCCGTCGACCAGCACCCTTCAAAGCAGACAATTCCCGACGATCAGCGAAATTACTAAAGAGTCTTCATGCTCCCTGTTGATGTTGTTGATGTCGTCGTCGAATGTGATTGCCATTGCCTCCAACTCTTTTTCCAGGGGATCTCTTATTTCTTCCGGAACATCTGCATTATCTATGGTAGACTTTACGATCCTTTTGGCTGCAGAATACGTTAGTCCACAAATATCTGAACCACCAGTAATGACGTTAACTGTTACCTTGGTTTCGGGTGGCTTTGGAGGACCATTCGTCGCATTTTCTGGCTTAGGGCGGCCTGCGTCGGCGCTCTTCTTCCTCCCCAGCAAGTGCTTGAGGTTGCCTCTCTTCAGCTGGAAGGCAAGTTCTCTTCGCAGGGCATAGCAATCCTCTGTCTTGTGGCCATGATCACTGTGGAACTCACACCACTTGCTCATATCCTTCTCCGACTCGGGCTTGTTGCTTTTCATCGGCCAGCGCACCTTGTTGCCTAGGGGCTCCAGCTCTTTGACCACCGCCACGATGTTGACGTCGAATCCATACTCCGATATCTCGGGGTATTGCGGGGCGTCAAGGATCTGTTCTACCTGCACAACATTAACAGAACGTGATCTACCTGATGCCTCGTAAGGCTAGTGTCGCCATTATCCTCTCTGATTGCTTGAAGCTTTACGGTCGGACTGGCCTCTAACATTTGGATAGGAGTTGCGGTTGGCGATATCCTCGTCGAAGCGCATCTGGGCCACGGCTCTTGTCCTGACTTCTTCAAATGTTGAGCAGGGATACTTGACCATATCTTTGTACAGATCTGAATCTGTATGCAGTCCACGGAGGAAGGCTTCGATGGCAGTCCTGTTGTCGACGTTCTTGATAGACACTTTCTCTTTGTTGAATCGGGACCAATAGGTTCTGATACTTTCTCTGGGTCCTTGGACGATCCGGTACAGATCGCTAGTTTGCTTGTCGAACTGCCTGCTACTTTCAAAATGGGAATAGAACTTATTAACTAACATAGCAAAACTGGTTATACTACCTGGTTCGAGTTTGCCGAGCCATTTGAGAGCGGGGCCGGTCAGCGTCGCGCCGAATGACTTGCACATGCATGCCTCCCAACAATCGAACGGGGTTGAAGCCTGCCACATCCGCTACTTGTAATACTCCACATGCTGCTTTGGGCACGTCGTCCCATCATAAAGCGACGTAAACGTCGGGAGCGACACTCTTCTGGGAATCCGGGCCATGGCCAGCTCGTCGCATGGCGTTGCGGCGAATTCATCTGGAGCTTCTCTCTGGACGGGGATCGGGACACCTGGCATCCTCTTCATCATCGACAACACCCTGGAATTCTGCTTCTCTAACGCGACCAACCTCTGGAGTAAGATCTCTGATTGATTTAGCAGCGGGTTGTCTTGATCATTCCCGGGAGTCTGGAGGCTTCCCTGCCCGACGTTCCTGATCGGGGGGTTTCTACCTATCTCTCCGTCGCTGGACTCGGTATCGGTATCGTGCGGAGACTCAAGGATATCTAATGACGGCATCATGGGGACCATACCTTACTACCTTGGATGTCGACGACGGTTGCTGTTAGCTGATTCCAACTGCTGTCGGAGATTGGCTGCGTCGGTCTCTGACACTTCCTTTTCCTTGCTGAGACGCTCGTTAGATTCCCTGGCTGCTTCAAGGTCTGCTTGGGCCTTCTCATAGGCCTCCCTAAACTGTTCTGGGGTCATTTCGTTGGGTGACATTTTGGGAATGAAATAGGATTTTCTGGATCTTATCTAGTTGTAGCCCCACGGTGGGCGCCAAATTGTTTATGCTAATTTTTGTTAAGTGGGATTGAATATCAAAATCTAGGCTACGGATCAACTAAATAAAATCAAAGGCGAATTAAAATAAAAGCGATAAAGTGACACAAGAAATTGTTGACGCTGAAAACCCAATGAAGGTAAAAACCGCGGGTAGAATGAGGATCTACCAAACTTTCACTATGGCAAAAATGTAGTAAAATGTTTACAATAGGTATCTTTTGTTCGTGAGTAACTAGGATGCAATGTGTTAATGTTCGTAGGTGCCTTCCCCTTTTATACAAATGCTGCTAAGTCGAATTATAGCCGTTGCTAGGAGATAGAGTTTTGGTTCCTTGATTCTCGGAATGCAGTTGGCGAAATATCCTTTCTGTTTTGATCTTTAACGGACTAAAGAAGACTGGGCTGGACTGAGTCTTCAAGCTTATCTCTTGCTGGAAAATAGGGAGCTTGTTAGCTGACTTTGTCTTCCATCAATGACAAAGAGTCATCGTCACTTTTCTCCTTCGTCAACACAGGTTTTCGTCGCTTGACTTTTCTTGACTATCGTTGACTTACATCTATAGATTTTTACCCATAACAGTAACCCTCCTTGATGTCCTCCTCTTGTACTAGGACCATTTGGTTCTTATCTTTGATACACTTTTAGGGGTGAAAGTAAATTGGATAATTACCGAAAACCGAACCAAATCGAACCGAATAAGCAATTCGGTTTGGGCTTTTTCAGTTTTCGGTTTGTATTGATTTGAAAAAATGGAAACCGAAATATTTCGGTTTGGATTCGGTTTTGGGATTTGAAAACCGAACACCGAACCAAAATTTATAAGCCCACTAATCCCAGCCCATTTTCCTACATATATATACCCAAAACCCTTGAATTTTCGTCCCCTCTTTTCTCATTTCCCTTTCACACTTTCACTTTCCCTCACCAAAACCCTAGATTTTCCCTCCTCACTCCCTCACCACCTCACTCCGTCCATTCACCACCAGTCCGGTACTTCGGTATCTCACCACCACCAATTCGGTACTCCAGTGTTCCGTTCCAGTGTTCGTTGACTTCGTTCCAGTGTTCGTTCTTCAACGCCGCTCCGTTCCGATGTTCGTTCTCCAGCACTTCACCGCCGCTTAGCGCTCATCATCACGTTCTGATTCAGTCAAAGGTAAGAATACCTTCTCTTTTCAGATTTCACTTCTCTTTTCAGATTTCACTTCTCTTTTCCTGCTTCTCTTTGATTTCGCGAATTTGATGTTTTGTTATGTTCAAAATGGTAATATTCCTTTGTGAATTGGTGAATTTGATGTTTTATAGTTCGAATTGGTGAATTTTCCTTTGTCCAATTGTCCCTAGATTTCCTTTATTCTGTTCGAAAACTTCAAATTGGTGATATTTGATGTTCGAATTGGTGATAGATTGATTGTTTGGTGATATTTAATGTTCGAATTGGTGATAGATTGATTGTTTTAATAGCCTCTGTTTGATGTGTTTTAATAACAATAATTATCGTATGTTATTTTTTTTCATTAAATTATTTCATATATATTATGTAACTTGTTTATTTTTTGAATGTTATACTTGAGGAATATGACAATTGGTGGTTAAAACCCAGACTTGGTTGAGCTTGATTGAGAGTTAGCTGCCAAGAATGAAGCTGCCATGTTGAATGAAGTTTCTTCCTTGTTGATTTTTAGCTGTTGTCAATCTGCCAGATTTTTAGCTACTACTTTGTTGATTTTAGCTTGTCATGTCGACTGTTTTATTATTTTTAATAAGACTATTGTTATGTCTTAGTGTCTGTAATTTAATTCATATGGCTGGACAATTTTTTTATATTAGTCTTAAAGAGTGTTGTTATTCACTAATTCTTGACATTATGGTTGTGAAAGTTTTTTCTTTAAATTTATGCTTTTGTTCAGGAACTAACATGTACAAAATTTAAGCCTTCAAAAGGCCCAAAATTATAAGTCCAATAAAAGCCCAGTTTTTTAGGCCCTATACAACAGCCTAAAAAAATCGATTTGGATTGGATTCGTTTCTCAAAACCAAATTATTTTGGTTTGGATTGGATTGGATTGAATCCAAATTCGGCTTGGATTCGGTTTCAAAAATCCAAAACCGAAAGAATTCGGTTTGGATTCGGTTTGGGGTATAATCCAAACCGAATACCGAACTTTCACCCCTACACACTTCACCATACTAATATCCTTCCTTGCCTCTTGTCTTCTCTTTGCCATCTCATAAATGATCTTTTCTTCGGAGTCAAGCTCTTCATAAACTTCCTGATAAACCTTTTCTTTTGCTTGGCGAACAACTGCCTTTACCTTACTCTTAGCCTCCTTATACGCTACATTTGCCTTACTCTCAACCTCCTAATAAAATATGTATTTAAAATTATAAATTGTTATTGATGTGGATTAAAGCCCTTTAACCTAATAAAAGATCTTAAATCACACAATGAGAATAAAGCTTCGTTCTTGATAAGAACTTCGAACCAAAAACGATGGAATGTAACCGGATATGACCTTGAAAACGACCACTCCTGGAACGAATTTAATGCCTAATCAAACTATCTAGACTACTCCTAGAACTAGATACCTTGATGAACAAAACTTAGAATACTCCTAGACTAAAGAATTGCAAGTTATAATAATCAAGACAACTCCTTGAATTGATAATTAGCAAGAAAGTGTTTAGACAAAGCTAAACAAGTTTATTGAATTAATCTGATTTTCTATATCATGTCATGTCTCTAAGAGCCACGAAATTCCTCTATTTATAGACTAAAAATAACTAATTCTATCCCTACAAGGATTAGGACAAACCCCTAACCTTGCCCCCCAAGTATCCTGAATTTGGGTATTTTTACCCCGCCAACTGGCCCAATCAGAGCTTGACACGTGGCACTAGAAGAGGTGCCACCTTGGACCTTCCAGATGGTGACACGTATCCGGCAGATCCAGCCCCCTAGGAATGGCGGCCTTCAGGGCCCAAATCCCAAGGGGCCCCTGCAAAAAACGGCGTGCCCTTCTCCAGGTCATTAAACCCTAGGAAGGGCACACATCCCAAGGACCCTATAAATAGGGAACATTCCCCTCATTTATGGGGATCTGATCTTTTTTACAACTTTTATGACATAACTTTGATTAAATACCAATCGTTGTCTGATCTCTCACTCTCAAGAAACAGAACACCTGAGCTTGGAATCCGAACAGATAACCTTCTTTCCGCACGTTTTCACTCCGAACCCTTAATAACTTACTCTTCGGAGGCGGACCACCGACCATTCGGTGCTCCGTTGTTTTGCAGGTACAGGCGCCTCTTGCTGAATCTAGTCTTAGTGTTGTAACTTTCCCGAGGGACACAAAAAACCCCGAAACATTTGGCCCCGTCTGTGGGGAGAGTACCTCTAAGATGGCTTCACTAGAACCTGTACCGACTCCTGAGACCAATCGGCCTCCGGAGGACACAGTGGTCCAGACGGACCATGATTCTGGGGACGACGCTGACGTCAAAACCTACATGGGCCGTGATGGGTCCCTCATCTCAAGAAGCATCCGCAATAAACAAAAGCGAGAGCGTCACCCTGACCAGGCGGGTCCAAGCAAGACCCCTAGACAGCCAAGTAAGCCCTCAGGGCAGTCGGCTGATCCTTCCCAAGCAGCAGGGTCAGCCCCCGTCACCCGAGATGAACTCATGAAATTCATGAGCACTTTCAGGGGTTAGATAAAGCAACTTGTCACCAAGAAGTCGTCTACTCCTAGAAAGTCGGTCAGGGATTGTCAGCCGACTCCTCATCCTGCCCCCAAGGAGAAGGCTTGGCCTCAATTTGACCTCTTAAGACTCCTTTTCCCGGAAACGGGTACAAGAAAAGCCATTCGGCAAGTGCAGCCGGATGGCAGCAAGAAAACGTTCTTTGATGCTCGACATTACATCAACCAGAAGAGAACCCAGCTATCAGAGTCGGCCTCAACGTCGACCTATCATGATAGCTTCCTGAATACTTCTGTGATGTATTCTCAATCTGTACATGAGTCCCTAGCAAACGGCCCTCGGGTCCAGCAGGGTCCTCATATGATACAGTCGGCTCAGTACATGGCTTCGCTATCGTACTAGCCGCCTGCTTTACCATACATCCAGCCTGCCTTCTTTGGAGGACAGGCGGCATATGGCTATCAGCCTATGGACTGGAAGCTTAGACTACAACACCTTGGAGATCAACCCTCTGCATTCTCTAGGGAGATAGTCGAAGCCATACAGCGGGCCAAGGTTAAAAATGTGTTGGTAGGGACCTATGATGGGACCTCTAGCCCTTAAGACCACCTGCTAGCATACACCCACCTCATGTATTTATAGGGGTTGGATGATGCCGCATGGTGTCGCTGCTTCCCAGCCACCCTGAAGGGCATATCCCAACAGTGGTTTGGCAATCTGCCGGCTGGTTGCATTAATAGCTTTAAGATGCTTGCGTTCTTGTTTGCTTCGAACTTCTCTATGAACATCCCTGCCAAAAAGACGAGCCTTGATTTAGGCAATGTGCAGTAGGGAGATAGAGAAGGGCTGCGTTCCTATGTCAAGCGGTTCATATAGAGAAGGGCTGCATTCCTATATCTAGATCCATGGGTTGTCTGATGAGGTCGCCTATACAGACTTCTTCAAGGGTCTGAAGGACGGGTCTACGTTCAACCTATCTCACGCGCCGCCCCTACTGACACGCACCCCACCTGAGTGTAACCGGACTCAAGCCGGAGCTAGTGAGCCGGGGGCGTGGCTCCCTGATCGGCACGTGTCGCTGTTGCACTCGTCGAAAAGTAACAGCTCCTTTTCTTTTTCCTTGATAACCAAGCAAGTGACCCATTATCCTTGACTTTTACCTCCTAGTTCGAACCCTATTGGACTCAAAATCAATGTAATTGGCTCTTCAAAAGAATTTCCTTCTTGATTCACATCATTCTCCCCTTCTTCAAAAGAATTTGTCCTCAAATTCACATCATCTAAGTAAGGAGACAAATCACCAACATTGAAAGTAGCACTTACATTCCCATATTCACTTGGTAGGTCAAGCTTATCGGCATTCTCACCATATGCTTCTAACACCTGAAAGGGATTGTCGACTCTAGGCATGATTTTGTTCTTTCTTTTGCTTGGAAATCTTTTCTTTCCTCAAGTGTAACCAAACAAGATCTCCCGGTATGAATGTAGGTTGCTTGCGCTTCTTATTAGATCGAGCCTTGTATAAGTTATTCATCTTCTCAATCCTTGCCTTGACTTGTTCACATGTCATCTTGAAAACCTCAAGTCTCTTCTTAGTATCAACATGAATATCCTCTTTGCTCAAAGGAAACAAATCAATCGGTAAGAAAGGATTAACTCCATAAACTATCTCAAAAGGTGATTGTTGAGTAGTAGATGAAGGAGAATAGTTATAAGCAAACTTTGCATGATAAAGTCGCATATCCCAATCCTTTTGAGTCTTGATAACCAATCCTCTTAGCAAAGTTCCCAAGGTTCAGTTTGTGACCTCGGTTTGTCCATCGGTTTGTGGATGATGAGAAGTACTGAATTAACTTTGTTCCAAGAAGTCTCCACAAACACTTCCAAAAGTGACTGAGGAACTTTGAATCTCGATCTAAAACAATACTTCTAGGAACTCCATGACGATGAACAATCTCTTCGAAGAACAAGTCTGCCACATGTTGAGCATCATCGGTTTTGTGCATTGGCGCCATCTTTGAAAACCTATCAACCACAACCATAATTGCATCGCGTTTCTTCTTTGGGTTCGTGGCAGTCCAATAATGAAATCCATGCTCACACTATCCTAAGGACAATCGGCCACTGGAAGAGGCGTGTATAAACCTTTAGAGAAAAAACTCTTTGCCTTTTGACAAGTAGCACACCTCGAGATCACACTTTGAACATCTTTAATCATCTTCGGCCAATAAAAATACTCACTAAGCATGTCGACCGTTTTGTTAACACCAAAGTGACCAGCAATAGCACCACTATGCACCTCCCTAATGAGTAACTCTCGTACACCACATTGGAATACAAAGTCTATTTCCTCGAAATAAAAATCCATCTTGAAGAACAAAGTTGCGCGAGGGATTCTTGTATTCTTGCGCCAAATCCGGGCAGGTTGCATACAAACCAAGTATGTGATCAAAGCTAATGATTCTAGCATCTACCATGGCTAGCAAATAATCTCTTATTGGCAATGCATCGACAACAATGTTTGCTTTACCCTCCTTGTACTTCGAGGAAAAAGTGAAGGATTGTAGAAACTCAACCTATTTAGCATTTCTATAATTCAACTTTTGTTCCCTATGGATACACTTTAAAGCTTCATGATCCGAATGTAGCACAAAAGTTTTTGATCTTAAGTAGTGAGACCAATGATCCAAAGCACAAATAATAGCATAAATCTCACGATCATAGTTAGAATAATTCAACTTTGCACCACTTAGCTTCTCATTAAATTAAGAAATAGGCCGATTTTCTTGAAGTAAAACCGCACCTATACCTGCTCCACTTGCATCACATTCAACTTCAAACAATTTATCAAAGTCTAGCAAAGCTAAAATCGGAGTATGACAGAATTTCTCTTTGATAGTTTCAAAAGTTTGTTGTGCCGCATTAGTCCACAAAAATTCCCCTTTCTTCATCAATTCCGTGAAAGGTGCCATAATAGTAGAGAAGTTTTTAATGAACCTTCTATAGAATGATGCAAGACCATGAAAACTATGTGCTTCACGAATATTTCTAGGTGCTACCCAAGTAGAAATAACAACTACCTTCTCGGGGTCTACTGCAATACCCTCTCTCGAATATAATATATCCATGGAAAGAAATACTAGTGACCATGAATGAGCATTTTTCAAGTTTACCATATAGTTGTTGTTCTCTCAAAGTGTCAAATAATTTTTCAAGATGAGAAATATGCTCAATTTTTTCTCAACTATAGACCAATATATCATCAAGATAAAAGACAATGAATTTATTTAAGAAGGGTCAAAATACCTCGTTCATGAGCCTCGTAAAAGAGCTAGGTGCATTGCAAAGACCAAAAGGCATGACCATCCACTCATATAGGCCGCCTAGTTTAGTCTTGAAAGCCGTCTTCCACTCATCTCCTTCTCGAATCCTCATTCGATGGTATCCACTTCTAAGATCGATCTTTGAAAATATGGTAGAATCATGTAACTCATCAAGCATGTCTTCTAATCTAGGCATGGGAAAACGATACTTGATAGTAATATTGTTGACCTCTCTTGAGTCAATACACATTCTCCATGTACCATCTTTCTTTGGCACTAGTAAAGCCAGGACCGCACAAGGACTCATGCTTTCACGAGCATAGCCTCTTTCAATCAACTCTTTGATTTGCCTTTGAAGCTCTTGGGAAGCCGTAGAATCACACCTATATGTTGGCTTATTTGGAAGAGGGGCACCGGGAACAAGATCTATGGCATGCTCTATCCCACGCAAAGGAGTTAAACCCTTAGGTAGCTCATCCGAGAAAACATCCTTGAATTCTTCTAGCAATTCCCCTACATATTTATCCATTGAAGAACTAGTAGTCTTCCTCTCTTTCACTACCAAAGCAAAAAATTGTAGCTCCCTCCTCAACTTCTCTTTCAAATTCCTTAGCACTCACAAACAAAGTTGAGACTTGATCCCCTTTTCTTTTTCCTTAGTGCGACTTGGAGTAGGAGATAAAGGAAGAAGTTTGATCCTCTTCTTCTTCATTAGTGTGCTCTTCCTTGGTTTCGGGATCTTCATCTTCACAAACAAAGGATATATGTTCCTCTTCCTCTTCCATTTGTCTATATTGCTTTAATGTAAGAGCCTTCTTTGTAGGAAATTGATCGGATCTATGACCTTTTCCTTGACACTTGAAACACCTCATTCGGCTTTCAAATTCCTCTTTGGACACCTTGACGACCTTCTTGTCTCCATTTTTAAAACTTTCTCCTTTGAACTCACTAGAACTAGTCTTGAAAGGTTTATTGAAATTTTTGTTTGCCTCGAACCCTTGTGAATTCTTGTTACTAGAACTTTTTACGCCAATGTCCTTCTTATCTTCGAGCCACTCACTTTCAATCTTCAAAGCTAGCTTGCACACATCATTGAAAGACTCATAGGCACTTAGCTCAATTTTCCTAGAATTAGGTCGATTAAGACCTTTGAGAAATCTAGCAATCCGCAATTGTTCCTTCTCCAAGAGAGGTTAGTTTATCAAATTCAGCAGTATATTCATTAACACTCTTATTACCTTGTGACAACAAAGTGAGTCGAATGTATAGGGTTTGTTCGAAATGATGTGGAAGGTATTTAGAGCTCATCTTCTTCTTCAAAACCGTCCATGTCTTGATTTTCTCCTTCCCTGCTCTAGCACGTCGAGCCTTTAAATTATCAAACCAAATTCCCGCATTCTTAGTGAGTCGAATATAAGCAATTTTGAAACGTTTAGCATCATCAAAACCCTTATAATCTGAAATTTTCACCAATTGTCTCGCCCACTCAAGAAAATCCTCGGGGCTTCCTAGACCCGTGAATTCATCCAGTTTGATTCCTCTATAACCAATCTTATGTGTATCATGATGGTTATCATCATCACTACCAGAACCATCACTATCACTATCATGTTTTTTCTTCTTTTTCTTTTTATCAAGCAACAATTGTGAAAAAGCAATAAAATGTTCTTCCGTGTGATCTTGTGATCTAGCCAATTCGTCCATAATTTTTTTGAGGGATTCCTCCATTATAAACAGAATTAAAAGACCTTAAAACACACAGAAATAACCCACAAAAATCACAGCACAACTTAGCACAAAATCGCACACAAACAACAAGTATGATGAACTCGGACTAAAACGGACACAGTTGCAGAAAATAGTCCGGTTTAATAGAAAACAAACTATGAAAATTCCAAAATTTTGCAGGCAGAAAGTAGACAAAATTTCACCCAAATTCAAAAGAATTGCACGTTCTAATAATCAAGATAACTCCTTGAATTGACAATTAGCAAGAAAGTGTTTAAACAAAGCTAAACAAGTTTATTGAATTAATCTGATTTTCTATATCATGTCATGTCTCTAAGAGCCACAAAATTCCTCTATTTATAAACTAAAAACAACTAATTCTATCCCTACAAGGATTAGGACAAACCCCTAACCTTGCCCCCCAAGAATCCTATCTAGAATAGAAAACTACTCCAAATTAGAATCGGAAAAATAATCCTAAACAAACTCTAATTAACTAAAACCTTTCCTAACAACCATAGGAAGATTATAGTAGTTAAATAACAGAAAAATATACCTTAACCTAAGTGCTTAAACCAAGAAAAACCCTTTCAATTGAAAGGTAAAATTTTGCAAGCAATAAGTATAAAAAATCATCCATTTCTTATCGCCGCCACCAACCTGTCTCACGCGCCGCCCCTATTGACACGCGTGCCACCTGAGTGTAACCGGACTCAAGCCGGAGCTGGTGAGCCAGCGCGTGGCTCCCTGATCGGCGCGTGGCCGCCGTTGCACTTGTCGGAAAGTAACAACCAAGCAAGTGACCATCCTTGACTTTTTCCTCGAAGTTCGAACCCTATTGGACTCAAAATCAATGTAATTGGCTCTTCAAAAGAATTTTCCTTTTGATTCATATCAGTTACCGAAAAAAAAAATCAAAATAAATTTCTTAACATTAAAATATCTAATCTGATATTGAGGGTTTGTTTGACATTGTTATGTATTTCTGTATTTTGGTTTTTTATTTTTCAAAATCATATGAGTAATTGAGTATAATATATGTCATACAGTAAATATTAAATTTCTAATTTCTAATAACTTTAAAAAGTAGATGGACAACAGAAAAATGAAAATACATTTTTTTTAATTTCTTTTTTAAAAAGAAGATAATGAAAATTGAAAACACAAGTACTAAATGCAGTACAAAATAACCTAAATGCAGAAATTGTTTATTTATATGAAAATAATAAAAGACTAAAATACCCTTAATCAATTTTTAGAACTCAATATCCCATCTTAACTTGAACGTAAAATTCAACATAAAAAATTCTCCATTTTTACGATCTACATTCGCTAATCCTGCGCCACTTGCTGATCCCATAAATTTTTGCTAATCCCAGAAATTTTACATTCAATTTTCCTCCCATCTAAAGTAATTTATATGTGTAATTTCATTCTTATTTTATATATAATGTTTTCGTTCTTTTTTAAAAATATATATAATGTTTCGTTCCTTTTTTTAAAAAAAAAATCCGGAAATTACTGTTGACCCCTAAAAATCTTTTCCGGGGGGTATTGTTGACTCCCGGAAATCTGATCCGGGGGGTACCATTGACCCCCGAAAATCTGATCCGGGGGTTACCATTGACCCCCGCAAATCTGATCCGGGGGGTACTGTTGACCCCCAGAAACACATCCCGACACCCTGACATGCCTCCGAATAAAATCGTGTAACATGGAAATTTTATTTTGTTTGATTGTTTATCTATAAATTCATTTTGTAGAAAAAAAATACAACACATAAATTTCATACCTCAAAAAAAATCGTCGTAATGCATTTCATTATTGTCCATGAATTTCTATAGTATTGAATAATAAAATAGGATGAAAGGTATAGGGATCAGATCATTATATAGTTAAGAGTGTAAAGGATAAGTAAAAAAAGGGCAAAATTAGAATATAATCATTTTAAAAATATTAACTTATTATGCATTTAGGTAAAATTGTCCCTAGTAAAATTGTATGTGATGTGATACGACTATGGAGTACGAAGTATTTTGTATGGGAATACGAAGTACTAGAAACTTTTAACTGTTGAACATCACCAACAAATCAACCGTCATCCAGGCTCCAACAGGCTAACACATCAACGAAGTTTCCTTTTCGCCATTGAAGAAGCAATCACCCGGATCAAACCCACCTCATCCAAACTCCAATTAATAATTTGTATTATTCTCTTTGACTTTAATTCGTTGAAGATTTTACAACCATAAATAACAAAAATTAAATAAAGCAAATTCAATGTTGAAATTACAGCAACTCAGAATTTCATCATCTCTATTTTCTCCCACAAAATTCTGCAATTTCTTCCCTCCCAAAAACCCATTTTCAGTGATCACCATTACCAAAAATCCCATCTTAAATCGAAGCTCTCAAATGGGTTTTCATACGACGCCGTCTCATGCATCGAAGTATCTGTTTCGACAGCTTTTTGAGAAGGATTCTTCTACTTATACTTACCTTCTTGCTGATGTTTCTCACCCTCAAAAACATGCTGTGGTTTGTTTCTATTTCTTGCATTGTTGCGATCTTTGTATTTTGTTGACGATCATGTGTGTTTAATGTGTGAATTAAAATAGATTAGTTGACTTTAATTGGGAAATTTAGGAATTTTGATTTTATATTGTTAGGGTAATTGGGTGGTATACTAGTCAAATTATGTTGTTGACATAGAATTTTGTTATTGTCTGGTGATTGCGAAATCATTTTGGGACTAAGGCTTTTTTTGTTGTTGTTGTTGTTATGGCAATAAAAAGCTAAAGCATTGTCGGCTAATATAAGGCGAATATAAAAATTATATAGTGGGGTTTGATTGATTAAAAATGAATAAAAAAAGTGAAGTGAGAATTTTATTTAGCTACAAATCTCTTAGGTGAAGTGAAATGAGACTTTTATTTGGGATGAAATGAAACTTTTACTTGGGGATGAACAGTACTATTAGTGAGGGTTATACTCATGATTATTAGCAAACATTAAAATTGGATGGAGGAGGAAGATTTTTGTAGATGATTATACAGAATAATCACTTTTGATTCATGTAGACGACCCCACTTATGGGATTAAGGCTTTGATTGATTGATTGATTAAAATCGAATTAGTGGAGTTTGGTGGATTAATATGAAAAAAAGTTATTAGGAAAAAAAGATGCGAAATGAGACTTTTATTAGATATATGGGTGAAAATCATGAAATGAATGGTCTTATGATGATATTTGTTATTTATAGTGGCAAGTTTATGTTAAATTGTTGGAATCCGTAGTTGTTTCCTTACTCATAATTTGAAATATGATTTTAGTTATAAAAGATGTGGAAGCTACTTGATATGAAGAATGTTCATGGTTCCTATAGGAAAAGAGAAATGAAAAGTCATTAAATCTTTTGAGAAGGAAAGAATGAAAGATTATACTAATTTTCTTTTGGGGGTTACCTTTGGATGTGTGGAATAAATACTGTATGAAACAGAGGATATTATGTCATTCTAATTTGGCTTAGGGTTTAAGAATAAGTTTGTGTATATGTGCATTTTCTAGGGTATACATGAACATATTGTGCTGTAGCGAGATATATTGTGCTTGGGCTGCACAAATGTGTTGGTTATCATAGATGTAGAAACTTGTATATCGATTGAGAACTTGATCAATACTGTATTACTTCACAATCTCTTGACTATGAAATTCGTTTTTGCAATGTGAAGAGCCCATTTTATTTTACCTGAATTTTCAAACTTTTATATGATAAAATGAAGAGAAACAATCAGAAAAGAGGGTGACATTCTAGTGGTGAAACTCATACCTGTTACAGATATAACATTGTTGCTTGTTTGGCTTGATAGTTGACACATAATTCTCCTCAAGCAAGACCCTTTAATTTGAGATTAATTTTTATTTACTTGCCCACTATTTATTGTTCTTGAGTGTCAAGCATCAGCTTAATTGAAGCATTCTGATGAATTTTGGGCAAATGCATTTGGAGCTTGTTACTTGTAAGCGGCTTAGAAGTTGTAATTCTCAACACATTCATGTCTAAAAATAAATTATTACGTGTTACTAATCTTTCATGTGTTTTGCCCTTTTGGATTAGTGTTCATGTGAGGTTGTTCTCATCCCTATAAACCGTTTTAATATAACAATCTATAAATTTCTAATTCTTCCTTAGCAAAGCTTGAAATTCCTCCTACTTTTACTTATTGTATTTGATCTAAAAACCTTGCAAAATTTTATAATTGCATAACCTTTGGAGAGAGTGATCTTGTAGGTCAGCAGCCATCAATATAGTTGTGTACTCCATTTGAATATGATCTTGTAGAACTACACTTGTCAATTTAATTCTCTTTAGGCTCATAAGATTGCTTATTCCAAAGTGGAAAGCTTTACAAGTGACTGGTTTTTTTCCATCTTATTCCAGTCCATTTTTATGCTTGTGTGGAAACTTCTCATTTGATCTTGTTTATTCCTCAAAAATTATATTATAACCACTTATCACTAAGTCCTTTAATATATTGCTGACACAAGCTATCTTTATGCAGTTAATCGATCCAGTGGACAAGACAGTAGACAGAGATCTTTCCCTCATCCATGATCTAGGACTGAAACTTATGTATGCTGTGAACACCCATGTACATGCTGATCATGTCACTGGAACTGGGCTGCTCAAGGTATATGCTCTTCATTCTTTTACCCTCTTGAATCACATGTATTTAAGGTTCATTGCTTGGGATAAAAACAAGCTCATCTTGTAACGGATTTAGAACTTGCCTTTCAATGAAAAGTCATCTTTTAAGAATTCTCCCTTATAGACTGTTATTTTATCACATTAGCCATTGTAATCTAATTATAACCATTGAGCACATTAACCCATTTGAATTCGCATACATCCTGAGTTCTACTGAATTATCATACCAACATAGACCAAGGAAAACTGAAGAAGGGGGCCACTCATGTAGGTACTTTAGCTTTTAAGAGGAGAGAGATAGGTTAAACTTATAATTTATAATTGGGTTTCACATAGTGGGATGAGAGATCATAGATTGTATATAAAAAGTTATTAGTATAAAGGAATAAAGTAAAAGTGGGTAGAACTTTTAAAATCAGATGAAAAAGGAAAATTAGAACTTAGGAAATTGAAGGTAGTATAACATGAGATTGTGCTTTATTAAAAATGTTTAGCATATAAATGTTTATCATCTCTAATTTCTATGTAAATAATGAGTTAAAATTCTAAAAACTAAATCTGAAGAATTATTTTGAACATTCTTGTACTAAGCCTATGTTCAGTTCAACTTATTTACTTATTTAACAAATATTTGTTTAGTTCATAAATGATCAAATCAAATCAGACCATATCTATTTTATAATTTGCGTTTACTTATTGCTTAATATCTTTAATTCCATATTTGAAACAAATATGACAATTCCCTAGTTGGGAAGTACACTTTAACACGAATCTAATGACATCTCAATTGATAATTTTTTATATTAAGGATTTATGTAATGTCAAATTTAGTCAAATTTAAAATCAGATCAGATTGGTTAATAAATCATCAAATCAGATCAGGTGAACTAAACATAGCCTAAATGGATAAAGTGGATCTTAACCAATTTGTCAATTCATGTTGCGATGGTTGTGAAGCACACCATGATCAATACTGCAATTGCGACCATGACTACATTTAATTTTTTTAATTTTTTTTATTTTTTATGATTCACTGTTTTTTGGAGACTCAATTCATGATCCAGTTCTTTGTAATAATTTATGGGGCTCCTTTGATTAGTCACCAGAACTTATTCAGAAGCATATATTATTTTATCAAAACACAACAGTTAACTAGATTGATTTTATAAGCTTTCCGATTTCTCATTTGAACCTTTAAAGATAGAACATAAATAGATGGCTAGATTTAAAATAATGGATAAAGCAAGTAGTAAACTTAGTATGTAGTGATCAAACATCTTGGGGGTAATGTTTTGTTGTATACTTCTAATGGTAGTGGGAAGGCACAATAGTAATATAGGGCTCTGCAGCCAATAACATAGCCTAAATTTAGTTAAGCGACTGTTTTAAGGGTACTACAGTTTTATCTATAAGGTCGTCTTTTAAATTGAGGAGATTTTAATATCATTTCTGTTTATTTGCAGAGTAAGGTTCCTGGGGTTATATCTGTCATTTCCAAAGCAAGCAATGCTAAAGCTGATCTTTTGGTTGAATCTGGTGACAGAATTGTTGTTGGTGACCTCGTTCTCGAGGTTAGTGTGCATTTTATTTCAAATTTTATCTCATTTGTTATGCTCAAAATTCTTTGATTTTTTCTTTTGCCATGGGCAAAGAGTGTCTCTGTGTCTGTCGCAGTTATTTATTTCACTGGAGAATGTATTTAATACTGGTGAATTGGGCAGTGGGCTGTCTTTGACAATCTAAGCTTACTGTTATCTATGTTGAAGCTATATAAGTGGATAATGAACTGTTAATCTATATAAGCAATACTAGGAGGAATATGAACTGTTAATCTTGCGTAGAGGGGAATGATGAGAAAGGCTCATTATTGTTAAGATATTTTGTCATAGATAAAGATCGTGCACTTTATCCCTCATCTATGTTCAAACCTAATATGAAGCTATTCTATGAAGACAACCTGAAAACACCAAACTTGAAAGCTGATATCTTGAGACTCTTGTTTTTGTCTTTCTAGACAAGAATAAAACCAAAACTTCTTATTGGATTCTTTTCCTGAACTAGTTCTCTGAAGGAACACTCGTGACTTTAAACTTCAAGACAATGTAGGATGTCCTATAAAATTTTTCTGTACTTAGGCTTATGTCATGATATACAAGAATTGAATACCAAGAATCTAGGTTATTGGAAAAAAAAAAAAAAAAAAAAAAAGAAAAGAAATTTTTTTTGTTCATTTTGATGCTTTTAGTTGAGTTCAAGGAACAGAGTTTGTCTCACATTTTAAATTATTCTGCTCCTATTTAACCCCTATCCAGCATTCCAGCATAAGCTGTATGGTTTTGCTAATAAACTAAAACTTCAATTTTTAATTTGTTTCATCTTGTTTCACATTTAGTGCCTCTATATATTTAATACCTAATACAAGTATTCAGTTTCTTATGCCATATTATGTGAATGCAACAAGCCCTGAAGTTTTGCAATGACAGATTGGCCTATACTTTTGTTGGTTAAGGAATATTATTTTTGTCACATGGATGTGTTGAAAATTTGAACTCATGCTTGTGAATGTGGTACATTCGTCTTAGGTTCGCCCCACTCCAGGTCATACAGTCGGCTGTGTTACATATGTTACAGGAGATGGACCTGATCAACCACAGCCAAGGATGGCATTCACAGGAGATGCTCTGCTGATACGTGGATGTGGAAGAACAGATTTTCAGGTACCCTGTGTGCATGTGAATCTTTGTGCATGTGTGTGACTGCTTGCTTTTGTACCTGCTTAAATATTAGTTGGGTGGTGCATGTAGGATTGTAGGGAAGAAAGGGGAGGGGAAGGGATAGAAAACCTGGAAGCTATATGGGTATAAGAAAAGTAGAAAGAAACTTAGATTGATATTCATATGGCTACTGTATGATAAACCATGCTGTAAGATCATGTTACTTAAGTGACCATCAGATTATCTTGTCTCGTTATCCTGTATATTGCCATGCTTCTCTTTCTCAATCATTGTGAATATCTGTGGTGTCTTTGTGTGCTTATGATGGTGAAAAAAAATGGTTTGGATATAAAATTTGTTTCTGTTTACTCTTTGAATCGTGTATTGATGAAGCAAGGCTTCCAGTAACAATTTTTTTTTTTTTTTAAATGCAAATTTTACTGAGATGGTCTATTTAGAACTTTGAGTCAAATTCTCATTCTTATCAATGCGAAAGAGTAAAATGTCACCAAATAAAAATTATATAATAACTGAAAAACTGTTCTTTAATCCCTTTTTGTTTCATATTTCCATGCTTCCTAGGTTTCAACTTCCAGGTTATTTTGGGTTAATTGTGTGGTACAAACACCAGCAATAGTAATTTAATTTTGTGTTCTTAATCCTCGTGTTAACATGAGGAGAGAGAGAAAATAGAGAGTTGGGGAAGAACATGCTAACAATTGACCAGTGTAGTTTGTCGAATATCTGATCAGCATACAACATTTTTTTCTATACAGGGTGGAAGTTCATCTGAGCTCTATAAGTCAGTGCATTCACAAGTAAGAACCTGTAGTCTAAACCATTTTCTTTAGCTTGCATGGAAAATAAAGAGAATTTCACATCATTCCTGCACTAGACTACATGAAGTTGCACTTATTGTTTTTATTTCATGGATGCAGATATTTAGTTTGCCAGAGGAGACATTGGTTTATCCTGCTCATGATTACAAGGGTTTTACGGTAGGAGACATTGTTGAGCTTTCATATTAATCTTCGTGAAAACCCTCAGAAACTTTGCAGCTTTACAAGTGTTTCCAATAGCTAATAGTTGATTTGACATTCAGGTAAGCACTGTGGCAGAGGAGAAGCAGTATAACCCTCGCTTGACAAAAGACGAGGTGACATAGCTGAACTCATTTATTTTGTTTTGTCTTCAGTATTCTGCTTCATTGTCTGCAAATTTAATTGTTATTTATGAGGATGCTCTATTAGAGATTGAACAAACTTGCAGCATGGAATTTCTTGTTTTTATTTTTCTGTGTGTTGTCATATTACGAAGTCATTTCTTCCACTAGTTAATGCTAAATGCTTCTCTAGAAAGCAAAATTTCGATGGATCTCTACCTGGATACTCCGTATAAGATAAATAGGGTTGTAAACATTTCTCTATGATTTTTTATTAGAAAATCTATGGCTTGTATGTCATCTACATCCTCTTTTATAAGCTACATTAAGGTTCTGGTTATAATGGATGTTACTACATCGCTGCATGTGTTGCATACTGCTATTTTTCTATGAGATTTGTGTGCTTTTGTGATAGCTAAATAATTAGTTTCTGGATCATTTTGCAGGAAACATTCAAAAGCATTATGGAAAGTAAGTACATATTCCTCACATCGCATCTTTTCTAACGTTTATTTTTTTCATGATGCTTGTTAAATATTGACAGTGATCTTCCTAACTTATGATTATAGACTTAAACCTGGCATATCCAAAGATGATAGATGTCGCAGTTCCAGCAAATATGGTTTGTGGCTTGCAAGATCCAGTTCCAACTACACACTGATTTCCCTAAATGAATCGGTGCGAATTGAAGTACTTTCTCATCTTTAAATCCATCAACAACAATGTGGAATCTCCTCAGCATATGGAGTAATAAATATCAGCATTGGGGGTAGAGAAAACATGTATAGATTAAATAGTTTTATTGCAGCCAAGTTCAGCAGAAGAACAATGTTTGCAGTCGTGCAAGTTTGTAAATATGAACAATAGTAACTACATAAAAGTATTGGTCCGTTTGGTATTGCTGTGGTTTTCTGTTTTTTGGTTTTTTTTATTTTTAAAACTATATTACATGTCATATAATGGATCAAAAAATGTTTAGACTTATTAAAATCATGATAATTTTGAAAACTGACAACAAAAAACATGATAATCAAATTAATAATGCCACGACACCATTGTTGATGAAATAACTTAACTTTCGTTAACGGATATGGCTGTCAAAGGGTATTGTTGATAAAATATCGTGAGGTGGAGGGCACAACTTATAAACATGGGTACAGCTTAGAAATTCAATAACTTGGGGGGCATAGCTTAGAAAAACCCTAATTTTATTTTTCTCTCTCTAAAATTATTTTCTACTAAAAATAATTCAAGATTTTATTTTCAAATTAAATTTCAAAATTCAAAATAACAAATATTAAAAGAACATAAGTTAAAGAACATACGTTAAAGAACTCATTACCTTAAAAAACATACGAGTCATCTATGAGTCAAATTAAAAGAACATATTTTGTATTATTGAAACCCAAAAAACATGTTTAATCAACATGTGCTAAAGATAAGTGTAGAAAAACATATAATCAAACATATAGGTATGTTCTTTGTTAAACAGAAACATGTTGTTTTGTTAAACACAGGTATGTTTTTTATCAAACACTAGTATGCATGTTCTTTTTCAAACACTAGTATGTTCTTTTTTTTTTCCCCTGATTTTCAAAGTATGCCTAATATTCTATCCAGGTGCACCATGCGCTTGGTATACCTGCGTGCACTATATTATTTTCATGAATTGAATTGCTTGAAAAAAAAAATAAAAAAATATAAATCAAGGTGCTACAAATGGAGTTTATTGTTTATCTTTTCACTGCATTCTCTTTAGAAAACTAGGCTTAGATCTCTAATCAGGTCTAAATCTGGATAATAAGGCTAATTACATCAGTTTTGGGTATATATACCCCTCCAATCCCCCAAAATTAGCCTTAGCTCCTTAGGTTGGCCTCCTGCCTTGCTGTGTTGGATACTTGGATGTTATGTTTGTTAATATTAGTTGCTTTAGTTGGTTGATTTATGTATTTATGATAATTCATTTCAATTTCTGTAATGAACAATGCTACTTAGTTAATATGCTTATAAGCAAACAACTCTTGGCTTATAAGCAAACAACTCTGGGCACTGCATTTTCCACCTGTTTGGGGGTCAGGCGTATTGCTACTGCTAGCTCATGCAAGGATTTTCTAAACTTAAGCCTTCAATATGCTTTCCATCGTCGTCGCACAATAGCCGTAACCTCACTCAAACCACTTTTAAAATTTTTGTAACAAACTACCATAAATACATAACCATATTTCAGAATATGTGCTACTGAAAATAAAATAGATGAAATAGAATAAGTGGGACGGTAAGTAGGAGAGAGGGTTCGATGAACCATATTTCAGATTTGATACAATTGTTCTTGCAAGTGATATGGAGGAAGGAGGTAGGATAAAGGAGAAAGGAATGCTCACCAATCTTTCTTCTCTTGAAAATTAACATGTATGTTAGGTCAAAACCTTAGATCTTTTGTGTTGCAAATGACAATTATTTCAAACGATGCCAGATTACAAGGATGGCTAAACAGTTTTACTTTTTAACATTTTAAGGGGAAAAAAAAAAGGGCAATACATCATTACACCATAGCAGGACCTGGTATAAACAACCTAAATTTCAAACTGAAAAGTCAGTTAAAGAGAGCTTGAGAAGAAATCTCCTGAGAAGAAAGCTGTTTGTATCATCCGAAAACAGCATCTGCTAATTTTGCATTCAACTTCCGCTTCACAGATATTTTCTGGCTAGGGCTCGGACTTTTGTATCAAAATGTGATGATGCAATGCGTGAGCCAGGAAGATAAAGGGGGTTGAGAAGAATCTGAACATTAAAAGTCATCAGGTCAACAAAATCAGAAATGAGTAAAGCCATACATCAATCACTAACTACTGAGCCATGATAACTCTCTATAATCACATTTAACATAATTTAAAGAACAATTATGATAACAAAGAGATTATGTGTTTAGAACCATAAGAACAGAACTTTGATTGTTTCTGCTGTATAATTGAAATTTTTTAAAAAAAATATCAGATGTGGTGATAGAAAGTTATAACTGAAAATGAAACTAGCAGATGAAAATAATTGAAATTTTTTTAAAAAAATTATAGAAGTGCTACTAGAATAGGGAACTACTATGTGGTAACAACACAAAGTTGCATGTAGCATAAAGCAGCTTGATCTTTTTCTATTTTTATTTTATTATTTTTATTTTTTTTCTCAGATTGCATGACAAGGTAAATCAAAGACTAATACTATAGCAAAGAAGTTATAAAACAAACCAGGAAATCTGATTTGTGCCTTACTGCCTTCCCCAAGGCCTCATCATCTAACAAACTAAGAATTTAACTACATGCTTGAGTCTTGAGAACATACCCACCAGCAATCACACAATAAATTTGTCAAAACTATTCCATAAAAAAGGATACACTTAAACAGAGTACAAAAGATTGCACTCATCTCTCTCTTGAGCCAAACATGGTACAGATATATATAGATTGAGCCTTTATTTTTTCTTTTTTAAATTTTTTATTTATATTTTATTTTGCACTCGTAGGCAAAAATACTTATGACAAAAAAGGCTTCTCAGAAATTCTAAACAGCCTTTTTTTTTTCCAAGGATCTGTTCCACAAATAGGTAAGCATATGTTTCCAGCTTTTTATCACATAAAACACACATTTGCAGGACCCAGTCCAATGTGTTGAGAAAAGGGATTGAAGTCTGCACATTAAACCCCCTTTTGGCCTCAAGAGCACATGTTTTAAGATGAAAACTGCTAGTGAAAGCCACTATGCTGTAGTAAAACTATAAGAGAACCAAACAAGGATGTATGGAAAAGATATTACTTTCTTGTCCATGGTCTTTCAAAAACAAAAAATTAACTGTGCCAACTCCAAAATTTTTACCATAGAAGATTGTGGAGGGGAAGGACTTGTGAAACTAAGGGGGCGTTAGGTATGAATATTGGAAATGGAGAGGAAAGGAAACAAATAAGAGAGAAAAGAATCATTTAACACTTACCTTTTCATTTGTTTGGTTTAACCATGGAAAGAAATTAATTAAACATAACTCCCTTTCTTTTAGTTTGAGGGAAAGGGTAATTGATACCTTGGTTTTCTAGAGGTAACAAATAGGAGGAAACCATTACCCTATGTAACAGTAATTGTTACCCAAATCTTCTAACCAAACACTTGGTAACGGTATAGATTTAATTGAATCCGTTTCTAACCCAAAACACGATCTTACCAAACATGCTCTGAGTGGCTAGCACAAGAAGCATTTCCCAAAGTAAGTATCCAGGTTATCTTCTATCAAATGTACTTCTCAACAGGTAATAGGCTACAAACAGAAGTGTCACTAGCTCACCCATATAAGAGGTCAATTTAAACACCAATTTTCCAGAAGCCTTGCATTTAAGTCTTAACCATACAATCTCAATCGAAAATTATCATGTAAGCTTTCTTGTATCCATAGTATTAGAATCCAACCTTATACTTGGACTGTGTGACACAGAGGCTACTTACCCAAAATCCAGAGAAACCACCACCATCTACTATAGCTTCTCCAGTATACCTACTTCAAGAAAATAATCCTTCTACAGTTACTTTTAACAACTGGGAAAACAATATGTTGACTATAGCAAATGAATCACACAGGAACATACAGAAAGGAATCACACCTATAGGATCTTTAAAGAGTATAAGACTTAAGTCATACAGAACCTAACATTCAGATTCCAGACTGTGACACAGGCAAATTCCCCAATATCCAAAGAAAATTAAGCAGACTACTGCAAATAAACCACATAGGATCATAAGGAAAGAAAAAGCACCCAAAAGAAGTAAGCTAGGATTCACACCTAAAAGAGCTTTGAATCAGCAATAGCAGAACACTTAACCAATTAACCAAAGAGGAAGCTTGTGGCTGATTCTAGAATCTATACTAATCCCAATGACATTAGAGCTATTTATATTAAATTAAGAACTGCTTTAAAAAGAGCGCACATGCTAAAACATACATGTAAACCACAACACTCTCATTGATATTCCCTCCACCCTATCCACTTTAGATGTCCAAAATCAAACAAAGGCATCCTCCATTTTCTTTACACTTGGAACACATTTGACTTATACACTAGTTACATACTCTACTTTGATTAGATTTGATGATTTAAATTTAAGGAAAAACATAGTCATGTTAAATCTTGTTAGGTTCACCTTGATTTCTGATTTCATATTTTCAAAAATTTATAATTTTTACTTTATTGGAAAATAAAGATATTTGTGATTGAAATAGAGAATTGGGAATTGGACTGTTGCAAGTAAAAAGAAATGGAAGAAGTATTGCTTGGGAGCTGAACAAAAGTTCTGCATATCCAACTTGTTCATCTTTTTATTTTTCATTTATTTATTTGCACTTTCTAAGAGTTACCAACTTTTAAATGATGGGGGAGTAATAAATCACAAAGGATGGTTTCAAAAATAATAAAAAAAATAAATAACAAAGGATTATCAAGATTCCTCAAACAACATTCAGTTAAAGGAGATATTAGATGGCAATTTCATTGGATTTATATTCTTAGTAAACATGATTCATAAGGGAAAAAAAAAAAACTGTCATACTTTAATGCCTCATGAAGCAAAGAACCATATTAATGTCAGGAAAATATTATTTCTAGATGATTCTACTATCACAATTTCACAACATACTATCCCACAAAGCAAATTAAGAGTTACTATATAAAATTATTAAAACAAAGAAAATGGTAAAAAAGATTATCAACAGCTTAAATCTCTTGGAATTCTAAACCAACTTAGGTTTTGTTCACTTGGCATTATTACCTGTTGTCTCCAAAGGTTGTTTTAGCAAGGTGGTTAACATACAAAGATGCCAGGTAAGTTAGATATTGTTATTAGCCGCTAGTATACAAAATTTCTAGACTTTGGACATAACGGTCATATACATGAAGAAAAAACCAAATGCCAAAAAAAGTTGCTCCAATTTGAAATTTCTTTTTTTTTTTTTTGGCCAATAAACAGCAAGTTATCAAACATATTTTTTGTTGTCTGACCACATTAACAAGGTAAAGACAAATTTTAATAGGAATAAGTTGGCTTAAAGTTATTTGCTAAACAAAGACATTAGTCAAGCATTACGATAAACCTTAATCCAGTAACATCAATCACTCCGAAAATCTTACATAAGAAACATTAATAACTCCTACTAAGGACCTATACAAAAGTTCAATTTTAGTTGCTAGAACTCCAAATTTTAATACCACCATAATGTCTAATTGATAATGTAATCAAGAATAAGGCTTTTTTACTTTTGTTTTCACGGGAGCAGTAGTCTGGCTTTCAGGTCAACAGTCTAATAGAATAGTTTTTGTAGTAAATGTAAGGACAGGGTATACAAGTCCCACTACAATTGATAAGGTATGGCAGCAAACATAGACCCATTTTGTACCTACTGTAGATAGAAGCCTTGTAAGAGGATTGAATTGATGATATGGTAATAGTAGAGCATGGTATGGTGGTATGGTAACACAACTTCTGCATAAAAAATTTACTTTCGATTCAAAAACACTCTTTCAACCATTGACCTGGCATCAAACAGAGACCTTGCCTTTTAAAAAGCATCTTAGATGAAATATTATACATGTACACCCTCTCATCACAGACTACAAGGCCCTTCAGGCATTCACCTCGTAGTACGGATTCATAGAAAATAAAATAATGAAGTGTCATCGATTGTAGTAATACCTCAATAACGCATCATAATAGCTCTAAGAATTCATTATAGTTCTATGGAGAAGATAGTAGTAAAACCATAAGCATCAAAGTCATCCTAAATTTTTACCACTTCAGCTGTTTCAAAATTTATATCTAGCAAAGTTGTTTGATAGCTACAATTTTTGGGAACCATTTTTGTAAATTAAAAAAAAAAATTAATATACAACGTACTATGCCTTTTCTCCTCAAAAAAAATCCATGTACATCAGTACATCTTTCTTTCAATAACTCGATGTAGATCATAGTATTCTCTGTTAACAGGAAGATAAAGCACTGATAGCATAACCCTTAACCTCAGACAAGCAGGTGTACTGAAAAATCTTCTGTACTAAAACAAGTGTCCAACATAATTCAATGACCATTAAAATTCTTGTGTCTCTTAAACCAACTGAGAAAACCTCAACAGCAGCATAAACATGGTAAACAAAATTACTATATGGCAATAATATTACAAAACTTCTGCCACATTGCAAACACTTTTTCAGAGCTCTTCTTCCCTAAGAGTCAACATTTATCCTCTTTACAAGATAGGAACTTTTATCAACTACAATATTTATTCAGAATCATGTCTTGATATTCTAAGGAAACAAACAGAATACATATTTCATGAAGATAGAGAACCAATATATTGGAGTGATACAAGGTACCAGCAATTTTGAGAGCTGATTTATAGATTGTCTTCCCCTCCTCCCCCCCCCCCCCCCCCCCCCTCCCTAACTTGCTAGTTCTTTGAGGTTTCATTTCAGTTAAAGACTTCGTATCTTCCGGTACTGTACATTTTCACTCATTTAATAAAACTACCATCCATTTATTAACAGCAATTTAAGCAAGCAGTATAATTTGTAGAAGTAGAAGCGTTGCAAACCTTAATATACAACTCGTGCACATCCTGAAAGAAACATTTCACTCCATCCTCATTACGGGAGTCATGAAGAAGCATAAATCTTGTATGTGATATCAGGTCAAGGAATGTCAAAAACTTAGATGCAATACAATAAAACAACAGAAAAAAGTGAAATACAAACCAACAAAAAGTACGTATCAATATAAATATATAGAAAATGTCCTTAGTGGACATAGTAACTTGACAAAATCATGTCTTAGATCAGCAACAAAATCCGCAGTATTCCATTCAACACTCACACACACACACCAAAAAAAGTAAAAAGAAAAATGAAATCCAAAAATCTTGTCCCTAAATAAACTATCATTTCAACTAAAGCTAATTTTCTAATTAATTTTCATAAATCAAACCACACTAACTTCTTTTTTATTCACTTTTAGTCAAACAGACCTCACAATCTTGGTTTTGATATTCACCTTTCATCAATCAACCCCACTATCTTTTTTTTTACCTTCCTGAAACTTTGCTAAAGGCAAATGATACTTTTTTTATGGGACGGAGGGAGTATTTGCATGAATCCAAAGCTAACGAAAACCACTGGAAACATCCACATATTTCTCTGTACATAATGAATGACAACATTTTGAATTTCATTCTTCAAAACAAACAAATGGTAACACATGAGAATTTTTTTTTTTTTTTTTTTAAAAAAAAAAAAAAAAAAAAGAGAGAAAAATCCATTCTGTCTCTTCTAATTTAGCCATATAGGTCATGTGAGAGTGTTAATTTCTCAATGAAGAACTTATATCGATACATGAGAGAAGAAGATGAGAAATATAGCACCTCGATTGTGCTTTCCTTGAAAAAACAAATCAATAGATAATTTTTAAAATTTAAGACATACTGAATTGTAAAATTAGGAATTGATGTAGCTTAGAGCATTTTAATGAACTGAACTTCCATTTACTTAATAGGGTAATAGTTGTAATAACACTATATTTCATACAAAGTGAAGATACTAATCAGCTCATAACAGGATAACTACATTAAAGCTCGAATACATGCTAACAAGAAGAGAACAATCAAGCATCAATTTAAGATAACTAGGAAAATCAAAAAATAATTCAATAAATGAATATTAAGGAAGATTTCAAGGATATGACCAGCAGTTACATAAACCGACACCACCAAATCATTGAACCTGTCTATCGCTTTTAAAAACCTGAAACATTATAAAATAAGAATATAATGGTAAACACAAAATGAGAACACTAAAAAGCAAAGAAATGATATATATCAAAACAAAAACATATAGCTACAATAGCTTGGGATGAAAAATAAAAGTGTAAAACTAAAATACTAGACGCTTACATAGCACTGGTAGTCCATGCAAGGTCCTGGACTATGTCTAAAGATGCATGTAGAATAAACTGGTGCTGCTGTGCAGCATCTTCCTTCTGGAATAAGAGTAAGATTGCAATATTATACAACCAGTAACATCAAGCATCAATATAGATAATAACATGATGCTAAATAAGTAAAGACTCTATGGACAAAGGTGACAGCATAAAATCATTGTTATATGATCAAAAGAATTAAACACCTATGCATATATATATATATAGACACAGGGTCCAAAATAACTTAAGATGGCAAGTTTGCTTCAACAGGTACACTACTAATTGACAAATTAACCTATGTGTTTCAAATCTCTAGATCAAGGTCCTCCAGATATCCTAACCCTTCTTATCACAGGAAAAAGGCTAGATAAGTTGGCCCCTAACTCACAGAAAGCCCCAAGTCAAATCCCATTGATATATACACATTTTGTTCTAACCATGGACTCGAAACTACTGCCCGTAACAGTGTTTCCACTTGCCCCATTGTATAGTATCCTCTTTAGTCCCTCCAAATATCCATGAAAAGAAAACAACTTATATCAAGGATTCATATCAATTTCCAGGAATAATATAAAATTGTAATTGCAATCACACATAAAACCATATAAAGAATAAAAGCTAGCCTTGTCGTTCAGCGCTTCTTTAACAGTGTGTTTGGATTGAAGGAGATGGAGGGAAGGGAAATGTAGGGGTGGAGTTATTTGGATAACAGATTAAGAAGGAAGGAAAAATTGGAGGGAAGAGAAATTAAGGGATTAAATTGTAAGATTTTGATCTCACATATAGTGGAAAGATTTGGAAGGAAATCCCATCATTCTTCCCTCCCCTCCCTTTCCGTTCCTTACCCCTCCCCAACCTCCCCTTCTTTTCCTTCCCCTTTCTTTATCTAAACAGATTGTAAAAGTACACATATCTTCTGCACTTCTCTCACTTTCTCTTCTATCTACTACGAGTAGTTGTCGTGGTTGTTCCCTCACAGAAAAAAATAAGTACCACAAAGCAACATCCTCATGAAGCACATCATTCTATACACAAACTAATTGACAATCAACTATACATCCTCATGGTTAGCTTGATTGACAATCAGCATGAGTGAAAAACTAACTGTAATCAACTATTTTCCATATACACAAAGATAATGTATTTTGATACTGATATATCTGGTCAAAACATCAATGTTTAATATCAACAAGCTCCGCATATGAATCCCCATCTTCTAAGTTTAGTCATCTATGTTTTGCCATAAATACCGACATTTCAGTTGCGAATCTCGTAATCATCTATAATGTACCAAGACAAACATGGAAAGGATGCAATCCATGTCAATACATTTCTACTGAAAATTTGATTTCATCAGAACTTGTGCAGACCGAAACATTAAACCCAACAATTTTAAATATTAAATTGCAAATATATTCTATTTTGTTTCACTCATATATATAATAAATTGTTACAGTATAAATTTACGAAATTTACACAATAACATTAATAGAAAACAAATAACATAATGTTCTAGCATTTTGAGTCCAAGAATGAAAATTTTCCCAAAATAAAAAACTAACGAATTGGCGAACTAAAATGAAATTTCTTAGTAACGAAAAAATGGTCAAAATTAAGCAACTTACTTTCAATGCAGAACCCAATTCAGCTTCATAAATGGGTATATCAGTGCGACTAACAATCATAAAACATGCCGTACTCGCCATTAACGATCAAAGTGATAATTAGCAGAAAGTCAAGCTGAAATAATTGAAAAACAAATATCAAACCCTAGAAATTAAATTTGCATGAGTGAAGAGAAAAATTGATTTGGAAAAGGAAAGATAGTGAGAGATAGATCGTGAATTTTATATGATGATTACTAAGAAACAATCTAATATATATATATATATATAAAGGGGAGTTTTTTCCCGAGTTTTTAGAGAGTCACGTAGGATTTAATTTTTTTAGAACGCCACGTAGGATTATAAATTTTTGTTGTAGCCAATCAAATAAGAGATTATTAAATTCTTTTATAATTAAATAATTCAAATGTCAAGTAAGCAAAATTGGCGAATGAAATTTTTATGTTTAAACTAATTAAATATTATATATTATCTTTTGATATTAGGAATTTTATCCAAATATATAACAAATTTTAGCACATTAATACAAAAAAAAAAAAAAATCTAACAAACCGTGCATCGCACGGGCTTCATCTAGTAACTTAAGTAATGGAGAATGTCAAGTGCGATGTTGAGTGGGGGGTGATGGGTTATAATTTTGGGTGAAGTAAAAAAAAAAAAAAAAAAAAAAAAAGGTAAAGGTAACGATTAAAAGTGAAAATAGCAATAAAGGGAATGAGATTTGTTCATTCTCTTTCTCTTTGTTTATTTACCCCAATCAAACGACTCCTAAAAGAAATTAAATAAGAAAATTTAGCGTCTACATTAGGATCAATGTCTAAATAATTTGCAATTTGATGGTTAATAGCTACAACATAATCCGCTTATCGATTGACTTCCCGATACACATAGCGGGGAAAAAACAACCTCGAAGTGAGCCAACAACTTCTTGACATCATTCATCTTAATTCCAAGGATAATGTGATTTATCTTGCAAAATATTTATGATTAAAAGCTTATCACCTTCAATAAAAAAAAAGTTGGCTTATATTATGTTCAATAGCTAATTGGATGCTATTTCGAAGAGCAATAGCTTCCACAATAATAGGAGTCAAGGTACCAAGATTATAAGCACGACTGACTACATTATTTCATGTATAATCCCTAATAATAACTCAAATTGACCTAGATTTTATAAATTGGTCATCTAATAAAATAAACTAGTGTGTAGCCCAGGCGTTGCACTGGTTGCTACTTTAATTAGACCTTGTGATTATCAGTTATATACATTTATTTTCATGTTTATAACATAATTTATGATTGGTTTAGATGGTTAAGTAACTGTCTTTCTTACAAAAGGTTTGGTGTTCAAATCCCATAATGATTTAAAATTACAAATAAACCAATTTACATAATACATTAATCTAATAATTTCCCTTTAACCCTTATATGTTTTCAAATATCATTTCCGCAATCTTGTATCAAATACTAGCTTAGGTAATTCCCGAGCCATGCTCGGATTTTTAAATCAATACATATATAAATAAATCATAATTAACTCAATATGGATTTGTAATCGATTGTTATTATTATTAAAATTTTGGCATAGGAAAAATTATGTGCTTCATATAATACAATATCTTTTCTAAAATAAATATAGTAAGGTGAAATACAATTTTATGAAAAAACATTTCAGTGTATTCAATATTGAAATCTAGTTGATGAAAATTATACAATACCTTAGAAAATAAATTAAAAAAAAAACTTATAATATTGGCAAAATATTAATTAGATTTATTTCCTAGAATAAAAATATATTTTAAAAAAATAGATTTAGTATGTAGTATAGATTTTGGGTTTTTGTTTAAATTAATTGGGAAGTAAGAGTGTTTTTTTTTTCTAATTCCAAGAAGCTATAAGTAAAAAGTAATTTTAATTAATTTGCTTCAAAAAAGTGATTTTTTTATTGATTAATTAATTGTAAATTATTTAGATTAAGAAAAGTAATTGCTTATTTTTAGGAATAGAATGAGTACATTATTTAGTGAAAAAAAGTTATGCTTTAGCGTAAATATATAGAATTGAATGAGTTATTAAAATCTTGATTTAAATCTTAGAATCCTAAGATTTTACGATTGTATCCATAAAATTTAATTTACGATTCTATCCAATTTTAAAATTTTTCTCTTAACTAGCGAAAACTTTACAAGTTTAAAACATGTCTACAAAGTTATTTATAAATAGGAGAAATACACTTTGATAATTCCAAAGCGATATACTTCTAATAATCCCAACTAAAGTTAATTATCTAATAATCCCAAATATGCTATTACTTTGCCTGTAGTAGTCCCAACTGTTCAACAAGTGGCCAACAACCTGTTATTACAAGTAACCAAGACACGTGTGAACACGTGATTGGTTAAAAAAATTGAAAAAAAATAATAATCAAAAGGAAAATTTGAATTTAATAATCCAAACTTTGATCGATTGATTTTTAATAATCCAACCTTTTGATTATTTTACAATAATCCAAGCGTCATACCCCATTTTATTTTATCAGGCCAAAATGACCACGTACCTGGTGAACCGATTTTTTTCTTTTTCTTTTTTTTTTTGGAAACCTCTTTTGTTTTTTTAAGTTCAATTAAATGAAATTAAAATATATATATAAAAAAAACCCTTCATATCTCCTTCTTCCCAAACCTTGCCCACCTCCCCAAGGGCCACCAAGCCCGCCACCATACTGTAATACCCCGTATTTTATACATATTTTATTTAAAATATGTACTTTATAAAGTATTTAAATAGTGTAATTATTTTAATTATAGTATTTTAATTAATTTTATTATAAAAGGAAAGTTTATTTAATTATTTTAATTATAAAAGTTGGGGTTTTATTTTAAGAAAGTTTAATTTTAACAAGTTTTGTTAGGGAAGAAATTAGGAAAATCTAAAAGAGGAAAGGTTAGGGAAGAGGGTTAGTAGAAAAGGGGTGTAAATATCCCACTTGTGAGGCAAATCAACTTTGCCCAGAGTGGAGAAAACCCAAGGTAAACTTCTCTCTCTCTCCTCCTTATTTTTCTTTCTTTCTTTTTTTTTTCCCCTTTCCCTTTCTTTTTTTTCGGCTTGCTCTTTCTCCCCCCTCCACCGCTGCCAGCAAGCGTCAGCCGCCGGCAGCAGGTGGCAGCTGCCGCTGCCAGCAGCTGGTGGCTGCCGGTTTTCTTCCCCTTTTTCCCCCTTTTTCGAACCATATAAAAAAAAAAAAAACTTAGCTTTCCTATTTTAATTTAATCTATGCTTAGATCTAATTGTAATTTATGAGTTTTGGGATTTAATTTTGATGTTTGATTGTTGTAATTATGCTAGTTAATTTTCAGATTTGGTTTTGAATTAAAAAGCCCCAATTTTTGAAACTCTAGGTTCTTGATTTATGAATTATGAAAGTATATGATATATTAATGTTTAGATCTTCAATTAAAGTGTTTTAAGACTAAATTACAACAAGTTTTAATTAAAAATAAAGTGCTGGAATTTTATGTAGAGCACTTAATATTATGTTTTTGAAGAAAAAATATAAATTACCCATTAAGTGGGACTTAATTATGGTGTTTTAAACATAATTTCAGCTTACTCTAATTAATTTATGAGGGGTTTTAAAATAGTATATATTGCTGGAAATTTGTTTAGAGTGGATTTTAATGCTCTATTATAATTTTAATGTGTAGGAGACTTCGAAGTAAGCAATTTTTACTAGTCGTGGCGATTTTCAGATCGTATTCAAGGTACGTTCGCGTACTTAGCATAGTTATGTTGATGTAGTAGCATGCTAAATGTGTTTGATTGATTATAAATAATATCATGCTAGGTTTGGAATAAAAATTGTGATTTGGATGTTATTAGTGATTGAATTGAGAAGCATGATTTATTTGTGATGGACTATTGAATGGAAATTCATAGTTTGGAATGTTATTTATGAACCACATGTTTATTTATGGCATGATAGAGAGCATGTTTAATTAAACTAATTGTTTAATTATATTTGGAATATTGAAAAGAAATTTTATTATGGTTCATATAATTTTTATTGATGCTTTAAGCATGAGGAAGGAGCTATATAAGTGTCTATGTACACGAGGAATAAATAGTATGTTGGCGCCTTTGTGCACTTAAGGTGTTTTTAACACCGAGAGATAGGAATTTTGGCGCTTTATGCGTTTAAGGTGTCTTTGACACTGAGGTAGAGTTAAAAAGGGTTAAACATTAAATATTATGTGGTCACTAAATATTCAAGAATTAAATTGGTATGTTTGATTGATTGAATTATTATTGTTGATTGTTTTATTATGCTTTCAGAGTCATCACCAAGTCCAATAACATGTAATTAACGTAAAGTGAAAGAGATTACGCACCAAAACTCTTGGAATGTATATACCTTGAGTATGAACAATGGGGGGAGTTATGGGGTTTTATATTTAACCATAACTTCTAATGGAGTACAGGACGCTGTACATCCCTTTTTATTTATTATTATGCGCAGGAATTCCGCCACCTTTGAGTGTTTTGTCGCTGGCACGGTTAGCTCCCGTGTCAGTTAACCTCAATTTATTTGGGGGAGGTATAGTTGGAAACCCGTTCGATGCGTAATCAATGCTAAATGAATTATTTAGTGTCTAGTTAAAGTGTCTTGTTGATTGTTGTGTGTGCTTGTAAACAGGTGCAATGAGGTAAGTGTGTAATGATAGGTGAAAGCATGTTAGTGTGTTTAATTACACTTATGTACTCAGCTTTGCTGATTGTGTGTGTTTGGCCATGTCTTTATCTTGGCCCTATGATGACCCATTTTTAATGGAGAGTAGTGTGGGCAAGTAGAGATGCACTTTTCAGGTATTGAAGCACGTTCATGACGGGGCATGAGTGAAGAGAGAATCATGCTAGCTTCCATTAGGTTACGATGTGTTTTATGCTTTGATTATTGATGATGTTTATTTTATGGACTAACGCAAAAGTTTGGTTTGGTACGGTTTTTGAATAAGGGCCTTCAATGGTTCCAAGTTGTAGTGGATTTCATTTGTTTTTGGTTTGTTGGTTTTAAACTTTATTTTCGTTGGTTTGGCTTTTGAATTGATATATTTAAATAGTTTTTAATTATTAAGTCTTCCGCTTTGTATCTTTGATAGTTGCCTTAGCCGTTTTCACGGTGGCGGTAATGTATTAGATATTCCTAAAACGTATTTTAAAAGGGTAAAATGTGTATTTAAAGGAAAGAAATTTCTAGGGTGTTACACGTACCCTCCCCTCTTTTCCTGCTGCCCCATAGCTTCCACCACTGCAGCAATGTTGCACCACCGTCATTGGGTTGGTGCCCACTCAACGACCCCCAAGTACCAGAATTCCACACCACACCCTTTTTGCTCCACCCGACTACGCTCACACAACCTCTCTTCTCTTTCACTTGAAACCACCACACAACCCCTCATCACCACCGCACCACTGCTCACACTTCAGCAAAAGCAACAACAACACAGCTTTGAACAACTGCCTGTAGACACCTACTTTTGGCCTCTTGTCCCGAAAAGGAAGTGCGATGATGTTACAAAAACCCGTTCTTCATGCTAGATCAAAGTTGAAGTGTTTATGGATTACGAAAAGCATTATGAAGTAAGTTAAAACTCATGCTTGAGACAAAGTTATCTTAGAGCCTTTTACAATTACTAATTAGGCCTAAAACGCGTTCATACATGTTTAAACTTGATTAATAACGGACCCAAATGCGTCAAATGCAATGATTGGATCCAACGGAACCTACATTGTTGAAAACCGAGCCAAACAGATAAACCAACCATTAAAATACCGTGCAAGCCCTATACAGATGGATAGCCCTTTCAAAGAGATTTCCAACGGTATATTATAAGCCCGATTCCGAGCTAAAACGAAGAATTTATCATCAAAATACTAAACCGGGCCCTAAAACCGACACCCTTGCACTCCAATGGCCATATCTTTTGATCCATAAACTATTTTAACCTAATTACAACGGAATTAAAATTAGACATCCAGAGCTTTCCAATGATATCTCACACGCCTTAACCTGACTTCGTAATCAAAAGTTATGGAAGTTTTAAAAACGCATTTTCGTATAAGGCAAACCGCAAACCAGCGCGACTCATTGAGATGTGCGCGGAACCCAGCGCGACTCAGAGAGTTGCGTGCGCCACCTGAAACGGCGGCTCTAAAACCCTAAACCTAGATTACTACGTCTATAAATAGGGGTCTTCGTTCAGCACTAAACAAACAGAAAAATCAGAATTCTAAACCCTAAATTCTGAAATCCCTAATCTCTCTCAAACCTTCTTACTATCATACTACTTTTCTCTCTTTCTTTCCAACTACTCTTCAACCCTAATCAATCCATTGAATCTCTTGAAGGTATGAAGAAGAAAGAAATTCCATAAACGCATAAGACGGAGATTTAGCATAAAAGAAGAACGGTTAGTTTCCTGAGCACTTAGATAAATCACTTTTCTTTTATTGTTTAAATAACTTTAATTGATTAATTAGTGTTCTTTGATCACTTTAAACAAACTTTTAATTAATTATTTCACATAATACTCTTTCGTTAATCAAGACTAGAATTTGATAATTAATTGATTGTTTTATCACCTAAGTCAAGGCGAATATTGTTTACTTTTGTTATTTCATGAATTTGTTTAAAAAGAATAACGACATTCGTTGCAATGTAATCTTTGTGTGATTAACGCATGTAAATAAAATCAACTAACTTAGTTTTAGGTATCGCGTTGCACATATTTTTTAGTGATGAAATTGTGAAAAAGGAAGAGCTAGTAGAGGCCGCACTAGGGCTAGAATAGTGATTCCACTCTAAATGGAACGTTATTTTAGTACCCTTGCTCCCGAACTCATTTTTGGTTTATGTAGACCGATTTGGGCATGGGTAAACTTACGTCGTGCTAATTACCCCATGAAATCCACATGAGAGAAAGGCATGAACGAGGTTTATGAGTTTTCCTAAAACTCATTGGCGACTCCCTACTTGTTTCGTATAAAAAAAGCGTGATGACAAAATCAATTCTAATTCAAGGTCCCCCAAACAGTCAGGAATTCAAATCCTAATACACCCTAACAAGTGTAAAGTCCTAAGCTTCTAAAGGGCCATGGGCATTTAAGGAGATGGATCCCTTACGATGGGAACACCCTCCTTATAGTGGCGACTCCACTGGGGACTTAGAGGTTACAAGATTAGTTCTTAGTTATGGTCCAAGGTTTCCAACACCAGGTTACCTATGGGTTGTAACGATGGCTAACTTGGATAATTTCTAGTTAGAGAGCAAGACTTGAACGCAGAATATCTTCCTTTTTCACAAAAGTAAAAACCAAACAAGCAACATTGCATCATGCATAAGCATAGCACACTTTAACCATTGGGGATTGGCTCATTGATTAGGGGCTGCCAACACTAGGCTTCTATCCCGAAATCAATAACAATCATCCCACCCATATCGCCAACAAAATGTTGGGAGGGCTATGTCATGGGTCAATACGCTGAGTGATTGATTCGTGCATCGTCTCTTAAGATATGGTACCCTTGGACACCTAAGCCTTGACCTTAGAATGACATTGTATGCTTTGACGGTTCCTTTTATGTACTTATGTGACTACATGAATATGTGCTTCGTGTCTAATCTAACTAATTCCAACTTGTTACCTAGAGTTATAATAAAAAAATTTCGCAAAAATTGTGGTTTGACAAAAAAAAAAAAAAAAAATTGTCGAACCTACCAGGTAGCACGCGCAACTGTCAAAGTTGCGTGCGCCCTCCAAGCGCAAGTTCAGAAGTTGTGCGCTGCACCTCCGCGCAACACTGTGTCTTGCGCGCAACCACTATTCAACGTCGACTTTGACTCGTTACGAGCAATATCATACGGAGAAAACGATATTACCGCTTCAAGGTTAATCGTTAAGTAGGTGCTAAAATTATCTCTTGGGCTAACAACGTTGTCTAACTATACTAGTTCTTTGCCCGAGCAATGCTCGAATGTTCACTAAATTTTTTTATAAATTATTATGACTCTACGTTGTTAATTGTTTATAATCTTTTTTAATCAGCTATCTCACTTTTTTTTTTCTATTATATATAAAGTAAAGAATTTTTTTTTTTTATTTAAAGTAGTTGTAATTGTTCTATTTTTTGGGTTATTGCTTAGGCTGCAGTTTTTTTTTTTTTTTTTTTTTTTTTTTTTTTTTTTTTTTTTTAAATGATACATTATCTTAATTCTTTTAACCAACAAAAATTAATAAATAAAAGTTTTTGGAAGGAAATTTTTTAATGTAACGCAACACGTGTACTTTAGGGATAAGGTTGGTGATTACTTTAGTAGATAGTACTATATTAGGGCCTGTGCCATGCACGGTCATTTCACTACGTTTAATTAGAAAAATAATAATTTTTTTTTAATAAAAATGTCATGGACAAAATACAACTATAAAATATTTATTAAGTATTAACACAACTCAATACAAGGAAAAAAAATACTAATAAATCATGGAAATTTTGATAAATTTATTATTTCATATAACACGATAATATGACATGAACCGAACATGAAAAAAGCGGGTTTGTGTCATGAATTTCGATATGTTTAATTAAACGGGTCAACACGACACATCACGTTCATTATATGGGTCGGGTTAGCGTTGAGGTTTTCCAACTCGTTTAACCTCGAACAAGAACACAACATACACAATTGTCCTCTGATTTTAATTTTAAAATGTTCAAAGTAAGAGATATGGAAAATATTTTAACATAAATATGGAAAGTATATGAATCAAAATTATTAAAATTATATGATATGTTGAATATTTTGTGTAAATTTTATAGTAAGTAGTAGATGGTATTGACAACAAAAAAAAATAAAAATAAAAAGGGGAGGGGGATTTTTGGAGGGAAAAACAACACCAGGAATTGACACGTGTCATTACTGGTATCTCTTTTAGTATTATATATACAAGCTAAGCGACACACGAATTTCGCATGTGTGAATATATCAGGCCCGATTCTCGATTTTTTTTTCAAATGAAAGGTTTTTTTTTCTTTTCACATGGTAGTTTTTTATAAGTGGTAGTTTTTTTTAGATGGTAGTTTTTTTTTTAAGAATTGTAGCTTTTTTAAAAAAATAAAAATAAAATTGAGAGGGGTATTTTGGAAAAGTGAAATTTATCACCCAAAACCCCCTTTCACTTTATATATAGGATTGATTGATACTAAAAGACACACCAAAAATGACACGTGTCATTTTTGCGTGTGTCCCTTAGTGTGTGTGTGTGTTTTATTTTTTTTTATAATTTTTTTTAATATCTATTTAGGAAACAAATCTTATACATAAATAAAGGATTAGAAAATATTTAATGTATCCTTCCACAATATATATATTGTTACCATAAATTTAAGTAAAAAAAATAATCAAATTCTTAACATAATTTGACATATATAGTGTTATGTACTACTTCACAATTAATAAACAAGGATTTTTTCTAAAGATTTTTTTTTATTTAATTATGTATGAAAAGCTTGCCAAGAAAGATACAAAAAAAAAAATTTAAGTCGATTGATTATTGAGGAAAAAAATTCATTATCAATCAATTACACACTTGTAGACACCCATTCGCAGCCAACCGAACGACCTCAACAAACATTCAAATATTCAAAGCTCTTTTGTTCAGAGACGCGTGGACATATCATTAAGCTCTTTTGCTCAGAGACGCGTGGGCGTCCTATCAAGCTCTTTTGTTCAGAGACGCGTGGACATATCATCAAGCTCTTTTGTTCAGAGACGCGTGGACATATCATCAAGCTCTTTTGCTTAGAGACGCGTGGGCATCCTATCAAGCTCCATTATTCAGAGGCGAGTGAACAATCCTCAAGAAAGCTCCATTGTTCAGAGACGAGTGAACAATCCTTAAAAAGAAGCTCCACTGTTCAGAGATGAGTGAACAGTCCTAAAAATGAAGCTCTTTTGTTCAGAGACGAGTGAACATCAACGACGGCAAAGCTCAACCACAACATCAACAACAACAAAATGACATTCCCTAGCTTGTGGAAAATCATCACAACAAAAATGCAGCAACAAAATCGGTTACTTCAAAGATGTGTGCTCGACAATGCAAGATATGCGTTTCTTAACTCTTTTATCTGTTTAACTGATGCTAGTTTGCATGTATCGGCGTTATAAGAATGATTTAGGGTCGCAGAACGCTCTGAATCATTCTCCGTCCCTATCACTACTTTGACTTTTGTTTTCAAAACATGCGTTTCTCCAAACTCAGTCAAAGTGGGGGCTTCTGTAGACACCCATTTGTGTCTCTCCAAAACCAAACACGGTGATGAATACCTTTTGCGTCGAACCATAATCGAATGAAGTGAAAGTGTGAAAAGTCTAGTGTTGCGGTTAGTTTTAATTAAAAAATCCTTCTTTCTGTTTTCGAAAACCTGCTCTATTTTATGAAAATAGCCATTCCATTTTAGTTTGGTCCACGACAAGGGTATAATAATGGTGTAGTTCGATGGGGATCGAAAAAAGCTTTCCAACGATATATTATAAGCCCAATTCCGATGAATAATGAGGAAGTTATGGCCAAAATACAAAATTGGGCCTGATTTGGTTCTTACATGCGACCCAATGATCATGTGGAAGGTCCAAAGGTTTAGTCCTATTCCTAAACTAATTAGGATTTATTAGAATCTTTTATAAGTTTCTAAAAGATCTTAATTATCTTTTTTGAAAAGATAAGATTAAGGAGTTTGAATTAAATAAAAACTTTCCTTTTATAAAAACTTTCTTTTTTTAAGTCCTAATTCTATTCGAATTTAAAGATGTTCAAAGATGATCAGATGTTATTTTTTTGCCTCATAATCTTTATCCAAATTTTATATCATTGGATAGATCTTGAAATTATCTTTCCAACGATATAATAAAATATTAATTCCGAGCTATAACGAAAAAGATATGAAAGAAATACGAAATTCTATCCAAAACTGACACCGTCCCACTATTTCGGCCTATATCTTCTTATATACAAAAGATTTTAATCTGATTTTAATTGGGTTGGAAAGTAGACTTCAAGAGCTTTCTAACGACATATTATGTGACTTATTTGGACTTCTGGATCAAAAGATATGATAAAAACAAAATCCACAAAAAATTGTCTTGCACCGCCTGACGACAAGTTCGTCGCCTGGCGACGAGGCCTGTCATTGGCGACAGGATGCAATTTTATTCCTTTTCGAACTCTAACTCTTTTCTATCAATTCCGGACTATTTCCTTATAAATAGGATCCCTGAACCTCCGTTTTCAATCATCAATTCTCACAATCAACTCTCATCAAGCATTACCAGATTCTCTCTCTCTCTCTCTTTCTAAGCCAACCCCTTTGCAAACACAATACCGCATTTGCAAGATCTCGACACACCTAGCCAAGTTCGAAGTTGCCTTCGCCCTAGACGTGAAAGGTTGATAATTTCTGAGGGTTTGGTCCCAAATCCAGTCTAAACTTTTTAACTCTTTCTTTCAATTATTTGATTTAATTGTTTAATATTTTCTTGAAGTTTACTAACGCGTGTATTTTGTTATTAGAAATAGGTACAAGGCTTCAAAGTAAGTAATTAGCTTACTCCCTATTTATTTCGATGTAGAAAGCATGCTTAGATTATTTGATTAATTCCTAGTATCATTTTAGGATGTTTTTAATGCTTTCTAGTATCATGTTTAGGTTGTTTTTTTTATTATTTTTAATATCATGTTAGTATCATGTTAGGGTTAAAGCTTTGATCTTTAATGTTTAGTGACATGCTAGGGTTTGTTATTAATCTTGTTAGTATCATGCCTAGGATCTTGCTATTATTATTAAGCTTTATAATTATGATTGCTATGATGATGATTGTTGGATTTATTATTATTATTATGTTGCTTGATATATATTGTTGTTATTGCTTGATCATGCCTTTTACGTATGTTTAAAGGGAATTGGTACTTGAAATCACGCCTAATAAGATAATTAATAATTTGGTTTAGGCTAATATGATTTTAATTCAAGTGATCGCCAATAATAGTTTTATTTGTGCATTAGTATTCAACCAACATAGATTAAACAGTTTTAGGGTTAACCTAATGATTGCATGTTAGTCAGAAAGCGCACATGAATACGAGTAGAATAAAGTAATGGCCTATTTTATATGGCGAGTCATTTCTCTTTTAGATTGAATTCATACCCTCATCACCGAACACCAGTTATGGTTCCAGACCTATTGGAGTTGACGATCTCTTAGATCGTTAAGGGGTGTAACCTTCATCCTGTGAACGGTTTACAAGTTCCTAAAACTTGTTGGCGACTCTTTTGCTCTTGTTTCCTTCCCTTTGGACGCCACTATGCTTAAGTGTATGATCACAATGGGGTTCAGGTTTGGGATAATGCTTGAAATATTCCCCACAATACTACTAAAGGCTAAACTTGGAGGGACACTTGTCAGTGTATTATTAAAATTTATCCCTCCAAAACTACTTGTTTAATATAATAAAAATTCATTGCTACATAAAAAGGAGGTTTGTACAATTATACCTTAATTATGACTTTTACTTTGTACAAAATCTAAAAGAAACTTCCTTTAAAATATCAAACAACCCATTATAAATATTACATGTGTTTTTGATTTTTAAAACTATAAATCATACTTTTTAATATTTGGTGAACTATTCATAATTTTTATACTGTACCATTATTTTTGGCAAATTTACTATCGTTATAAATATTTAGCAATTGTGCATTGCACGGGGTTTAATCTAGTTACATTTTTTTTTAATCAAGTTTAATCTAGTTACTACGTAAGAGATAATGAATGATAAGTGTGCAAAAATGAAATCTTTTTATGGGTTAAATACATATAAATTGTCAAGATATCAAGAAGAAAATGATATAAATAAGTCGGTAAAATATATATAAATGTACCTACATACGGTTTTTTTTTTTTTTTTTGACGAGACCTACATATGTATTTTAATACATCTATTTTACTTGTTTCAATTTTTTTTTTTTATCTATTTTCCTTATCTATAACTATACTAAAACAGAGGGCAATCAAGTGGAAGCTCCACGTGTCACCTTAATAGTAAAAAAATTTCTGCTCTTTTCGCTATTCTAAATAAAACAACTATTCACTAAATTGTAAAGACCTTCTATTTCCCATAAGTATTATGCATAATATAGTTTTTATATGCTACTCCCTCCGTTTTTAAATACTTGCTCCATTTCTATTTTTTACACTATTCATTTGTCCTATTTTGACTAATGTTTGTGATTTGTACACAAGAAAAAATATATACTTGTTGAAATCGTCTCAATGAATAGATTATTAATTTTTAATTGTTAGAATTTATACTTATTGATAATTAAAGATATAATTGATCAAAGATTAGCATCGGCATACGTGTCCAAGAGAAATGGAGCAAGTATTTAAAAATGGAGGGAGTATAATTGTATTAATTGATCTTATATAATTTTTTGCCAAAAAAATCTAAATTTTTTAACTTAATAGTGCATATAGGCATATAACAGCAGCATTTGTATATGAAGAAATTCAAAGAAAATCTGAACACGCACACTTTTTATTAATATTATCAACCTAAAAAATAGTTGAAACGAATATCAAGCATTACTACCAATTTTACACATTAATACAAAATTAAAGCAATGCAACTTGAAAAAGCATTCCAATTTTATTTTTTTTCTTCTCTAAATAGGCATTAGCATTAAAAATTAAACATTATTATACATCTCTTCACTTTTTCAGCAAATTTCAGTGAACGAAAACCATAAAAAAAAAAAAAAAAAAAACACCCAAATTTCTTTCAATCGAAAACAAACAAAATCAATTTAAGAAGTGTCAAAATCGATAAAATTACCAAAAATTAATTACTTAAAGTCAAAGTAATAAAGAAAGATAATGTAACCTTAAGCTATCCTAAATAAAGCAATTATTCACTAAATTTTTAAGACCTTCTATTTCCTATAAGCATTACGCATAATATAAGAAAAAAATTTCAAAGTTTGTATATTCTAGAATAATATTAATTGATCTTATATATTATTTTTTACCCCCCAAAAAAAATAATTTTATTGATCCTACGTAGAAATTTTTTTTCATTACATAATTTTGTTAATTAAAGTAGAAAATTTAACAAAATATTTCCACGCACTATCATATAATTGAGAATTTATTAGGCCCCATTCTCTTCACCTTATTTTTGCTGAACTGAAATTATTTTTACTGCAACAAAATTATATTTGCTGAACTTAAATTATTTTACTGAACTGAAATTATTTTTGCTGAACTAAAATTATTTTTTTTTACTGATTTTCTATTATAATTCTTCTTTACTAGAACTTAATTTTACTGAACTGAACTTAATTTTACTGAATTGAAATTAATTTTATTGAACTGAACTTATTTTTACTGAACTGAAATTATTTTTACTTAATATTATTTTTTTAAGGTGAAGAGAACAGGGCCTAGTAAAAAGTTACATGTTACCATCTCTAAATTTAAATATCATGAATAATTGACGTATGTTATTATATACATGATGGATTGTTAGTAGAATAAAGTATACATGATGGATTGTTACTATACTTACGATGATCTTTTAAGTAAAATCTTTATACTGCATTCTTTTGTTTATAAATATTATAATTACTGCAATTTTATCACATGGATAAAAATGCAAGCCGTACAAAACAAACACTTAGGCCCTGTTCTTTTCACCTTAAAAAATAATATTAAGTAAAAATAATTTCAGTTCAGTAAAAATAAGTTCAGTTCAGTAAAATTAATTTCAATTCAGTAAAAATAATTTCAGTTCAGTAAAAATAAGTTCAGTTCAGTAAAATTCAGTTTTCTTAAAGAAGAATTATAATAGAAAATCAGTAAAAATAATTTCAGTTCAGTAAAAATAATTTAATTTCAGTAAAAATAATTTCAGTTCAGTAAAATTAAGTTCAGTTCAGTAAAAATAAGTTCAGTTCAGTAAAAATAATTTTAGTTCAACAAAATTAAGGTGAATCAAACAGGGCCTTATTCATGAAAAACTTGTGAATGAAGGCTAAACTTGCCCCATTTCTAACTTAGTAGTAGGAATTTTTTATATTTTATTTTTATTTTTTTTAAGTATAGGGCAACTGGTCATACTCACAAATCAATTTTTTTTATAAGACTTCAATCAAAGATTGCGAATAATTTGGACTCTCTTTATACAGATTGTATTTAGTCCCTTTTAACAATATACTTGAAAAACAGTTAAATGACATTTATTTAGTTGGTTAAATTTAGAGTTACAACCTGAAATTTCATAGTTACATTCATACATGATTAAAATATTTGATGAAATATTTACATTGGAGACCTCATCACAAATGTAAGTGAATATAGCAAAAAATACAGAGGTAAGATAAAACAAATGCTAAATTTTTTACCCAATTATTGGTTCAAAATTTCAAGTAGGGATGGTAGTTGGGTGGTGCAGGTGCCCTCTCCCCCGTATTCGTACTTGTGACCTACCCGCAACTCGCGATGGGTAAAATTTTAACATCCAAACTCGCCTAAGCGAGAGACCCACATACACCTGATCCACCAATTGTCTATCTTTTATCCGCTAACCTAACAATATTTGTTTCATTAATTTCCTTTAGAACATATCATTATGCTATCTCTGAATATTTGTAAATACATAATTTAATTATATATTATATAAGTAAGTACGAGTAGTCAATTTGTATACAAATACAAAAGAAATTACATAAAAATTAGTGGTAGTAATAAGTTGGCGGGTAATATAACTGTGTGGGTAGGCGGGTATGACATCAAATCCACTGCTTATTCGCTTACGTTACCCACGGTGGGTATGACTTTTGTACCCATACCCGCCTACTTATCTGTCAAAGTTGGACCCATACTCGCTTCAACTGGGGCGGGTACGGTGCGAGACTCGTATTTTTATATCCATCTGCCATCCCTAATTTAAAGTATATAGAAAATTAAATAGATAAAATAACAGTATACTTCCTCTGTTTTTTTTAGTTGACACCTTTTTATTATCACGCTTGCCAACGCATGTTTTTAACGATTAATATCTCTAATTATCAACATTGTAAAATTATAAAAAGTAGATATTAATAAAATATACATTAAAACGATTCAAACAAGATCCCACATGAATATGTTTTATCGTATCTATAAACCACAAAAGCAAGTCAAAGTGTGTTGTGTCAATAGTGTAAAAGTCAAACGGTGTCAACTAAAAAAAACCAAAAAAAGTAATAATTATGTAAATACCAGCGTTAAATCATGGTATGATATTTCTAGGAGTTATATATGTTAGAGCATAGTTTTTTATTTCCACTTTATCATTGTTATTAAAAAATTTGCTTTAATAAGTAAATAATACATATGAACTTATTATACCGTGCAATTGTACGGGTATTGTACTAGTAGTAGACTACTTCC